>NC_091961.1:11212432-11907432 GCF_031021105.1 Erythrolamprus reginae | reverse complement strand
TTTGTCAAAATCTATTCGTTTAATTAGAGGATTCCAGTTTCACTTGGGAATGATGTCAGAAAAAAGTCTGGGGAACTAGCAAAATTCCTCTTGCATATCACAAACTCCTCCTATGGGGCCTTTCATATATCAAGAAGCAGGGACGGCCAACGTGACTATAGAATATAGACCAAGGTGTAAATTGAAAATTTTAGCAGCTTCCACCTGTGCACAATAGATTTTCTAAAGAAGGTCAAGCCATTTTGAAGGTCAGGGAGAAAAACAGAACTCAGAAGAGAAGAAAATGGGGAAAAATGTGTTTCAGGAAACTGCAGAACAGATTTTGGCACAATTATATGTTCTACACAAATGTCTGAATATTATCACTAACTTTGCTCCGTTTTGGTTGTTATGACAGTGTTTAAAAATAGCCATTATATCTAGGACTCTGGCCCTCCTCAGTGCATCAATTGTAGGTGGACAAAGTTAAGAAATAATACTTGGTTCATGAATGGAGATGTACTTTTTCTATGCAATCCAGAAAAACTCTCAACTTTACTAACATTGCACTGCACTGAACCCCCAGCAAAAATCAAAGAAGTGATGTCTCTCCCTTGGTTTATCTTGTAAAAATCAATCAGATTGCCTCTAAAAAAGTGAAATGTGGTTACAGACCTTTCCAGCATTGATCACAGCAGAAGTCTAAATCTGCCATTTAGTTTTATCAATGCTCCAATTTCTCTTCTTCAATCAGTCATCATCTAATTTAATTCAGACCTGTGGGGACAGTTTCTCAATTCAATGGCTCCACACAGTGGCATTAATGGTCTTTTGGGGTCACTGCTAGTGAATTTTTTTTTATACTCCAAAACAGGAGTAGTGTATGTATAGAGTCTACGTCAAACCTCTGTGCCAAAGATGAGATCTTTAAAAATACCTGCAGCTTCCATTCTCTTGAGCATTGTTTCTTCATCCTAAGACTTCAGAGTTGTGTTTGTACAACATACATTGGCAGGAGAGAGGTTTTCTTTGGCATTCCCTCTTGAAGGCAAAATAATGTCACCTAGAAGCCACCAAAAATCACTTGGAAGTTGTGGTTAGCTCTGGCCCAGCTCCTGCCTCAAGGAATGTGCAGGTGGATGTGGGGGAGACATCCACATGCTGCAGGCCTGTTTTGCTCCCAGTGGAATCTGCCGACGAAGTCTCCTCTGGCCAAGGAGGCCTGAGTGATAGGGAGGAGGAGAGTTTGGCAGACAGCCCAGGAGGAGATCAATCATCTGTATCATCTCTGGATTCTGAACAAGAATTAATGACACATCCGCTCATGCGTAGAGTGATGCATAGGAAACAACAACTAAAGGATTATTACAAGAGAAAATGAGGCCACCTGTGGTTGGGTGGGGCTGCTGTAATTAGTGCTGCTGCTATAAATAGCAGCGTGTGGGTTTGGCCTTTGTGGAGAATTATCTGATCGTTGTGTTTCATGAATGTCTTGCTGACTCCGGCCTTTGTTTGTTGACTTTTCACCACTTTGAAACCAAAGCAGAGCAAAGTGTGTTTCACTTCGTGGAAGAAGAAGAGCTGTGACTTTCTTCACAGCTGCAAGCTAAGTACAGTACTTACAAACTGATAAGGGACTTGTACAAACTACCAGGTTGTTTTGGGACGAGTGCTCTTTGCAATACAAAAAAAGTGCTTAGTTTATTTTGAATTTTGTGATAAAGAACATTGTTTTGAATTTTCAAACGTGTGTGTGTCTGAAATTTGTACCTTTGAATTTTGGGGAGGTTCCTACCAGAGAGTCCGGCAGAACAGAAGTGAGATGGGTAACAAAAATGTAATAAGTAAAACAAGAACTAAAACAAATGTCCTATAATATTCCTATCAAAAATAGGAAAAGGAGCAGGAGTTTATTTATTTATTTGTTTGCCTGCCTGCCTGCCTGCCTGCCTGCCTGCCTGCCTGCCTGCCTGCCTGCCTGCCTGCCTGCCTGCCTGCCTGCCTGCCTGCCTGCCTGCCTGCCTACCTACCTACCTACCTACCTACCTACCTACCTATCTATCTATCTATCTATCTATCTATCTATCTATCTATCTATCTATCTATCTATCTATCCGACTTCTATGCCATTCAATCCCATAGGACTCAGGGCGGCTTACAACAATACAAATACAATACAAAATAAACAGAAGTCAAATATCAGGAATAAACTATAAAACCCCCAATTATAAAACCCAATGCTAAAACTATAACCCCCATTATAAAACCCAGAAATTCAATTTATCAGACAACATATCAAACATAATTAGGCCGTGCTGGATGTTAAAATTCACAGCTCTCAGGCCTGCTGGCAAAGCCAGGTCTTAAAGGCCTTTTGGAAGGCCAGTAGAATGGGAGCAGTATGGACATCAGGAGGGAGGGGAAGTTGGTTCCATAGAGCTGGAGCAGCTACAGAGAAGGCCCTCCCCCATGGTACTGCCAACTTATATTGCTTAGTCGATGGGATCCGGAGAAGGCCGACTCTGCGATCTTATTGGTCTCTGGAAGGTCTGTCACCAGACATGGGGCAATTAGATCAAAACCTCCCTGACTACTAATTGTAAATGTATGACTGTGATTGAATTGGCTGACTGATTTTATTATATTGGGTTTTCAGTTTGTAGTTGTTAATTAAATAGATTTGTTTATATGCATTGTTTTATATTGTGTCTTGTATGCTGCCCCGAGTCTTTGGAGAAGGACGGAATACAAATCTAATAAATAGATTGTTGTGGTTAGCTCTGGCCCAGCTCCTGCCCCAAGGACTGTGGCTGTGGGGGAGACATCCACATGCTGCAGGCCTGTTTTGGCCCCCCCTGTGGAATCTGCTGATGAAGGCTCCTCTGACCAAGAAGACATGAATGACAGGGAGGAGGAGAGTGCGGCACACAGCTCAAAAGGAGATCAATTATCTAGCTCCTCCTTGGATTCAGAACAAGAGTTAATGATACAGCCACGCATGCGGAGAGCGATGCATAGGCAACAACAACTGAGAGATTTTTATCAAAGAAAATGAGGCCACCTGTGGTTGGGTGGGGCTGTGGTAATTAGTGAGGCTGCTATAGATAAGTAAAATAAATAAATTTCTAGCTCTTCTGAATCCAAAGTATGACTCCCATGAGTTCAGGTTCATAAGATGAGCAAAGGACTTTTTTGAGCAAGTGTTTTACACATAAACACACACACACACACACGATCCTTGATGCTCTCTGAACTTGCTTGTTTACTTGCAGACATTTTATTATCCAAATTAGGTACCACCATCAGCGCTAGTGCTGGGTAACATCATTAGCATCAGCATTGATGATGTTATCGGTTTGGGTAACGAAACAACTCAAAGAAAACAAGCAAGTTCAGAGACCACCAAGGAGTTCTCAATTCAACCCTGAGCTAAAAATATTCTCCTTTATTGATTCTTCTGAGTCCAACCCCCCCCCCCCTTTTCCATGAGTTCAGGTACATAACATCACGATCATTTTTTAAAAAACGAGCAAGCACAATTTTTAATATAAATAATTCCCTTTCCAACTTTTAGACCCCCATTAAATTTTACAACTCCGTTATACTGAACAGGGTTAAATTGTTCCATTCTGTGTGGGCTTTGGGCTTAGTGCTAAAGTGCGAGCGAAGTCCCAGCAACCGTCAAAAGAATGTGCAGTCACCAAGCCCAGATGAAACAAAATTGTGTTTCCGGAGAACAAATGGGAGCATGCAATATTTAGATATAGTAATGTGTTTTCTTTTTGGGCATTAGGGGGCACAGTAACTCTATATATTGTTCAGTGCAAAGAAGTTTTTCAGGGAATATTCCTCTGCAAAACATATATTGATAATGAATGGTCATCAAACCAGTGGACATTAGTTGGACAAAAGACTTCTATTGTAAATTAAGTGCATGGCTGGTAAATATTAGCTTTTATTGTCCTAGAAATATCTACTGTGAATCAAGAAATCTACTATTAATTTCAGAAGGAGTGGGGTAAATCTTCTCGTTTCTGTTACAATCACTTGTGTGTTTTTTTGGCAAGAAAAGATTTTGGTGTAGTTAGTGAGTCTATGTCTTAATTGGGCCTGACATTTTCCAAGCAATGCTATATGGTACATTAACCAGCCTCCACTGAAATGTTGGTTTTGATATTCTACAGGAATACTAATGTGATGTATCAGTATGCTGGTCTTGTTTCCTTTCCTTTGATTCAATTGATTTAGGTTTGAACCTAAGTCAGAGGAGAGTTACATCATAATAAAGTATTTACAATGATATTCTCATACAAAAAGAAAACATTTGATGTAGCAGTAGCCTAATCTGATACGACAGACCCAGATTCTCACTTTCTCACTCTTTTCAGCCATATCCACTCTACCCCAATGCACATCCAGCGTTAAATACTTTCTGAGATTAATGGGAGAAGCTTTCAGGAAGAGATGGGATCAACCTTAGATCCACAATACCTGGAATCTACAGTTCCATAAATCAGATGTAGCTGACCTTTCCAATTGATTAGCCCAATGTCCAAGAAGATCTTGGAGACATTCCCCATAAGATATGAAAAAGAACACAAATATTAACAGCACTAAACACTGTACTTTTAAGAACTTGATAAGAGACTGATTGAAAGATAGTGGACAATAAGTGCGTTATTTGAGGAAATGTCTCAATAGATGATGTTTATATCTGTCCAATCTGATCAGGCAGGATGGACAGGCTTCAGGGCCTTTTGGTTAAGGAATGCTGGTTGGCTGGACCTAGAAGACATGGCTTTTCAGCTATAGTGTCAGCTGTATGACAGAAAATCAGAAATCAGGAAGATCAAACTCTTGGTGATCTTTCATAAGAACCTCTGGATATATGCAGAGACCCATTCTTGGTTGTATTATTCGTAATGGGATATTCATTCATTCATTCATTCATTCATTCATTCATTCATTCATTCAAGCATATATAAGATTACAGAAAAAACTATAAACATGATTATGAATACATAAAATGTATGAACATGGTAATGAATATATTTTGTGTTTGGTATGTATGTGTTGTATGATTTTAATCTTGGGGTTTTTATATATCTTTTTATTATTAGATTTGTTTTAATGTTACATTGTTTGTTATTGTTGTGAGCTGCCCCGAGTCTTCGGAGAGGGGCGGCATACAAATCCAATAAATAATAATAATAATAATAATAATAATAATAATAATAATAATACATGAGATGTTTACGAATACATGGGGACATTAGGACAGGCATGGTAGGCACGTTGGTATGTTTATGCACATCCCTTACAGACCTCTTAGGAATTGGGTGAGGTCGAACTATTCACAACCACCAACAATGCTGCTATTTTTAAATTATTATTTATTAATATTATTATTATTATTATTATTATTATTATTATTATTATTATTATTATTTTATTACTATTCAGATTTGTATGCCGCCCATCTCCCAAGGGACTTTGGGTGGCTCACAACTTGGCTACCCTTCAAAAAGAACTTGACTATGCGTCAGAATGGTCAAATAAGTGGCAAGTTAAAATCTCAACCAACAAATGCTCTATCTTACACATCGGCTCAGAACATAAAATAAAATACAAGCTGGATTGTAGAGGATCCTCACTCTGTTCAGGATCGGACCTTGGAGTATACACCTCTAATGATCTAAGTGCCCGAGCTCACTATAACAGCATTGCCAAAAAGGCATTAACAGTTGTTAACCTAATATAGCGTAGCTTCTTCTCTGGTAATATTGTAATTTTAACTAGAACATATAAAACATTTTCTAGACCAATTCTCGAATACAGTTCATCTGTTTGGAACCCGCACTACATATCGGACATTAATACAATTGTGAATGTCCAGAGATATTTCACGAGAAGAGTCCTCCACTCCTCTTTGCAACAGAATACCCTATGCCTATTGCACTGTTTAAAAATGTATTTTAATTTTGTTCACTATCCAGAAATACATCTTGAGATGGTCAGTCTTAACAAATTGAACAGCTGGATGGATGAATTGTTCAAATCACTGCAGGACTAAAAGGGTCATACGATGCTCTTATTGTTCCCAGATTTTGCATGTATATGGAAGCTTACATATCTTTGAAGGAACACTTTGCTTCCCAGAAACTTCAACTGAAGTGCTGCTTTGAAGTGAAGCCCTGGAGCGAAATGGCCCTTTGCTCCTCTTCACTTGAAATAGTGTGTTCAGCTTGATTGGTAATCGAAGTTTCTGCACAGGCAGCAAAACTCTTGTTAGTGAAGTATCATAATGTCAATGGCCTTGTCTTAACTCTCAATCAAAGCAAGTGCTTCTCTATAAAGTGAAGCAAAGCTACAGCCTACACATACCGCTACTTTTGTGTTGCTGATCATGGTCCTGAACCATCAATCCAATCAGCCATTCTCTTAGTTAACCTGCTCACCTCCATTCACCAAATGGATGACTTTTGGTGAGCTAGTCACCCAAGGCAAAAATTATGTTTAAGTCCTCCCACCCAGCAGCTATAAAGAAGGTTGAGCAAGTAGTGATTTTAGTAATTTAGTGAATGATTTTGAAGTTACCACAGCACTGAAAAAAGTGGCTTATGACGGTTCTTCACACTTATGATCATTGAAGCATCACTCTGGTCATAGGCTCAAGATTCAGGTGCCTGGTGATTGGCATGTGTTTATGATGGTTGTAGCATCCTTGGGTCCAGGGGTGGGTTCTTCCTGGTTTGGACCAGGTCGAGCAAACTGTTAGTGACCCACTGGTGACATGATAATAATAATAATAATAATAATAATAATAATAATAATAATAATAATAATAATAATAATTTATTAGATTTGTATGCCACCCCTCTCCGAAGACTCGGGGCGGCTCACAACAATAATAAAAACAATATTATAGTAGAACAAATCTAATATTAAAAAACATATAAAACCCTATCATTATTTAAAAAGCCAAACAACACATTCATACCAAACATAAAACAAAGTATAAAAGAGCCTGGGGGAAAGGTGTCTCAACTCCCCCATGCCTGGTGGTATAAGTGAGTCTTGAGTAGTTTACGGAAAACAAGGAGGGTGGGGGCAATTCTAATCTCCGGGGGGAGTTGATTCCAGAGGGCCGGGGCCACCACAGCGAAGGCGGTTCCGGAGGTATCACAGATCCAGTTCGGTTGGTGCCACCATCCTTTTTTTTGGAATTTTTGATGAATATTTCCCTGTTTGGATGGCCTCTCCTGCTGCTTATAAAAGGGCCCTCCTGCCCTCCCCTGGGTTAATGCTGACCTTTATGTCTTTGCACAAAGCACAGCTGATCAGCTCCTCAGTTGTATTTTGAACTGAATCCTGCTACTGCGCATGTGTGAAAGCCAAATTTCATGAGGGGATGGGCGTGCAGGTGCAAGTGGAGCGATCGCGCAGGTACATAATATTGCGATGCGAACTGGTGGCAAAGATAAGTGGAAACCACCCCTAGCTGGGTCATGTGATCACTCTGACAGGCAAAGTCAATGAGGAATCCAGATTCACTTTGCAACCATGTTAATAACGTAACTGTAGTGATTCACATAACAACTGTGGCAAAACCCACTTAACAACTGTCTTGCTTAGCAACAGAAATTTTGGGCTCAATTGAGCTTGTAAGTCATGGACTACCTGTACCAATTTCAGTTGTATTTTGGAAGAGGAAAGGGATAGTTAACCCTTTCTGATATAGCTGTTAGTATGATGCATTGACTTATATAAGATAATTATGTGAGCAGTGAGCAGTGTGGTTGGGCAGTAGGAAAAGCAAGTAGGATGCTTGGCTGCATAGCTAGAGGTATAACAAGCAGGAAGAGGGAGATTGTGATACCCTTATATAGAGTGCTGGTGAGACCACATTTGGAACACTGTGTTCAGTTCTGGAGACCTCACCTACAAAAAGATATTGACAAAATTGAACGGGTCCAAAGACGGGCTACAAGAATGGTGGAAGGTCTTAAGCATAAAACGTATCAGGAAAGACTTAATGAACTCAATCTGTAGAGTCTGGAGGACAGAAGGAAAAGGGGGGACATGATCGAAACATTTAAATATGTTAAAGGGTTAAATAAGGTTCAGGAGGGAAGTGTTTTTAATAGGAAAGTGAACACAAGAACAAGGGGACACAATCTGAAGTTAGTTGGGGGAAAGATCAAAAGCAACGTGAGAAAATATTATTTCACTGAAAGAGTAGTAGATCCTTGGAACAAACTTCCAGCAGACGTGGTTGGTAAATCCACAGTAACTGAATTTAAATATGCCTGGGATAAACATATATCCATCCTAAGATAAAATAAATGAAATAGTATAAGGGCAGACTAGATGGACCATGAGGTCTTTTTCTGCCGTCAGACTTCTATGTTTCTATGTTTCTAATTATATGGAAAGCTTCCCTGTTACATATGATTGTAGGTGCAAACTTTTCATTACCTATTTATTAAGCATATTTTGTATGTATTCAGTATTCATTACCAATGCTTACGTCTTACAGTTAGTAGAAAGAGAAACTCCTAATAGTTTAATTTTGATTTTGAAACTGTACACAATTTTCCATTCCAGGTTGTAATCTTGATTCATTACAGAAGGCCAGTTGGACAAAGATTGGATGAAGAAGAAAAAAGTAAATGCATTTGATAGATGGATTGGGAAAAATTGTAAGGAAGATTGTCACTCACTGACTTGGATGGCAGAGGTTAGGCTGGCAGAATTGTCTTGGGTGACCATAGAATTTGAATGCCCTAAACAAGAAGAAAAAATATATGACAGTTACTATCTATTTTTATGCCTACAAGGCATTTGTTTCACTTTTATTTTGTTTTGCTTTTTTCTCCCTCCTCTGAATGCATGCAAATACACACCTATCAACTTTCTAGGCCATTTCATATCTCCAGCAAAATAGATTTGACAGCATGAACCAGAAGTTAGTCCCACAGTGATCAATGGTAATTATCCCAGTAAATGTTTATAGGCTTGAAGTCAGGCAAAAAAGAAATCGTCTTCAAGGCTTTCTCCTGTGCTTGTCCAGGTATTATTTAAGATCCTTTTAATGATTCTTTTTTTATATAAAGCTGAACATCTTAATTTGCTGGTTATGGTATTATTAACCTTGTAGGGGCTAATGCTATGTGTTTTCAAGGGGTCCATTCGTATTTCATTGTTTTTTATGGATTGCTTCTATTGATTGTTGATACTTTGAGGGTATCTGCCCTGAAAGATGGGATTTAAATCTTACCATGCAATTAAAAAAATAAAATAAAGAGAAGAACTCATCTGGGTCAAAACTCATGTATGCACAGTTCAGCATTCTGCTTCCCAGAAGCCCATAAATAGAAGGTGAAGGCAGCTGTAATTTCCCATTGTTGCAGCTGATATTGAACGGCATGCTGTCTCTGAGCATGAAGCCACCACAACTTATGGGTTGCATTTGACTCATCTATGCTCTCCCAACAAGTAATCAAATTACATTAAAGGCTCTGATCCTGTGAAGTACAGAACAAGGTATACAATCTGACTTCTCAACAGGTGTGATCCTTGGAATGCAAAATGAGCATTCCTGAGGGATAGCTGTTGCGTAACTTTTGAATCTAGCTTTGATCTGGATGAAATAAAAACATTTTTCCCCACCACTGCATCTGCAAGGTGGGGAGAATTTGAAAGAAACAAAAATAATTATAATATAATTAATTCAGTTCTACCCAATAATATACAGTATTGGGTAGAACTGAGTTAATTATATTAGTCCAGCCCTCTAAAACCATCCCAATTTCTCATGCGGGCCTATGGCAAAATTAATTGCCCACCCCTGTCCTAGAGCAATGCAATAATAGATGTTCAGAACAGGGAATGGTTGCATATATGCTTGTGTCATTGACCAATGCTTCCTAACTATAATTCCTTTGGTTTTATTCTCATCCATTGCAAAGGGAAACAGGTAAAGATACTGGTTCTAGTAAGTTGATTTGTTTTGACTTATTACCATATTTTTCAGAATATAAATATCAGAGGATAAGACGCACCTTAGTTTTTGGGGAGGAAAATAGGGGAGGGGGAAAAACCTGCCTACCAGATATTCATCTGGTTAGCATCCTTAGTTTGGTCAGCTTCAGCACATTATTTTATTCCCTGTTTGGGGCTTTAAAATGACCCCTTATTCAGAGAGAGTAACAATGAAAGATCTTGAAAGCCGGTAAGAGCTGGGAATATCGTTAGCACCTGATTAGGGCAGGAAAGAAATATTCCAAGCAAGTAGAGCAAAGGAAAAAGAAAGCCTACACAGACTTAAGGCTTGGAAAACATTCTTTGCAGAGAGTAACAATGAAAGAGCTTGCAAGCAGCTAAGAGCTGGGAACATTGTTAGCACCTGGTTAGGGCTGGAAAGAAACATTTGGAGCAAGTAGAGCAATAAAAAAAAGCCTGTACAGACTTAGAGTTTGGAAAACATTCTTTACAGAGAGTAACAATGAAAGAGCTTGCAAGCTGTTAAGACCTGGAAACATAATTAGCACCTGGTTAGGGCTGGAAAGAAACATTTGGAGCAAGTAGAGCAATAAAAAAAAACCTTAGGGCTTGGAAAACATTCTTCACAGAGAGAAACAATGAAAGAGTCTGCAAGGTAAGAGCAGGGAATATTATTAGCAGCTAGTTAGGGCTAGAAAAAAAAGCTACATTCAGAGTATAGGAGACACCAAAATGTTTAGCCTCTTTTAGGGAGGAAAAAGATGTGTCTTATATTCTGAAAAATAGGAAGTAGGAAAATGTTATATTATTATTATCTCTTTTATTTATTAAACAGAAAACTCAGGCAAATGATACTTTAAAATATATCACAAATACCCTTAACTGGCACTAATGGTTGATACAGATTGTTGCCAGTAACCGAGGTATCAACCAAGTACCTTCTTAAAATGTACGATGTTCCGAGTAGCACAGTTCTTTTGCAGTTTTGTTGGTGTTATTGCAGGAAGCTGCAATTTTTTAATGTATTTTATAAAATTCTTGGACATGGTACCAATTGCCCCAATGACAACGAGTGTCACTGTTACATGTTTCATGTATAATTGCGTAGGTTTGATGGGCAGGTCACAATATTTCATTATATTTTCCAGATGATGACGATTATAATGATGATGATGATGATTACTTAGGTTTTGTTTTGTTTTTTAAATGTTGATTTGCCTTTTCTGGTTATGAAATGAGGTATATTTTCCCCATTGCAGCTCCAATACTAAACTCTCCCCAAATGTGTTCTAAACAATAGAAGTAAAAGAGGAATTGGGTTTTTTTTGTGGTAATAGTAGGCCAATTGTTTTCTGTTCTTACTAGACTGACCAATCCTGGAGGATAATGATGAATTCTTAGCTTGAATAACCTACAATTCTCCCATGTCTCTGGAAGGAGAGTCCAGCATGGGATTTAGCTCAATCTTATTGGTAGGAACTGAGTTTTAAATTAATATAATTAACATATTAATTAGGTACCGCCCCCTTGCTGCCCCAGTACCTCAGTTTTAAAAAAACTCAGTCTAGGATAGGAACACTGAGTTGCTTGCTCCTGAAGGAGCAATTTAAAATAAAGTGTATAGTAGTAAAATTTATGTTACAGTTTTAATGTTTTTGCTTATGTCTTTAACAGGTTTCTACAGGATTAAGGGGTTTCTGCCCTCCGTGGGCAGCGCCCCCATCGTTCTCCTTATGGGGCCTCTTCTCTCCGAGAGTACTGCCCTGAAGAGGAATGTTGAGCCGGAGATCCCTGTCCTCCGTGGTCATATCTGGCTTTCACCCCGTGTGGGAGGGGTCCGCCCCCTACCCACTTAAGGGGGCAGCGGAAGGACTTCGCAGTCCCGATCTGCCTTAAAAAGAAAAAAGCCGCGCTTCTCAGCTGATGCCGGGGGAGCCGTCCCGAGCGCCTCACAGCTGACGGCTAATTACAGGTTTAAAAGAATGAAGCCGCTGAAGTCGGGAAGAGTGAAGAAGCCGCTCGGAATGCAAGCGGCGAGCGGGGGGGGGGGGGCAGAGTCGGCGATTTCGGCCGTTTATGAAGCCATGGAAGCCGCGCCCCCCCCCCCTTTTTCCCCCCGAAGCGGCAATAACTTGCGCCCGCCATTTTGGGGCTTAATTGGCGCGCGGCAGACCTGACAGCCTCATTTTTGGCGCGCTTTGGCACCGCGCCAGGAGCCAGGCCGGTGTTTTACCCAGCAACAGGCTCATTGGCTAGGTCACTCACGTGCAGTGAGCAACTGCCGACAGCCATTACAGGCATTCACGAGTGGAGCCAAAATTGCTTTGAGAGTGTGTTTGGACTAGTTTCAAGGAAATTTGTGAGTAAAGCTGCCCCACTTTCTGACAGGATGGCTGACCAGCAAGGGCAGGAGCAATCCCAGTCTGCTCAGGGTTCCTGCAAAAGCAAGGAGAAGGCCTCTTCTAAGGCCAAGGGCAAATCTTCCCAATCGTCTTCCTCATTAAGAGAAGCAGAGAGGAAAATAAAAGCGTTAGAGCAACGCTTGGATGCAGCATTAACTTCTCCAGCTGCAGGGGCCTTCCATATACCCCCATTTCAGCCACTTCCACCAGGGGGGACACTGCCTATGGGGGCCTTAGGCTCTGCCTCAGAAAAAGATTGGTCCCCCGACCGTCAGGCATTACCTGGCACAACTACACCATTGCCTTCACCTCAGGTCAGGCCAGAGAGGCCTGCCTCAATCAGCCAACCATTGTATGGGCCTTCTACTGGTCCACAAACAATTGCAGCTCCCTCGGCATCCTTTACCCCTACTGCTGCAGGGCTTAGAACCCAGGGTGATGTCTGGCAAGCCTTTCCACCATCCCTGCAGGACATGATTGCTAACATATATGCGCAGGGAATGGTGGCCGGTGCCCAGCAAGTAACACCTCCATTGCCACAAGCTTACCAGCCCAGGGATCTTTGGTCAGCACCACCGCCCCCTCCTGGGTTGGATTCTTTTGCGGGAGACACTGGCTTTCTGGAAGAAGACAGCGAGCATGGGCACAATGAACTATCTGATGATGATTATGCCTGCCCTGAACAGCCAGCTCCCGCAGGACTATTTAAGCCAACTTTATTTAGGCTGCTGTTGCATAAGGTGAAGCAAACCTTAGATGTGCCAGGGGCGAATGCACCTACGGATGCAGGGGATGGACTTAGGACTTCGGCTTCCCTGTGTAAGGAGCAACCTAAGGAATCCGAGAACGTGCCTGCAATGGAGATATTTTTGGAAAATATCAAACGCACCTGGCAGCACCCAGCAGCGGCACAGGGTCCCTCCATGATGGAGCGTCGCTTCTATACGTTCGACGAAGAGATGGAGAACCTGCTGCAATTCCCGCCAGTGGATAAGCCAGTGGCCACACTGGTATCCAATGCTGTCGTCCCTTCGGAGACTGCGGACAGTCTCAAGCCGGATGAAAGACGGGCTGAGACACTTCTAAAAAAGGCCCATCAAATGGCAGCATGGGCCCTACGAGCGGCATCTACTGCATCCATTTTCAATAGGGCCTCCATCATGTGGCTTCAGGAGGTGCAGTCTAGGATGGGGCCTGAAGACTCCCGCCTCAAGCAGGACTTAAACAAGCTGCTAGCGGCGGCCGAGTTTTCCGCGGATGCTACCTTGCATGCGGCAAAGTTTTCTGCAAGGGGCATGGCCTCCACTATATCTTCCCGGCGCCTCCTGTGGCTTCGACATTGGCAGGCGGACGCCAAGTCGAAGTGGCGCCTGTCGTCTGCCCCTTTCCAGGGCACGAAACTGTTTGGGGAGGTGTTGGAATCCGTCCTTGTGGAAGACAAGGATAAGAGGAAGATCCTTCCCAGATCCTCTAGAAGGCAAGATCGCAGTAACACCCCGTATCGACGTCGGCAGCCCTTTCGATGGGACCCAGCCTCCGGAACCACCCAGGCCTCCCGACCCTACTCACAGGGTCAATATGGGCAGTCTTACTCGTACCGGGGCGATAGGACCTACTTTCAAGGCCGGGGCAGGGGATACCAGCAGGCGAGACGCCCCTTTCGGGGTTTCAATCAACGAGGGTTCCGTGGAGCCAAGTGACTCCATAGGGCAGGTCCCTTTGGGGGGAAAACTCCAAAGGTTTTGTACCGCCTGGAGGACCACATCCTCCGACGCCTGGATCCTGGACACGGTAAGCCGGGGCCTACGCCTGGAGTTCCTTTGTATTCCGCCTACCCAATTTGTGTCATGTCCAGTACCCAAGGACATTATCAATCGGACATTACTAGAGCAAGAGATTGCGCATCTCCTAGAGATTCAAGCCATCGAGAGGGTGCCAGCCCAGATGGAGGGCATGGGGTACTACTCCAAGGTCTTCATAGTACCCAAGTCATCAGGAGGTTGCAGGCTCATCTTGAATCTGAAAAATCTAAACAAGTACGTGTTATACCGCAGATTCAAGATGGCCTCCCTCCGCACGATCCTGGCATCCATCCGGCCCAGAGATCTCATGTCATCCATCGACCTGAAGGAGGCGTATTTACACATTCCCATCCACCCAGAGCACCGGAAATACCTCCGATTTTATGTCCAAGGGAGGCACTATCAGTACCGGGCGATGCCCTTTGGCCTCTCTTCCGCACCGCGCACCTTTACCAAGATCCTGGATTCGTTAATCGCCGCCTTACGGTCCCGATCAATAAGACTTTTAGCGTACTTGGACGACATCCTCGTATTGTCCAGGGATCGGGCGACCGCGCAGCAGGATCTGCGGGACACGGTAGCGCTGTTGCAGGAGCATGGCTTTACGATAAACAACGAAAAAAGTCATTTTTCGCCCACCACAATTATAACCCATCTTGGCTCGGTTATCGACACCACCTCCATGAGAGTTTACCTGTCTCCGGAGAGAAAGCGCAACGTCCAGGGCTTAGTCACCAAATTACAACATCAGAGGATGGTGCCGCTGGCCTTCCTTTCCAAGGTCCTAGGGACTCTAGTGTCGTGCGTGGACATCGTTCCCTGGGCACGGTATCACTTTCGCACGCTACAATGGACTTTACTTCCTTACCAAAAACGCCGTGTCAGTCACACACGCAGGTCAATTACGGTGCAACGAGGCCTGCGAGACTCCCTAAGATGGTGGAAGTCCAGGGCGATACATCAAGGGTCCCCCTTTGGTCACCTACAACACATCATTGTGACTACGGATGCCAGCCTCCTGGGTTGGGGAGCCCATGTGGACCATCATGTGACCCAAGGAGTGTGGCTGCCTCAGGACTTGGTTCCTGTGAATATCAATTTCTTGGAGCTAAAAGCGGTGCGCCTGGCCTTGTCGACATTCGCAACGCTCCTCCACGGGAAGCATGTGTTGGTCCGCACGGACAATGTTGCAACCAGGGCGCATCTCAACCACCAGGGAGGGACCAGATCCCTCAGGTTGATGGAGGAAACACAACTCCTTTTCGACTGGGCGGAGATCCATCTGGCGTCTCTTCACGCGGAGCACATTGCGGGGGAAGCCAATGTTCAAGCGGATTGGCTCAGTCGACAAGCAGTGGATCCCGCGGAGTGGAGTCTGACCCCACACCTGTTCCAGCAAGTGACCAAACGGTTTGGCAACCCACAGGTAGACTTATTTGCGACTTCCCGCAATGCCCAGCTCCCGAGGTTTTATTCCAGATTTCCCACACCGGGAGCCGAGGGGACCAATGCCCTGTACCTTCCGTGGCCAAAGGAATTGCTTTATGCCTTTCCACCAATACCACTTCTTCCAAGGGTCATCGAGAAGATCCTAGTGGAACGGGCGGAGATCATACTGATAGCACCACACTGGCCACGCCGGGCTTGGTTCGCAGACCTGATGGGGCTCTCGATAGTCCAGCCCTGGAGGATCCCAGACAACCTAATCACCCTCACTCAGGGAGCGATTGTCCATCCAGAGCCGCAGTGGTTCCACCTGACCGCTTGGCGCTTGAGGGGGACAGATTAAGAACCTGGAACATTCCTGAGAATGTCATCGCTACGATCCAGTCGGCCAGGAGGCCTTCAACGACTAGGATATACCAGGCTACGTGGGCCGCATTCACCGCCTTTTGCGAGGTCAAACATCAACGGCCACAGGATGCTAATTTAGTCTTGGTGTTGGAGTTTTTACAATCCGGTCTGGAGAAGGGATTGGCCCCCAACACATTAAGGAGACAGGTAGCGGCTTTGGCAACGATCATTCGATCTGAGGATGGGGGATTATTGTCCCACCATTCGTTGATTAGAGACTTTTTAAAAGGGGCTACCAATAGGCATCCCCCACCGATACGACGGTTTCCTACTTGGGATCTTACGACGGTGTTGCAAGCGCTCACAGCTCCTCCGTTTGAGCCGCTGAGAACTGTGTCTTTGAGGATGTTATCTCTTAAAACAGCATTCTTAGTGGCCATTACATCTGCAAGGCGGGTATCGGAGCTGTCGGCCTTGTCTGTAAGGCCTGACCTTTGTACATTTCAACCTAATAGGGTGACCCTACGTTTGGACCCAACGTTCATACCTAAAGTCAACACCCACTTTCACCGGACACAGGAACTTGTCTTGCCGGATTTCTGCGTGCATGGATCACATCCATTGGAACTTAAGTGGCATAAGGTGGACGTGCGCAGAGCTCTTAAACTCTATATTAGGCGCACGGCCTCTTTTCGCAAGTCAGAGGCCTTGTTTGTATCCTTCGGCCAACATCGACTGGGTCTCAAGGTGTCATCCCAGACAATTAGTCAATGGTTGAAGCTTTGTATAGCAGAAGCGTACAAAGCATGTTCCCAGCCATTACCCAGTGGTATCACGGCTCATTCGACTCGTAGTGCCGCTACTTCAGCGGCATGGGCCACACATGCATCGATAGAGGACATCTGTAGGGCGGCCACGTGGGCCACCCCTACCACCTTTATACGGCACTATAAATTGGACACGTTTGCTTCGGCCGAGGCGGCTTTCGGGAGGAGAGTGTTGCAACGAGTGTGTGACACTACAGGGTCATGATTCAATGATATCCCTCCCTTGAACAGTGGAACTTGGGTATATCCCATGCTGGACTCTCCTTCCAGAGACATGGGAGAAGAACCGTTGTACTCACCTGAACGGTCTTCTCCAGGTCCTGGAAGGAGAGTCCATACCCTCCCATTGAACCATGGACAGTTGTTGCGTTCAGTTACTGTTTGTTGTTCTTGTTAAATAAATTCTGTTTATTCATGAGATTCGTTTTTTTAAAACTGAGGTACTGGGGCAGCAAGGGGGCGGTACCTAATTAATATGTTAATTATATTAATTTAAAACTCAGTTCCTACCAATAAGATTGAGCTAAATCCCATGCTGGACTCTCCTTCCAGGACCTGGAGAAGACCGTTCAGGTGAGTACAACGGTTCTTTCCTACTCATACCAGCAGTTTATAAATGAAGAAGAAGTAGTTAAAGTAGCATTTTTAAAAAAATCACGGGACTGTAATTTTGAACTGCCAGTGTTGTAATATTGAATTCAACAGGCTCTGATAGTAGAAAACCAACCATGAATGGCAGAATGGAAGAAAGCAGCCATAAATAATAAATAGTGAATGTGTGGACTCATTTGTATATGAATGAGATGATTTGAAATTTATGTGGGCTGAAGAACTTTTGCTTTTTTGTGTAGTCAATTAGATTTATTTCTTTAACTCGTGACAGCTGTAAAAATAAATTTGGCAGTCACCTCCTGGCATCTGCCAATTAATTTTCCCAGAAAGCTTAGTCATTGAGACTTTCAGAAAAAATTTGGGGTCAGTTAGCAGAGTAGCAGAAAGAGACAAAGATGAATGAAAAATACTGGAGAAAAATGAATTACAGTAACTAGAATAACACTTTTTTTATGAATGGAGATTAAAATGAATCACATTTTAATACTGGAAATGAATGGAAATATTGTCCCCCACAATCTCGCCCATCAGAGTCTTCTCATATTTTAGACTTAAAAGAATATTTCCTGTTTATTTATAAATGACTCAAGCATTTTGAATATAGACAATTGACCAAGGGGATCGTACAGAACAATCAAATATTCGAATAGCAAATGGATGTAACGGAAGGAAACACTTTGCAGTCTTTCTGCACCATATTTTAAACCTTCAAAAGCTATTATTCCTTTGAACAAATTTTAAAGGTTGGAAGATGTGCAACACTCAACATGGACTGTCATTACGCCTATGTTTATGGTGTTAAGGTTGAAAGGGGGAAATCAAAGTATTGCACTTAGTTTCTATTCTCCTTGTGTTGTGGTTAGCTCTGGCCCAGCTCCTGCCCCAAGGACTGTGGATGTGGGGAGACATCCACATGCCGCAGGCCTGTTTTGCCCCCGGTGGAATCTGCTGATGAAGGCTCCTCTGACCAAGAAGACATGAGTGACAGGGAGGAGGAAAGTGGGGCAGACAGCTCAGAAGGAGATCAATTATCTAGCTCCTCCTTGGATTCAGAACAAGAGTTAATGATACAGCCACGCATGCGAAGAGCGATGCATAGGCAGCAACAACTGAGAGATTATTATCAAAGAAAATGAGGCCCCTGTGGTTGGGTGGGGCTGTGGTAATTAGTGAGGCTGCTATAAATAGCAGCCTCTGGGTTTGGCCATTGTGGAGGATTATCTGATCGTTGTGTTTCATGACTGCTTTACTGACTTTGACCTTTTGTGTGCTGATTTTCCCCCGCTTTGAAACTAAACCAGAGCAAAGTGTGTTTCACTTTGTGAAAGAAGAAGGACTGTGAATTGCCTCACAGCTGCAAGCTAAGTATCACAGAACTGATAAGGGACTTGTACAAATTACCAGTTTGTTTGGAGACGAGTGCTCTTTGCTATACCAAAAGAGGGCTTAGTTTAAGTGACTTTTCATTATAAAGAACATTGTTTTGAATTTTCAAACGTGTGTGTGTCTGAAATTTGTACCTGTGAATTGTTGGGAGAAGTCTACCAGAGAGCCCGACAGAACACCTTGTTGGAGAACAACCTACCAAAAATATTTCAGAATTACATTCAGAATAACAGAGTTGGAAGGGACCTTGCAAGTCTTCTATTCAACCCTGCTCAGGTAGTAAACTCTATACCATTTCGGACAAATGGCTGCCCAATCACTTTTTAAAAACTTTCAGTGATGGAACACACACAACATTGGGGGAAAAGCCATTCTACTGATCAATTGTTCTGTCATGAACTTTGTCCTTATTACTGGATTGGTTCTCTCCTTGATTAGTTTCTATCCATTGCTTCTTGTCCCGATCCTCAGGTGCTTTGGAGAATAGGTTGTTCCACATGGAGCATTTTGTCCTAAGTGAATTATGGCCTCCAACTAGTCGTACTGCCTTTGAAATATATTAGCTAAGAAGAGATCTTCATTCCTTCTCTCCTGCTGGATTTTAAATAAACTTCAGGTGCTAAATAATTCACAACAGAAAGCACACAACACAGAGGTAATTCCCTAAACTGGAAAGATGTGGCGATTTCTCTCATGGGTTTCTTGGAAACCTATATTCTAGTTTCAGCTGTTGCATACAATATTAATGTTGTTTTGTTGTTGCTGTATTTCTAAAGCTCCTGTAGTCAGAACAGCTTTACACGCTAGAGGCTATTTTTATTATTATAGTTTGTTGCAAAGTCAGCCAGATGATTAGACTGGATTTGGCATTTTTATCCACCTGTCGAGTTCTTCCCAAAGCTTTGGGATAGGCAGATGTTACTCTTTGTTGGTGTCAAAGGTATTGTCATGGAGAAGTGGTTTGCCATTTATTTATTCATTCGTTCATTCATTCGTTCATTCATTCATTTATTTATTTTGTATGTCGCCCTTCTCTGCAGACTCGGGGCGGCTCACAACAACAGAAAACAATATATAATACAAATTCAATAATTAGAAAGCTAAAAACCCATAATTTAAAAAACATGCACACAACATACCATACATAAACAGTATAGGCCTGGGGAAGATATTTCAGTTCCCCCGTGCCTGATGGCAGAGGTGGGTTTTAAGGAGTTTGCAAAAGGCAAGGAGGGTGGGGGTAGTTCTAATCTCAGGGGGGAGCTGGTTCCAGAGGGTCGGAGCCACCACAGAGAAGGCTCTTCCCCTGCGACTTGCCAAACGACATTGTTTAGTCGACGGGACCCGGAGAAGGCCAACTCTGTGGGACCTAATCGGTCTCTGGGATTCGTGCGGCAGAAGGCGGATTCCTTCCTAGGGCTAACAAAGAGGGACTGGTCCAAATCACCCGGCTAGTTTTGGGCTTAAGACAGGGCTAGGATTCATGGCCTTACAGTTTCTAGCCTAGTGCCTTAATTACTACTCCAAACTGGCTCTTGACTAAAGGCTACTGAATGGAGATAATAGCAATTCCTAATCACTCAAGACTCCAAGCTTTGCCTGTACAGGTTCTATGTGACCTTGTATCATTCTCCAGGTTGTTTTGTTTTGTTTTAGTTCAGTGGCAGTGATGTTTGGCTGCTATAGTGTTCTATCAATTTGTTTCTCATATGCTTTCAAACATCTAATCTCTCTCTTTGTGTCATTACTCTACACTGCCTTGAACCCAATATTTTTTGACTGAATGATGGAGGCCAAAGTCAATATATAAATCAATACAATTTCAAACTGCTGAATGCTTGTCTCAGCTTTTTTTCTCTCTCAGAGGGAGGAGTTAGTTGAATTTCATAAGCTCAGCAATATGCAACTGCTGGCTTGAATGTCAATGTTTATTATGTTCCCAGGGTTCATTACAGTGACACTTTCTGGATTCACACAACACCTTGAAGCTAAGGATCAAGGCTGAATTTGCCCTGCATGCTAAGCAAAAATATAGCTAGCTAGTTTGCAGTTCAGTATGAATAGAATAGAATAGAATTTTATTGGCCAAGTGTGATTGGACACACAAGGAATTTGTCTTGGTGCATATGCTCTCAGCGTACATAAAATAAAATATACATTTGTCAAGAATCATGTGGTACGACACTTAATGATTGTCATAGGGGTCAAATAAGCAATGAAGAAGCAATATTAATAAAAATCTTAGGATATAAGCAACAAGTTACAGTCATACAGTCAACATGGGAGGAAATGGGTGATAGGAATGATGAGAAAAACTAGTAGAATAGAAGTGCAGATTTAGTAGAAAGTCTGACAGTGTTGAGGGAATTATTTGTTTAGTAGAGTGATGGCGTTCGGAAAAAAACTGTTCTTGTGTCTAGTTGTCTTGGTGTGCAGTGCTCTGTAGCGACGTTTTGAGGGTAGGAGTTGAAACAATTTGTGTCCAGGATGTGAGGGGTCAGTAAATATTTTTCCCGCCCTCTTTTTGACTCATGCAGTATACAGGTCCTCAATGGAAGGCAGGTTGGCAGCAATTGCTTTTTCTGCAGTTCTGATTGTCCTCTGAAGTCTGTGTCGGTCCTGTTGGGTTGCAGCACCAAACCAGACAGTTATAGAGGTGCAGATGACAGACTCAATGATTCCTCTGTAGAACTGTATCAGCAGCTCCTTGGGCAGTTTGAGCTTCCTGAGCTGGCGCAGAAAGAACATTCTTTGTTGTGCTTTTTTTATGATGTTTTTGATGCTAGGTGACCATTTTAGGTCTTGAGTTATGATAGAACCTAGAAATTTGAAGGTCTCAACTGTTGATACTGTGTTGTCTAGTATTGTGAGAGGTGGAAGGGTGGAAGGGTTTCTCCTAAAGTCTACCACCATTTCTACGGTTTTGAGTGTTTTCAGTTCTAGATTGTTCTGGTCACACCACAAGGATAGTTGTTCAACTTCCTGTTGTATCGTCTGCAAACTTCAGTAGTTTAACAGATGGATGATGAGCAAAGATAGGTAGTTCATGGTTTCATAGCAATGACCCAAAGACATTCCTATGGGAAAATGCAAATGCTCGTTCTGTGTCTCCAAAAGATTTCTTGGAATTTCAATGTCATGAAGAAATATAATCTCAATGCAGTTAGGAATTTTATATCAGTAAGTTTCATGGTAATTATTCTCTTATATTCTTTTTTTCCCCTGGAAAGAGTGACATTTCCCCCTGACATTTGTGTCCAGGAAATGAAGCTGAGAATGAGAAAGGTGATTTCAACTTATAAGGGACGGTGAGATTTTTATCCCCGTCATTTTTTCCACTGCTTAAATTTTGTCCCCTCTCTAAGCTGACCTTCAAGTACAATCACTGGCTTCATCAATCACATTAAGCCACCGCTTTCCTAATGGTATTTTATTAAGTCATAGTTGGCTGGATTTACACAATAGGATAAGTCATAAACCAGGGTTTACAGACTGTCACAGACAATGTGCTAAGTCAAAATAACAACAACAAATCCTGAGTGGTGAAATGTTCTTGAGATTTATATTCATCAAAGAGCATCTTACTGTCTACTTGCGCCATCAGTGAAAAATTCTTGGCTAAAACATGATTGGGAGGAAATTTCAGCCAGAGATCCATAATACCAGTATCCTTGCGTGAGATATTTTAGGGAATTTTTCTATGTTGATTGTACTCTGCTTCTCTTCCCCTCTGGCCCATATTGCTATTTTTTTTTGTTTAGTCATCTACATGTTCAAACCATAAGAATCCATTACCAGAAGCAATAAAGTGTGAAATTATATTTGGAGTATGAAGAGGCCACCCGCATGCAAACTTTACAAAAAGAAAACTTCCACTGGACTCGGTAGAAATTTTGCCTGCATTGAATTTTGAGCCTTTCTTTCCAACCTGAAAGTCCTTTGCTCATTTTGGAGCTTTTGAAGTTGTTTTCCCCTTGCTGGCATTTATTTCATCCTTGGTACAAATCCAATGGCTTAACCCCTGTTACCCTCTCATTTCATAGTAAAACTCTTATTGAATTGTAATGTAGAATAGAGACAACTGTAGCCAAGATCACCCTCTCAATCATTTTCATTTTGGACTAGATGCCACTGTTTGAAAATGGTTGACTCTTCTTGGTGGCACGCACCCATGCACATTTAATACGACTTGCTGGGAGCAACCAGTAGATATCTTTCTTCACATAATCAAAAGAATTCATTCAATTGTCTTTAATTCTGTAGTCCTGGGGTGTTTTGTCTCATGGGACTCCCCAGCACCCTCATTTCTACTGTGCTAATCACTGCAGTTCTACGGTTTGATAGTTCCAATTCAAAAAACGAACCTCCTTGATTTCTAAAGTCTCTCCATTGCACAAGAGAGGGGTCTTGGAATAAGTTATAGAGGCCATTAAGTGCAAAGTAGGGTTGAAATAAAGATCTTGTTAACTTTCTTTGTGTAGCTAATACTACCTGCAGCCACTGTTCTCCCTAAGGTGTACAGGTGTGTGCTGGCAGGCCTGCCATGCAGGGTTTTTCAATCCTGCACAGGAGCCAATCACCTACCTTTTGCAAAAGCGACACCGGATCTTCCACCAGCACCTTGTAAACGGGCTTAGGCAGCAGGGCAGTGGAAGAGGAGGCGGTGGAGGCAAGGGGCTTGCAAGCGGCTGCCCCCCATGGCACAAGGCGAGCACAGTGGGGCAGAAAGAGAAGGACCGGGCGGGTGGGTGAGCGATGAGGACTAGAAACTTGCTTCCGTGGGCAGCGTTTGTTACCCGACCCAAGGCGGAAAATGAAAGGCAACATGAACATGGATCCCTCCCCTTGCCTGTGACTTTCCCTCAAAAAGCCCGCTCTTAATCAACTTCTTATTTAGGAAAGGGAAGTTTGGATGAGAGGGTTCAGAGCTTTGGGGAGGGGGGGATAGTGAGTTGCCCTGCAGAGGAGCCAAAATGGCCAATGGGTCTTCTTCGGTTGTGAAGAGCGTAGGTTCGTCCGTCCGACGTCACCAGTGAAGAGTCCGGAGGCAGCAGGGTTAACTGACGGTTCCTTTATTTCAGCTCTTTAGTGAAAGTGACTTCAGCTGGAACGCGTCTTTAGTGAAAGTGACTTCAGCTGGAACGCGTCTGGGTTTACAGAGAAAAGACGCTCCTTATATACATTTCAGGCTCCCGCCAAAACTGAACTGTCAGCGCCTTAGCCAATCAGGCACGACTACTATTTTTAACTATTTTCAGCAGAGACAGCTTTTTTACATAGAGACAGCTATTTACATAGGGATTCAACAGGTTGTTACTGTGGGACATTTTTGGACGCTAAGGCTTCCCTATACCCCCACAGTCCCGGTTCAATGGCATTTTCCCCTTGTCTCCCCTGTGTCTTACTGCCCTGGAGAAGCCTGTCACGCTGAATATTACCAGCCTCAGAGACATTTAGTAATTAAAGAGTTAACTTGTGCCTTTATTATTGATCCTCCTACTTTGATGTAATATCCTGCTACACCACTTCCTTCTTTATGCTGTGTCTCTAGATCCTATTCTTTCTTCTCTGCCTTAGACTCCATTATGTAAGGTACTCTGTTATTTTGTCTACTAAGACAATGTTTATTTTTACTTTTATAATAAAGAACTCTTGTTTTGAACAAATGATTGGAGCTCTTATCCATTGCCTCCACGGTATTAAGATTCTAACGGACTTTAATTACTTTTCAAACCGTGATAAAGCCATGGATTCCATTTTGAGGTCAACGAAGGTGTGAAGAAAATAATTGGGTGGCTCGCGTGACTCTGCCTTTCACTCAGGCTCCGTCATGAGAAATGTTTGGAGAAAGGCTGCGGGTGGACAAAATGGTTGCGCGGTTCCTGAGAATTCCCACAGCCGACTTACCGGCCGGTGGGGTTTGCGGCGATCGGCGGTGGAGGAGGCCGCCATGTTGGGGGGCGGAGTCACGGCACCCACGTTGGGGTGCCGTGACCACGTGGTGCGGTGCGTGGGCACCGATTGGCCGGGCGAGCAAGGCAGCCCTATAAAAGGGGGCTGCCTCGTGGCGCAGCAGTCTCGCCCGGAGCATCGTGAGGCGAGGCTGCTGCTGTCGTTCCTCCCAGCTTGCTGCGTCACAGGCCTGAAGGCCTGCTGCGCAGCCGATCGTCGCTGGAGCGTCAGGCCTCGAGGCCAGAAGAGCCGCGAGCGGCGGCTGGAGCCTTAGTTCGCTTCGGCGACACCCCCCACAGGGTTTGGAGGCGCATTTGATCACTGTGGCATGGCGGGGGGTGGACGGAGTCGCTCGGGGGCACGGCGGCGGGCCTCGGGGGGGCAGGCCGGAGGGACGGGGGCCCCCCCATTGAGCCACGCCGCACCGGGAGGAAGCGGGCCCCCAAGCGGAATTGGGGAGAAGCCCCGGGGGCTCGGCAGTCCGGGAGGCCGGTAGAGGAAGGCAGCCCCAGCGGGGAGGTGAGCCCCCGGGGGCGCGCAGTGGGCCATAGGGGGGCCTCTTCAGCGGTGAGGGGTCGACGCCAGGGCCAGGCCCTGCCGGTGGCAGCGCCGGGGGGAGCGGGCGAGGCCACTGGGGCAGAGGAGGTCACTCCCAGTGGGTCTGAAACTGGTCTATCTGGGGCTGAGGCCCCCGCTGCAGGGCCTGCCAGGAGGGGGCAGAGGGATGGGGATTCCCTTTCGGTTTCCTCACATTTACTGTCTTCCTTGCTTGAGAAACTTGATGAAAGGCCAAGGAAGCGGGGCAGGTCCCGGCGAGGCCGTGCCACGGGCGTGGACAATACAGAGGGGTCTCGGAGCTCGTCGGGGTCTGCGGACAGCCCACGGAGGGCGCGCGGTACTCGGCGCGCGAAGCAGCGCAGCAGGCGGCGGAAGGCCAGGAGAACAGTGTACGGCTCCGAGGATGCAGACGACGACTCTTCTCACTGGGGTGAGTGCCCTGTGCCTAGGCACCGGTGGTCCCTCCCAAGAGGGCCTCGCGGCAGGCTACGGGCTACAAAACGCACGACACAGGGGGGTCAGAGGACCTGGCGCTCCCGCACAGCTGCTCAAGTTTGGAGGAGGGGGCGTAGAAGGGCAGTGGCCAGGAGGCACAAACGGAAGAGGGATACCTCGAGGGATAGCTCAGGGTCAACCACCTCGGGGTCCACCAGTACCTCTTTTGACAGCGATAATCCTTTCGCGCCGGGCCTACCGGACACTCCGCTTAGTATGCACATGTCCCAGTCCCTCAAGCGTAAAATTTGGCGGGGCGCTTATGTGGACATGTTTCAGATTTTGCTACCTGAAAAGTCTAAGAAGGAGAAGGATAAAGAGGGCAAGAAGGGGTCGGATGACCCAAAAGGCACCAAAATGGACAAGGGGATTCTGTCGTGGGCATATGCATTTTTGGCCTACCACTCTGTGGTGGTGGAAGATGATGTCCATAAGACACATGAGCTCATCTTGTACATGAACATGATTCTGAGAGCGTATCAGGAGTTTGGGGGGGAGGCTTGGAAGCGTTATGACGAGGACTTCCGCAGGTTCGCCGCCCACAATAGACACTGGCCGTGGGATATGAGGCATAATGATTTGTGGCTTCAGGCCACGCAGCAAGCGTCAACTCCGGCCAGTGGGCGAACACCCACAGGTCATCTGCTCTTGACAACGGGCAAGGAGGCTACTCTTCCCCGCCCGGCGGTGGGGACGGGGACCCCGGCCTCCGGCCAGCGCAGCACGACTGGGTCGTCCTTTCGAGGCCAGCCGTACTGTTACGAGTACGGCGCCAGGGGGGCCTGTTCCAGGTCATATTGTCGTTTTCGCCACGCCTGCGCCTTGTGTAGTGGTAGACACCCGACCTCCGCTTGTTACAGGGGACGGGGAGGGGCCGGCTCCAAGGACGCCGGGACCCCCGCCAAACCCCAACCTGGGGGAGCTCAAGGTAAGGGGCCCAACCCCCGTTAGATTGGACAGGTTGCGGCATTGGCTCACCGGCTACCGCCCCAAGAAGGGTGCTGATTTTCTGCTCGCGGGGTTCTCCGCGGGCTTCCGGATCCCGTACGGGGGGCCGCGTAGGGCCTGCATGGCGGACAATTTGAGGTCGGTGGCAGGTATGGGCCACGTAGTGCGGGACAAAATTATGAAGGAGGTGCGCGAGGGCCGGGTTTTGGGCCCCTTTGCGGAGCCCCCCCTGCCCTTCCTGCAGGTGTCCCCACTCGGGGTGGTGCCCAAGAGGGCCGCGGGAGAGTTCAGGCTCATACATCACCTGTCGTTCCCCCCTGGTGAATCGGTGAACGATCACATTCCCGAGGAGCTCTGCTCGGTGCGCTACACACCATTCGAGACGGCTGTCGCGATGGTCCGGGCGTGCGGAGTGGGGGCGCTGATGGGGAAGTGTGATATCAAATCGGCCTTTCGGCTTTTGCCCATTCACCCGGGGGATTTCGACTTGTTGGGTTTTCAGTTCGAGGGCGGGTTCTTTGTTGATAGGGCCTTGCCAATGGGTTGTTCTGTATCCTGCTCGCTGTTTGAGAAGTTCAGTTCATTTTTGGAGTGGGCACATGTTAAAAGTACGGGCTTTGCGTCTGTCGTACATTATTTGGATGATTTTCTCTTCGCGGGGCCGGCGGGCGCCGTCGATTGTCAGCAGGGAATGACGGGTTTCCAGGCTTTATGCTCGGATTTAGGCGTACCTTTGGCTCACGAAAAGACCGAGGGGCCTTCGACTAGACTGACATTTTTAGGCATCGAGGTGGACTCCGTTGCACAAACGTGTAGGCTACCCGATGACAAACTGACTAGACTCAAGGAAGCGGTGAGGGTTGCCCGAGCCGCAAAGAAGGTGACTCTGAGACAGGTTCAGGAGCTGGCTGGCCTGTTGAATTTTGCTTGTCGTGTGATTGCGCCGGGTAGGGCCTTTATGTTTAGACTGTACAGGGCAACGGTTGGTGTGACAAAACCGCACCACAGGATCAGGTTATCGAAGAGCGTTAGGGAGGACCTCGTGGTGTGGCAAGGGTTTCTGGACGGGTACAACGGTGTGTCATTGTGGAGACAGGATATGCTGCTGAAAGCGGACTTTCAAGTGAAGTCCGATGCGGCGGGCACGACCGGTTTTGGTGTGGTGTGGCAGAACAAATGGTTTCGAGCTGACTGGCCGCAGGAGTGGCGCGGAGAGGCCATCTGTAGGGATTTGACATTTTTGGAGCTATTCCCAATTGTCGTGGCCATCGAGCTGTGGGCCACCAGTTTTGCCGGCAAGACAGTCCACTTTTGGTGTGACAATATGGCGGTAGTACACGTAGTGAATACACTCTCCTCTAGGAACGAGCGGGTTATGGGTTTGGTTCGGCATATGGTAGCGAGATGTCTTGCCAATAATATGCTTTTCCGGGCCCATCATGTTCCAGGGGTAAGAAACGGGGTGGCTGATGCACTGTCAAGGGGGCAGTTGGCTAGGTTCCGGCTGCTTGCCCCACAGGCCGAGGAGCACCCGGAAGCAGCCCCACAGCATCTGTGGCTGATTGGAGGGCCGACGTAAGCAAGGCCATGGATTTGTCCATAGCTCCCAGCACCAGGAGAGCATACCAGCGGGCAGGTAGGGAATTTTGGGCTTTTCGTCATGATAGGAGATACGATCAGCTTTGGCCGGCCCCGGTCGAACACCTGCTCGAATTTTGCGCGCTTAACCGCCGCCGTGGGTTGTCTGCCCGGACGATTAGGGGCAAGCTGGCAGGCTTGGCCTTCATAGCCAAGTCTCGGGGTTTTTTGGACACCACAGGGGATTTCAGGATTAGGAAGACATTGGAGGGGTGGATCAGGGAGAAAGGTCAGGCCCAGGGTGACAGCAGGCGTCCCCTAAAGCTCACCCACTTGATGGGGCTTTACGAGCTGTGGGGTCGGCTCTGCCGCTCTGAGTATGAGGCATCACTGTACCACGCGGTGGCGGTGACCTTGTTTTTCGGGGCTTTTCGGGTTAGCGAGGTTCTAGCAGCTTCCCGAGCCGATAGCTCCGGCCAGGCGTTCACCACAAGGGATATCAAGTTAGGTCGTAGCTCGGTGTCCTTGAGGCTTCGACGGTCCAAGACCGACCAGAGGGGTAGAGGTGTGACGGTCCAACTTTCCCGGGCTAACAACCGGCGGGTGTGCCCGGTGGCGGCTCTGGTGGCGTATTGGGCCCATAGGGGTGAAGAGCCGGGTTTTTTGTTTTGTCATGTGTCCGGTGAACCCCTGACCAGGTACCAGTTCTGGGCTGTCACGTCCAAGGCGCTGGCAAGGCTGGGCTTGGACCCCTGACGTTACGGGACTCACTCATTCAGAATAGGTGCAGCGTCGTTGGCAGCAGTCGAAGGTTTCAGCAGGCTGGATATAAAGACAGTGGGCCACTGGAGATCTGGGGCCTTCCGGACGTACATCCGCCCCTAGGTGAGTGGGGCGGGGCGGGGGGGTTGTGCTGGGCCGCCAGTCTGATGCTGCTCTGCTTCCTCCCTTTCTCTAGCCCGACGACTTGACTGGCGCCGCAGAATCCTGATATGTGGCCAGAGCATGGTGTACTGGGCCGAGCGGAGGGCCCGTGAGACGACGCCCGGCACGCATTTGGAGATTGATCGAGCGGTGGTTCAGTGGCTGGGCCGTCGAGGCCTACGTTGGCGTGAGGTTCTTCCCCTGTTGTTCAACAGTGGGAAGGTGCGAGGGGTGCCGGGCTGTTTGGTCTTGCACGTTGGTGGGAACGATCTGGGAGCGATGACAGGTGTAGAGCTGCTGTGGCACATTTGGGAGAGTTTGCAAGTGATCTGGGAGCGGTGGCCAGATACGTGTGTGTGGTGGTCCAACATCCTGCCTAGGAGGAGTTGGCGGCAGGCTAGAAGCCCTATCGCAGTGGATAAGGCTAGGAAGAGGGTAAACAGAGCGGTTAAGAAGTGGGTGATTCAGGCTGGGGGTGGAGTGATAGACCATCCAGACATCAGGGCATCCCTCATAGACTTGTACAGACAGGACGGTGTACACTTGACCGATAGTGGGAACGATAAATTTATAGCCGACCTGCAGAGGTGCCTGCACATATATGTGCAGGGGGGGGAGCAGGGGGAATAAATTAAAATTTCACCCCCTGCTGTGGCCGATAGGGGGCGGAAAATAAACTAAATAGCAACTGGTGAGCTCCTTTAGGGGCACCTCTACTGAGGTGAGGGGCGAGCTCCTTCTCGGATTACAGGGCTCGACCGGCCTGGGTTCGGGGAGTGAGTCGCTCCTGTGGCTTGCTTGCTGGAGTTTAACATAGACCAGTAGCGAGCCATCCCACACGCCAGGTGTGGCGTAGTAAGGGTGCAGGGGGTAGGTGTAGTTTACCATGACCCGCACCCAGTTTCAAGGAGTTTTCGCCCGAGGGTTGCTCTGTCTGAATTGGCTTACGTTATTCCGCCCCCATTTGATTTTGCACCCTGCAGGTCATGTGGGGTTAATGGTTTAAATAAGTTAAGAAGTTAAGAAGTTAAGTTGTTTGAATAAAAAGTGACCCCGTTATACCCACACCTTGTGTCCGACTATTACTCCGCCTGCGCCGCAATTCCCACAGCCGACTTACCGGCCGGTGGGGTTTGCGGCGATCGGCGGTGGAGGAGGCCGCCATGTTGGGGGGCGGAGTCACGGCACCCACGTTGGGGTGCCGTGACCACGTGGTGCGGTGCGTGGGCACCGATTGGCCGGGCGAGCAAGGCAGCCCTATAAAAGGGGGCTGCCTCGTGGCGCAGCAGTCTCGCCCGGAGCATCGTGAGGCACCCACCCACCCTCCCTCTGTTACAGGGTGCATATGATGGGTCGCCCTCCGGGGGGCCGAGTAGGAATTTTTTGCAGTCGCAGCAGAATTGGACGAGCTGCGATTGTTTTTTCGCCTACTCCACTCTGTGCGTGGGAGTGTGGTTAGGGGGTGGCCCCACCATCTAGTGCCCCCCCCCTTAGGGTCACTGGGGGGGAGGGGTGGTCGATAGGGGGCGGAAAATAAACTAAATAGCAACTGGTGAGCTCCTTTAGGGGCACCTCTACTGAGGTGAGGGGCGAGCTCCTTCTCGGATTACAGGGCTCGACCGGCCTGGGTTCGGGGAGTGAGTCGCTCCTGTGGCTTGCTTGCTGGAGTTTAACATAGACCAGTAGCGAGCCATCCCACACGCCAGGTGTGGCGTAGTAAGGGTGCAGGGGGTAGGTGTAGTTTACCATGACCCGCACCCAGTTTCAAGGAGTTTTCGCCCGAGGGTTGCTCTGTCTGAATTGGCTTACGTTATTCCACCCCCATTTGATTTTGCACCCTGCAGGTCATGTGGGGTTAATGGTTTAAATAAGTTAATAAGTTAAGAAGTTAAGTTGTTTGAATAAAAAGTGACCCCGTTATACCCACACCTTGTGTCCGACTATTACTCCGCCTGCGCCGCAAAGCCCATGGAGCACACATTCCCCTGGCTGAGAAGACAAGAAATCTTTGCGAGTTGACAGGAGGCGCATTCCAGAAAGGGTTTCCAGTGGCTCTTTGGTAAAGCGATCTGGGTTAATAATTATAATAATAACAACAGAGTTGGAAGGGACCTTGGAGGTCTTCTAGTCCAACCCCGTGCTTAGGCAGGAAACCCCTATACAGTGTTCCCTCGATTTTCGCGGGTTCAAACTTCGCGAAAAGTCTATACCACGGTTTTTCAAAAATATTAATAAAAAAATACTACGCAGGTTTTTTCCCTATACCACGGTTTTTCCCACCCGATGACATCATATGTCATCACCAAACTTTCGTCTGCTTTTAATAAATACTTTTTTTTAATAAACTTTAATAAATAAACATGGTGAGTAATAATCTAAATGGTTGCTAAGGGAATGGGAAATTGCAATTTAGGGGTTTAAAGTGTTAAGGGAAGGTTTGTGATACTGTTCATAGCCAAAAATAGTGTATTTACTTCCGCATCTCTACTTCGCGGAAATTCGACTTTTGCGGGCGGTCTCGGAACACATCCCCTGCGAAAAGCGAGGGAACACTGTACTACTCAGACAAATGGGTATCCAACATCTTTAAAACTTCCAGTGTTGGAGCATTCACAACAACTGGCAGGTTGTTCCCGGATTCATTCATTGTTCTGTCAGGAATTTTCTCCTTAGTTCTAACTTCTCTCCTTGTTTAGTTTCCACACATTGCTTCTTGTCCTGTCTTCAGGTGCTTTGGAGAATAGGTTGACTCCTTCTTCTTTGTGGCAACCCCTGAGATATTGCAACACTGCTATCATGTCTCCCCTGGTCATTTTTTCATTAAAATAGCCATGCCCAGTTCCTGCAACTGTTCCTCATATGTTTTAGCCTCTAGCTTTTTTGTCACTCTTCTCTGCACTTTTTCTAGAGTCTCAACATCCTTTTGCATCATGCGATCAAAACTGAATGCAGTAATACAAGCGTGGCCTTACATTTGGAATTTATTTATTTATTTATTTATTTATTCATTCATTCATTCATTCATTCATTCATTCATTCATTCATTCATTCATTTATTAGATTTGTATGCCGCCCCTCTCCATAGACTCGGGGCGGCTCACAACACAATAAAAACAGTTTATAACAAATCTAATAATTTACAATATAAAATATTAAAAACCCTATTATTAAACAGACATACACACAAGCATACCATACATAAATTGTATAGGCCCGGGGGAGATATCTCAGTTCTCCCATGCCTGACGACAAAGGTGGGTTTTAAGGAGTTTGCGAAAGGCGAGGAGGGTAGGGGCAGTTCTAATCTCTGGGGGGAGCTGGTTCCAGAGAGTCGGGGCTGCCACAGAGAAGGCTCTTCCCCTAGTGCCCGCCAACCGACATTGTTTAGTTGACGGGACCCGGAGACCACTCTGTGGGACCTAATCGGTCGCTGGGATTCGTGCGGCAAAAGGCGGTCCCGGAGATATTCTGGTCCGATGCCATGAAGGGCTTTAAAGGTCATAACCAACACTTTGCATTGTGATCGGAAATTGATCGGCAACCAATGCAGACTGCGGAGTGTTGGTGTAACATGGGCATACCTAGGTAGGCCCATGACTGCTCTTGCAGCTGCATTCTGCACGATCTGAAGTTTCCGAACACTTTTCAAAGGTCGCCCCATGTAGAGAACATTACAGTAGTCAGAATACTGAGTAGTATCACAGTGAGATTCCACAGATTTGACTTCCAGGCTCAAAACAGTAGGAAACTCCCCCCCCCCCCCCTATCAACTAGGGCTGGAAAATGATGGAAACTGTCACAAAAAGGTATCTTGAGATACTTGCTTTTGTAATAAATGTTGAGCTTAGTCAGATTTACTGATATTGCTTTTGGGCAGTAAAGATAGTTTCCTGAACAAAATTATGGATAAGCTGTCTCAGACAGTTCTCTTAATTAAAACAGAGCTCTTATAAAATTGAACATTAAGTAATATGATAATTCACATTTCCAAACTTTGAACTGGAGGAATCAGCAAATGTATGATACTTCAGTGATTAGATTGATATTTAGCAAGATATTTAGTATATTCCACTGCTAGTTGGTATTTATAGCCAAAGAAACATGCAAATTTTTTTAGCCTTCTGTTAAAATGAAGTGTTCTGTGAACATAATATACTAGTTGGGAGCACATAACGTATTTTTCGGTGTATTAGACGCACCCTTTTCCTGCCCCAAATAGGCTGATAATTAGGGTGTGTCTTATATACTGAATGTAGCTTTTTCTCCCAGCCCTAACTAGCTGCTAATGATCTTCCCAATTCTTATCTTGCAGGCTATTTCATTTTTTCTCTCTGTGAAGAATGTTTTCCAAGCTCTAAGTCTTTGCAGGGTTTGTTTCATTACTCTAACTTTGAGTAAGTTTCTTTCTAGCCCTAACCAGGTGCTAACGATGTTCCCAGCTCTTACCACTTGCAAGCTCTTTCATTGTTAATTTCTGCCAAGAATGTATTCCAAATCCTGCCTTTGATATTTTTTTTCATTCTCTATTTGCTCCAAATGTTTCTTTCTAGCCCTAGCCAGGTGCTAACAATGTTCCCAGCTTTTACCACTCTCCAGCTCCTTCATTGTTAATCTCTGCCAAGAATGTATTCCAAAACCTGTCTTTGCTTTACTTGCTCCAGATATTTCTTTCCAGCCCTAACCAGGTGCTATTAATGTACCCAAGCTCTTCCATTGTTACTCTCTGTGAAGAATGTTTTCCAAGCCCTAAATCTTTGCAGGGTTTTTTCCATTGCTCTACTTGCAATATAAGGAAGCTCTGAGGAAGATATCAGCTGGGGTGTGAGTTCAGATGGGGATGGCTAGCTTTCCACCTGGTTCTTTTCTTTTAAAGAGAGAGAGAAAAAAAGGGGGTGAGTGAATAACAAGCTTCTTTAGAGAAAGAAATGTGTATCTCCCATCAATTGCAATGTAAAGACAGAAAGAAAGACAGAATTTATTTATTTATTTATTTATTCGATTTTTTAATGCCGTCCTTTTCATTAGATTCAGGGTGGCTTACAGCATGTTAGCAATAGCACTTGTTAACAGAGCCAGCATATTGCCCCCACAATCCGGGTCCTCATTTTACCCACCTCGGAAGGATGGAAGGCTGAGTCAACCTTGAATTACACTGCAATTGATGGGAGACACACATTTCTTTCTCTAGAGAAGCTGGTTATTTGCCCGTCCCCTTTTTTTCTCTCTCTCTCTCTTTAAAAGAAAAGAACCTTGTGGAAAGCTAGCCGCCCCCAGCCGAACTCACAGCCGATCCCAGGTGCACAATCTTCATCACATTTTCCTCAGCTGGGTTTGGCTTCCCACTCACGGCTGCTATATCTTCAGAGCCTGGAGCTGTCATGCAGTTGCAGAGCGATGCCAGCTCTAAGACCAGCTAGAGCAGAAGGGGGTGTGAACCATGGGGTGGGTGGGTGGGTATGGAGAGGAGAGAACCAGGAGGAGAGCCAAGTCTCGCATGACTGATGGAGGAATTCTGGGAGTTGAAGTCCACAAGTCTTAAAGTTGTCAAGTTTGACAAAGCAATAAGAACTGATGACAGGTGGACCAAGGCAGTCATAGAATGGATCCCACTTGTTAAAAAGTGTCTGCCAAAGAAATGTAAAATAAGATGGATGGACGATATCAGCAGGCATTGTGGCCTCAATTGGGAAAAGAAAGTTCAGGACTGTATTGGTTGGAAACATATCAAAGAGGCCTTCATCATGCAGTGGATAGACAATGGATAGCATGATGAAAACACTTTAACAGCAAAATAAAATAAGTAATATACGTATCAATCATTCCTTGCCTTTTAGCCATATTCTTAATTTATCAACTGAAGTTGCTAACTTGTTCTTGGTAAAGGTGAGGTTAACCCAGAAGCAAAAAAAGCCAGAAAGTGAAAAGATAAGTTACCCTGCCATGTGCTCTGCCCATTTACCCACCCCCTGCCTGCCCTGCTTTGAGCGGTGGCTCCATCATGAATGGCCCAAGTGCTCCGCACCCCCCCCCACCTGCCTTACCTTGTGCGACGGCTTCTCTCTCACTGAGAAGATGGCACGCGGTGTGGGGAGGAGGCCAGGCGGCCCTGAGCTCCAGCCATGTGGCCTGTTATGTTCTCCCCCACACTGTAGGCATCTCTTGATGTGGCCATGGCACCCCGAGCAAGTTGTGGCCTTCGGGAGCACAGCGCTGCTGCTCCCAAAGGCCACGACTCGCTCAGGGCACCATTGCCGCACCGAGAGATGCTTGCGGCATGGAAAAGCAGGAAGCAGGCCATGTGGCCAGAGTTCGGGCAGGCCGTATTTGCTGCTGGCCTCTAGGCACCGCAGCGAGATTCGGCTGCTGCGCATGTGCAGCAGCTGAAATTTCGTGCATGCCATGGATGTACTTCTGGCAGCAAAAATTGCCAGTTTTCTTTGCTTCTGCGCATACCGGAATCACACCGGTTGCACGTGCATGGCATATGTGTGCCCAGCAGCAACGGACCTAAGCTACATGCTCCATTGCCACCACTGAAACGGAGTTCTTGGGGTTCCAGCGCCTAGCCCATCCCTGCCCACAACTCTTCTAATGTGCCATTCCTAATAATTCCACCAGGAAAAATGGTTCTCTGACTTATACTTCAGCTTATTGCTTCTTTTGCAGTTCATTAGTAATTAAAAACATTGGTTATTGCTGATCCAACTCTAACAAAATTAAAAACATGCATTTGTTTTATTCAGGATCAATAAAAAGAAGAGGTTTTGATGCTTTTATTACCCATTGAGAAAGTGCCAAACCTGATTATGTCCTGTGTGATCACTGGCAATTTTGTAGCCCCTGGGCTGATTACCAAGCCACCTCTCTCTATCCATGATGAGAATCATAATTCCTCTTTCAAAATGGCATTTTGTAGCAGTGTGCCAGATATGCAATATAGGCAAAAGAAAATATGTCAAAAAAAAAAAAGGAAAAAGGAAAAAAAGGAAAGGAAAATCAATTATTGATTGCCAGATTTTGATTTGTTTTACTTAAACTTATGTTTTAATTTAATTTAAGCTTGCAACAGATTTTAGGAAGTCAAATACGCAAAGCACAAAGTATGAAAGAACAACTTTAGACTTTGTTTGCATTTATGTATATGTGTATCTATCTACAATACAAATGTACACACACACACACACTTATACGTGTGTGTATGTACATGCTCACATATAATTTTAGTGATGTTTTCCTCCTTGCCCTTCCATTGTTTTTTAAACAGCTGAATAAATATTTACATTGAACCTTGAATATTGAAGGGTTTGGGCATGATCTATTGGATCAGTGATCGTGAACCTATGGAACAGGTGCCACAGGTGGCACCTGGAACCATATCTGCTGGCAAGTGAGCCGTTGCTCTAGCTCAGCTCCAACATGCATGTGTGTTCCAGCTAGCTGCTTTTTGGCTCACACAGAGACTCTGAGAGGGCGTTTTTGGCTTCCAGAGGGCCTCTGGGGAGATGGGGAAGGGTTTTTTTTAACCCTCCCCCAGCTCCAGGGAAGCCTTTGGAGCCTGGTGAGGGTAAAACACGAGTCTAATGGACCCACCAGAAGTTGGGAAACAGGCCATTTCCGGCCTCCAGAGAACCTCCGGGAGGTAGGGGGAGCTGTTTTTGCCCTCCCCGGGCATTGAATTATGAGTGTGGGCACTTGCCCATGTGCTATAGTGTGTGCGCCTGCTCTTTTAGTACCCGAGGAAAAAAAGGTTCGCCATCACTGTGTTAGAGTCATTTCATCTATCTTTTTTTCTTTATTGATCCCATATCTTTTTCCCCAGAAACTCCTACTCCAAAATTTGCCTTGCTGTGTGATATTTAATATATAAAGGGAGCCTTTCCTGCTTAAATTTGATTTCATGTACTCTCTAATTTGGTTGCCATGTACTCTCTAATTTTGGACATTTTTTAAATCAATGGGAAAGTTTCTCTTTTCCAGTGTTGTGCCAAATTGTCCTTGCATCTCATCAATATGTATCTCAATAAATTGGGTTTTTTGTTTTTTGTATTTTCTTGAATTATATGTAGTGATGGGCGAACCCAACGGTGTTCGGGTTCGGCAAGTTTGGACGAACTTTACGCAAAATTCGGCCAAACCTGAACCGAACCTGAACCCGAACCCGAATGGGGAATCCCACCAAGAGATTCTGGGGGCGGAGCTTTGACATCACGTATACCGGCAGGTTGCTAAGGATGTCAAGGTGATCACTTTCTGGATTCCATGGATTCCAGGAAGTGATCACCTTGACATCCTTAGCATCCTGCCGGTGACGTCAAGGGTCCACCCCCGGAAGCTCTTCATGGGAGGGATTCCCCAGCTCCTTCAAAGGGAGATCTTCAGGTAAAAATAAACATTGTTATTTTTACAAAAAAGGACGCCGCAGAGGTGCTGCAAGCAAAGGGCGGTTCTTTCACATAAAACTAAACATGTTTATTTTTACGTGAAAGGACTGCCCTTTGCTTGCAGCGCCGCTGTGGTGTCCTTTCACGTAAAAATAAACATTGTTATTTTTACCTGAAGACCTCCCACGAAAAGATTCCGGGGGCGGAGCCTTGACATCACTGGCAGGTTGCTAAGGATGCCAAGGTGATCACTTCCTGGATTCCATGGAATCCAGGAAGTGATCACCTTGGCGTCCTTAGCAACCTGCCAGTGACGTCAAAGCTCCGAATGCCAAACGCGACCCCAAACTTTGCCCGAAGTTTCAAAAAATTTCGGGTTTGTGTTTGGCATACCGAACACCGTAAAATTCAGTATGGACCCAAATTGTGCGGGTTCGGTTCACCCATTACTAATTATATGTAAACATTTGTGATTTCATTTCAATTTTTATTTTTAGAATTTCTGAATATTTTGATGTAGTTCTTTCCATGATGTTTGAGGTTCTCTTACACGATCACCACATATAGTAAAACATTCCTTCTTTGTTCTGGCATTTCCAACATAAATCCTTGCTATAGTATGGTATTGAAGTCAAGAACATCAGGAGAGCATTTTGATTGCTCTCTGCCTTCTAGATGGACAGTGGTTTAATTTGTTATACATCAGATTCTTTCTCCTGATTATAGTGCTAAAGGTCAAGAACCAGGAAAGCTGACCGTGAACAGCCAGAATTCAACTAGTAGTGTGAAATCAGCAGATCTGATTCAAAGGACCAAATAATGAGGGCAGAGAAAAAGTTATCAAATCTGACAGCCTAATTCATTAACCTGAGTGCACTGTTCTCCCTTTAGCACTGAATTGTGGTATTTGAATCTCTTTCTGAAAGGTTTCAACCATAAAGGATAAAAGAACCATTGTAAATATGTCACCTGGATCAATGTCGGACAAAGAAAAATTCCTCAGGGAAACAAGTATCTCAGTCTCTTCCTTAAATATGTCATGTAGGTTGTTGAGTTTATCTAGATATACCGGTTTTCAAAGTGCAAATATCTTTGATTAGGACTCCTGACATGTTGGTTATTCAATATTTTTTTGAACAGACTTGCTTTGGAAGTTATTCTGTAGTCATAACTACCAGCACCTTTGTTTCTTTAGATTTATGTCTCAAATATAATACTTTCTTCTTTATATTTCTGATTGCACCAGAATTCAGTGGAATAGGGACAACTTCTTGCTTCCCTTTCTGCTACTTGAGATGATGTGTCCAACCCTTCTTTCAATCTAACTATAATTCAAATAAGAAATACATCTGTTTACGTTGTATATCAGCCAATCTTTTAAGCTTATGATATATGTCAATATATAAGGGTCACTCTGAATTTAGGGTTCAAAGATTAATTTGAAACTGATTTCAACTGATTTGTGCAGGTCTAAAACCATGATTTTTTTTTAGAGGGGAGAAGAGAGGACAAAAAAAATGATACACATATTGCACAAATGCCATGATTTAACATATCGGTACTTGTATGGGATGCCCTGACACTAATATATAATGGCAATAGTTGTGTGATTATGCCATTACATAGATATTTTCATGTTGTGGTTGGCTCGGGCCCAGCTCCTGCCTCAAGGAATGTGGAGGTGGATGTGGGGGAAACATCCACATGCCACAGGTCTGTTTTGCTCCCGATAGAATCTCCCAACGAAGGCTCCTCTGATGAAGGAAGTGTGGTTAGCAGGGAAGGGGGGAGTTTGGCAGACAGCCCAGGAGGAGATCAATCATCCTTATCATCCCTGGATTCTGAACAAGAATTAATGACACATCCACGCATGCATAGAGTGATGCATAGGAGAGAACAACTGAAGGATTATTACAGGAGATAAGTGAGGCCACCTGTGGTTGGGTGGGGCTGCTGTAATTAGTGCTACAGATAAAAAGAACAGCGTGCTGGTTTAGCCTTGTGGAAGTTTATCTGGTTCATAGTTCATCAAGATCATGGTTTTGCTGTTTCCCTGTTCAAGACTGTGTGTGGACTTTCTGGACTTTGGAATTTGGACTCAATTTCCCAGTTCCTGGGTGAGAAATTGGACATTTGACATTTTTCTGCTTTTCTGTTGATAAAGACTTTTGGTTTCCCTTCTATCATGTCGTGTGTGTCTTTCTGGACTAATTACCCTGTAATTACGGGCGGTTGGGACACCCCAGAGAAACATTTTCATTTGGACATTATCACTTTATAAGCCATTTTTTTCTTAAGCACATTGGAAAATAAAATAGAGCCAAAGCAGCAAACTGACTGGACTCAAATTTCTGAATTAACAGTTAAAATTGGATTGAACTGACAATCTGAAATACTGGTAACTTGGCAAACCCAATTGAATTGATTATTTAGAGCACATTGGGACCAAACTGCCCATTCTAGTTTATTTTACTAAACATAGGTAAAGATAAATGAGAATGAGAGTCAGCGGAGGAAGAGGAGGAAGAACAGGAGTTATTTCTATATGCAAGTTGTGTATCTGTATGATTCTCAGTTTTACCTTAGGGGCCTATCATTTAAAGGGGCATTGATACACAATATATAATTAAACAAAGACTATTTCTTAGCCAAAGAATCAGCCAAGTTATTCAAGTGTTTGAAAATTCTTACCATTTTAATTAATCAGAAACTTAATGTTTAATGACTGCCTTGTTAATTTAATAAACCTGTTTAGGCTACTAATTGACATGTACAGTGGAACCCCGACATAAGAGCTGCTCTACTTAAGAGCAACTCGAGATAAGAGCTGGGAGGGGAGAGATATTTTTGTTCTACTTACAAGCCCAAATTCGAGATACAAGCGCCAAGGAGCTGTCTCCTGAAGCCAAACGCTAACTTCCGCGTTCGGCTTCAGGAGACAGCCGCGAAGCGGCGCGCGTGTTTTAAAAGGTTGCAGCCGGCCTGGGGGGCTCGGGGGGGGGTGCTTGCAGCTTTCTTTCTTGCTCTTTTTCTTTCTCTCTTTTACCTTCCCTTCTATTTCTTCTTTTCTTTCTCCTTCCCACCTTCTTCCCTCCCTCCCTCCCTTCACTCATTCCTCTCTTACTCTCCCCTTTCATAAGTTTCCTTGCTTCCTTCCTCTGTTCCTGTCCCTTCCCCCTTTCTTTCTTTCTTTCTTTCTTTCTTTCTTTCTTGCTCTTTTTCTTTCTCTCTTTTACCTTCCCTTCCTCTATTTCTTCTTTTCTTTCTCCTTCCCACCTTCTTCCCTCCCTCCCTTCACTCATTCCTCTCTTACTCTCCCCTTTCACAAGTTTCCTTGCTTCCTTCCTCTGTTCCTGTCCCTTCCCCCTTTCTTTCTTTCTTGCTTTCTTGCTTTCTCTCTTTTACCTTCCATTCCTCTATTTCTTCTTTTCTTTCTCCTTCCCACCTTCTTCCCTCCCTCCCTCCCTTCACTCATTCCTCTCTTACTCTCCCCTTTCATAAGTTTCCTTGCTTCCTTCCTCTGTTCCTGTCCCTTCCCCCTTTCTTTCTTTCTTTCTTTCTTGCTTGCTTGCTCTTTTTCTTTCTCTCTTTTACCTTCCCTTCCTCTATTTCTTCTTTTCTTTCTCCTTCCCACCTTCTTCCCTCCCTCCCTCCCTTCACTCATTCCTCTCTTACTCTCCCCTTTCATAAGTTTCCTTGCTTCCTTCCTCTGTTCCTGTCCCTTCCCTCTTTCCTTCCTTCCTTCCCACCCTCCGTCCATTCATTCACCCATTCCTCTCTTGATCGCTTAAAGCCGGTCCCTGGTGCAAAAAGGGTTGGGGACCTCTGTCCTACAGGATTGGGTGGCAGAGAAGTTGAACATATGTAAATTTAAAAGTTTAAGAAAGTTTACAAGTTAAGTGAAAGAAACTTCATTATTCATTTATATGTACATGTACATTTCTTCATTAAAAACATGTCTTTCTGCATAATTTAGACTAACTTTGTGAGTTTTTTGAGGGCTGGAACCAATTAAAATTATTTACATTAATTCCTATGGGGAAAAGTCGTTCGAGATAAGAGCTGCTCGACTTAAGAGCCCAGGTCCGGAACGAATTAAACTCGTATCTCGAGGTACCACTGTAATGGAATTGTGGCAGCAGTTTTATGAGAAGATGTAAAAAGTACCAACTGGTGCTACAAAAGCTTGCTTGTGTCCCCCCCCCCCCCAAATCAACAATTCTAGAGAACAATTTACAGCAATCTGTCTCATCTTGTGAAGGATTTATAAAAGGGACTATCATGGAGAGACTGCTTTTGTACACAACTCACAATTATTGCCTCTTCCACATTTTACAATAGGTATGGTGATGCTATGAAAAACAACACATTATAATTCAAATAATAGAAGTTTCTGTTGGATGTAGAATGTCAAGTGAATGGAATTATTGGTGTTTGTGTTTTGGGGGATTTTAGATTTTTTTAAATTAATTAATTGGATTTAAGATTTTGTATACTGTATATTATGTGTTGTGAGCCACCCTGAGTCCTCAGAGAGGGGCAGCATAGAAATCAAATTAATAATAATAATAATAATAATAATAATAATAATAATAATAATAATCATCATCATCATCATCATCATCCCCACTGATGGGTACATCTTGTCGTGGTAGTGGGGCTTGTGTGTTTCAATGAAACTGAGAGCTGTGCCGGTGGTAGTGTAAACTACTGGTAGGTCTAACCTTGCCGGAGTGGTCAAAGTAGAGGAGCCAGACTAAACGTACCTAACCCATTTAAACTAATGGAGAGACAAAACAAAAAGAAGTCCATACTGGCTCAGTCGTCGCCCAGGATAAAAAGGACCGCGGTGACTGCTGTGGAACCTGGGCAGCCATCGACAAATGAGCTACTGGAACAAAACAAACAAAGCTTATAAATCAAAAAGTGGCAGAAATTCTCAATTCAGAGAATTGTACAATCATGAAGTGTTATTACAATCAGGAGCCTGAAATACGTGGATATCAAAGACGGATGTACCAATTATGGAAACAAGAATATGCAGACTCAAAAATAACGGAACTTCGACTGGCCGATCAGCGACGACTCATAATCAGAAACCAAATGTTCAGTGAAGTCGAATTAGAAGAAATACAGAAAATTTGCCAAATAGAAATACCAAAATCTGATCTGGCACCAGTAGAAGCTCCAAGAAGATCTGGAGTCACTGCACAACTGGAACCTGATGAAAACTTGGAAAGACAGCAAGAAGCTGCAGATGAGACACTTGACACTATGACTCAAAGGCAGTAAGAACTTAAGGACCAAATACTTGCTCATGCAGGGTCCAATGCAGAGCGAAAGAGACTGCCAGCCTTAAAAAACATAAGCAAGAAATGACTTGTCCCACTGATGGAAGATATTAACTCTGCACTTGCAACTGTCAATGTAACTTCAATTGAAGAATTGAATCAGCTTGCCTACAGTACAGCTGTGATAGTAACTGAAGAACTAGGGTTACTGCAACAGAAACCAATCGGAAAACCAACTGGAAAACCAAAATGGAAAATCCGACTAGAACTGAAAATCAAAAGCTTGAGATCAGATGCAAGTAACAATCAGAAGATCAAAGACTATTTGACAAAAAAGTACTGGCTTAGTACAGGAAAGATCGAGGAAGCTCTGGAAATTGTAAAGCGACAGCCAGGAAAATTGAGCGACATGAAGCTAGGATCACCCAGAACGTGCATCAGCAAACAGATAAGAAAATTGAAAAGCCAGAGGTGAAAATAATGACAAAGTTCTGGAAAGATCTCCGGGAGGTCAAAAAGGACTATAACAGGATTGTTGGGTGGATAAAGGAGTTTGAGAAGGAATTCTCAGGGAGCAATATGCAGCAGCTGGAGATAACACCTGAAATGATTGCAGAAACAGTGAAGAGGGTAAAGAACTGGACATCCCCTGACACTGACCAGCCTGCATGGAAAAATGGACGTATTGTTCAACAAAATGCTGCAGACAGGACATATTAGTGAATGGCTTACAACTGGCAGAACATATTTAATACAGAAAGACGCAGTGAAAGGAGCCATACCAGGAAATTGCAGGCCAATAACATGTTTGCCGACCATGCTCAAACTGCTGACAGGTATCATAGCTGACAGAATTCAGGACTAACTAGAAGAAAATGACATCATGCCAGTGGAGCAAAAGGGCAATAAAAGACAAAGCAGAGGTACAAAAGACCAGCTCCTAATTGCTAAAATGATTTCGGAGAACTGTAAGAACAGGAAAACAAACCTATACATGACCTGGATTGACTACAAGAAAGCCTTTGAATCACAGCTGGATCATAAAATGCTGGAAGTCATTGGAGTCAATGAAAACACCAGGAAATTCATAGAAAAGGCAATGAAATATTGGAAGACTGAGCTTTTTGTTGGGAATGAAAGCTATGGACTGATCAACATCAGAAGGGGCATCTTCCAGGGGGACTCTTTGTCCCCATTGCTATTCATCATCACTAAAATCTCGCTGTCACTCATCCTACAGAAAACAAACCTAGGCTACCAAACTGCTAGGAATTCACCAAAAATTTCACACCGGCTGTATATGGATGACCTGAAGTTGTACGGAAAATCAGAAACTGAGATACAGTCACTAACCAACATGTGCGAATCTTCAGCAATGACATCAGCATGGAGTTTGGCCTGTATAAATGTGCCACAGTGGCACTGAAAAAGGGGGAAATCACTGAAAGTGAGGGCATTGAAATGCCAAATGGTCAAACCCTCAAGTGCCACCAGCCAGAAGCCTACAGATACTTGGGCATCATGCAACTGGATAATATCAAGCATGGCCATGTGAGAACTGTGATCAGCAAAGAGTACATCCAGAGGACCAGAAAATTTTTGAAGAGCAAACTGAATGGTGGCAACACTATCAAGGCTATAAATACGTGGGCCATACCTGTCATTAGATACACAGCTGGCATAGTGAACTGGACTCAAGCAGACCTGGACAACCTGGACAGGAAAACCAGAAAATTAATGACGATCCATCATGTACTACACCCCTGCAGTGATGTTGACAAGCTGTATTTAGCAAGGGAAATAGGCGGCAGAGGACTTTTGAAAGTAAAGCAGACAGTGGAAGAAGAGAAGCATGCATTCGCTGACTATGTGAAGGAGAGCAAAGAATCAGCGTTGATGGAGGTCAACAATAGGAAGCTTCTCAAGGTGAAGCAAACTAAGGACCAGTACAGTAAAACTGTAATTCAATGTCATATGGACGGTGGAACAAATCATTGCATGGCCAGTTCCTGGAGAAGATTGAAGGCAAAGTGGATAAAGAAAAGACCTGGTCATGGCTTACAACTGAACACTCAAAAAGGAGACAAAAGGACTAATGCTGGCGGCACAAGAACAGGCCATTAGAACACATGCTGTCAAAGCCAGAATTGAAAAATCAACAGATGATCCAAAGTGCAGACTCTGTAAAGAAGCTGATGAAACAATCGATCACATACTCAGCTCTGCAAAAAGATCTCACAGACTGACTACAAGCATAGACATGATGCTGTGGCACAGATGATCCACTGGAACTTGTGCCGGAACTACCATTTTCCAGTGGCAAAGAACTGGTGGGATCATAAGCCTGAAAAAGTGGTCGAAAATGAGCAAGCAAAACTACTGTGGGACTTCCGACTTCAGACTGACCGAATTCTGAAGCATAACGCACCAGACATCCTGATTGTGGAGAAAAAGAAAGTATGGATCATCGACATTGCAATCCCAGGGGACAGCAGAATTGAGGAGAAGCAGCTAGAGAAATTAGTGAAATATGAAGATCTAAAAAATGAGCTGCAATGACTCTGACATAAGCCAGTGAAAGTGGTCCCAGTGGTACTTGGCACGCTGGGCGCAGTACCAAAGGATCTCAGCGGATATTTGAAAACCATCGGAATTGACAAAATCTCCATCTGTCAATTGCAAAAGGCCGCTTTACTGGGATCGGCAAACATAATTCGCCACTACATCACGCAGTCCTAGGTGATTGGGAAGCGCCCGACTGGTGATGAAATACGAAACCCACCATGGTGATATCTTTTGATGTGTTGTATTGACATAATAATAATAATAATAATAATAATAATAATAATAATAATAATAATGTAGGTATTGTGCTGATTTGGTGTTGGGTAATGATCTTCTCCAGGTGATAATTGTGGAAAAGGAACAGATGAAGGATTCTTGTGGAGGTAACTCCAAAGCTGAAAATGTATCCAAGTGAATATTATTCACTACCAGAAAACAAAGTGAAGTTTTTAAAAAGTTTTCACAATCCACTGATTCAAACTGCAGTTTTCTTCTATTTTTCTCTCCTCATATTTTACTTTGCTTCTTAACTGACTTCGTAGATGGCTTTTATAAATATAACCTTTTATGCTTTTTATTCACTATACTTTTATGGTTCTTTTCAGTGATTTTAACCCCATCTCCTTATGCCGGTCTACGACTGTAATAGAAATTGATGTGGTTTGACTTCTTAGGGAAGGCCATCAATAAAACAGCAAGTAAAATCATAGTTAACATTCACCCTCTTGAGATAATAATGCTATTTGTTACAAGGCTTGTTCTCCACTGATTTATCGCATTGACCCGGGCAACAACAGATCCAAAAACAGACATAATTCTCTAAATTATATCCCCCTTTATTGTTCATGGGAGAGACACTCTTCATATGGGTCCCCTGATGTCCAGTATGGTTAAATCTTTGATTGAGTAGCTCTCATCTTCCTCAGAGCACACAAGTCTTACAATTATTATTACCTTCAACATCTCCTCACATTCTGACACAAAAGCATCTCAGAATGGACTGAAGGCCTCCAGCATGGCCCGATGTCCAGCGGTCCAGTGTCATGATCAGCCAGTAAAACCAAACACTGTTTTTATTTTTCATCAAAACACGAGTGAGTCCATTTTAATTAAAGGAAAACTGTTGTTTAATGCATGTCCTTGGTTCTATATAATGGAAAAGTTTCCACCTTTTTTTCCTTGCTTTGACCTTACTAAATGTATCATCCGTATGATTTTTTTTCCTCCAGATATCACAGCCATCAAATAAAATATCAGAAATAGTCAGGGGTTCAGTGGACACACTGTTGAAATACTATTTTGGCAGGAGGGGCATCTCTGTTCTCTGAAATGGTATTTATGAAAAGGCCTTGAGTCTGAAAAGGCAACTAATAAAGATAAAATTCAGAAAGCTGGTCCAATGCCAAGCCTTTTTTTTTTCAAACAAAGATGGTATATGGAGAGGCATTGTAAACTGTTGCTCTGTAGTCAAAAGTTCCATTGTATGACTGTGTAAAACATTAGTTTTGTGTAAAAGAGAGCACTGGCTCAGCTGTTATCAAATGTACAGAGATTTGGAAACACACTGTTAAATTTGTGTTGGAACACATATAATTCTTCATAAATGACTTAGATGGGGAACTTACCAGATAGCTAACACCCCTAGAACTGTGATAGCAAACCTATGCCCAAAGTGGCACCCAGAGCCATACCACCTGGTATATGTAGTGTTGCCTATTTCTCTTCTGAGTATTTGGTGCATATGCTGGCTGAAAAGTACTCCTTTTTCAGTAGTTGGTGCCACCCTACAATCCTAAATTGCCCTAAAAGAGGGATACAATTAAGTTCAAGTTCTTATACCACTTTATAAAACCTTAGTAAAACCACACCTACCATAGAGTACTGCATCCAGTTTTGCTCACCACACTATAAAAAGATGTTGGGACTCTAGAACAGTGTTTCCCAACCTTGGCAACTTAGAAACATAGAAACATAGAAGACTGACGGCAGAAAAAGACCTCATGGTCCATCTAGTCTGCCCTTATACTATTTCCTGTATTTTATCTTACAATGGATATATGTTTATCCCAGGCATGTTTAAATTCAGTTACTGTGGATTTACCAACCACGTCTGCTGGAAGTTTGTTCCAAGGATCTACTACTCTTTCAGTAAAATAATATTTTCTTATGTTGCTTTTGATCTTTCCCCCAACTAACTTCAGATTGTGTCCCCTTGTTCTTGTGTTCACTTTCCTATTAAAAACACTTCCCTCCTGGACCTTATTTAACCCTTTAACATATTTAAATGTTTCGATCATGTCCCCCCTTTTCCTTCTGTCCTCCAGACTATACAGATTGAGTTCATGAAGTCTTTCCTGATACGTTTTATGCTTAAGACCTTCCACCATTCTTGTAGCCCGTCTTTGGACCCGTTCAATTTTGTCAATATCTTTTTGTAGGTGAGGTCTCCAGAACTGAACACAGTATTCCAAATGTGGTCTCACCAGCGCTCTATATAGCGGGATCACAATCTCCCTCTTTCTGCTTGTTATGCCTCTAGCTATGTAGCCAAGCATCCTACTTGCTTTTCCTACCGCACGACCACACTGCTCACCCATTTTGAGACTGTCAGAAATCACTACCCCTAAATCCTTCTCTTCTGAATGCTGGCTGGGGAATTCTGGCTGGGGAATTCTGGGAGTTGAAGTCCATATATCTTCAAGTTGCCAAGGTTGGGAAACACTGCTCTAGAAAGACTGCAGAGAAGAGCAACCAGTGTGCAATAGGGTTGATATTCCTGGAGGGGTCTGTAATATGGTAAATGATTTAGCGTTACTAGATAAATGGTCAAAGCAATGGAAACTGCAGTTTAATGTTTCCAAATGTAAAATAATGCACTTGGGGAAAAGGAATCCTAAATCTGAGTATTGCATTGGCAGTTCTGTGTTAGCAAAAACTTCAGAAGAGAAGGATTTAGGGGTAGTGATTTCTGACAGTCTCAAAATGGGTGAGCAGTGTGGTCGGGCAGTAGGAAAGGCAAGTAGGATGCTTGGCTGCATAGCTAGAGGTATAACAAGCAGGAAGAGGGAGATTGTGATCCCCTTATATAGAGCGCTGGTGAGACCACATTTGGAGTACTGTGTTCAGTTCTGGAGACCTCACCTACAAAAAGATATTGACAAAATTGAACGGGTCCAAAGACGGGCTACAAGAATGGTGGAAGGTCTGAAGTATAAAACGTATCAGGAAAGACTTAATGAACTCAATCTGTATAGTCTGGAAGACAGAAGGAAAAGGGGGGACATGATCGAAACATTTAAATATGTTAAAGGGTTAAATAGGGTTCAGGAGGGAAGTGTTTTTAACAGGAAAGTGAACACAAGAACAAGGGGACACAATCTGAAGTTAGTTGGGGGAAAGATCAAAGGCAACATGAGAAAGTATTATTTTACTGAAAGAGTAGTAGATCCTTGGAACAAACTTCCAGCAGACGTGGTTGGTAAATCCACAGTAACCGAATTTAAACATGCCTGGGATAAACATATATCCATTGTAAGATAAAATACAGGAAATAGTAAAAGGGCAGACTAGATGGACCATGGGGTCTTTTTCTGCCGTCAGTCTTCTATGTTTCTATGTTTCTAGGATGATTAGGAGAGTGGAGACTAAAGCATATGAAGAATGGTACAGAAAGTGGGCATAGATAATCTAGTGAAGAGAAGGGCCAGAAGAAACATGATAGCAGCGTTCCAATATTTGAGACGCTGCCACAGAGAGGAGGAGATCAAGCAATTTTCCAAAGCACCTGAAGGTCAGACAAGGAATACTGGATGGAAACTGATCAAGGAGAGACTCAACCTAGAAATAAGGAGAAATTTTCTGAGCAATCAAACAGTGGAACAGAAGTTTCCATCAGAAGTTGTGGGAGCTTCATCACTGGAGGCCTTCAAGAAGAGACTGGACTGCCATTTGTCAGAAATGGTGTAGGGTCTCCTCCTATGAAGTGGCGCAGCAGGTAGAGTGCTGTACTGCAGGCCACTGAAGCTGACTGTAGATCTGAAGGTCAGCGGTTCAAATCTCATCACCAGCTCAAGGTTGACTCAGCCTTCCATCTTTCTGAGGTGGGTAAAGTGAGGACCCAGATTGTGGGGGCAATATGCTGGCTCTGTTAAAAAGTGCTATGGTTAACATGTTGTAAGCCGCCCTGAGTTTAAGGAGAAGGGTGGCATTAAAATTGAAATAAAACCGGAAATGTATTTATTAGGCATAATTAGAGGCAAACATAGCAAAGAAAATTACTACTTAATAAATCACTTACTTACTGCTGCAAGATTAGCATATGCACAAGTCTGGAAACAAGATAAGATTCCAAACAAAGAAATGGTGATTAAAAAAATATTAGACTGCGCCAAATTTAGCAAATTAACATACGAAATTCAAAACCAACAAAATAAGGACTATTACAAAGTGTGGGGAAAAATTTACAACTGGGTGGAAATTAAGAAAAAGGTATAGTAAATAGAATTGTTAAAAAAATTTTTTTGTAAATATATCAAGTGTAAATGTTTAATGTTGTATTGTTTGATGTCTAAATGTTTGTAAGTCATATAAAAATAAAAAATAAATAAATAAATAAAATTGAATAAATAAATAAATAATAAATAAATAATAATTTATTAGATTTGTATGCCGCCCCTCTCCGAAGACTTGGGGCAGCTCACAACAACAATAAACAATGCAGTACAAATCCAATAATTAAAACTATAGCTAAAATCCCACTATCATTTAAAAATAGTCAATACTACCCAATCATAAGCACACATAAATCTTACTAGCCAAAAGGGGATGCATCAATTACACCATGCCTGGCGACATAGATAGGTCTTCAGAGTCTTGCGGAAGGCGAAAAGGGTGGGGGCAGTTTGAATCTCTGGAGGGAGTTGATTCTAGAGGGCCGGAATCAAGGTATGAGCCTTGGTGGCATAGTGGTTACAATGCAGTCCTGCAAACTGCTTCTGCTGATTACTGAACGTAGTTCATCAGTTCAAATCTCACCAGGCTCAAGAATGACTCAGCCTTCCATCCTTCCGAGGTGGGTAAAATAAGGACCCGGATTGTTGGGGGTGATATGCTCACTCTGTAAACTGCTTAGAGAGGGCTGTAAAGCACTATGAAGTGGTATATAAATCTAAGTGCTATTGCTATTGTGCTAATTCTCTGTCAGAGGCTACAGGTTCAAATTCCAGTGAGGGTACGGCTAGCTGATGAGAGGAAACAACCTCGAAATAGATCTATACTAGTCTCCCTTCATTTTTAATTCAGCAAAAATATGTTACATATATAGATTATAGTTGTCTATGGGCTTATCTGCCTTGGAATATGGCCCCTGATGGGACCGAGAGGAAGGAAACTGTATGCTCCTTCCATATACCATGGTGACTCAACAACAACAACAAAAATCACACATAACCCTTCCCTGGTACAAGTTGATATAGGAGGCGAGCCTGTAGCCTAGAGGTTAAGGCCACTGTCTTACAAGGCAGAGCCCCAGGTTCAAATGCCAGTAAGGGTGTGGCTATCTGATGAGGGCAAATAAGCCCAAAATAGATCTATAGCAGTCTTCCTTCTTTTTCATTATCAGCAAAAATATGTTACATGCACACACACCCACACGCACGCGCGCCCACACACACATGTGTGCTTATGTGCATTAATAACTGTTCAATAGAAATAAAAATAAAAGGAGAAGTGGAATTCTTTCTAACAGATTTGTCAGAGAAGAATAGGTCAGTGTCTTCAGTGTTTTGCATTTTATCTACAGATGTTGCCAGGCGCAGATGCTCTTATCTTGCCAATTTACGTACTCCATCTGTTTCAGTCTGGAACTAATGGAAGCATTTTCGTAATGAAAGCAAGAATGAAATAAATATATTTCCCCATCACTCCACTGTGTCATTTCCAACTCTGCCCTGTACAAACATTAATGGTGTGATTTGTCGAATTGCTGAAATAATAAGCTGCATGCTGCTGACAGCATTTGGAAGTCCTTTAATTTGTCATTAATAGTCAGATAAGACATTATTGTATTCATAGACCTCCCCCACTCCTCCTAGGTTATCGTGATTCTTTGCACCAGTTTGCATCAGAGAATAAGAGATTCATCAAAGAAAGCTCTTTCCTGATAGTTTTCCTTGTTAATTAAACACGAGCTGCTTCCATTTGGTTTTGATCAGTTTGACTTGAGATTCTCTTTTGCCTCTTGCCCCTTGCATGTATTTTATGAATGGGGTGGAGAAACAATGGCATAACCAATGGTGGGATTTGTGCCTGTTTGGTCGATTCAGTTGGTAATATTTTGTGTAGTTCGGTGAACCGGTTGATCTCCCCACCCTCCGTCCCAATTCAGAATGGGGAGGCTGCAAGATCATGACTGGGAGCCGTGCTGATTAGCTGGGAGGCTGCCCCAGCTCCAGCTCATTTATGGCCTGGATGGCCCCCTGCAAACTCCTGCAGCAGTTACAATTGGTTATGACCTATAAAGCCCTTCATGGCATCGGACCAGGATATCTGCGAGACCGCCTTCTGCCACACAAATCCCAGCAACCGGTTAGGTCCCACAGAGTTGGCCTTCTCCGGGTCCTGTCAACTAAACAATGTCATCTGGCGGGACCCAGGGGAAGAGCCTTCTCTGTGGTGGCTCCAACCCTCTGGAACCAGCTCCCCCCAGAGATTAGGATTGCCCCCACCCTCCTTGCCTTTTGTAAACTCCTTAAAACCCACCTCTGCCATCAGGCATGGGGGAATTGAAACATCTCCCCCTTGCCCATGTAGTTTTTGTGTATGACTCGATTGTGTGCTTGTTTTTTATATATTTGGGTTTCTTTTTTGGACTTTTAAATCTAAAATAATTAAAAATCCATTAATATAAAAACCAAATATATATACATACATACCATGCATAGAATTGTAAAGGCCTAGGGGGAAAGAGGATCTCAATTCCCCCATGCCTGGCAGCAGAGCTGGGTTTTAAGTTTTAAGTTGTTTACGAAAGGCAAGGAAGGCAAGGAAGGCAAGGAAGGTGGGGGCAGTTCTAATCTCTGGGGGGAGTTGGTTCCAGAGGGCCGGGGCCACCACAGAGAAAGCTCTTCCCATGGGTCCTCACTATTACCTCACTAACTTGCTTTCCATGCAGGGCTACCTGCTTAGAAAAAGTTCAGCCAGACCTTCCAATTTCTTGAGATCCCCCCCCCCCCCCGAGAAGTTGGAAGGTTTGATCTTCTTTGGTTGTTCTGCATGCAGGAGAACAGAGCTAGAAAGCAGGTTAGTGAGAGAATGGTGGCTGCTCTGGGATGGGGTGGAAGTGTGGATTATCTTTGCTCTGGATGGGGTAGAACATAAGAAGATAAGAAGAGCCATGCTGAATCGGGCCAAAGCCCATCGAGTCCAGCATTCTGTGTCACACAGTGGCCCACCATAGAAACATAGAAACATAGAAGACTGACGGCAGAAAAAGACCCCATGGTCCATCTAGTCTGCCCTTTTACTATTTCCTGTATTTTATCTTACAATGGATATATGTTTATCCCAGGCATGTTTAAATTCGGTTACTGTGGATTTACCAACCACGTCTGCTGGAAGTTTGTTCCAAGGATCTACTACTCTTTCAGTAAAATAATACTTTCTCATGTTGCCTTTGATCTTTCCCCCAACTAACTTCAGATTGTGTCCCCTTGTTCTTGTGTTCACTTTCCTGTTAAAAACACTTCCCTCCTGAACCTTATTTATCCCTTTAACATATTTAAATGTTTCGATCATGTCCCCCCTTTTCCTTCTGTCTTCCAGACTATACAGATTGAGTTCATTAAGTCTTTCCTGATACGTTTTATACTTCAGACCTTCCACCATTCTTGTAGCCCGTCTTTGGACCCGTTCAATTTTGTCAATATCTTTTTGTAGGTGAGGTCTCCAGAACTGAACACAGTACTCCAAATGTGGTCTCCCAGCGCTCTATATAAGGGGATCACAATCTCCCTCTTCCTGCTTGTTATACATCTAGCTATGCAGCCAAGCATCCTACTTGCCTTTCCTACCGCCCGACCACACTGCTCACCCATTTTGAGACTGTCAGAAATCACTACCCCTAAATCCTTCTCTTCTGAAGTTTTTGCTAACACAGAACTGCCAATGCAATACTCAGATTTAGGATTCCTTTTCCCCAAGTGCATTATTTTACATTTGGAAACATTAAACTGCAGTTTCCATTGCTTTGACCATTTATCTAGTAACGCTAAATCATTTACCATATTACAGACCCCTCCAGGAATATCAACCCTATTGCACACTTTAGAGCAGTGGTCCCCAACGTTTTTTCTACCAGGGACCAGTTTCAGCAAGACAATTTTTCTATGGCCCAGTGGGGCGGAAAGGGGCGTGGTTGGGGGCGGGATTAAGCATGGGGGTGCTGGTCCTCCCCGCCCCTCTTTCCCGCCATCGTCCTGTGGCCGGCAGAACCTGCCTCCCAAGCCCTCTTGCCCAGCGGGAGCTAAGTGCTGGAGAGAGGGGGTCAGGCTGGCCCTCCTGCCTCCCCCCAGCCAAAAACGCAAAAGCACCCCGCGGCAGAAGCCAAAAGAGGCTTGAGCCTCTCGGTCCTTCCCGCCCCTCTGTCCCATCCATCGTCCTGTGGCCGGCAGAACCTGCCTCCCGAGGCCTCTTGCCCGGCGGGAGGCGAAGCGCTGGAGGGAGGGGGTGGCGGCATGAGGGCCGGCAGCTGCTGACTCCACGGACCGGTGCAACATGCCCCGCGGACCGGTACTGGTCCGCGGCCCGGTGGTTGGGGACCCCTGCTTTAGAGTCATCGGCAAATAGGCAAACCTTCCCTACCAAACCTTCCCCTATGTCACTCACAAACATATTAAAAAGAATAGGACCCAGAACAGACCCTTGTGGCACACCGCTTGTAACCTGTCTCAGCTCAGAATACTCGCCATTAACAATAACTCTCTGATGTCTGTGCTTCAGCCAGCTTGAAATCCACTGAACTATCCAGGGATTAAGTCCAATCTTCACTAATTTATCTATCAGCTCTTTATGTGGAACCGTATCAAAGGCTTTGCTGAAGTCCAGATAGGCAATATCCACGGCACCACCTTGATCCAACACCTTTGTGACATAATCAAAGAACTCAATGAGATTAGTCTGACACGATTTGCCTTCAGTAAAGCCATGCTGATTTGGGTCCAATAAGTTATTGTTTTTTAGATGCTGATTTATCCTCTTTTTGAGTAGAGTCTCCATCATTTTAACTACAACTGATGTCAAGCTAACTGGCCTGTAGTTTCCAGCTTCTTCTCTACTGCCCTTCTTGTGGATAGGCACAACACTGGCCATTCTCCAATCCTCAGGAACATCTCCTGTTAACAGGGATTGGTTAAACAAATCAGTCAGGGGGGTAGCAATGACAGATCTGAGTTCTTTAAGAACTCTGGGATGGATGCCATCTGGACCCATTGCCTTATTTATCTTTAATTTTTCAAGTTCTTCTAAGACATCGGCTTCTAAGATCACTGGAGCTGAATCCGTACAGCTGGAAGCAATGCTATATCCCTCTATAGTATTGTTTTGTAAGGTGTCCTTTGAGAAAACTGAACAGAAGTAGCTATTGAAATGGTCACCAATTGTACATGGGAATCTTGAGCTGAAAGAGAAGGCAAAACCCTCCCTTTCTCTTGACCCCCAACAAATGGTACCCAAGGAAATCCTGCCTGCCTCAACTAACACTTGGACACTCGTTTCAATAACCACCAATACACTTGGCATCCATGAATCTGTCTAATCCTGCCTTGAAGCTATCCAGGCTGACAGCAGTCACAACCTCTTCTGGAAGTGAATTCCATTAACCAGTGACCCTCTGGGTGAAGAAATATTTCCTTTTCTTTGTCCTTACTTTCTTACCTATGAGCTTTAGGGAGTGCTCCCTCGTCCTAGTATTGTGTGATACAGAAAAGAATTTTTCTCTATCCACCTTTTCTATCCCGTGCATGATTTTATACACTTCGATCAAGTCACCTTTTAAGTAAGTAAGAACCAGTGAAAGAGGAATGGAAAAATCCCTATCTGTAGATCAGCATTTTTCAATCTTGGCAAGTTTAAGATGGAGAAACTTCATGCTGCCTTAGAAATTCTTGGAATTGAAGTTCATGTACCTTAAAGTTGTCGAAGTTGAGAAGGATGGGTCTACACCAGAGCTTAGGATTTTCCATTCCTTTTTTATTTAGAATTTGGTGCAATTAAATCCATCAGTTGTGGTTTCCTTAACAAGTAATGTTTAAAGTTATATTAACCATTACTGGACTTTTGGTGAGAAACTGAAATTAAAAATTGATCTGGGATTTGATTATTAGATATGGGATTATGGAAATAATGTAGACAAATGTTAATCTTAGAGTAAGAGTTTAAAATATTTTTTCACTTATATTTGTACCAAAGAAATTGGAAGTCATTCTTTTTTTTGTTTTTTCTTCTTTTCCTATTTTTTTTACACTTTAATTCTTTTTCTTTCCTGAGCCTTTTCTTTTTCAAATCTGTTTGTTTGTTTATTCACTCATTCATTCATTCATTCATTCATTCATTCATTCATTCATTCATTCATTCATTCTTTCATCCATCCATCCATCCATCTATCTATCTATCTATCTAGATTTTTTATGCCGCCCTTCTCCTTATAGAAGGGCGGCTTACAACATGTTAGCAATAGCACTTGTTAACAGAGCCAGCATATTGCCCCCAAAATCCGGGTTGTCATTTTACCCACCTCGGAAACATGGAAGGCTGAGTCAACCTTGAGATGAGATTTGAACCACTGAGATGAGATTTGAACCACTGACCAGCAAATCTAGCAGTCAGCTTTAGTGGCCTGCAGTACTGCACTCTACCCACTGTGCCACCTCAGCTCATTAGCTTTGTATTATTATTATTATTTTTATGTAGGAAGGATCAAATACTCAGCCATTATAATTCTACACACCTTATTAATAGAAATCATCTCAAAATTTAGAATGAAATCTATTGGGAGCCATCTCATATAAGGCAGGCTCTGAGTCACTCTAACCAAAAAGTGTTTATGGATAGAAGAGAATATTGGTAATTCAGGGTTCGACTGCGGGGTTCGTGATGGTTTTCTTGCAGATGTTTCATTACCAAACTAGGTAACATCATCATTACTAGAAAGGAGTGGAGTTTGCCCTTATTTTCATGTACAGTGGCTTACCCATCAGTGTTGATCAGTTGCTTCACAAACAGTGTTTTGATTGGTGCCAAATCTCAACAGCCTCAGAAGAGAAGGGCTATTCTGCACCCCTCCCTCAATTAAAATACAGCGTATCCCAGCATTCCTTTAGTAGCCTCCAACATGCAAACTGTCATTACTCATCCTAAAATGAATCATCTTTACCTGCAGCTTCAAAATTTTCTGTCTGCTGAGAAGCTGTGTAGCTAATAGTCAGTCTACATTTAGTATACATCTGACTTGGAGCTTATTTTTTTGTAACAAACAAAGATATATTTTCTGTGGAGTTCTTGCTGGCTGGATCTGGATATCACAAAGTGAAGCTCATATTTTGTAATTAACCCCCGCATCCTGTTTTAACTGGCAGAGTGCTTCAGGATGCTGAGTGCTGTCACGCCCCTTGGTCATGCCCACCCAGCCACCCTCACCCAGCCAGTCATTCAGGTAAACCAGGTATTAAATTATTTGAATCCCACCACTGTTATTGTTCTGCCGGCGTGTCCCAACTGCCTGTAATTACAGGGTAATTGGTCCAAAAAGACACACACAACATGATAGAAGGAAAACCAACAGTTTTTTATCAACAGAAAAGCAGAAAAAACTCCCTTTTTAAATGTCAAAGGGATTTTCTGGTACACACAAGGCACAGGTTAAATGCAATCCAATTTCTCACCCAGTAACTGGGAAATTGGGTCCAATTCCAAAATCCAGAAAGTCCACACACAATCTTGAACAGGGAAACAGCAAAACCACGATCTTGACAAAACTATGAATCAGATAAACTTCCACGAGGCTAAATCAGCACGCTGCTCTTTTTATCTGTAGCACTAATTACAGCAGCCCCACCCAACCACAGGTGGCCTCACTTATCTCCTGTAATAATCCTTCAGTTGTTCTCTCCTATGCATCACTCTACGCATGCGTGGGTCTGTCATAAGTTCTTGTTCAGAATCCAGGGATGATAAGGATGATTGATCTCCTCCTGGGCTGTCTGCCAAACTCCCCTCTTCCCTGCCAATCACGCTTCCTTCGTCAGAGGAGACTTCGTCGGGAGAGTCTATCGGGAGCAAAACAGGCCTGTGGCATGTGGGTGTTTTCCCCACATCCACCTCCACATTCCTTGGGGCAGGAGCTGGGCCAGAGCCAACCACAACAGTTATAATGCCTTAAAACTTTTGACTTTCTGCATTTCTTCTGACAAAAGCAAAGTTTGTTAAAACTTTCCCCAATCTAAACTGAGAATGTAGGCTGATCAAAAGGAAGGAAATCTACTTTTCTTCAAAGAGGAACTATTAGGAACAACAAAAGATGGAATTATGTAGTAATTGTAAAGATTGTAGGTAGTGTATTGTGCATTCGTAAGAAGAACAGGAATTGTACCAAAATCTGTACTATTTACCTTACCTATTGATTTGAACGTATCTATTATTTGACTTTCAGAATTGTTAGCAGTTATTATTTTTCTCTCTCCTCTTCATTCCTTTGATCTTTAGTATCCTTGGGCCATTTTCTAAGGTACAGCTTCACTTCCCCCGAGTATATTATTACATTATTTAAGAAATGGGAAGTGTTTTTAGCTGAAAAGAGGGAATAGAAAATGCTCCCAATACAGTTGCATTGTCACACACACACCCCTTTTCTCTTTGTTTATTTAGTCACTAAGACAGCTAACAACAGTTGTTTAAAATAGCACGAGTGCTATTACATAGGTCATTTCTGCCTATGGAAATTATTCAGAAATAGCACTTTGGACTTCAAGCATTTATAGCACCTCAAGTAAATGCAGCATCTTTTTATTCATTACTTATCTTTTTCCCCCGAGTAGCTGGAAAACAAAAGGAGGCATTGCTTTAAGAGTCAAAATGTATTTTTGCAAACTTGTGCAGAAACGTAAAAACAAACCAAAGAGCTTTTAATAAGTAACAGAGAGGTGTGATGCTCATATAGAGCTTAGTCTGGAGCTTTTCTTCTAAATCTGTCTTTTTCAAAGTTAGCAACTGGAAGATTTGGGAGACTTCCAGGATTTTGGAATTTCCAACTCCTAGTATTCTCAGACTTCTTACTCCCAGAATTCCGCAGCCAGTAGGGTGGTAGTGGTGATGGTGTTAGGCTTGTGAGGTTGATCCAGAACAGGAATATTCCCAGAAGTACTATTTCTGTCTTTATTGTAAGGTTACTTTAATGGAATCTTGAAAGTATATCTCTCAAAATTCATTGTTGCTGTCTAAGAAACCATTCTGAGATCTTTACTGTTTGCTCTTTTCTTCAAAGGGCTCAGCTGCCTCTTATCTGACCCTTGACTATCTGTGACTCTTCCTTCTCTCAAATATATTTCCACATACAGCACCATACCACACCACCCAGGGAAAGTACTGTAAACAACAAAGTCAAAAACAGTGGCAAAGCCAAAAATAGTTCAGAAATGGGGATAAGATGCCAGGATGCCTTGACTATGTAAAAGGAGAGATTTCTCAGGTGGTGGAATGATGCAGGAATTCCAGTTGATGGAAAGCTACCAGTCCTGAGAGCCCAGTCTCCATGCTGCAGAATTGTTCCCAACAGCAAAGTTTGTTTGTTTGTTTGTTTGTTTGTTTGTTTGTTTGTTTGTTTGTTTGTTTGTTTGTTCGTTCGTTCGTTCGTTCGTTCATTCATTCATTCATTCATTAGATTTGTATACCACCCCTCTCTGTAGACTCGGGGTGGCTAACAACAATAATAAAAGCATATAACAAATCTAATATTTAAAATAATTAAAAAACCCTTATTAAAAACCAAACAAGCACACACACAAACATACCATGTATAAATTGTATAGGCCTAGGGGGAAAAGATATCTCAGTTCCCCCATGCCTGACAACAGAGGTCTGTTTTAAGGAGCTTACGAAAGGCGAGGAGGGTGGGGGCAATTCTGATCTCTGCAGGGAGCTGGTTCCAGAGAGCCAGGGCCACCACAGACCTAACTGGTCGCTGGGAAGGCGGTCCCAGAGGTATTCTGGTCCATTATTTTGGAGTTTTCTGTTTATGTTGCAAACTCCAATAATTTAGTATAGGGGTATGACACACAACATATGCATGAAAGAGGCAGGGCTTTATTATAATACTATGCTACTGGTCTCATCACTCTGTTTTCACTTGCTTCTACTTTGTGCCTCTGCAGATGGCATGCAAAGTTATTTCTCTTAGCAATGCAAATATATGTAGGACTATCAAGTTGCTTCCAGTGGCAGATAAATGCCACATACATGGAAGCCCTATGCAAGTTAACATAAACGAATATGACAGCAGCATGAGCCAGCAGAGAGAAAAATCAGAGGGCAAGAAATAATAGCAAGCTTTGTACAAGCCACTGAAAAAGAAAGACAGTAAATAATGCCCAGGGACTTGGCAGAAGCAGTGAGACAGGCATCCAGATGATAAACACAGTAGATCAAGATAAAAACCACCTGGATAAAGCTGGACATTCTCAAATCAGTCAAGCCAGATGTCTGACTCTATTATTTATTCATCTGTTTATTAGACTTATGCCCTGCATTCCAATCAGAATCTATAAAGGAACACATAACATTCATCACACACAACAGATCTCACATGTCAAGAATATTTAGTGCTTCTGAACCCAGAAGGCAGTAGGAATAATTGTGAGCTGATCCAAAAATATAATATATGTAAACTCATTTTATGTCTACCTCTCTCTTTTCAGAACTCTATTCTTGAATATTTGGCCTTCAGTTGCTCAAGTGTTGATGGAACTTGAACTTAATAGCCTGTATATATATGACATCCTATTAAGTTCACGTTCCATCAACACCTGAGCAATTGAAGGCCAAATATTCAAGAACAGAGTTCTGAAAAGGCAGAGGTAGACATAAAATGAGTTTACATGTATATATATATATGTATGGACAGTTGGCGGAACAAAGCATTGCATGGACAGTTCTTGGAGAAGATTGAAGGCAAAGTGGATAAAGAAAAGACCTGGTCATGGCTTACAAGTGGAACACTCAAAAAGGAGACAGAAGGACTAATACTGGCGGCACAAGAACAGGCCATTAGAACAAATGCTGTCAAAGCCAGAAAAATCAACAGATGATCCAAAGTGGAATCAATATTATTGTTTTAGCTATCTAAATAAATTGACCTTTCCCCAGAATGTGGATCATGCTTCCAGGTTAGATCTATGAACCTTCTTACATTTAATGAAATGTCTTGCCTTGAATCTTGGATCAGAGTTTGATCCTGTAATGTTGTTTAGATGAGAGTTAGGACAGGACACCTGTTGCACAACCTAGAATGAAGAATAGATTAGATTAGATTTTTATTAAGAGTTGGAAAGGACCATGCTCAAGCAGGAGTCCCTACACCATTTTGGACAAGTGGGAGTCAAATCTCCCTTTGAAAGTCTCATGTGTTGAAGCTTCACAACCTCCGGTGAGATGGCTCTCACCATCAAAAATTTCCTCTATTTCGAGGTTGAATCTCCCTTTCAGCTTCCATCCATTATCCCTTCTCTGGCCTTCTGGTGGTTTGGAAAACAACCTGACTGCCTTCTCTCTATGTTAGTCCCAGTGTTCAAGTATCATGTCACCTCTGGTCCTCCTCTTTGCCAGACTGGCCATGCTCAGTTCCTGCAACCACTCTTTGTATGTTTTCACATCCAGTTCCCTTATCATCCTGGTTCCTCTCTATGGCATTTTCTCTAGAGTTTCAATGTCTTTTTTGTAATGTGGTAACCAAAACTGGAGGCAGTACTCTAGGTGTGGTCTAACTAGGGCTTTATAGAGTGGTATTATTTATTTATTTATTTATTTATTTATTTATTTATTTATTTATTTATTTATTTATTCATTCATTCATTCATTCATTCATTCATTCATTCATTCATTCATTCAATTTTTATGCCCCCCTTCTCCTTAGACTCAGGACAGCTTACAACATGTTAGCAATAGCACTTTTTTTAACAGAGCTAGGCTATTGCCCCCACAATCCGGGTCCTCATTTTACCCACCTCGGAAGGATGGAAGGCTGAGTCAACCTTGAGCCGGTGATGAGATTTGAACCACTGACCTTCAGATCTACAAGTCAGCTTCAGTGGCCTGCGATACAGCACTCTACCTGCTGCGCCACCCCGGCTTGTTTAGTACCTCCTTGGTCCTAGATTGTATCCCGCTGTTAATGCAGTTAGGGTTGCATTGGCTTTTTTGGCTGCTGCTGCACATTGGAGAAATTTCTTGACACTTAGAACAAGCAGAATGACTTGTCTCCAGAAGTTGTGGATGCTCCAACACTGGAAGGTTTTAAGAAGAGATTGGACAACCATTTTTCTGAAATGGTGATGGGTTTCCTGAGCAGTGGGACACTGATAATCATATATATGCCATTCTAGGAAATACCTTTTTTTAACATTTCTGGTCATGGTTTATAAATCAAGAATTTGTTGGGGAAACTGAACATGTCTACCACAGTTGTGACTTTGTTATTACATATTACCCTTAAGGAAATCAAAGTCAGTTTTCAAAAAATCAAAATGCTAATAATATTTCTTCCTGAAAACTGTCTGGAATCAAACAGGTGTGTTGTGTTCATGCATGAAAAAATATCTATCTCTTAAGACCAATTAGACTAAGTGGCACAGGAGTAATGCAGTGCCTATCCAGATTCTAATTCATTATATCCCAGATCTAAGAATTTGGAGATGTCAGACAGAATCTCAATGTAGCAATTACGCAGGGGTGAAACAGTGAATAAGTTGCTATTATCCTGCCCAGATTAGCTATCATACATTGATAGATTATGTATAATAGTTGTCTATTTCCTGTGGTTCCACTCCCTTATGTCATATTGACACAAGCGACCTGGGGGGTCTTCTAGTCTAACCTCCTACTAGTGTAGAAGACCCTATATCATCCCAGACATATGGCAGTCCAGTCTCTTCTTGAATGTCTCCAGTGTTGGGGCGTTCACAACCTCCACAGGCAGGCCATTCCACCAGTTGATCGCTCATACCATCAGAAAGTTCTTCCTTATTTCTAGGTGGAATCTCTCCTTGGTCAGCTTCCATCTGTTGCTCCTTGTCTGGCCCTATGGTGCTTTGGAAAACAGTGTGACCCCCTCCTCACTGTGGCAGCCCCTCAAGTATTTGAAAACTGCTATCATGCCCCCCCTGGACCTCCTCTTCACTAGACCATCCATGCCCAGTTCCTGCAACCTTTCCTGGTATGTTTTGGCTTCTAGTCCCTTTAGCATTCTGGTTGCCCTCTTTTGTACTTTTTCCAGAGTTTCAATCTCTTTTTTGTAGTGTGGAGCCCAAAATTGAATGCCGTACTCTAGATGTGGTCTGACTTGGGCAGTCAGGGATATGTGTGTGTATGTGTTTGTGTGATGGTTAAAGACACTGAGCTTAGATTTGTTTCCATTGGAACATTGTTATTATTATTGTTGTGAGCCGCCCTGAGTCTTCGGAGAGGGGTGACATACAAATCTAATATATTATTATTATTATTATTATTATTATTATTATTATTATTATTATGTCAGTACAACACAGCAAATGAGATCACTATGCTGGATTTCGTATTTCATCACCAGTTGGGCGCTTCCCAAGCACCTAGGACTGCGTGATGTAGCGGCGAATTATGTTTGCCGATCCCAGTAAAGCGGCCTTTTGCAATTGACAGATGGAGATTTTGTCAATTCCGATGGTTTTCAAATGTCCGCTGAGATCCTTTGGCACTGCGCCCAGCGTGCCAAGTACCACTGGGACCACTTTCATTGGCTTATGCCAGAGTCGTTGCAGCTCGATTTTTAGATCTTCGTATTTCACTAATTTCTCTAGCTGCTTCTCCTCAATTCTGCTATCTCCTGGGATTGCAATGTCAGTGATCCATACTTTCTTTTTCTCCACGATCACAGTGTCTGGTGTGTTATGCTTCAGAATTCGGTCAGTCTGAAGTCGGAAGTCCCACAGTAGTTTTGCTTGCTCATTTTCGACCACTTTTTCGGGCTTATGATCCCACCAGTTCTTTGCCACTGGTAAATGGTAGTTCCGGCACAAGTTCCAGTGGATCATCTGTGCCACAGCATCACAGAATCATCATCATCATCATCATCATTACTGACAGCCCAGATTCAAAACCCGAGCAGGGCACAATGGAGTAAGCTCCCATTCCTTGCCCCAGCTCCTGCCTACCTAACAGTTTGAAGCATGCAAATGTGAGTAGTTAAATAGGTACCACTTCTATGGTAAGGTAATAGTGTAAGAAATAATACATTTTTTGCTCCAGTTTAGTCATTGCTTTTTACCATGAAATACTGACCTCTTTGTTGAATCAATCGGAGGCAAAATCACACATTTTTCCTGGTGACTGTCTTTATTTCTTAACATTGTGCCTGAGAAGTGCAGCTATTCTCTTTTTAATAGTATTAGGAATCCTTTACCTAAATGCAGGAACTCCAGGGAACTTGAATATTTCTCTAGCAAACTGGGACATTTCCTACCAATTCCAATTTTTATTAATAAGAAGTTGGAGCAATTTAATGTGGAAATAATTCTCAAGCCATTGAGAGTCTACAATGCATGAGATCTGTTCGCCCACTTCTCTTCAGCAGAACTAGAATTTCATTCTAAACAGTACTCCTAATAATGTAATTTAATTTTGTTATTTCAGCTAGGCATTCCTCTGGTAATATTGCCAATAATAAAAATGAAGATTTTTTTAAAAAAAGGAAATAAATCCAATTAAGTGAAGGATTAAAATAAAAGCTTCTGTTCTTTTGGATCTTCAGTAAGACATCAGTGGGTCTCTATTAGAAGTTTTTAAAAAGTTAACCCATAGTAGGTGTCACTAGCCTTTATATGGACAGACTTCCAGTAAAAACGGGGGAGGCAAAGAAAATGTTTATGATAATAGGCAACTCAGAGTAAATTCCTTGTTGAAAGCCAACAGATAATTTTACCAAATTAGTTCAGAACGAAAGTTGAAAATGGAGAATCTGAGTATTAAATTGCATCGTAAGAAAGGGGAAGTTCACTGTCCCAAAATATTTTGCAATGAGTTAATGAACAGACCCAAAGAAATTTGATTCAAACTAGGCATTTAGAACATAGAATATTGCATTGGAAGAGATCTTGAAAGTTTTCTAGTCCAGTGTGGGTGAACCTATGGCACGTGTGCCAGAGGTGGCATGCGGAGTCATATCTGCCAGCATGCGAGCATGTGCACACTGGCCAGTTGATGTTTGGCTCATGTGGAGGCTATGGGAGGATGTTTTAGGCCTCCAGAGGGCCTCTGGGTTGGAGGGGAGGCAATTTTCGCCATCCAAAGGCTGCAGGGAAGCCTCTGGAGCCTGGGAAGGGCAAAAAATTGGGAAACAGGGGTGGGGGGGTCATTCACACATGCGCGGGAGCAGGACAGCACAGAAGGTTCATGCATCCATGCATAGGGGCCAGGGGACATTGAATTATGGGTGTGGGCATTCACACATGCATGATAGCACGTGTGCGCCCACTTTCAGCACCCAAGGAAAAAAAAAAAGGTTTGCCATCCCTATTCTAGACCAATCCCAAAGAGGGCAGACTCTACACCATTCTGAACAAATGGCTACCAAATTTCTTCTTGAAAACTCCAGCGATGAAACACCCACAACTTCCAGAGGCAAAAGCCATTCCACTGATGAATTTTTCTCACTATCAGGAAATGTTTTCTTAGTTCTAGATTGGCTTTCTCTTTAACTGGCTTCCACCCATTGTTTCCTGTCCTGTCCTCAAGGGCTTTGGAGATTTGCTCTTCTCTGTGACAGCCCCTCAAGTACTGGAAGACAGCTATCATGTTCCCCCCCCTACTCGTCCTCTTTGTTAAACTAGATATATAAAGTCCCCTCAATTGTTCATCATATGGACTTCCTTTTTTGTTATTTGTCATTGCTCTTTTCATTTTTACTCTAATGCTTGAGCAAAGATTCTCGGAATTATACACAAATACTTATTTATTTATTTTCATAAATAAAAGTATGTTCAACCATGAATATCATGCTCAGGAGCTCTCCTGGGTATAGGTACTGGTCTCCTTGTTACAAATCTTGCTTGATTTCGCAGTGCTTGAATGATAGTGAAAAGCATGTTTTGTTTTTGTTATATGTACATTCCACATTCTCCCTAGGAAGTAAAGCTGGATGATATAAACCTCTTCCTTTATTTTACCTTCACAACAAGGATCAGCTGGATGGGTTGGGCTCAAAAATTCAGATGTCGCCCTGTATATTTCAGTAGCTGTCTGTAGACTTGAGCCTAGGTTTCTTCAGGCCTATATCAGTAATTTAATTTAATTTAATTTAATTTAATTTAATTTAATTTAATTTAATTTAATTTAATTTAATTTAATTTAATTTAATTTAATTTAATTTAATTTAATTTAATTTAATTTAATTTAATTTAATTTAATTTAATTTAATTTAATTTAATTTAATTTAATTTAATTTAATTTAATTTAATTTAATTTAATTTAATTTAATTTAATTTAATTTAATTTAATTTAATTTAATTTAATTTAATTTAATTTAATTTAATTTAATTTAATTTAATTTAATTTAATTTAATTTAATTTAATTTAATTTAATTTAATTTAATTTAATTTAATTTAATTTAATTTAATTTAATTTAATTTAATTTAATTTAATTTAATTTAATTTAATTTAATTTAATTTAATTTAATTTAATTTAATTTAATTTTTTTTTAAATTTATTTTTTTAATTTATTTTTTTAATTTATTTTTAAAAATTTAGATGCTGTCTATCTCACTGTCAGGGGGCTATTAACATGCCTCGTTCAACTCACGTTTTCCTCTGATATTCAAACCATGCTATTCTTATTTCCAATATTGTACAGTATCTCAGTGGTACAACAGATCACCTTCAGCATTATAGGCTTGGAGACATGATATATAAGGAAAAGAAATTTGGAGGGAGGAAATCATAGAAATTATTATCATCATCATCTAAAAAAACAAGCGTGGGCATCAGTTCTTAAAATTGTAGTATTTATCGCTATCGGTGGGGATGAAAATAATTTAGGGAACCCAATGTAATGACAGCCAGCTTGGTGTCAATTCGTAGGAGAGAAAAGCAATAAGTTCTCAGCAGATGGTTTGAAATAGCACAGCCTCATATCTCTCTCCCCGCCCCCCAGCCTTTAGGAATTAATTATAGTCATAGTAAAGCTCCCAGGTAGCCACCTAAAAGCATTAGTTAAGGAGCTCTTGACTCCTTCCTGTAAAACTGGACAAGAAAAGATGCAGACAAAGAGACTGAAAGGGTTTTGTGTGTAAATAGAAGACGTTAGCATCCTCTCTGCAACCAGGCACGTTCCACAGAGAATATCATAGGAAGGTGGTATTCATGAATAGAATTAAAAGGGACACTTTATGACCATTAAGATTATGTGGAACATGCATTCCCTGGCTCAAAGGGAATTGGCCTGCTTTGGTGTTTTGAACTGGAGTGCCCAAACAAAGCCACTCTTTTGAATCAAAGTGCTAGTTTGAATGGGATTGCCTTGAAGATTGCAGTAGAATCAGAGTTTTAATTGGATTGCAGTTCATTGCTATGGTCACAATGACCAAAACATGAGCTGTGTGGTACTCACACAATAGTGGTGGATTTTTAACACATTAACAGAGTTGGAAGGGAAGTTGCAGACAGACTAACACAGTGGGCCCACACCAACAAAATGATGTTCAACATCGACAAGAGCAAAGTCCTTCACCTAGGTAAAAAAAAACCTGGACACACATACAGCCTGGTAGAAACCCCTCTTAGCCATAGTTCCCTCTAAGCTGAGCACTGAGCAATTGCTCACTTAAAAATCATCATCAACTCAGAGTTTTCCAAACCTGCCCAGAAGCCGAGAGGGAAAGAGTGAGAGGGAAGGAGAGAGAGAGGAAGAGAGGAAGAGAGAGAAACAGATAGAAAAAAGAGAGGAAGGAAAAGAGAAAGAAAAAGAATGGGAGTAAGGAAGAGAGAAAGAAAATCAAAATCTAGTTTGAAACTAGCTCAACTATTTAAGTGGCATTTTGATATTGATAGAGTTGCCCTATTATGAGCTCACTGTTATAGACACACAGTACAGTATTTTATTTTGAAATTCTCTGAGGCGAAACAGGGTGGGTTTTTTGTTTGTTTGTTTGTTTGTTTACTTATTTATTATTTCTGTGCCGCCCAGTCCCGAAGGGACTGCCACTCAGACACTATACTTTTCAGCCCACCCCCCCAAAAAATTAGAGGGAACACTGCTCTTAGCAGTAGCGACTGCGAAAGAGACATCGGAGTCTTGATGGATAATCAACTAAACATGAGCCAACAATGTGCAGCAGCAGCCAAAAAAGCCAATACAATCCTAAATTGCATCAACAGGGGATTACACTCCCAAACTAGGGAAGTCTTAATACCACTCTACTACGCCCTGGTCAGACCACACCTGGAGTACTGTGTTCAGTTCTGGTCACCACACTTTAAAAAAGACATTGAAACTCGGGAGAAGGTGCAGAAAAGAGCAACCAAAATGATCAGGGGTCTAGAAACCAAGACTTGGGAAGAGAGACTGCGGGAATTGGGCATGGATAGCCTAGAGAAAAGGAGGGCCAGAGGGGACATGATAGCAGTCTACAGATATGCAAGGGGTTGCCACAGAGAGGAGGGGTTCACTCTATTCTCTAGGGCACCAGAGGGCCAGACGAGGAACAATGGCTGGAAGTTGACCAAGGTGAGATTCAACCTGGAAATAAGGAAGAACTTCCTGACGGTCAGAGCAATCAACCAATGGAACAACCTTCCAGCGGACGTTGTGAACCCCAATACCCTGGACATTTTTAAGAGGAGATTGGACTGCCATTTGCATGGGGTGCTATAGGGTTTCCTGCTCAGGCAGGGGATTGATGACCTGCATGGTCCCTTTCAACTCTATCAATCACTCAATCAATCAATCAACCAATACACAATTGATATTTAAAGGGAGCACTTTACCTGATTACAAAATTTTATTTTTACTGCAGTTACTATAGTTGGATCCAGCTTGATCTGCTGAAAATTAAAATGGTTCTCTATATTGGCATCTGAAAATTAAATTGTTGGTGACAAAGCTCTTTCCCTCAAATACTAAGATATAGAATAAAATATATCAGTATATGTGTGTGCGGTATATGTGTGAATAGTCAGTGTTCTCTCCTGGAGCGGACGTTGTGAACCCCAATACTCTGGACATTTTTAAGAGGAAATTGGACTGCCATTTGGCTGGGATGCTATAGGGTTCCTGCTTAGGCAGGGGGTTGGACTTGATGACCCACATGGTCCCTTCCAACTCTAACAATAAATTAAAAAAAAATAAAAATCTAATCCAACCCTTTCCCAAGCAGGAGACCCTACATCTGCCTCTACCTAGAATCAAACTCACAACCTCCTGATTGTGAGGCAAGAGCTCCACCTCTAGACCACAGGAGTTTGAACATCCTATGGATTCAGCAAATGTCTAGATAGAAGAGTGAAATCCTTTACCCTTTCCAGAAGAAACCTCATAAATTTCCAAATACAGATGTGTGCATCAGGCATCAGGCAAATGTTTATTTGTTTGCCGTGAATATCTGCAGAAAATTTGGCAGCCCCTCCAGCTCCAATTTCTTTTTAGGAAAATTGGAGTACAGACTCTCCAAGCAAATGTTACATGGAAAGGTCACTTGATGGCAAAGTGTGTGGGGAACCAGCTTAATCTCCTGCATTGTATAATTGCACTGTGACAAATGGAAGCATTAGAATTGATAAGGATGTAATAAAAATGCAAATCTAGCAAGCCTGCGCTAGAAATATAAAGGCACAAGAGGTCCCCAATGAAGCTTAAATAAAACAATGCCTTTTTTTTCTCCCTGCATTTTCCCAAGGTGAATTTAATTTGTGCCTGAATGTATCGTTTGGACTGTCATTTAATTGCAGCTGTATATGAGCAATTGATAATTGTATTAGTTTTTTTAAGGGCTAGTAAAATCGAGGGTGCCATCTTTTTTGCAACATGGGATAAAGCTTGGCTGATATTTTCGTTATTTTTTCTATAGCTGTAGTGACTTTTAAAAAGTTATCTCCTTCTACCTACCTCCAAGCAGCTTTTTTTTCCCTACAAAAGAAAGTTTTTCAGCAACCATTATCTTGAAAATATTCTATTATTTTCTTGTACATTCACAAATTCTGGTCCAGTGCCCTTCATGGCACTGGACCAGAATATCTCCGAGACCGCCTTCTGCTGCACGAATCCCAGCGACCGATTAGGTCCCACAGAGTGGGCCTTCTCCGGGTCCCGTCAACTAAACAATGTCAGTTGGCGGGCCCCAGGGGAAGAGCCTTCTCTGTGGCGGCCCCAACTCTCTGGAACCAACTCCCCCCAGAGATTAGAACTGCCCCTACTCTCCCTGCCTTCCGTAAACTCCTTAAAACCCACCTTTGCCGTCAGGCATAGGGGAACTGAAACACCTCCCCCGGGCATGTACAATTTATGCATGGTATGTTTGTGTGTGTGTTTGTTAGTAAATGGGGTTCTTTTTAAACCTTTTAAAATATTTTAAATTTATTTGGATTTGTCATTATTTGCTGTATCTTGCTGTGAGCCGCCCCGAGTCTGCGGAGAGGGGGGGCATACAAATCTAAATAATAAATAAATAAATAAAAATAAATAACAGAGTTGGAAGGGACCTTGAAGGTCTTCCAGTTGAACCTCCTGCTCAAACAAGAGACCCAATATCAGGGTTATCAAAAGTGCAACCTGCGGGTCGGATGTGTCATGAGCTGGCCATGGCCACGCCTGGTGTAGCGAAGGGGGGAAAAGTTGCAATACATCATGTGACACCATCGTGATGAAGTGAGTTTGACATCCCACGGCAGTGCAGTGGTTAGAGTGCAGTACTGCAGGCTATTTCTGCTGATCACCAGCTGCCAGCAGTTTGGCAGACCAAATCTCATCAGGCTCAGGGTTGACTCATCCTTCCATCCTTCCAAGGTGGGTAAAATGCTGACTCTGTAAACTGCTGAGAGAAGACTGTAAAGTACTGTGAAACAGTATATACCTCCCAGAGACCTATAACAGCACACAGAGTTGGCCTCCTCCAGGTTCCGTTGATGAAACAATTCAGGTTGGCAGGGCCTTCTCTTTTGCTGCCCCAGCTCTATGGAATCAACTCTCCCCTGAGGTTTGGACAGCTCCCACCTTATTTATTCATTCATTCATTCATTCATTCATTCATTCATTCATTCATTCATTCATTCATTCATTCATTCATTTGGATTTGTGTGCCGCCCCTCTCCAAGGACTCGGGGCAGCTCACAGCAAGTACAAAAACAGAACAATAATATGAATCCAATTAATAATTATACATTAAAACAACCATTAAATTTAATTTAAAAGAAAACCTATCAAACCAATCATTCAGCAATCATACTGAAAACATTCATTGGTCAAGGGGAAGATCTAAAAGCCCCAAACCTGGCGGCAAAGATGAGCTTTTAAATTCTTTTGGAAGGCGCGGAGGGTGGGGACAGTGCGAATCTCTGGGGGAAGCTGATTCCAGAGGGCCGGGGCTCCCACAGAGAAGGCTCTTCCCCTAGGTCCCACCAACCGACATTGTTTGGTCGACGGGACCCTAAGGAGACCAACTCTGTGGGACCTCACCGGATGCCGGGATTCGTGCCACAGAAGGCGGTCTCAGAGATAGTTTGGTTCGATGCCATGTAGGGCTTTATAGGTCATAACCAACACTTTGAATGGTTTACCGTAAGGTCACAAAGATGTGGCTTTGTCGGCAGGCTTGAGGGTCATGAATTATAAACGATCATGGCCAGATTGTATGAATGCTACGTATGTATGTTGATTATTTAGTTTATTATGGGTTTTAACTTGGTTTTTATTGTTAGATTGCATATTTGACTTAATTTTAATTGTTTTTTTTAATATTTATATTGTTGTAAGCTACCCTGAATCCTTTGGGATTGGGTGGCATAGAAGTTGAATTAGATAGATAGATAGATAGATAGATAGATAGATAGATAGATAGATAGATAGATAGATAGATAGATAGATTGCTAAATGCTATTGCTCCCCCAGTCCTATACCATTCTGAACAAATGCCTGTCAAATCTCTTCTTGAAAACCTGCAGTGATGGAACACTCAACAACTTCTGGAGGCAAAGTGATTGATTGTTCTAATTGTCCAAAATCTCTCCTTAGACCTAGATTGGATCTCTCTTTAATTATCTTCCAATTGTTACTTTCTGTCCTGCCCTGAAGTACTTTGGAGAAAAGGTCAACCCCCTTTTCTTGGGGACAGTCTCTCAAATATTGGAAGACTGCTATCATGTCAAACACAGTGAAATGTTTGTGTGTGTGTGCATGGGTCCCAGCGACCGATTAGGTCCCACAGAGTGGGCCTTCTCCGGGTCCCGTCAACTAAACAATGTCAGTTGGCGGGCCCCAGGGGAAGAGCCTTCTCTGTGGCGGCACCGACTCTCTGGAACCAACTCCCCCCAGAGATTAGAACTGCCCCTACTCTTCCTGCCTTCCGTAAACTCCTTAAAACCCACCTTTGCCGTCAGGCATTGGGGAATTGAAACACCTCCCCCGGGCATGTTCAATTTATACATGGTGTGCTTGTGTGTGTGTCTGTTAGTATATGGGGTCTTTTTTAAAATCTTTAAATATTTTAAAGTTATTTGGATTATTTATGATTTGTTCTATCTTGCTGTGAGCCGCCCCGAGTCTTCGGAGAGGGGCGGCATACAAATCTAAATAATAAATAAATAAAATAAATAAAAACCAGAAGAGCAGCTGCCCAGCGTTTCCAGCATGCGCATGCAAAATGGCCAGCTCATCTTTGCGCACAAATGCATACCAGAAACTGGAAGGCCAGGTGGCTGATGCTCATGCACACACAGGAAACCAAAGGATCATCTTTCCCACATGTGCATGTGCACTGGGCAGCTGTTCTTCTGGTTTCTGGTGCTCCCGCATGCGTGAAGTCCACCTAGCTGGTATGCCGGAATCTGGAAGAGCAACAGGCGATGGCTTGCATGCCCAGAGAGTTGGCTCCATGTGCCACTTCTAGCACATGTTCCATAGGTTTGCCATCATGGGCCTAGATTATTGATGGGGGCACTCAATATTGGAGGTGATTAGTGAATTAACTGAAAAGATAGGATTGATTTTGCCTTTTTGCTTCTTGTCTTTGTAATTAATGATAGAAACATAGAAACATAGAAGACAGACGGCAGAAAAAGACCTCATGGTCCATCTAGTCTGCCCTTATACTATTTCCTGTATTTTATCTTAGGATGGATATATGTTTATCCCAGGCATTTTTAAATTCAGTTACTGTGGATTTACCAACCACATCTGCTGGAAGTTTGTTCCAAGGATCTACTACTCTTTCAGTAAAATAATATTTTCTCACGTTGCTTTTGATCTTTCCCCCAACTAACTTCAGATTGTGTCCCCTTGTTCTTGTGTTCACTTTCCTATTAAAAACACTTCCCTCCTGAACCTTATTTAACCCTTTAACATATTTAAATGTTTCGATCATGTCCCCCCTTTTCCTTCTGTCCTCCTGACTATACAGATTGAGTTCATTAAGTCTTTCCTGATACGTTTTATGCTTAAGACCTTCCACCATTCTTGTAGCCCGTTTTTGGACCCGTTCAATCTTTTTGTAAGTGAGGTCTCCAGAACTGAACACAGTATTCCAAATGTGGTCTCACCAGCGCTCTATATAAGGGGATCACAATCTCCCTCTTCCTGCTTGTTATACCGCTAGCTATGCAGCCAAGCATCCTACTTGCTTTTCCTACCGCCCGACCACACTTTAATGATTTTAATATCCTTTTTATTTATGATTTTTACTTTCCAGCATGAGGTGAATGGATAAACAAACAAACAAAAAAAAGAACCAAACAAAAAAACTACTGCTGGTAAGATCTGTCAACCAATTGGAATAGGTTGCCAAATGAAGAATCATGTTCCCTTTCACTGGTGATCTCCAGACAGGTTGAATAGTCATCTGTCTGACATGTTTTTGCAAATCTTGCATTGAGTAAGGGATGTACAGGTAGAAATTGTTGGAGTAACATTTTGCAGAAGTTAGCCTACCCAGATAGACAAAGCAGCTGACCAGCCTTCCTCAGACCAGGATATCAGGAACCTTTGTCTTGAAGATAATTGAAGGCATGTACTGGAGAGTTTCTTAGAAAAATATTTACTTCTTCCGTAGCAAACCTACACTAACTATTTGCACTGTAGCTATCTCTCTAGCAGTTACTATACAAAGTACTCACAATTCTCTATCTATTATTCTCAGTTACAATATTAAGCTACAAGTCTTCAGCCACCACAATTCACAAGCCACTCAATACCGCCAAGCCAAGTCGCAAGCCACACCTATGCAAAGGTGCATTATGTATATATTATTTTGTCAGCCAATCAGATTACATTACAATCTGCATATTCACCGTGACTAAGCAGTTTTACATGGTTGAAGTCGTTACAATTCTCTCTGCAATTTGGAATATTGCATCAGGTAGGCCCCGATCCTGACAGGTATGAGACTCATTATTAAGATACATTCACACAGGCAAGGGACCTCCATGAAAGGAGCATGAATCTTTCATGAGAGTTGACCATTTCATTTTACCTGAAAGTTAATGTTGGCCAGTTTTAATTTAAAGTTTTAATTTAAAAATGAAAGTTTATAATTGCTTGTAAACCTGTTATGTTAAAAAAAAGAGGGGAGAGGGGACATACCAAACATTTTGGATATATATTTCAGCATTCATTTTTAATGCTAATATTAATTATACATTTGTCACTTGTTATTTTTTGTACACATTTTTATAAATGCTATTGTTGCTTGTTCTATCTGGAGTTCACGTTTGTTTTTTCCCCTCTTCTTTTCCTCTATTTTGAGTTTTAAACTTTGGAGATAAATTTTTAAAAATGCAAAAACCACAGAAATCTTGGATGGTTGGTGGGAAGACTGTTGTGCTATTCCCTTGGGACACACACTCCTTACTATATTGCTGTTGTGGTTAGCTCTGGCCCAGCTCCTGTCCCAAGGAATGTGCAGGTGGATGTGGGGGAAACATCCACATGCCGCAGACCTGTTTTGCTCCCGATGGAATCTGCCGACGAAGTCTCCTCTGACCAAGGAAGCGTGAGTGACAGGGAAGAGGGGAGTTTGGCAGACAGCCCAGGAGGAGATCAATCATCTGTATCATCCTTGGATTTTGAACAAGAATTAATGACACATCCACGCATGCGTAGAATGATGCATAGGAAACAACAACTGAAGGATTATTACAAGAGAAAATGAGGCCACCCGTGGTTGGGTGGGGCTGCTGTAATTAGTGCTACAGATAAAAGTGCAACCTGGTGTTTTAGCCTAATGGCAGTTTATCTGATTCATTGTTTCATCAAGATCGTGGTTTTTGTGCTGTTCAAGATTGTGTGTGGATTCTCTGGACTTTTAAATTGGACTCAATTTCCCAGTTATTGGGTGAGCAATTGGATTGCATTTAACCTGTGCCTTGTGTGTACCAGAAAATCCCTTTGACATTTAAAAAGGGAGCTGTTTCTGTTTTTCTGTTTATAAAAACTTTTGGGTTTTCCTTTTATCGTGTGGTGTGTGTCTTCCTGGACTAATTACCCTATAATTACGGGCGGTTGAAACACACCGGCAGAACAATCGCCAGGAGTATGCCTTTTGTTCTGTGTTGTGGTCAATGTATTCATTTTTCTGAGATGTCTACCCATCTCATTTTACAGTATTTAAACCATTTTTAGAATATTTAAGATACCACATTGCTTGTTTCTTAATAAGCTGATTTTTTTTGAATTATGCTTTTCTAGCTCCAACCCCCAAACAATTATTGCTGATCCTTTCCTTATGATCTCCTTTTGATGCCATAGCTGTCAGAACCTGAAACTTGAACTTGTCCCATCTATCTATAACTATATCTGCATGATATATATCTTTTTTTCAGCTAACCACATCCAAGTGCTATCATTAACACAGCATGTTATAAAAGCAGACAGTGCCAGGAAAAATTCATTAAGTAGGTCAAGCTGTGCATAAACTAATAATAGCTTACCTCTAAGGTAACTGGCTGAGTGACGCAAGGTAATTATACCTTCTCTGTTGCCTAATTTTAATTGCACAGTTTTCCATTATTTTATCAGGGTTGGCCAGAGTAAGGCAAAAAAGATCTTTCCAAACTTACTTCATTTCAAGTTTCAAGGAAAGACATGATAGATGGGTCCAGAAGGAAGAAAGCTGATCCAAATTTCTTTTCAAGAAACCTGCTGATTTAAAAGCTGTAAATTTTTCAGGAAAAACAACTGACTGTTAATCAGCTGTAATTAGTCAGTCATCCTGATTACTATCCTATCATCACAAGGGCTTCAGGGCATCCTTATTATTGCATGGAATAGGACTGGATTCACTGCAGTCTACCAAAACAGAATTTGGTTCACTAGAGAGGGCATAAGATCAATAGGAACAACTGTCCACATACAGAAGGAGCCAACTCTATTTGTTCTGTATTATGTATAGTACTCTTAAAGTACTTTGGATATGCATCTATTTATCAATTTCCTGCTAGAATTTAGATTGCTTCAATCCTAGACTCTAGGTCAGCGGTCCCCAAACTACGGCCCGCGGGCCACATGTGGCCTGTTGAGGCCATTTATCCGGCACGTGGGTGAGTGACACAACACAGTGTTCCATCTAATTTTCTATGAATAAAACGGGGTATTTTGTTAGTAACTAATATCAATAATCAAAAAAGTTGCAAAACTTTTTTTCCTAATTTTGTCATCCAGTTACATTCATTTTCTTTTAATTAAATTCCCTCCTTAATGTTCCTTCAAAAAGTACATTATGCCAGTGCTTCCTTCTTTCTTTATACATTTTTCTATAAGCCAAGAAAACCTACAATCAGATGTTCAGATGTTGAGACCACATTTGGAGTACTGTGTTCGGTTCTGGAGACCTCACCTACAAAAAGATATTGACAAAATTGAACGGGTCCAAAGACGAGCTACAAGAATGGTGGAAGGTCTTAAGCATAAAACGTATCAGGAAAGACTTCATGAACTCAATCTGTATAGTCTGGAGGACAGAAGGAAAAGGGGGGACATGATCGAAACATTTAAATATGTTAAAGGGTTAAATAAGGTTCAGGAGGGAAGTGTTTTTAATAGGAAAGTGAACACAAGAACAAGGGGACACAATCTGAAGTTAGTTGGGGGAAAGATCAAAGGCAACACGAGAAAACATTATTTTACTGAAAGAGTAGTAGATCCTTGGAACAAACTTCCAGCAGACGTGGTTGGTAAATCCACAGTAACTGAATTTAAACATGCCTGGGATAAACATATATCCATTGTAAGATAAAATACAGGAAATAGTATAAGGGCAGACTAGATGGACCATGAGGTCTTTTTCTGCCGTCAGTCTTCTATGTTTTTATGTTAACAAAAGAAAATTAAAAACAAAACATAACCATATATGAATTTCAGACTTCTCCCCCCCTCTAAATAGTACATTCCCATTTTGTTTTTTACTTTAAAATAAGGTATGTGCGGAGTGCATAGGGATTTGTTTATAGGGTTTTTTTATAGTCCGGCCCTCCAACAGTCTGAGGGACAGTGAACTGGCCCCCTGTGTAAAAAGTTTGGGGGGCCCTGCTCTAGGCAAATAGAGAATTAGGAATGACCCACAGCTACACATAGTTTTTCAGAGAGTTTCTTCTAATTTTTTTTTCATTTTTCTTCTTTGTCACTATTAATCTTTTGCTGTCACTACTAATCTTCTGCAAGACAAAATTCCTGTAACGACCAGTGACTTTAGAATCCACTAAGTGCAAAGGGCAGAGCATTTGATACTCTGGCTTCTTCACTCAGAGAAATATAGCTGCTGAGTTTACAAGTCTAGTGGGTGTCAGATAATGGTCATGGCAGCCATCACTGAAAAGCAATGAGACAATTGGAAAATCACATACGGAAGTGGTGTCTTTCAGTTGTATTATGATCGCACAGATGGGGGTGTGGGAAAAGTATCCATTTCAGCCCTTTTGACAGATGAAAGATTATTGAAGGAGGATATATTAGTTTAATAAAAAGAAGGACTAGGGGTGACATGGTAATGTTGCAATATCTAAAAGAATGCCAGAAAGAAGAGGGGGTCAACTCATTATCCAAAGTACCTGAACACAGGACAAGAAGCAGTAGATGGAAACGAATCAAAGAAGAGAAGCAACTTAGAACTAAGGAGAAACTTCCTGACAGTTAGAACAATTAATCAGTGGAGTCTAGAGGTTAATGCTGCTACCTTGCAAGGCTGACCCTACAGGTTCAAATCCCTGTAAGAGCATGGCTAGCTGAAGAGAGCAAAAGAGCTCAAAATAGATCTATACTAATCTTCATTCCTTTGCATTATCAGCAAAAATGTGTTACATACATACATATACATACTGTACACACAGTGGTACCTCTACTTAAGAACTTAATTTGTTCCATGACCAGGTTCTTTAAAAAAATATGTTTATTGAATATATACATTAAAAACAGGGTACAGAAAAGCAAAGGGAATATATATTATAATAATAATTATAATAATTATAATAATTATAATAATTATAATAATTATAATAATTATAATAATTATAATAATTATAATAATTATAATAATTATAATAATTATAATAATTATAATAATTATAATAATTATAATAATTATAATAATTATAATAATTATAATAATTATAATAATTATAATAATTATAATAATTATAATAATTATAATAATTATAATAATTATAATAATTATAATAATAATTATAATAATAATTATAATAATTATAATAATAATTATAATAATAATAATAATAATAATAATAATAATAATAATAATTATTATTATTTATTAGATTTGTATGCCGCCCCTCTCCGCAGACTCGGGGTGGCTCACAGCAATGATAAAAACAATATACAGTAACAAATTTAATATTAAAGTTTAAAATAACAATTTTACATTAAAAAGCCTAAAAACCCCAGTATATAAAAAAGCATACACACAAACATATCATACATACAGCTACATAGGCAAGGGGGGATGTCTCAATTCCCCCATGTTTGATGGCAGAGGTGGGTTTTAAGAAGTTTACGAAAGGCAAGGAGGGTGGGGGCAGTCCTGATCCCTGGGGGGAGCTGGTTCCATAGGGTCGGGGCTGCCACAGAGAAGGCTCTTCCCCTGGGTCCCACCAGACAACATTGTTTAGTCGACGGGACCCAGAGAAGGCCAACTCTATGGGACCTAACCGGCCGCTGGGATTCGTGCGGCAGAAGGCGGTCTTGCAGATATCCTGGTCCGGTGCCATGTAGGGCTTTAAAGGTCATAACCAACACTTTGAATTGTGACCGGAAACTGATCGGCAACCAATGCAGACTGCGGATGTACATTCTAGCAATTATGACCAGGTTCTTAAGTAGAAAAGTTTGTAAGTAGAAACAATTTTCCCCATATGAATCAATGTAAAAGCAAAATGTGTGCAAACTTATTAAGAAAGAAATAAAAGCTTGGAATTTGGGCGGGAGGAGGAGAAAGAAGAAGAGGAGGATAGTTGCTGCCGAAGGAAGAAGGTGAGGGGAATTTTAAAAAAAATCTAAAACTTTAAGGCTTAAAAAAGAAAAGAGGGACTCTGAGGTGGCGAGGAGGAGCATGCGCCTCCCATACACCTGGCGCGAGGCTGCCTCCTATATACTGCGCCAGAGAGAGAAACCCAGGGGGAATGGTAGGAAACGTGCCGCTCTCAAATTTCCTGGGAAATTTTTCCGGGCTTGGCTTCTTAAGTAGAAAATGGTTCTTAAAAAGTGTTGTGGTTCCGTCTGAGGCCCCTCCGGGAACGGCTGACCTTCTGTCGGTTTCCAGCTCAGAGGGAGAGGCTGAGGAACAGGAGGTGCAGACAGACGAGGAGGAATCCCAGGCTGAAGAAGAGGGAGGACAGCCAGAGTCCCACCAGGGGGAGCTCTCCTCAGCAAGCAGCCTGGATTCCTTAGAGGAAAGTGCACAAGCCATAATTGATCTGCGACAACGAAGAGCTAATCAGAGACGGAGTCAATTGGCTAAATACTTTCAGCATTAAAGTGGCAGCAGCTGGGTTTGGGTGTGGTGCTCTTGGGAAAGGCTAAAAGGCAGACCCACCCTTCCTGGCTTGTGGAGTTTTATCTTTGAGAGTCGTGGGACCTGACTGTGAACTTTGGTGTCTTGGAATCCTGGTTTGTGCCTTTGACTATTGAAACCTTGGGGGGGGGGGTGCCAGCAAGAAGCTTGCTGTATTGTCTGGACATCAGGACCCTGCTGTACCGTATTATATCCTGTCTGTTGGGAAGAACAGGTTTTTCCTCTGTGCTTATTTTTTCCAGTTATAAAATACTTTTGGCTTTTACCAGAGTGTCTGGCTGTTTTTTCCAGTTGGTGTTGAGGTCTGGGGGAACCCAGACAGAACAAAAAGAGGCAAAAAATCTTGAACACCCAGCCATGATAAAAAAATCCAGCATGTTGTGTGAACTAAAGGATGGTTAAGAAATCAGTTAGCTTCATTAACCTGTGGACTACATGTTCTTGCTTTTGAATATTATACAGATAAGATTTTATGGCTGGTAGAAGGCATTTTTAACATGATTTCAGCTAGGGTGAAGTAAACTATTCCCACATATATATGGGTTGTCTTGCAGCCATTTTCAGTGATGAAAAATGGATCCTTCTAGGCATTTCATCTGAAGGTCTTTAGATGAAGTGATTTGTCTTAATATTTCAGTTTCCAACACCCATAATTTCAGCATCCTTCACCAGTTACCTTGTCGTGTTCACATGTTTCAAAGTGTCTTGTGTCTCGCCTAAAGCGTTTCAAATGCTGCCGGAAAAGACAAAGTCTATCGTGCCAGTGTTTGAAAAATGAAAGCAACAAATTCACAAGAAAAATACAATCCCAGATTTGTTAAGAACCCAAATGCTGTGTCAGCCACTTAGCCCTTGAACTATCTGTCACATTTCTCCCTACTTAACATGATGGATTAGTTTACAAACTTCTAATTTCTGACCCATTCTTAAACTGGAACTATTTAGTTGTTTTTGTTGTTGTTGATGATAATGATACACACACACACACCAACAATGCAATTTTCTGCTTTCTGTTGACAGAAGAGATTGAGTTATTTCCCCACTGAAGCGATTTTGTTGACAGGATGGATTTAGGCTGTTGACAGAATACGTTCTGTCAGCATGGCAGACCTGAGCAGTGATGAAACAAGTCTTATTGGCAGGATGAATTGAAATTGCGGGTGACAAAATGCAAACAATTTAATCCATTCTGCTGATAAAACACATTCATCAACTTGATCCATTTGCTTGACAAAACTTTTTTGTTGCTACTGTTTAAAAGTGAGAAATTGAGCTCCTTTTTTCTTTTTTTTACAAAACGCACTGAATCGTATTGAGTTGATTTGAAATTTCTGCATGGAAACAACCTTATGGGATTCTCTAGTGAAAATGGTTTTACAACTCTGCAACTAATTTTTAGGCCACAGGAAAGCATTTGTCCTCATTAATGTGATATGCTGTTTCTAGGGAATTGGTTTAGCATTGGTAATCACAAAGTTCATCAATTTAACATTTAATATTGGGCACACAATTAAGTAATAGAGTTATACAACCAGACTGCTAGTAAACAATTACGCTGTTGATTTAATTGACCAGAAGATATAGCCGTTGCTTCCTATATCGACTTCAAATTTGGGAAATGATATAATGAACATTATGCAACAATGTACATTTTTAGGATGATTTATAGAAATAAATAATATGGGTGAAACTAAAATGAAATACTGTAAATACAAAAGGTAGAATATTAAAAAATTAAATACATAAATTCATTAAATTATTAACTACTTTATGAATCAAATACAAAAAAGCAAAATTCTAAAAGAATATGTATAGGTGTAGGTGCATACAGAAGAGGTGTGTATTGTGATCAATGATCAATAACAATTAACAGAAAACACAAAATGGCATAAATTAATAATTTAAAAAATCATTAAAATGAGCTTTCCTTTATAAAGCAATGGTAGTTGAAACAAAATTTGCAATTCTTCTAGTTATATGAAAGTTCTAGTCAGACACTAAAGCAGAATGTAATATTTATTTATTTTATTTATTTATTGGATTTGTATGCCGCCCCTCTCCGCAGACTCGGGGCGGCTAACAATGATAAAAACAGCATGTACAATCCAATTAATAAGGCAACTAAAAACCCTTATTATAAAAACCAAACATACACACAAACATACCATGCATAACTTGTAATGGCCTAGGGGGAAAGAATATCTTAACTCCCCCATGCCTGGCAATAAAGGTGGGTCTTGAGTAATTTGCGAAAGACAAGGAGGGTGGGGGCCGTTCTAATCTCTGGGGGGAGTTGATTCTAGAGGGCCAGGGCCGCCACAGAGAAGGCTCTTCCCCTGGGGCCCGCCAAACAATATTGGTTGGTCGACGGGACCTGGAGAAGGCCAACTCTGTGGGACCTTATCGGCCGCTGGGATTCGTGCGGTAGAAGGCGGTTCCGGATGTATTCTGGCCCAATGCCATGTAGGGCTTTAAAGGTCATTACCAACACTTTGAATTGTGACCGTAAACCGATCTTAGAACAGCTGAAACTTCTTTGAGGAACCACATTAAGGAAACTAGGGTACAAATTGTTACTGAAAGCACAAAGAGGGGAACATCTGGGTTAAAATGTCAAGTTACCCCATGTCATAAGTTTAAGTCTGTTTTGCAAATGGGATAGCAAGCAATGTAAATGTTATACCTTTTCTTCGATATTGTGGATAACAGATGCCAAAGGTTTCCTGCTTGTATTTTGTCAATATTGGTTACCTAGTTCATCTTGAGCCATTCAGAGATCTACTTCTGGATGGTATCCCTGGTGTTTGATAGCCCCTTGTTCACTTAGTCCAGTGTTTCCCAACCTTGGCAACTTGAAGATATTTGGACTTCAACTCCCAGAATTCCCCAGCCAGCATTCGCTGGCTGGAGAATTCTGGGAGTTGAAGTCCAAATATCTTCAAGTTGCCAAGGTTGGGAAATACTGACTTAGTCCACTTAAATATTTGAGGTGTGCAATAATATTTTAAGCTTTGATTCAAAGACGATTCATCAAATCATGCTTTTGAATGGAATTTCGGAACTCAATTTATTGAATTGAATCAGATATCTCTGAAACAATCCAAAGATGGGTTTTGAACACAGGCACACTGACTTTTACTTTTTTGTTGAATTGTAAACTTCCTTAATGGATTGAATCATCTCTTTGAATTGAGTTAGCAGTTCTAATCAAAACCTGGTTGCTGTTTACACACATGAATATACAGGGTCGAAAACTTCAGAAGGTTTATTCTTTTCGTGCAAAAATTAAAGGGATCTTTATTCTGCTGGAGTTTCATTGGCATTCACACGTATATCCTGTGTGAATTGTCAAAATCACTGCCTACTACCAAAGAATTTGTTTCATTTCAAAGCTCTCACAAGATGAGTTTTTTACTTGTAGAATGTCCAGCAACTTGGAAAAAGTGTGTACAATTTACTGAGTTATTAAAGGTGTTCTAAAATGGTCACCTAACATCAAAAACATAATCAAAAAAGCACAACAAAGAATGTTCTTTCTGCGCCAGCTCAGGAAGCTCAAACTGCCCAAGGAGCTGCTGATACAGTTCTACAGAGGAATCATTGAGTCTGTCATCTGCACCTCTATAACTGTCTGGTTTGGTGCTGCAGCCCAACAGGACCGACACAGACTTCAGAGGACAATCAGAACTGCAGAAAAAGCAATTGCTGCCAACCTGCCTTCCATTGAGGACCTGTATACTGCACGAGTCAAAAAGAGGGAGGGTAAAATATCTATTGACCCCTCACATCCTGGACACAAACTGTTTCAACTCCTACCATCAAAACGTCGCTACAGAGCAATGCACACCAAGACAACTAGACACAAGAACAGTTTTTTTCCGAACGCCATCACTCTACTAAACAAATAATTCCCTCAACACTGTCAGACTTTCTACTAAATCTGCACTTCTATTCTACTAGTTTTTCTCATCATTCCTATCACCCATTTCCTCCCATGTTGACTGTATGACTGTAACTTGTTGCTTATATCCTAAGATTTTTATTAATATTGCTTCTTCATTGCTTATTTGACCCCTATGACAATCATTAAGTGTCGTACCACATGATTCTTGACAAATGTATATCTTATTTTATGTACGCTGAGAGCATATGCACCAAGACAAATTCCTTGCGTGTCCAATCACACTTGGCCAATAAAATTCTATTCTATTCTATTCATTGATCCATCAACACATCCATTGATCCATCCATCGAACCATCCATTGATCCAGCCAGCCAGCCAGCCAGCCACTATTCCATTCAAGATGTAACAGCATTTGTTTTCTATTTTTATTGAAATAATATACGGTTCCATTATTGTCCCATCTTGTTACACAAGGTATCTGTGAACTGGTTTCAACACAACTTGTGTTGAAATATTACTCTCTCTATTTAGCTGATGTAACAGTAGAATAGTTTTAATTTCCTACATTGTGAACTCTCAAAGAGCTTATTTATTCTTCACTCTCTTTAGCTTTGAAGTATAGAAAAGGAAAGCTCAGGTCATACAATTTTTCCTCTCAAACTGCTGATGTAGGTAATATTTTGATGATGTTGTCATTTAAAATAATAGGATATGAAATCCCCTTCCACTTGGTCAACTGAATCAGGTGCCAAGGAACATAAAGAAATCAATAGATATTATAAGTCAAAATTATAATGCTGCTTCACTATGAGATTCTTTTTTCAAGCAACTTGGGACCCATTTAAAAAGATTATAGAGGAAAGAAAGCAAATCAAATAGTCTTCACAAATATTCTTTTTCTTAAATGAATATCTTCAAAAATATATTTAAAATGTTGTGCCTTAAAAAAAATAGTTGGTTTCACCTTCCAAAATTATTCCCACTTCAAAGAAATGCTCCTGATATTTCACAAGAGCTCTTTCTAATGAACAAAACACAAGCCTCTTAAATCAGTATAAAAAGCCCACAAACAACCTTTCTTTTGAACGGAACAAGGATATTAATCTTAAATATATATATACAATCACATCAGAATTACATTGACGTTTCCCCACTTTCATTTATCTCTCCTGTGCTTTCTCTATGGAGATAACCATCTGGAAGATAGCTTTCTTCCTGAGGTGCCTTCAAACTGTCAAATTATTGTGAATAGTCCTTCAAATCTTTGGTAGGCTCATTTAGAAGAACTCACCTGATTACAGAGATTTAGGAGTTTATCAGCATGCCTTGTTTTTTGCAGCATGAAGAGGTCCCTGTAACAAATTCTTGACAATATGGTTTTGTAATGTAATTTTCATTTTATTGCCAGATTATGTTGAGTGAGTTTGAAACTAGGCTAAGGTCATCCAGTGCTTTGCATCTTATGCTGTGAAAGGCATCCCGTTTGTATATTCTAGAGCACATTAGGACCTTTAGAAATCAGCAATCTTCTGATCCAATTGGCCTGCCCACGACAGCTCCCTTTTGTCAGTGGTGCCTTCACTTCAATGGCCATTTTCTCTTCAGCTATCAGAGGGAGCAGATGTCCCAGCTTAAAATTCTATCTATTGTGTTGTAGTTAGCTCTGGCCCAGCTCCTGCCCCAAGGACTGTGGATGTGGGGGAGACATCCACATGCCGCAGGCCTGTTTTGCTCCCGGTGGAATCTGATGATGAAGGCTCCTCTGACCAAGAAGACATGAGTGACAGAAAGGAGGAGAGTGTGGCAGATAGCTCAGAAGGAGATCAATTATCTAGCTCCTCCTTGGATTCAGAACAAGAGTTAATGATACAGCCACGCATGCGGAGAGCGATGCATAGGCAGCAACAACTGAGAGATTATTATCAAAGAAAATGAGGCCACCTGTGGTTGGGTGGGGCTGTGGTAATTACTGAGGCTGCTATAAAGAACAGCCTGTGGGTTTGGCCATTGTGGAGGATTATCTGATCCTTGTGTTTCGTGACTGCTTTACTGACTTTGACCTTTTGTGTGCTGATTTCCCCCCCCCCTTTGAAACTAAACCAGAGCAAAGTGTGTTTCACCTTGTGAAAGAAGAAGGACTGTGAATTGCCTCACAGCTGCAAGCTAAGTATCACAGAACTGATAAGGGACTTGTACAAATTACCAGTTTGTTTGGAGACAAGTGCTCTTTGCTATACCAAAAGAGGGCTTGGTTTAAGTGAATTTTCATTATAAAGAACATTGTTTTGAATTTTCAAACGTGTGTGTGTCTGAAATTTGTACCTGTGAATTTTTGGGAGAAGTCTACCAGAGAACCTGACAGAACAATCAGCATGCCTTGTTTTTTGCAGCATGAAGAGGTCCCTGTAACAAATTCTTGACAATATCGTTTTGTAATGTAATTTTCATTTTATTGCCAGATTATGTTGAGTGAGTTTGAAACTAGGCTAAGGTCATCCAGTGTTTTGCATCTTATGCTGTGAAAGGCATCCCATTTGTATATTCTAGAGCACATTAAGACCTTTAGAAATCAGCAATCTTCTGATCCAATTGGCCTGGCCATGACAGCTCCCTTTTGTCAGTGGTCACTTCACTTCAATGGCCATTTTCTCTTCAGCTATCAGAGGGAGCAGATATCCCAGCTTAAAATTCTATCTATGGGAACACTGAGCCCTTCATATTCTTATGTCAACACCATCCAAAATCCATTGCATGATTTTTGGTACTTCTGCTTCAGGGCTAAAAACTGCAGTTAGGGACCCTGAGTGTCTTAACACTATGTGACACTTAAGACTCTTAATGGCTTACACCATTATAAATGCAATAACATAATTTAAAATAATGAATTATTTTCTTTTTAATTTATCCCAGTTTTTAAATACATCTGAATTCAGTTTATTATGCATTGCTCAAAAATAAATTAATAAAGGGAACACTTAAAATACAGAATATAACTTCAAGTAAATCAAACTTCTGTGAAATCAAACTGTCCACTTAGGAAGCAACACTGATTGACAGTCAATTTCACATGCTGTTCTGCAAAGGGAATAGTTGTGCAAATGAAATATTCAATGAGAATATTTCATTCATTCAGATCTAGGATGTGTTATTTGGTTTTGAGCAGTATATATTTTTGACAGTATTCAGATTATATGTTTGATCTATTTTTTTTAAAAAAATCTCTTGTCTCCTGAGAGCACATGACACCCACAAGCACATATTTTTAATAGGGTTGTCTATCTCAAGAATTCATTGAGTTGAAAAGCACCTTAATTTGATAAAATGCATGATTTCTAGAGTGTGATCATTCTTGCTTGTCTTCTGAAGATCAATAGTGGGTTATAAATCCCATTGTTAGCGGTTCGCGCTCCTGCTCATGAGCGACACTTCTACACATGCACAAAAGCATCCCAAGTGAATGGGTGCAGCCTCCTGCTAACACAGCTACAGGTTTGCTAAACCAGGCCGAACCGGGAGCAACCCACCACTGCTGGAGATGACCATCCAGACCCCACCTGGAGTACTGCATCCAATTTTGGTCACCTCACTACAAAAAAGACACCGAAACTCTGGAGAAGGTGCAAAAAAGAGCAACCAAAATGATTAGGGGACTCGAAACCAAGACTTACGAAGAGAGATTGAGAGAACTGGGCATGGACAGCCTAGAAAAAAGAAGGTCTAGAGGGGACATGATAGCAGTTTACAGATACTTGAGGGGTTGCCACGGTGAGGAGGGGGTCTCTTTATTCCCCAGGGCACCAGAGGGCCGGACGAGGAACAATGGTTGGAAGCTGACCACGGAGAGATTCAACCTGGAAATAAGGAAGAACTTCCTGACGGTCAGAGCGATCAACCAATGGAACTGCCTGCCAGGGGAGGTGGTGAACTCCCCAACTCTGGACACCTTCAAGAGGAGATTGGACTTCCATTTGGCTGGGGTGCTGTAGGGTTTCCTGCTCAGGCAGGGGGTTGGACTCGATGACCTAACGGTCCCTTTCAACTCTATTAATAAATAAAAAAAATCCCCCACCATAACAATTACCGCAAGACCTGTGTCAATGAAGCCCTCTGAGCTGATGTTGTGATCACAGGTTTTGGTGATTTGTTTGTTACCATTTGTGATGACAAGAGAAGAAAGAGAAAAAGTAAAATGCTTCTGAAGATTGGAAGAGAGGAAGCATAAGTTCTTTCTGGTTTGGGGGTGCTGGTTTGGTTTTTAAAGTAGCCACTGCACATTTTTTTTTTTAAATACTTTATTATTTATATACATTAAAAAAGGACATAGAAAGACAAAACAACAATACAACATTTACAAAGTGTATATACATATAGCTCTATGAGTCAAAAGAGAAAAGTAATAATAATAAGAAAGAAGATGATAACATATATACACTCATAACAAAAATAAAGCATTATTCTTTATACATGGATTATTTGGGTATCAGAACTTGTTATTTACATCTGCTACGTAGCAGTATACTTGATTTGCAGCTCATTCATTCATAACAACATTTTCCCTTTGTTGATTGTTACTCATTCATCTTGTTGATTTTTCCGTTTAACATTTTGTGAGACTATTTTCATTTTCTCTGTGGTATAGTAGTGCCTTATAATAACAATATTTCCTCTTATTGACACTTTAATTTTTCTCTCAAAATGTAATGACTTGAATAACTTTATTGTTATTCATATTGTTCCTTTATTTTATTTTATTTTTAGCGATCCAGATATACCACCTGCCCCAAGTTTTGTGGAATTCCTTAATATCTTTGTCTTGTAGTTCGTATGGTTTCTCTTCAGATCGTATAAATCTTTCGCCTTTCACTGCACATTTTTTAAAAGCTGCTTTTAGGATCTTCTCCTTGTTTCTTGCCTGTTGTACAGAATTAGTAGTCCATCTATGATAGGTGTTGAAATCCCAACTTCTTAATCCCCAAAGTGATTTTTTTTCTTTTTCTTTTGCCAAAGGCAACTGGACTTTGTTTTTCCTTGAAGATGTTTCACATCTCATCTGAGAATTTAACTGAAGTGAAGAAGAACTGAAATGTCTTCAAGGAAAAACAAAATCCAATTGCCTTTTGGGGAAAAAAACCCACTTTTGGGACAATCATGGCCTGTGTGACTGAGAATGAACACCATAGATATATAATTATTAATTTTAAATTTTATTGTGCATGGTAGTTTCCAGTGAACCACTGCAATTTATACTGCTTTCTCTCTCTCTCTCTCTCTCTCTCTCTCTCTCTCTCTCTCTCTCTCTCTCTCTCTCTCTCTCTCTCTCTCTCTCTAATTTTTTATTTTATTTACAAGGTTAAAATACAAACTGCAAAAAAGAGAGAGGAAAAACACCCAGAACAAAATAAAAATGAACAAAATAAAAATGCACGTAGAAAAAACACATATGCATAAATTCTATTATTCTTGATATATATTTATTAATATTCAACTAAGGAGGAACAATCTATGTGTATGTGTTGTTGTTGTTGTTTTCTTTTTTCAATGCCATTTGGCTTCTTTTGAATCCTAATCTAAGCCGCCGTATTCCAGTTTTTAAACTTTTTAAAAATAAGCACATCCTATGAATCTCTCTCTATAACTTTGTTGCATTATCTGCTAAATAAACTCCCCTCACACCTCTTTACAATAATATTTAGAAGGTCCTGGCACAACTCTGCTTTGAATTTTATTTGTTTTGCCTTTTAAGGTACTTGCCTGTATGGCTCATTAGTCTTTCCTGAGATAGCAATGGTCACATTTTACTGAAATTTATTCCCCTAGGTAGAGCTAGTTGCTGACCTCTCAATTTTACACTCCTTTTGTTTGCATTCATGTGCTTTAAAATAAAGCAAGTTCTTCACTTAGCTCCAACTGAGGAAACAGAAATCTTGTTTTACAATGCCTGCTCTTCTAAGCATCCCCCCCTCACTTTTGTTATCACCTTAAAAAAAACGAATATTGGGTCTTTTGCATATGCTGCACTACACAGAATGGAAAAAAGCAAAATGGATAATGGAATATTCAGTCTCTATAACTGTTTTATTCCCCATCACTTTTATCCAACTGATAATAATATGAGAGAGGTCTATTATTATGTATCAGCAGAAATGAAAGAACATGTTCCCACAGAGCTGCATTTAAGATTTTCTTTTGAGTAGGCTATAACTCCAAACTTTTTGACCTATTTTCAGCTTCAGCTATTGGCATAAACTTCTTCACTATGATCTGAAGATAATTGATCATAATGGAATTAAAACTTGGCAATATCCTGCATCATCATCTCAACACACATCCCTCAGTGCCTGGCCATTCTTTAGATCTTGAGTGATTGATGTGCTTTAGCAGACTTGGAAGTATCTCTCTTTTGAACATTTGGAGGAACATGCTTCTCCATTTTTACTGACCAAATTTTTGATAGTTAGTTAGATTCCATAATTAAACTGCTGGTAAAAGCTGGCAAAATATCATCCTGAGAAAAGCATCTCAAAGGCGCTTCTTCAAAAGGCAACTAGACTTTGCTTTTCCTTGAAAACATTTTGCTTCTCATCCAAGAAACCTCTTCAGAACTTTTACATGTGGTGATTATGTGAGAAAATATTGGTCCAAAATACACAATTGGCTACAATAATAATATTAACAACAGAGTTCCGTCTAGATCTCTTACTACTGGGAATATTCAAAAATCAACATGATAAGAATATTAAATATCTGACCCTACACATTACCACAGCCGCAAGAGTAGCATATGCACAGTCAGTGCTGGAAAAATTCCAATTCACCTATGGAAAGTTTAATAATTAAAAAAATATGATTGTGCTGAACCTCATATATAAACTAAATAAACAAAATCTCACAGCCAACCCCCACTCAGTAAAAGACCTTGGAATACTAATATCAAATGATCTAAGTGCCAAAGCCCACTGCAACAATATCGCCAAAAAAGGCTTCTAGAGTTGTTAACCTGATCCTACGTAGCTTCTGCTTCGGCAATCTCATGCTGCTCACCAGAGCCTACAAAACTTTTGCCAGACCCATCCTTGAATACAGTTCATCTGTCTTGAACCCATACCACATCTCGGACATCAACACCCTTGAAAATGTCCAAAGATACTTCACCAGAAGAGCCCTTCACTCCTCCACTCGAAACAGAATACCCTACGAAAGCAGACTATCAATCCTTGGTCTTGAAAGCTTAGAACTATGATGCCTAAAACATGATCTACGTATTGCCCACAAGATCATATGCTGCAACGTTCTACCTGTCAATGACTACTTCAACTTCAATCGCAACAACAAAAGTTTAGTTTAGTTTAGTTTAGTTTAATCAGATTTGTATGCCGCCCCTCTCCGCAGACTCGGGGCGGCTCACAGCAATAGCAATACAATGTAAGACAAATCCAATATTTAAATTACTTTAAAAAAACACCACAAATCATACACACTAGCGTACCATGCATAAATTTTATAAGCCTAGGGGGAAGGAACATGTCAAAAGAGCACGCAACAGATTCAAACTTAATATTAACCGCTCCAAACTTGACTGTAAAAAATGTATTTATTTATTTATTATTTAGATTTGTATGCCACCCCTCTCCGCGGATTCGGGGCGGCTCACAACAAGGCCTAAACAAATCGTAACAAATCCAAATAAATTTAAATATTTAAAAAAGTTTAAAAAGAACCACAATATACTAACAAGCACACACACAAACATACCATACATAAATTGTATGGTAAATATGACTTCAGCAACCGATTTGTTGAAGCATGGAACTCATTACCTGACTCAGTAGTGTCAACCCCTAACCCCCAACATTTTTCCCTTAGACTATCCACGATTGACCTCTCCAGGTTCCTTGGAGGTCAGTAAGGGGCGTGCATAAGTTCACCAGTGTGCCTTCTGTCCCGTGTCCAATTGTCTCTCCTTATCTCATTTATCTTTTCTTCCTTTCAAATATGTTCACCTATTCTTTAATATCTTTTCTTATATTTGTTTCTTTAGTTATATTACTACATATCTATTCTCTTCAATGTGTATTATGTATTGGACTACATAAATAAATAAAATAAAATAAAAATGGATAAACTTACTACAGAACTAAGAGGACAAAAAGATTCAAATTACTCTGATACATGGGAAAAATGCAGTCATGGGCTCCTCCCCTCATATGGGGGAACACTGTGCAGTCAGTGGAAATGGCCCAGGAACAGCATGACCATTTGATTTCAATCCGGGAACGGCACGATGGATAGATTCCCAATGAAAATCACTGGGGTTTTTTTGCTTCTGTGCATGCGCAGAAGCAAAAATCCCAGTATAAATATTTGGCTTGCTGTGCATGTGCAGAAGCAAAATCTCATGCAGGGCATGCATGCACATGTCAGGAACGTGCCCACCTGCGCCGGCCACTAAGGACTGTCCAGGTAAGTAGCTGCCCAATACTGGAAAAATGGTATCAATGAATTGAACACAGAAAACAAAACAAAAACAAAAAGATAAAGTAAAATAAAAATACAGAATACTGTAAATATGTAAGTATGTAATGTATTAATGTATCAATAATAAATTAATGCACATATGATGATGCAGAACTACTCAAAGATTTATTGTGATTTTTCTGAAGACTTGAAACACCAATAAAATATATATTTTTAAAAAGAACTGAAGAAGCTTCTTGGATGAGACGCAACATGTTTTCAGGAAAAAAATACCAAAGTCTAGTTGCTCTTTGAAAAAGCGCCATTAATGACCTGGATGAAAGACTCTCCAAAGATACCCTGAGGAAGCATGTTCACTTAGACATGCAGAGGTACCTCTACTTAAGAACTTAATTCGTTCCGTGATCAGGTTCTTAAGTAGAAACGTTCTTAAGTAGAAGCAATTTTTCCCACGTAAAAGCAAATAATGCATGCAAACCCATTAGGAAAGAAATAAAAGCTCAGAATTTGGGTGGGAGGAGGAGGAGGACAGTCGCTGCCGAAGGAAGAAAATGAGGCAAGGGGAATCAAAAAAATCCAAAACTTTAAGGCTTAAAAAAAAAAGAGGGACTTTGAGACAGCGAGGAGGAGCACGCACCTCCAATACACCTGGTGCGAGGCTGCCTCCCATACACTGCCTCCCATACACTGGCTACTACTGCTGCTACCTGCTGCCTCTTCCTCTCGCTTGCTCACTTTGTAGCCGTCGTCCTTCCTTCACTGTGGTGACTCCTCGGCTGCCCAGGGAGCGTTCTTTTCTCTGGGCGCTGGCAGAGGTTTATTTTCTGTCCATGTGCCCAGAGAAATGAAAATGCTTTGTTCGCTCTGGACTGCCAAAGCCTCCTTAAGCGCCACCGAAAGGCTCCTCTGGCAGCCCAGATGGCTGGGATTAAAGTGGGAATGGCAGGAAACTGGCTGGGCCTTCGTGCTGCTCTCAAATTTCCTGGGCTCAGGTTCTTAAGTAGAAAATGGTTCTTAAGTAGAGGCAAAAAAAATCTTGTACACCCAGTTCTTATCTAGAAAAGTTCTTAAGTAGAGGCTTTCTTAAGTAGAGGTACCACTGTAGTTGGATTTTGGCCTTTCTGGGAAAACCAGATAAACTTCATGATCAAATGAGTGAATTTACTTTATTGTAAAGTTACATCGACATAATCCTGTAGGTAAAATCTCTTCTCCCCCCCCCCCATTTCTTTTACAGCCTGAGAACCTCAGTAGGGCCTCTTCTTAGCACCTTGCCTTGCTCACTATCAATCTGCAGGCTATGCTGTCTGTTATTTATTTTATTTATTTATTTTATTTTATTTATTGGATTTGTATGCCGCCCCTCTCCGATGACTCGGGGTGGCTAACAACAATAAAGAAAACAATGTAACAAATCTAATATTAAAAAATGATCTTAAAAATCCCAATTTAAAGAACCAATCATACATACAAGCATACCATGTATAAATTCTATAAGCCTAGGGGGAAGGGAAAAAATTTCAATTCCACCCATGCCTGACGACAGAGGTGGGTTTTAAAGAGCTTGCGAAAGGCAAGGAGGGTGGGGGCAACTCTGATATCTGGGGGGAGCTGGTTCCAGAGAGTCGGGGCCGCCACAGAGAAGGCTCTTCTCCTAGGTCCCGCCAAACGACATTGTTTAGTCAACGGGACCCGGAGAAGGCCAACTCTGTGGGACCTGACCGGTCGCTGGGATTCGTGCAGCAGAAGGCGGTCCCGGAGATATTCTGGTCATAACCAACACTTTGAATTGTGACCGGAAATTGATCGGCAACCAATGCAGACTGCGGAGTGTTGGTGTAACATGGGCATACCTTGGGAAGCCCATGATTGCTCTCGCAGCTGCATTCTGCACGAGGGTCGGGGTTCCAGAGGGTCGGGGCCGCCACAGAGAAGGCTCTTCTCCTGGGTCCCGCCAAATGACATTGTTTAGTCTATGGGACCTGGAGAAGGCCAACTCTGTGGGACCTGACCGGTCGCTGGGATTCGTGCGGCAGAAGACGGTCCCGGAGATATTATAGGTCATAACCAACACTTTGAATTGTGACTGGAAATTGATCGGCAACCAGTGCAGACTGCGGAGTGTTGGTGTAACATGGGTATATTTGGGGAAGCCCATGATTGCTCTCGCAGCTGCATTCTACACGATCTGAAGTTATCTGACAGTTCCCTTGGCAGCTGTCTTTACCCATTCTTACAAGGTTTTTCCCACATCCCATTTACACTGGAGCAGCATGTAAAAAACCCGAAGAGTTCTAATTTATTAGAGCAAGGTAAACCTACATACAGTACCACAAGACACAGTACAGAAAGCCTATTAGCTTCACATTTCTTTATGATTTTTTTTCTGGAAGCAACTAGTCTCAGAAAGTGCCTAATTAATTCACTAAACTTCTGAGTTTTAGAGCACTACAAGTTCAGGATGCAAATGTAGACAAATATAACTTAGAAGCAATATCTGCAAAGTGCATGCTTTAAATGATTTTATATAACTTTTATATAGCAAAAACTATTGGTCCACAAATTTTAATCTAACTTTATCCATATTAGGGCATTGACAAGGCCGCTAGGCCATTTCCCCTTCTGTTTCTCTCCCTTTCATAACTCATCAATTTTAACAACTAGAAATACCAATAATCATGAGAAAAGGGAGCCGAGGAGAAAATGTTAACCTGTCCATCAATATGCAGAACTGTCAATCAAAGAGGAAAGTCTTTTTCTGGATCTAAACTCAATTCCACTAACATGCAAATTACCTACAACAAGCTGAGTTTTCTTATTGCCCTTATTAATTACAGTGGTGGACTGGTCTAGACTCTGCTAACTCTAGGGTCATTTGTATTCCACGGCGTGTGTCTCAGGATGAAACAGAGCGAAGCAGAAACAAGAGAAGGGAAGGAGATAATGAGCAATCCAGCAGCCTTTCAAAGACCTCACTCCCATGGGCTCCTACATCTTTTCTCAGTAACTATGCAATTAACTCATGTCATTGCTGTACATGTGAGCTATCCTTTACCCCTGTAAAAGCTGAGAAAGAAAGGAAAACATGACATCATTGGTTTTTTTCCTTTCAGGTGCTGTTGATAAAGGCTGGTTTAGAGTAGATGGTTCATTCAACGTGTGTAGGATTATAAGAACAAGTATAATGTATTTGATTGATTTTTTAAAACTTTTAATTTGTTCTGTCGGGCTCTCTGGTAGACTCCTCCCGAAAATTCACAGGTACAAATTTCAGACACACACACACATTTGAAAATTCAAAACAATGTTCTTTAGAATGAAAATTCACTTAAACTAAGCCCTCTTTTGGTATAGCAAAGAGCACTCGTATCCAAACAAACTGGTAATTTGTACAAGTCCCTTATCAGTTCTGTGATACTTAGCTTGCAGCTGTGAGTCAATTCACAGTCCTTCTTCTTTCACAAAGTGACACACACTTTGCTCTGGTTTAGTTTCAAAGCGGGGAAAAATCAGCACACAAAAGGTCAAAGTCAGCAAAGCAGTCATGAAACACAACGATCAGATAATCCTCCACAATGGCCAAACCCACAGGCTGCTATTTATAGCAGCCTCACTAATTACCACAGACCCACCCAACCACAGGTGGCCTCATTTTCTTTGATAATAATCTCTCAGTTGTTGCTGCCTATGCATCGCTCTCCGCATGAGTGGCTGTATCATTAACTCTTGTTCTGAATCCAGGGAGGAGCTAGATAATTGATCTCCTTCTGAGCTGTCTGCCACACTCTCCCCCTCCCTGTCACTCATGTCTTCTTGGTCAGAGGAGCCTTCATCAGCAGATTCCACCGGGGGGGGGGCAAAACAGGCCTGCGGCATGTGGATGTCTCCCCCACATCCACAGTCCTTGGGGCAGGAGCTGGGCCAGAGCTAACCACAACATAATTTATACATTTTAACCTTTTTTTTAAAAAAAAAAAAAACAATCTTATAATCAATAGAGCTAAGACAGACCTCTTTTCAGTTACTTTCCAATGCTTTCTTCCTGTCTTGGATTTAAATGATGTCAAGTCCTTGGTGCTCTCTGAGCTTGGTTGTTTGCTTGCAGACATTTCATTACCCAAGTAGGTAACATTATCAGTGCCACAGAAGAGGATATTAAATATTCTATTAAATCAGGTTTTTTTTAACCGCCATCACGTAGCTTCTCTGAGGTCATTTCTGCAGTTGCTCGGTGCCTATCTAGAGAGCCTTGCTTTTATGGCTGTCTGAAAATGCACTAAGTGGGAAGCGTGGAGATATTTGGAGGTTAAAATATTGATGTGGCAAGCAGATCTACCCCAAAGTGTTGGGGATTTACAGGTCTCGAGCTGGCATATCTGCAGGAATGCTGATTTATTGCAACTTAAATTTGCTCTACCTTGCATTCCATTATTCCCTCTCTGGTGTGAGCTTTGCTATTTGTATCAATAAATGTGGCATTTCCTAAGCAAAGAAAAGGAGATTTTCAATAGGTTCCAGGAATCCCAAGATTTGGAGAAGTACAACAGCCATAAATCCTGGTGATAAGAGAGTGTGCTCAATGGTATCATAATATTAATGGGTGTTTGGGAAGAGAGAACAGAAAGAAAATGAAAGCTGTGCAGGAGATAGAATAAAACATGTTTGTTTGTTTGTTTGTTTGTTTGTTTGTTTGTTTGTTTGATTGATTGATTTATATGCCACCCCTCTCCAAGGAGATGTTTTTCTTTTTCTTTTTTTAATTTTTTTTAATTGGTTTAAAATACTTATATACACATTTACAATAGCATAAACAAACCATAAAAAACAAAACAAGACTAAACAAACACACACAAACAAAAATAATAATAATAGTAATATAATTAATTACTTATTTAGGTACAATAAAAAATAATAACTAACAATAAACAAATAGTGTAATATATATTATTTAAATTTAAATTCTCTTATGAGGAGGAAAGTCATAGATTATCTTCTAATTTCAAATTATCTTCAGGTGAAGTATATGATCGGTATCCACTGTTTTTTCCTTTTGGTTATCCATATATTTTTAATTATTTTTATTTTCTTAGTCGCCTTCATACATTCTTATTTAGTTAATTTAACATCATGAGATGGTTTTCATGAGCACATTAAAAGGAATGAACACCTTTCTTTGAAGCATTAAAGCAGTTGTATTTTGGGGTTTTTTGTTTCAATTTTTTTATTTTTTTCACCAAACTTACATTAGCATCCATCCATACACCGTAATAGCAAAACATCCATAGTTATACAAGCAATTCAGAAACCCTGAGGTTCATGCCAATATTGGAGCTATTTTTAAATTTATATATTTTCCTTTGTGTGTGTGTGTGTTTCTGTCAAGTTACCCGGCATACCCAATTATGGAAGGGAGCTCACTGCTCCCTTTAGCCTTTTCAGCTCCACTCTAGGACACCAAACCATATTTTCCAAACTTGCAAAGAACTGATAAAGAAATAAAGGGAGATCTATTTCAAGCTTTTAAGCTTTTGTCAGCCAAGCCATACCCTTCTAGGATTCGAACCTGGGCTGCTTATGCCTTGCTAGGCAGTGATTTTTCCTCTAAACCACAGATTCTACTCCCTTTTATCAGTTTAGCCAGGGATAGATTACATGTTCTTCTGTCGAGTCACCTGGCATACCCAAATATATATATACAGTGATACCTTCTCTTACGAACTTAATGAGTTCCAGGATAAGGTTCGTAAGACGAAACAATGTTTCCCATAGGAATCAATGGAAAAGCGATTAATGCGTGCAAACCCAAAATTAACCTCTTTTGCCAGCCGAAGTGCCCATTTTCGCACTGGTGGGATTTCCCTGAAGCTCCCCTCCATGAGAAACCCCACCTCCGGACTTCCGCGGTTTCGCAATGTTGCAGGGGAATCCTAGCAGTTCATTGTATAGATTATATAATCTTATATAAAGACCTTTACAACTAATAATTATACAACTGCAGTGATTCACTTAACAACCCTGGCAAGAAAAGTCATAAAATGGGGCAAAGCTCACTTAACAAATGTCTCCCTTAGCCACAGAAATTTTGGATTCAATTATGGTCCTAACTCAAAGATTATCTCTAGATGTTTTTCAGGCGCACATTCTGAAGCACTTCTCTTTTAAGCATTAAAGCAGTGTTGTTCTGTGCAGAGGTTGCAGTCCCAAGGCATCTGTGCATAGACAGATAATGCTTCTGCTGGGATTGGTGGTGTAGCAAAACAGCACATGCCTGGTGTTAGATAGGGTGAATGCTGTAATGGGCAGCCCAAATTTTTACTGCCACATTGTGGGTGTGGCTTATTTTGTGGGTTTGGCTTGATGGTCATGTGACTGAGTAGGAGTGGCTTGCTGGCCATGTGGCCAGGTGGGAGTGGCTTGAACGATCATCATCGTTCAAGTGAACTGTTAAATCCTCGACTTACAACCTCACCAGTGTCGCTCTCTGGGGTGACAATTTGCTTTGCGTTTCCCGTGCTCTCCTTCCTGGGTCACTCCATGCCTCAGGCTGGGTAGCTAGGCGAACAGGTGCCAATCAGCTGTTGAGAAAAGATGGGGGAGGAAATGGGCCACCTGCAACTCCTACCGGTGCTGGTCTCTCTGCCGCTTTCCAAGGAGGATGGGGAGGATGGGATGGTCAGCTGGAGCTGGGCACACAGCTTCATTTATGTTGTCAGCCGCCCTGAGTCCTCAGAGAGGGGCAGCATACAAATCCCACAAATGAATGAATGAATGAATGAATGAATGAATGAATAAATAAATAAATAAATAAATTTCCACTGGTGGAACTGCATTCCATCCTGTCCTGCCTGCTGCCCACCCCTGGGTGAATGGAAGAGGCAGACAGAAATGGCTTCAGAACAACAGCTCTTTATTTGGCAACTATTTACAACCCAGCCAAGGCTCTGTCTGACAGCCATCCCTGTTATAGGCAGCTGCCAGGCAGTCTAGTCAATCGGCAGTCAGTTTTTTCCATCCAGAATGGAGGACCTGATTGAAGCCTATGTGCTTCAGTCTATGGATGTAACATCTTGGGAGACAAATAGAGGTAGCTTTGAGGCAACTATGAGAGCCTAAGAAAGGACATCTCTATTTTTATGCCTCAGAAAATAAGATGCTTGGTTTTGGCTAAAGCACCCCAGGAATATTTTTAGCTCAGTAGTGGCAGCCTAAGGGAGGAAAGAGCAAGGAAAATAAATTGGTCAAAGTCAGTATACCTTTGGAGAGGTTCTAAGTTTATTTAAAAAATAATGATAGGGTTTTATATGTTTTTTAATATTAGATTTGTTCCACTACTATATTGTTTTTATTACTGTTGTGAGCCGCCCCGAGTCTTCAGAGAGGGGTGCCATACAAATCTAATAAATAATAATAATAAATAAATAATAATAATAATAATAATTTTAAGGACAATGAGATAGAAAAGACCTTCAGTCCCCATTTTGGCAAGATCTGGTGTCAAGTGCCTGCAATTTGCTTGAGATGAATGATAGTTTAAGAGTTGGAACAACCGTTGCTACAGGCTGATATATTAATGACCAATGTACTCAGCCATTCCTTCCATCTGTTACAGTAAATAGAGAAGCCTTACCTGGTGATCGATGGGCACGTGTTGGCCAAAGCAATTGGAAAGCCCCAAGGATCCACTATATTTGGTGACCTTGATAATGGGAAATCTGAATGAGAGGATAATCCATTAACAAGATGTGGTTTATAACAATCACAGTGAGGGTTCTACAGGGTGGCTAACTGCCAAGAGCACACTAAAAGTCATTCGCTTAATGAAAAACCTGTTGCTTAGTTGTTTGCTCGCTAGAACAGAACCTAGGAAATAATAATAATAGAAAAGATTCTAGGGAATTAAATGTTCTTTTTCTAGCTAGTGAAGGCAAAGCCTCTCGCAGGCTCCTAAGATGCTTAGACAGAATATATTGCCGACAGATTCCAGCCATTGCATTTGGTTTTTCAGGCTGTTCTCCAGTGTCAGAGAGATTCAATTTGTACATTGGAAAAAGCTGTGGCTTAGAAAAACATTGTGACTCAATCCCAATGCGATAGATTTACAGAATGTTAAGTTCAAAACATGTAAATTTAATTTTGGAGGGTATTGATATTTGCTAGGGGTGGGACCAGCGGTGGATTTCTCCTGGTTCGGACTGGTTCTTAGAACCAGTAGAACCACTGGTGAGAGGCAATGCCCATCTGCCTGGACACTCTGCCCATCCACTTGGGACACTTCTGCACATGCACAGAAGTGTTGGCCATGCATGCAAACTGCCTTCTGCCATACGAATCCCAGCGACCAGTTAGGTCCCACAACTAAACAATGTCGTTTGGCGGGGCCCAGGGGAAGAGCCTTCTCTGTGGTGGCCCCAGCCCTCTGGAACCAACTCCCCCCAGAGATTAGAACAGCCCCCACCCTCCTTGCCTTTCGTAAGCTCCTCAAAACCCACCTCTGCTGTCAGGCATGGGGGAACTGAGATATTCTTTTCCCCCTAGGCTTCTACAATTTATGCATGGTATGTTTGTATGTATGATTGGTTTTATAACAAGGGTTTTTAGCTGTTTTAGTATTGGATTTTTACATTCTGTTTTTATCACTGTTGTTAGCCGCCCCGAGTCCACGGAGAGGGGCGGCATACAAATCCAATAGATAGATAGATAGATAGATAGATAGATAGATAGATAGATAGATAGATAGATGGATGGATGGATGGATGGATGGATGGATGGATGGATGGATGGATGGATGGATGGACGGACGGACGGACGGACGGACGGACGGACGGACGGACAGACAGACAGACAGACAGACAGATAGATAGATAGATAGATAGCAAAATCATTTAGAACCCACCACTGGGTAGGGCAAGATTGCAAAGAGACCTGCAGAAGATTTCATTGACTGCCTTAGGGGCAGGTTTGTGGGGAGGGGTAGCAGTGGTGGGTTCTAAATGATTTTGCTACCGTTTCACACACACACACTTGTGCGTGCAGCTTCTGTGCATGTGCAGAAGCATCCTGAGCAGGTGGGTGGAGCCTCCCGCCACCAGTGCAACCGCTTCTAAGAACTGAAGCAAGAGCAACCAACCACTGAGGGTTAATATTTATTTATAAAGTAGAACTTTTTTTTTTTTTTAAATGGAAATTATGAGAAAAGTGGATCTAGTCTGCAAAAGGAATGAAGAAAGGAAGGAACTTTTCCTTGTTTGGTTTATATTAGGAGAAAAATTCCCTTGCAGCAGAGATATTCATTTTAGGAGAGTTTTTTTCCCTAGGTTATATCACAGGAAAAGTAGGGGTGAACTCTCCATCCTGTGTTAGCTTCGGCAGCGAATGTTATTATCACATTCAGTTGATGATATTTACATTTTTAATCAGGTCCCTGTTGAATGCCAAGATGCGTTGTCACTTAATCTCTTTTGAGAACTGCAACCAACTAAAAAGCTTGTTCATAATTCAAAAGAAGTGGTTTGTTTAATGAGCTCTTAAATGGAAGGAGGAGGGGAAGCAAAAATTAACATATACTTCCAGTAGTGCAATAGAGTTCATTTTTACTTGGCATTCCTTTTTTCAGTTTGAGAGGGGACAACTGTCCCAGATCCCTAACATTCAAGATATGTTTTTTTTTACTTTTTAAAATTTTTTCCAACTAAATCCTTGAATTGAATTGAATTGAATAAATCCTGCTCGTTAAGCTGCATGATATAAGTAGAAAAAACAATGGTGGAGAAACATTGATCTATGCTGTAATGGGAAAAATACTGGGGTTATAATCTGCAGATGGGGAAGCAGGAGGGCCTATTAAAATGCCTCTAGACTTTTCAGAGTTACATAATTTTGGGGTGGTTTCTTTGTTGTGGGGTAAAATTGAAAGAGGGAGGTGAATAAATGAAGCCCTGAGCATCCATAATGCAGTACTAAGAAAGCATCACACAATGGGGTGAACTCCCACTCCTATGTCATTTCCTGCCCATCTAGCAGTTTGAAAGCATGGAAATGTGAGTAGATAAAGAGGTACCACTTTGGTGGGAAGGTAACAGCATTTCATGGTCTTCAATGCCGGCCACATGGCCATGGAAGCATCTTTGGACAATACTGGCTCTCTTCGTTAAGGAACAGTGTGAGGCCGAAGCCACCATTTGATTTGGAGATTTTGGCCTGCCACATATTATACAGTATTCATGCTGTGGGAATTTAGGAGGAGTTGGTGCATGAGGGAAGGAGAGATGTAGCCATAACAAATTCCTTCTAGATTCTCAAGGTCATCCTTTGTTCAGCACCTGCATGGAAGCTGATGGGTGTAACAGAGACATTGGCAGAAAGAGACTGGTCAATGTGATGAACTTGTGGGTGTGGGAACAATGGATTGAACTTTAAACTGAGTGGAGAACCCTGATGGCTTTAGATTTGGATTTCTCCCAGATGTGCCAAAATGGCTCTATGAATAAATTGGAACTTTGAGGAATACTTTGCCTTGGACTCTGATTTAATTTTTTAATTTATTTATTTATTGGATTTTTATGCCGCCCCTCTCTGCAGACTCAGGGCGGCTAACAACAATAGTAAAAGACAATATGTAACAACCCAATTTAATAAAACAACTAAAAGCCCTAATTATAAAACCAGACATACACACAAACATACCATGCATAACTTGTAATGGTCTAGGGGAAGGAATATCTTAACTCCCCCATGCCTGGTGACAAAGGTGGGTCTTGAGTAGTTTGCGAAAGACAAGGATGGTGGGGGCCGTTCTAATCTCTGGGGGGAGTTGATTCCAGAGGGCCGGGGCCGCCACAGAGAAGGCTCTTCCCCTGGGCCTCGCCAAACGACATTGTTTGGTCGACGGGACCTGGAGAAGGCCAACTCTGTGGGACCTTATCGGCCGCTAGGATTGTTGCGGTAGAAGGCGGTTCCGGATGTATTCTGGCCCAGTGCCATTTGGAACCCTGACATGGAGATGAGCACTGCTGCCTAGAGTCAGAGATAACTGGACAGGGGAAACCTTTACATTGACTTTTAATGTTCTCTAATAGTCTGAGTGCTGAATAAATGATAAAAGCTTAGAAGGTCTTAAGCCTAAGATTAAAACTATTATTTTTATATATATTTTTTCTTATGACTATTTTATGAAAGTTTTCCCAGTTCCCCTAATGGGATTTGAAAAAAGAATTCCATTCTTGTTCACAGAGCAGGATTCCTTTACAACCACAAAGGAAACTTTATATAAAACAAAGTTATATTGTCATCGTGGGGAAGGGAAAATAGTCTTACTCTTTATTAAACCTAAGGGAGAGACTGATCAATAAGGGAAGATGTAGACAAACTATATTAAGGAAAATTAAAGATTGCCTCTCTCTATGGAGCACACTGTATTCTACAGTAATCTGAATACCGTTGAACTAGAAAGGGGAAAGAACAAAAGTTTAATTATTTAAGAAAAGCATATTCATTGTTGACATTTTACAATCACGCCTATAGCTCAGTGTAGTTGGTCTCCCTTATTTAACAGTGTTGACAGCTTAAAGAAACTCAATTTATTTTCTCTGAAGGCTTGGAAGACATTTGCAGACTGCAAAGCAGATAGAGGTTAAATGTGTTGGAATGTAATTATTTGGGGCTTGTTTTTTCTAAACGATGCTAGAAAGCTCATAGCATCAGCACATTTATAAGAATGGTCATTTATTCCCATTATAAAACATACTACCCACCATGCTGTGCACTTTAATATTTTTAAGGCCACTCATATATGAATCTGATGATTCTGCTTTATCTTTTATGTCTTAAGATAAGATATAGCAATAGCATTTAGAGTTATATACCACTTCACAGTGCTTTACAGCCCTTTCTCAGCAGTTTACAGAATCAGCTTATTGCCCCCCAAAATTTGGGTCCTCGTTTTATCAACCCCAGAAGAGTGGAAGAAGGAGTCAACCATGAGCTGGTGAGACTTGAACTGCCAAATTGCAGGCAGCTGGCAGTCAGCAAAAGTAGCCTGCAGTACTGCATTCTAACCACACCACCATCACAGCTCAGATATGCTGCAGAAGTTAGATAGTCAAGCCTTATTTTTCTTGAACATGTAATAGAAAAACAACTGTGTATTTCTTTTGATATAGCACAACTCCATCAGCCTCCCAGCTTTGATATCCTCCAGATATGTGCTATTCAACTCCCCAAATTTCATCCCATCATGGCCATTAGTTGGGAGCTGAAATTGTTAATACTGGAAAACGTTGTCTCGGGATCCAATTTGGATCAGTCACGGGACCAAAGGTGTTTAGCCTTCTGAGCTTTTGGACTCTTGCTGGAGCCCATCGTCAGGGAACTGCTCTCTCACCAACATGTGACCCACATTCTGGTGAGAAAGAAGTTCTCGGGGTATGAGCTTCAGCACAAATCCCAAAACCCAGAAGACAAAACTTCTGGTCCCAATTATCAAGCCAGATAAGATCCTGCAACATTATCCTTGGATACATATATTTGCCTTCCTTCGTAAGGTTGTCTCAATTCATATGTAACTGGACTCTGCAAAATTCTAAAAGAAATGTACTCATTCTTAGGTCAATCACTTATTAGGATTTTGCTGGGAATAAATAGTGAAGATGTTAACCAGTAGAAATGGTTGGTTTTGGAAAAATGAGGAACATTATATCTATCTATAAGAGACCCAAAGCAGTGGTGTAGAAAGAAGTTGCACAAACTTTTATCCAAGGAAATAAGCCCTCTGCAAATTAATAAAAGTGCTTTCTTTTCCACCCCCCTCTTTGCAATTAATTTCCTGCACTAAAATCCCAGTTTTTGGAATAGTTTTTCCTTCTTTTCACTGCTATTTATCCTGTCACAAGTTATCTGTGTTGATGTCTTGTCTCAGATTCAGTCTTAATCCCAGGTACATAAAATATAATATAAAATATACATCAATAGCAATAAGCCTTAGATTTATAAACTGCTTCACAGTGCTTTACAGCCCTCTCTAAGCAGTTTGGGTCATTTTACTGACTTCAGAAGGATGGAAGGCTGAGTCAACCTTGAGCCTGGTGGGATTTGATCTGCCAAACTGCTGGCAGCCGGTAATCAGCAGAAGTAGCCTGCAATACCGCATTCTAACCATTCTGCCACTGTGGCTCATGATATATATGTCCATGTTTAGGTAGTATGTGTAATCCAATCCTAATTTAATCCAGTGTACGGATATTTAGTGCTATAATTTCAGCCTATTTCATACAATTCTCATTTGCTGTTTCACCCATCTTATATGAGAATAGAAATGACAAACAAATACATGAATCAGATGAGCTCCACAAAACTCTGCTTGATTTGGGTCTGAAAATACTTTGTAAAGCAAGCTAGGACAATCTACCTGTAGACTGAGAGGGAGTTAGTACAGAAGTTCTCTGAACTAACAATTGAAGTTAATGGGGGGGAAGGAAAGGGGACTGAACAATTTGTCAAAGTTGTCTAAGAATGTTATTATTCCCATTGATCGTATTTATGAAGATAACATAAACGTACAATCATCTATAACAGAGAAAGGCAATTGCAACAATATAAAGAAGAGGTCGATCATACACTCTGCATGACATCTTTATTAATGCTACAGGCTAATGTTGCCACTGGGAAATATAGTGTCCATAAGTCATTTTGAAAAAAATAACTGCAAATCAGGCCAACATAATTCCATAGTCGATGTACTTTTTATGAGTAAACATAATTATATTGAGCAGTTATATACAGTAAATATGAAGATAAGGGAAAAGAGAATGTTATTACAATATTCAACAGGATGTGTTCTACGATCTTACAAGGATGATTCTATCAAATTACCCTGAAGCCACACTTGTTTTTTCTTTGCTAAAGGTTCTCTTTCCCAACTTTGATGCTCTTCCAATGTTTGGTCCTCAGCAACTAACCTTTCATACCCATCATAGTCATTGTTGGGAATTGAAAATGCTAAAATTGGAGAGGGTTGTCTCAGAAGATGCATACTGATGGACAACAAGCTTTCCACCAATATCGACAAGGGACGAGAGTGATGTAAACTGCCTGATGAAGTTGTGATGCTTTTCTTCAAATATCACATCATTGTGTCCAATGCCTGAATGGGGTGGAATTCATGGCACAAGGCAGCTGCTGTCATTCTAATGTATGAAAGAGTTGAATTTCTGAAATGGAAAATACAGATATATAGATGTATACAGATTTTATTTATTTATTTGTTTATTTATTATTTAGCTTTATATGCCGCCCAATCCTATGGAACTCAGGACGGCTTACGCAAAGATTAAAAAACAATTAAATAATTAAAATACAATGATTAAAAGTACTTTAAAACCCTAAATAACTCACTGCAATCATACTATCAAACATCCCAATTGAACCATATCTTGGCCGGAGTAAGGAGTCAGTCTCACGGCCTCCATGTCTGCCAGCAAAGTCAGGTCTTCAGGGCCTTATGGAAAACCAGTAGGGTGGGGGCAGTATGGACCTCGGGAGGGGGGGTAGTTGATTCCAAAGAGCTGGGGCCACCACAGGGAACACCGTTCCCTGCAGGCCCACTAACCAACATTGCTTACTCGACAGGACCCAGAGAATGCCAACTCTGTGAACTCTAACCAGTCACTAGGAGGTATGAGGCAGGAGATGGTCCCATAAATAGTTTGGTCCTGTTCTGGTTTCAGGCTAATTCAGGTTATAATTGGAACAAAAGAACCTCCTAGGCAACCGACTAGCCCAACTCATCAGGAGGGCTTTAAACTAGCTCTGAGAGGGGAGGGTGACCAAACTATACGACAAAACACTGAACAAAACAAGGAAGGGGAACGGGACAAGCCTACAAACAAACCTGAGAATAAAAAATTTCTACCTGCAAACAAACACAAACATCTAAAATGCCTGTACACGAACGCACAAAGCTTGGGAAACAAACAGGATGAACTGGAATTATTAATACACGAGGGCCAATACGATCTAATTGGAATCACAGAAACCTGGTGGGACGAAACACACGCCTGGAACACACAGATAATGGGTTACAACCTCTTCACGAAGAACAGGTCAAACAAGAAAGGAGGAGGTGTTGCACTATACATCAAAGACCACTACACTGCCACAGAACTACAGCCAACCAAAGATGATAACCCCCTAGAAATCATATGGGTCAACATAAAAGAAAAAAAGAGCAACACCACAATTGGAGTATACTACAGACCACCCAATCAAACAGACACAATGGACGACCTCTTCACATGCCAACTAACAGACATATGCAACAAACACAGCACGACAATAATGGGGGACTTCAACTACCCAGACATCAACTGGAAAACTAACTCAGCACCAAGCGGAAAGTCTGCCAAATTTCTTTCCAGTCTAGCTGACAACTTTCTAACCCAAAAAGTTGAAACAGGAAGCAGAGGGAATGCTATATTAGACCTAATACTAACAAACAGGGAAGAAACAATAGAGGGAACAGAAGAAGAAGGGAAACTGGGAGAGAGCGACCACGTCATCCTCAAATTCAACATAGTGCAATCACTAGCTACTATACCCAACACCACTACAGTCCCAGACTTCAGAAAAGCGGACTTTAACAAGCTCAGAGCGAACCTTGAACAATGCCCCTGGAACGAACTCTTAGAAGGAAAAACCACTCAGGAAGCCTGGGTGATTCTAAAAAACAGCATCATAGACGCCCAAAACAACGCAATCCCCATGAAAAGGAAAAACAGGAAAACCAAAACTAAACCTGCATGGCTAAACAAAGCCCTCGCAGATGACATAAAAGGAAAAAAAGCTAAGTACAAACAATGGAAAGAAGGACTCATAACCAAAGCGGAATATCAGCAAACAGCCAGTTCCTGCAAACAAAAAATAAAAACAGCAAAGGCACAATATGAACAACACCTTGCAGCGGAAGTCAAAGACAACAAAAAAAGATTCTTCCAACACATCAACAATAAGAAGAAAATCAAAGAAACAATCGTCACACTAAAAAACGAAGAGGGTAGAGAAATCACAGACAGCAATGACCAAGCACAGCTACTCAACGCCTACTTTGCATCAGTCTTCACACAAAAGGGAACCTGCCTCCAACCAATCTGCAATTTAACTGCAACAAACTGCCCCAGAACCGAACTCAACATAGACAAAAGCACAGTGAGGGACTACCTGAGGGAACTCAACGAATACAAATCACCAGGGCCAGACGGACTTCACCCCAAAGTCCTAAAAGAATTGGCAGACACCATAGCGGAACCACTCCTCCTCATCTACCAAATATCCTGGATCACTGGAGACCTACCGGAAGACTGGAAACGAGCTGACGTAGTCCCCATCCACAAAAAAGACAAAAAGACTGACCCATGTAACTACAGACCAATCAGTCTGACCTCTATACCTGGAAAAATACTGGAGAAAATAATCAAAAAACAACTTACCCACTTCCTAGAAACAAACAAGATCATATCCAATAGCCAGCACGGATTCATCAGAAACAAATCATGCCAAACCAATCTCATATCATTTTTCAACACCATAACCAAGTCAGTTGACCAACGCAACTCAGTGGACCTCATATACTTGGACTTCAGTAAGGCATTCGATAAAGTCGACCACAATCTCCTAATCCACAAACTAGAAAAAAATGGAGTAGATTACTACACATGTAGATGGATAAACAGTTGGCTGACCAACCGCACCCAACGAGTTGTCCTCAACGGCACCAAATCCACATGGAAAAAAGTAGACAGTGGAGTACCACAGGGCTCTGTCCTGGGTCCTGTACTCTTTAACATCTTCATCAATGACCTGGACGAGGGAATAAAAGGGGAACTAATAAAATTTGCAGATGACACCAAGCTGGCGGGGGTAGCCAACACCCTTGAGGACAGGCTCAGAGTACAAGAAGACCTAAACACACTATCACAGTGGGCCCATACCAACAAAATGAGGTTCAACACCGACAAATGCAGAGTCCTCCACCTCGGCAAAAAGAACCCTAGACATACATACAGCCTGGGAGATACCCCACTCAGCAGTAGTGACTGCGAAAGAGATCTTGGAGTCTTGGTGGACAATCAACTAAACATGAGTCAGCAATGTGCAGCAGCAGCCAAAAAAGCCAACTCAATCCTAAGCTGCATCAACAGAGGAATACGCTCCAAGACCAGGGAAGTACTAATACCACTCTACTATGCCCTGGTCAGACCCCACCTGGAGTACTGCATCCAATTTTGGTCACCTCACTACAAAAAAGACATCGAAACTCTGGAGAAGGTGCAAAAAAGAGCAACCAAAATGATTAGGGGACTCGAAACCAAGACTTACGAAGAGAGATTGAGAGAACTGGGCATGGACAGCCTAGAAAAAAGAAGGTCTAGAGGGGACATGATAGCAGTTTACAGATACTTGAGGGGTTGCCACGGTGAGGAGGGGGTCTCTTTATTCCCCAGGGCACCAGAGGGCCGGACGAGGAACAATGGTTGGAAGCTGACCAAGGAGAGATTCAACCTGGAAATAAGGAAGAACTTCCTGACGGTCAGAGCGATCAACCAATGGAACTGCCTGCCAGGGGAGGTGGTGAACTCCCCAACTCTGGACACCTTCAAGAGGAGATTGGACTTCCATTTGGCTGGGGTGCTGTAGGGTTTCCTGCTCAGGCAGGGGGTTTGACTCGATGACCTAACGGTCCGTTTCAACTCTATTAATAAAATTAAATTAAAGATTGCTGGACATCTTATTTTTGTAAAAACACAGCAAAACACCTCTTTATTTTCCTTTCACTCTTCATTAAAACATTTGCTATTACACAGTGCCATTCATTCTTGATTCTCCTTTAAGCAGTTAGGCAGATTATCACAGTAGTAACTTCAAAACATTCCACAAGTCATTCTAAAATGTATGGGCTAAACAGTGCTAGCGAAGAATCATAAAAACAGGTTATAAATCACACGGTTAATTGCTTACGTGCCAGAGCACAACTGGAAAGAAACCATCTTGGTATTACAAAATTGACGTAATCAGTTTCTCTTCCATTCACACCCGGACGTGAGGTAATTAATTAATTAGTTCCTCACTCTCTAAGGTCCTAAAATCTCTTCCCTCTCACTTCCTCTAATCTTTTCTGGTGGTGTCTGATGCGGGGGTTAACCCATCTTCAACCCTGCCCATTAGATTCATCTGAACTCATGTGTATGTCACGATCTTCTTCCTCTCCTTCACTAATATGCCTCTCTGTCTGAAAATCAGGTAAATTGACCAATTCTAAATCACCGTCTCCTTCAGAATTTGAGCATTCCCCAGGCTGAAAGGGAGTATACACAACAGGTCCTATGCCATGTAGGGCTTTATAGGTAATAACCAACTTCTTGAATTGTGAATGGAGACCAATTGGTAGCCAGTGCAGTACATGGAGTGTTGGTGTGATATGGGTGCACCTAGGTACATCCACAACAGCTCTTATGGCCACATTCTGGACTAACTGAAATCTCAGAATGCTTTTCAAGGGTAGTCCCATTGACTTACAGTTAATTTATACATTTGACTTCTTTTTAATAGTTTTTTTGAATTTTATATTGTGTTAGCCACCCTGAGTCCTTCGGGATTGGGCAGCATATAATAAATAAATAAATAAATAAACAAACAAATAAATAAATAAATAAATAAATAAATAAATAAATAAATAAATAAACAAGCAAACAAGCAAACAAGCAAATAAATAAATAAGCAAACAAACAAACAAACAAACAAATAAATAAAATAAATGTCAACTGGAATGAAGCAGAAATTATTTCTGTTCCATTCACACATTCATTCCCTTCTTTGCTTCTTAGAAATTGCAGGAATTGATGAGATCATACATCACTTTATTTTTTCCTTTTTAATGCGGCAATTTTTATTCTTCTTCTTCTGGAAAATATGATTGAATGATCCATATTTCATCCCCAGATCAGAATTATGACAACTGCAATTTTGCTCATCAGTTTTAACAAGAATCTGTTGAAGAACTGGATGCATTTTCTATACATTCTGTATGGCATCTTTATTAATATTGACATTATGATTAGCAATGAAAGTTTGGGACAAGCTTAGAGAATAACATATTATAATGTGTATAATATGCAAAATCTCTGAAGATTCTGGTGATTGCTTTGTGGATTAAATATTGACAGCCACCAATTACTCCTTTTTATCATTTGAAGATCTATTCCTTGCCCTACATCTCCTTTATATATCAGACAGAGCATCAAATAATTTTAGCATTTGAATGAAGAATGCCAAACAAAGAATAATTTTATTATTTTCTTCAGCTTAATGTCCTGTCTTCTAACTTTTATGTTAGATTTGATGATATGTACACAAATAAACATGGGAAGACATGACAGCTTCTTCCAATTGTTGGATGTTCAATTTTATATCAGATTTGATGTTACGAAGCTGGTGAGGTCTTTGCTTGTCACTTCTTCTTGTTCCACTAATCATTCTGGCATCATTGACTTCTCCAATGAATTTGCATGCATGACATGACCAAAGTAAATCAAATATAGTCTTATGATTTTAGCTTTTGGTGATGTGTCTAGTTTTAATGTGTTTTTAATACACTAGTCCTTGAGTTTAAATTGGTTACTATTTCTAGCCTTATGATTAGCCAGTAAACTCATTATGCTGCTCTGAAAATATTTTTACTGGGCATCTGATGATCTGGAAGGCAGTAGGAGTTTGGGCATATAAACTTTTCCAAATTTCTTAACCTGGTTTAGATAGTCTCACCGTCAAAAGAAAGCTGAAGTACTTAAGTATGGTTTAAGATGATTTCTCATGTCTAAGAAGAGAGACTGCGGGAACTGGGCATGGATAACCTAGAGAAAAGGAGGGCCAGAGGGGACATGATAGCTGTATACAGGTATACGAGGGGTTGCCACAGAGAGGAGGGGGTCACTCTATTCTCCAGAGCACCAGAGGGCCGGACGAGGAACAATGGCTGGATGCTGACCAAGGAGAGATTCAACCTAGAAGTAAGGAAGAACTTCCTGATAGTCAGAGCGATCAACCATTGGAACAACCTGCCTGCGGAGGTTGTGAACTCCCCAACTCTGGACACTTTCAAGAGGAGATTGGACTGCCACTTGGCTGGGGTGCTTTAGGATTCCTGCTCAGGCAGGGGGTTGGACTTGATGACCTGCATGGTCCCTTTCAAATCTAATAATAAATGAATGAATGAATGAATAAATGAATGAATAAAATTTGAAAGGCAATCCAGCTTCTAGTCCATTTGGCATCTATTTGGGAGGAGGAAAAGAACTTCATCTTGGCTTTTATATCAAATATGAAATGGCCTTCAACCAGGGGTGGGGTGCTGCCTAGATGGGGTGTGTGTGAAAATGGAGCTCCACCCCAATTTGCACTGGAAGATGAAAGAAAATGCAGGGAATCCTGCATAAGCCGCGCCCACAGTGTGGTAGTAAAAAATTTGGTAGCCCTTCACTGCCTTCAAATCATCCCAAGGACTGGTGTAGATATACAACATAGAACAGCTTACCCATGGACCTTATCAGATTTCCAAAGCTTCAAGAAGATCTGGTTCTTTCAGACACCTTTGGAGATGTCAAAGTCTGGCTTATTAAACTTAATTAGATAATGATTAAAAGAATGCAACATTTGCAACCTTCTATTTGTCATTCTGTAAACTGCTCTTAGCCTATGGGAATAAGCAATATAGAAGCTCTATTAAACAAATAAATGAAAGAGGAATACAAACATGACTAGTGAGAGTTTAGCTATTATAGTGCTAGGATAATATATTGCCCTGGAAGCGGAGTAAAGACGCTGAGACATATTGTGGATTAAATAAGGGTCATTTTATTAAATTAACATAAATTTAAATAACGTAACTTTAAATACGTAAATTTAAATATTTAAATTCAACATAACTAAGGACCTGCAGAGGCCAAAACTAACGGGGCGGAAATTCCTACCATAAACTTCCTTGGCAACATTGGGCAAAAACTCCTTGCTGAACCAGATGAAGGTAGCCCCCTTCACCTGGATCCAAGCCACGCCCCTTCGCGTGTGGGAGGAGTTCACCCTCCAATCCCCGAGGGAGATTGGATCCGGTGATTCCCATGGACATCCTCTCTCCAATCCCCGACGTTGTTCCAACCTCTAATTCCTGGAGGGAGGCGGTCCATCACCCTTTCAAGGATGCCCAAAAGAGCATGCGCAGTCGCTTCTAATTGCCCATTTCCGCCCCAAACCTGCCAAACCCCAGTGACCAAAGGGAGGCCTATCTAACATCTAAGTGCGTTGCACCCCCTAACCAATCCAGTCCGCACCATCAGTATGGAATAGGTGAAAAAACGGCCGCCTCTAAAGGGGAGGCGGCAAAAAATTCCTATTTGGCCCCGAGGCGACCTCCTCAGGACACACTGCTAATAGTGGAGGGTGGGCGGGTGTTCGCTTCAACAGCCAAAAAGCAAGGAGGAGGTCCTCTTTGGATCGCCCTTAAATAGGGTGATCCAGGACCTCCCCCAGCGACCAGCAGGCGGAGCGCTGACCTGGCGCGCTGCCAGAAGCCAAACTTCCGGGTTTTCCCCAACCCGGAAGTACGGGGCTCTATAGAGCCGCCCACAGCGTCGCCCTGCTCCGAGGCAATTTCGGCCGGCAGTTTTAAGCTGCCGGTCGTGCATTTCTCTTGGGCAAAGCTGTAGGATTCTGTGAGTTTTTGATATGCTATGAGAGATTTATCTAAATAAATATTATCACCTGTCATTTGCTTATAATTAATGGATACAGAATGGCAAGGAGGATTTTGAAAATAAGAACCTGGGCAAGAAGCCAGTTGAAAAAAGCCTAGACAAGCAATATTTTAAGGCAAGCATCTTCATGCATTTCTTCAATTTTGCCTGAGTTTTAATACAACAAATCCCATAAGCTCAGTCTAACACAAGCAGGCCCTATTAATAACCATAAATTCAAACTGATCCCTTGGTGGATAGCGATTTTGTAAATGCACTTATCAAGGTAATTTAGAAAAGTTCTGGTTCTTAAAATTTATTGGATAATCAGTAATAATGTAACATATTATTCATCAAACTGTATTGATGTCCAAAGATTTTTTTAAATCTTCAGATGACTATTCATAATATATTGGGTTCAAACCAGGCTAGCTGGGCTTAGATTCTTCTTGAAACCAATGCTCAGTTATAGTAAATATTTCCTTTAGCATGAAGACACCCTGTTGTTGTTTTTTTCAGTTAAATTCCAGCCCATAACCACCACCATGCAAAGAAGATACTTTTGTTTGAAAAGAGAAGATATTTGCAGTGTGGAAATTTATGCAATACAGTGTTCCCTCAATTTTTGCGGGGGATGCATTCTGAGACTGCCCGCGAAAGTCAAATTTCCGTGAAGTAGAGATGCGGAAGTAAATACACCATTTTTGGCTATGGACAGTATCACAAGCCATCCCTTAACACTTTAAACCCTTAAATTACCATTTCCCATTCCCTTAACAACCATTTACTCACCATTATTACTGGTACTCACCATTGAATAAGACACTTAGTGATCCTGATATTTATAAACATAATTATTAATAATATTTTTTGTGTTATTTATTTGCAAAAATTATTAGTATGACATCATCAGGCAGGAAAAAACGTGGTATAGAAAAAAACCTGCAAAGTATTTTTAATTAATATTTTTTGAGAAACCGTGGTATAGGCTATTCGCGAAGTTCGAACCCGCGAAAATCGACATTAACTAAGACAACTATAGCGGCTGATGACATTTAGACAACTCAAGTTGATTTTGAAAAAGTGGGTTGGATCTGGAAGTCCACCAGGAAATTCCAATCATATACAGGCTAGATTAGAAGTTTGAAAAAGAAAAATTATCCAAGAAGAAAAAAAAGAACAAATAACTTCAACATTTTTACCAAGAAAACTACACTAAGTTTTCCATGAAGACTTGCAAAGAAGAGAAATGTGCAGAGAAGAAAAAAAAAGTTGATAAGGAGACTAAAACATACAATGAACAGCTGCGGGAACTGGATATGTTTAGTCAAAGAGAAGGGTGACATGATAGCACTCTTGCAATATTTGGGGGGCTATCACAAAGAAGAGAGGGTCAACTATTCTCCAAAGCACCTGAGGGCAGACAAGAAGTAATGGGGGGAAATTTATCTACTTGCGTTCCTGGTCGGACTGGAGTGAAAACCTCCCAGCTTCTCAGGACATAACAAATAATCTTGCTTAGTAGTGGACACACACAAGCACAAGTTAAAGCAGTCTTGTCTTGAAGTCCATAAAGTCATAAATTAAGTCTAAGCAATTAGCTCTGGATATCTCAAAAATGTTAAAAGGGTTGGCAAATTAAATGGAATTAACAGCTAGCAGAAGTCCATAAAGTCATAAATAAAGTCTAAGCAATTAGTCCTGGATGTCTCAAAAAGCTTACAAAGGTTGGAAAATGCCTAGAAGCAGTCCGCAAGAGGAAAGCCAAAACACATAAGCTGAGTAGATGTTTTCAGACCATGGAGGCACTTCAACCAACAAACATTTGGCTACAGGAAGAATAAAACATTATTTTTTTCCTAAAGAGTAGACAACCTATATGGACTTTTTACCGTAAGAAAAAAAAGAACACATCCAACTTTGCAGCTACTAAGATTGTTGGACGAGCAGACACAAAAACAGCCAGGGAAGTGATTTAAGTCTGGGAAACAGGCTGCTCATCTGTCAACAGGGATACTGATTTACCACCAGCATATCAACTACTTAGAAGGTAAGAGTTGGGTAGAAGAAGTGAAGGACAGCCAATAACCTAAAAGCCAGCCATCAACATACCCCAATCAACATCTAAAAAGCACATACAACAGGCACCATATAAACACCACACACAGAACAGCACACACTATGCTAAGAGGGAATGTTCTTGAAGGTGGGCTCCAGCACAACTCTGAAAGCTCGGAAGAGTAAACTGTGGTCCCGGTGACTAAACCAGATTGGATCCTGCAGCATTATCATGGGACACATATGCTTGCCTTCATTAGTGAGAAAATATTGGATTGATTATTTGTATATATGATGTTGAAATGTTGGAGGACAAATGGGGGACTTTTAAAATAATCTTAAAAAAGGATGTCTTCTTTTTAAATAAATAAATAAATAAATATTAATTTCGTGTTGCAAATTAGATTAGATTATTATTAGAGTTGGAAGGGACTTTGAAGGTCATCTTGTCCAACCTAGTCCAACCTACACTATTTCAGCCTCCCTTTAAAAGTCTCAAGTGTTGGAGCTCTCACACCCTCCTCTTTTGAACCCTTCAAGTATTGGAACACTGTGATTGGAACAAATCACAGATGAATGTTGCTTCAGAATAAATCCATAGGAACATTTATCTTTACTTTGAACCAGCTGTGGCTGTGCAAAAATTGCTTTTATGCATCATCTTTTGCACTGAGTTTGTGTTGAGTTCCCTTCAATTTCCATGAAAAAATGGTTTTTTTGGGGGGGTATTTCCTTATATCTAATGGTTTCTTTGTAAATGTAGCTCTAAATTCCCTAGCTAAATGCTGCGTTTAACTGAAAAATTCCACTCATTTATTCTGAATATGGAAATACTTCATCTTTGGTGTCTGATATACTTAAATTGCTGAGTGCCACAGGGACATCAAATTTTGTACCAACTTTTTTTCTTTGATACTTTATATTTTAATTAAGCAACCCCAATCAGAAGAAAGTCAGCGCCAATCAGGCGCTCTTCCATCACACAATTGTTCTTCATGACCTGAATTTTCCTGTTGGGATTCTGCTAGCGTAGAGAACATTTGTTCCACAGAATATGATATCACCAATGATATTTAATATAGTAGGTTTTTGATAACTGAAAAATGCTGCTGCTTAATTCTACTGTTTGGAAGGAAAGAAAAAGTTACATATGATAATACTCTTCAGAAAACAATTTTGGGACAAAAATGAGTTTTTGACACATTCGTTCACACTACAGCCTTTAGCTTAGCTTTCCTATACTAGTGCTTTGTTATTCATTGCTTCAATTCAACAGGGCTAAAAGCATCCCTCCCCGACTCCCTTATCATAGTAACAAACTATCATGTTTACCGATCTGATCACAAAGGAGGTGGAGTTGTAATTTATTTATTTATTTATTCATTTGCCCAATACACAATACATATGGAAGAGAATAGACATGAAGTAATATATATAAAGATAATGTGTAAAAATAGAGAAGATATATGAAAGGAAGAAAATATATATGATATATGAGATAAAGGAAAGACAATTGGACAGGGGACGAAAGGCACACTAGTGCACTTATGTACGCCCCTCTTAGGAATCTGGAGAGGTCAATTGTGGGTAGTCTAAGGGAGAAATGACCTCTTAGGAATCTGGAGAGGTCAATTGTGGGTAGTCTAAGGGAGAAATGTTGGGGGTTAGGGGTTGGCACTATTGAGTCCGGTAATGAGTTCCACACTTCGACAACTCGATTGTTAAAGTCATATTTTTTACAGTCAAGTTTGGAGCAGTTAATATTAAGTTTGAATCTGTTGCGTGCTCTTGTGTTGTTGCGGTTGAAGCTGAACTATAAGAAATCACTGAACCTAAGAAAGGTGCAAGTTAAACATGAACTCGATCTTCCAGAAACTACCATCTGTGAACTGACCTTAAATGCCACACTTCACTTCCTACTATGTTACAGAGCCCCTGATTATGACATCACACATGCAAACAGGCTAACCTCACTACTAACATGGGCAGCCTCCTACCCAAATCCTCTTATATTTCTGGGTGATCTAAACCCACTTCATATAAACTGGACCCTAAATGAATGTACAACTGAACCCATAATTCAACCCTTTACAATGCTATTATCAGTCTAGGACTAGATAAACTAGTAACAGACAATACTAGACTCAACAATTGTTTTGATCTCATCTTCTGCAACAGTTTACAATTATTTTATGGACTACAAATAAAAGAACCCTTTTCCCACAGTGATCATAGCATGATTGACTTTTATCTCAATATATTCCTCACAGAAACCACCTCAATGATGGGATAACCAATGAAAAATGAATACTGTGCTGCGGCTCAAAAAAGGTTGGGAAACACTGTTGTAGTTGACCCTCACTCTGTTAAAGATTTTGGAGTGCTCATATCCAATTACCTAAGTGCTAGAGCCCACTGTAACAACATTACCAAAAAGGCACTAGGAGTTGTTAATCTAATCTTACGTAGCTTCTTCTCTGGCAATATTACACTGCTAACCAGAATTTACAAAACATTTGTTAGACCAATTCTGGAATACAGCTGACCTGTCTGGAACCCACATTGCATATCAGACATTAATACAATCGAGAGAGTCCAGAAATATTTCACAAGAAGAGTCCTTCACTCCTCCGCTCACAACAAAATACTTTATACCACCAGATTTGAAATATTGGGATTAGACAATTTACAATTATGTCACCTCCGATCTGATTTAAATAGCTCATAAAGCCATGTACCAAAATGTCCTTCCTGTTAATGACTACTTCACCTTCAACCATAGTGATACACAAGCGTGTAATAGATTCAAAGTAAATCTAAACTGCTCCAAACTCGACTGCAGAAAATATGACTTCAGCAATAGAAGGATCAATGCCTGGAATGAACTACCCGACTCTGTGGTTTCTTCCCGAAACCCCAGAAACTTTAACATTAGACTGTCTACAGTCGATCTCTCCCTGTTTCAAAGAGGTCTATAAGGGTGTGCATAAGCGCACCATTGTGCCTACTGTCCCTGTCCTACTGTCCTATTGTCCTATTGTCCTTTTTTATCATTACTTTTTACTTATGTTATGTTTGACAAATAGGTAACTAAGTAAGCACGCATCCCAGCGACCAGTTAGGTCCCACAGAGTGGGCCTTCTCCGGGTCCCGTCAACTAAACAATGCCGTTTGGTGGGACCCAGGGGAAGAGCCTTCTCTGTGGCAACCCCGGCCCTCTGGAACCAACTCCCCCCAGAGATTAGAATTGCCCCCACCCTACTTGCCTTTCGTAAGCTCCTTAGAACCCATCTCTGCCGTCCGGCATGGGGGAACTGAGATATTCTTTCCCCCTAGGCTTCTACAATTTATGCATGGTATGTTTGTATGTATGATTGGTTTTATAGCAAGGGTTTTTAGCTGTTTTTAGTATTGGATTGTCACATGTTGTTTTTACCACTGTTGTTAGCCACCCCGAGTTCACGGAGAGGGGCGGCATACAAATCCAATAAGTAAGTAAGTAAGTAAGTAAGTAAATAAGTAAGTAAGTAAGTAAGTAAGTAAGTACGCACGCACGCACGCACGCACGCACGCACGCACGCAAGCAAGCAAGCAAGCAAGCAAGCAAGCAAGCAAGCAAGCAAGTAAATAAATAATTCTCTATCATTTTGGTCGAATTGATTGTTTTGATGCAGACAGACTCTTTCATTCCTCCATTCCTAGTAACTGCAGCATGACATATGCAGTCAGATTTAGCTATGAGAGAATCCCACTCAACAAATAAAGCAGAGTAAAGATTTCATCCATGTGAGCTATCATACAGTAACAAAAGCTATTTCTTTCATGATGTCAATACCACTATTAAGAAGGGGAAGTCTGAAAAACAAGCTGAAGAGTGCACTGTGATCACAGTGCAGGTGGCTGGGGAAACACTACCATAGCTCCATCATAGCTCTTTCCCATAATTAAAGCAGCCAACCCTTTCATATTATCAGTCTCTTGCATTTTAGTATTTAATGACTACAGGCCTCATAATTTAAGGACTGATATTGCATTATAGTTAGGCCATGCTGTGTTTTATTCATGTGCAACTCACATATTGAATGCCAAATTGTGATTTTAATTTAGATTTTATTTGTTATTTATTATTTTATTCTATAATTTTAACTGGATATTCCTTGAGAATTTTGAACTTGCTCTGATCTTTGACTGTAAAAAACATTATCTATGAAAACTATTCCTTCAGTAGGACTCTTAATAACGCGAAATGATAACTTCACTCGGAAAAATCAATTTTAAAAAAATCTGGGGCATGAATATTTGTGTGAAACTGTTGTACAGTAATACCTCATGATACGAACTTAATTGGTGCAAGGAGGAGGTTCGTAAGACTAAAGGTTCGTAAGACGAAACATTGTTTCCCATAGGAAACAATGTAACATCAATTAATCCGTGCAACCAACCCCCCCGCAAAAAAACGACGTTCCACGACTGCTGGGAAGCCGCGCGGCTGTTTTAAAAGGTCACAGCCACGCTGGGGGGCTTCCCAGCAACCTCCCGAACCGAACCCGGGGTTCAGAAAAATTTTGCCTCTTCTTACGAACTTTTTTGGAGTTACGAACCGGCATTCGGGAGGCTTCTGGGAAGCCCCGCCGCCCGGCTGTCACCTTTTAAAATAGCCGTGCCGCTTCCCAGCTGTCTCCCGAAGCCAAACGCCAAACCTGAACTTCCGCGTTTGGCTTCGGGAGACAGCTGGGAAGCGGCGCGGCTGTTTTAAAAGGTGACAGCTGGGCGGCGGGGCTTCCCAGAAGCCTCCCGAACGCCGGTTCGTAACTCCAAAAAAGTTCGTAAGAAGAGGCAACATTTTTCTGAACCCCGGGTTCGGTTCGGGAGGCTTCTGGGAAGCCCCGCCGCCCAGCTGTCACCAGCTTCCCAGCTGTCTCCCGAAGCCAAACGCCAAACCCGAACTTCCGCGTTTGGCTTCGGGAGACAGCTGGGAAGCGGCGCGGCTGTTTTAAAAGGTGACAGCCGGGCGGCGGGGCTTCCCAGCAACCTCCCGAACCGAACCCAGGGTTCAGAAAAATGTTGCCTCTTCTTACGAACTTTTTTCGAGTTACGAACCGGCGTTCGGGAGGCTTCTGGGAAGCCCCGCCGCCCGGCTGTCACCTTTTAAAACAGCCGCGCGGCTTCCCAGCTGTCTCCGAACGCCGGTTCGTAACTTGAAAAAAGTTCGTAAGAAGAGGCAACATTTTTCTGAACCCCGGGTTCGTATCACGAGTTGTTCGTAAGACGAGGGGTTCGTATCTTGAGGTACCACTGTATTTTTTAAAAATGGCAAATTATTCCCAGGAGCAGTGTTCCCTCTAATTTTTTGGGGGGGGTGGGCGGAAAAGTATAGTGTCTGAGCGGCAGTCCCTTTGGGACTGGGCAGCACAGAAATAATAAATAAATAAATAAATAAATAAATAAATAAATAAATAAATAAATAAATAAATAAATAAATAAATACTGTGTGTCTATAACAATGAGCTCATAATAGGGCAACTCTATCAATATCAAAATAACCACTTAAATAGTTGAGCTAGTTTCAAACTAGATTTTGATTTTCTTTCTCTCTTCCTTACTCCCATTCTTTTTCTTTCTCTTTTCCTTCCTCTCTTTTTTCTATCTGTTTCTCTCTCTTCCTCTCTTCCTCTCTTCCTCTCTCTCTCCTTCCCTCTCTGTTGTATCCTGAAATGGCTACCTTGTAACGCTGTAAATAGTTTGTTCCTCTTTTCCAGCGCTGTCTGAGCCCAAGCAGGAAGTCGCTCCTGATTGGCTCAGACGCGGCCGGCTCTCGCTTTGGCGGGAACCGCAAAAGTATAAAAGAAGCGGCTTCTCCCTGCAGAGCCAGTCGGTACTCGCTGAATCGTCACTTTACCTTGCTGAGCTGTCACTTATTCTCTGAGCTGAATAAAAGTACCGATTGCTCAAACCCTGTCTCTGGGTCTACTTCACTGGCGACGAACGAACGGAAGAACTTCGCGTGCAACATGGACAAAATCCAGATCGGCCAGGCTCCAGAACTTTTCGATGCCGAGAAAATGACTTGGGACGAGTACATGGCCACCTTCGAGATATTCCTCGAGGCGGCGGGAATGCAGGACGCCGGAGCCGATCGCAGACGGGCTATTTTTCTAAACTACTGCGGCGCAGAGATCCGTAGACTTGCCCAAACTCTCACCGAACCAGAACAAGCAAGAGCCACAGCGTGGGACGTCCTTCAACAGAAACTAGCGAGCCATTTTAAACCAACCAGACCAGCCGTGGTTTACCGGCATCAATTTCACATGATGGCTCAGAGAGAAACCGAGTCGATAAGCCAATTCACAACGCGGCTTCGAACGGTACTCGCTCAATGCAAGTTTCAAGATCCGGAAGCTCGCCTCACCGACGCCTTGATTTTCGGCATGAAGAACCACACAGTGAGAAGTAAACTCCTCACCGAAGACGAGCCGACTCTACAAACCGTAATCAAATTAGCGCAAACCGCGGAAGCAGCCGACGCAGCGGCAAGAGAATTAAAAGAGCACGGAAGGCGAGAAACCATTGCCAAAATCGACGCCGAGTCTCCCAGCGCCATGGGAACAGACGTCCGCGGCCAGCTAACTAGCAACGGGGACGACTGCCTCCTCCTGCAAGACCAACCGAGACACCCTAGAGCTACTCATCCAGCCCCCTGCGCGGGCTGCCGGGGAAATCACCAGCGCCATCGATGCCCGTTCCGCGACACCACTTGCCGCCGTTGCAACCGGAGAGGCCACATCGCCATCGCATGCAGGGCAACGGCACCAGAAGAAACTTTTGCCACACAACAATACCAGCGACCCCAAAACCACCCCCCCCAATCGCGAGAAAGGAGACCGTTCCGCAACTCGGGTCAAAGGAATTACCCCACCGCTAACCGAGACTACAATAGAGGTAACTCTCAATATTCCGTGAATAACACGGCAACCAAAAAGGGGGCTAAAATTGTTATCTCGTTGTTGCTAAATAACCAGCCTTGCTCAATGGAGCTAGATACGGGTTCGAGATATACCATCATGCCCTGGGAAAAATTTAAGCTATATATGCCTAATGTGTCTGAGGCTGACCTAATTCAAACCTCTTTGGTGATCAGAGACTTCCAAGGGGGGGTAATCTCGGTCCTGGGAACTGCAAATGTACCTATTGTATTTAAGAATGTCAAATGTACCCTTCCCATGCTTATTGTGACGGGGGCCAAACACTCCCTGCTAGGGCTAGCATGGATGGAACCGTTGGGGATTGAAATTTCGGGTGTGTGTAATGTAAACTGTGATATTATGCCTAACTTTGTGAAAGAGTTCCCTGAAGTGTTCAGCCCCACCTTAGGATTGTATAAGGGAACCCCCATATCTTTCTCTATTGACCCCAAGGTCCCACCAGTTAGACTGAAACCTCGCAGGGTTCCCCTCCCGCTTCTCCCCAAGCTAGACTTACAGCTGGACAAACTCATTAGTCAAGGTATCTTGGTCCCTGTGGAACAGGGGCCATGGGAAACTCCCATAGTGACACCCCTGAAGCCAGATGGCTCCTTAAGAGTTTGCGCTGATTACAAATCAACCCTGAATAAGGCACTCCAACACCACCCCTACCCCATTCCGGTTGTGCAACAACTCTTACACTCCCTGGGGGAGGGGAAAAGGTTCGCAAAGATCGACCTGGCGCAGGCTTACCAGCAACTTCCGGTCGATGAACAAACAGCAAACGCTCAAACAATTGTAACGCACAGGGGGGCTTTCAAATGCACGAGGTTACAGTTTGGGGTGAGCATAGCCCCAGGGATATTCCAGAGCATCATGGAACGCCTATTGTCAGGGGTAAATGGGGCCATCCCATATTTTGATGACATCTTAATTGCAGGGGAAAACCAGGAACAAGTGAACAAAAGAATAAGGGAAGTACTTAAGAGGCTACAGGACAAAGGGTTACGAATCAAGCCTGATAAATGTGTCTGGGGAACTAACAGTATTGAATTCCTAGGATATGAAATAGATAAGGAAGGTATCCACCCCACAACTGAGAAGCTGAGAGCAATTAGAGAAGCCCCAGAGCCACGAGATAAGAGTGAGTTGCAAGCATTTTTGGGCCTCCTTAATTTTTATTCCGTTTTTTTAAAGCAGAAGGCAACAGTAGCAGAGCCTCTCCATCGTTTACTCCAGAAGGAAGCCCGCTGGACATGGGGGAAAATTGAACGTGAAGCCTTTGCTCAAATAAAAAATTTACTAACTTCTAAAAGTGTAGTAGTCCAATATAGTGCCTCACTACCCATTAGGCTCACGTGCGACGCTTCGCCGTACGGCATAGGAGGAGTCCTAGCTCACGTTCTACCTAATCAGACAGAGGCCCCAATAGCATTTTTTTCAAGAACCATGACCAGCACGGAGAGAAATTATAGCCAGTTAGACAAGGAGGCTCTGGCATTAGTGGCAGGGGTAAAGAAGTTTCACAATTACATTTTTGGAAGAAATTTTGAGCTAGTCACTGACCACAAACCCCTACTAGGCCTGCTAGCCCCCAACAAGCCCACTCCACCTTTTATGTCTCCAAGACTAATCAGATGGGCCCTTTTCCTCTCTGGGTATCAGTATGAGCTCACCCACAAGGGGGGGAAGGAAATCAATCATGCAGACGGCCTCAGCAGATGCCCCATAGCAGACTTGGTAGAAGACCCTGTTCCAACCACAGACGTGCTAATGATAGAACTCGAGGAAAACCCACTAACCACAGCAAAAGAGGTAGCTGCACACACGCAGCAAGACCAAATCCTGAAACAAGTAGTGAACTGTGTTCTAAAGGGATGGCAAAATGATATGGTTAAACCTGAATTGTGTGATTTTAAGAACAAAAGGCTTGAATTGTCATATGTAAAAGGTTGTTTGCTGTGGGGGGATAGAGTGATCATCCCCAAACGCCTAAGGGAAAAGGTACTCAGAATGTTACACGTGGGCCATCCTGGGATTGTCAGGATGAAGAGCCTAGCAAGGGGGCATTTATGGTGGCCAGGGCTTGATGCTGATATTGAAAGTTGGGTTTCAAAGTGTGACCCGTGCCAAGAGTCTAGGCCCAATCCCCCCAAAACAACTCCGGCTGAGTGGGAACAGCCTGCTGGCCCTTGGTCTAGGATCCACATTGATTTTGCTGGCCCAGTGGGGTCTCAGTATTTCCTAATAGTGGTTGATGCTTTCTCCAAATGGTTGGAAATAATAGCAATGAACAACATAACCACAAGTGCCACTATCAAGGTATTGAGCAGACTGTTTGCATCCCATGGTTGCCCTGATCTATTGGTGTCTGACAATGGACCACAACTAACAGCCAGGCAATTCGAATTATTCCTAGATGGCCTGGGGGTCAGACATGCCCTCATCTCGCCTTACTCGCCCTGGGCTAACGGGTTGGCAGAACGTTACGTAAGGGTGGCAAAAGAGGCATTGCACAGGTCAGGCCCTGGAGATGTGCAACAGAACTTGGACCAATTCTTATTAACCCAGCACATTACCCCTAACTCGCACACACATGTAAGCCCTGCAGAGTTATTGATGGGGAGAAAGTTGAGGTCACCACTAGACAGGTTAAACCCAAGGTTCTGTTTGAATAATAACCAAATGTGCATAAAACCAGAAAGAGAAATGTATTTGGGTCAAAATGTATATGTAAAATGCTTTGATGGAAAGGTAAACTGGATGAAGGGAATTATTGTTAAGCAAAATGCACCCAAGACTTATATTGTTAAACTGGAGGATGGTCGTTTGTGGAAACGACACATAGACCACATTCGGAAACGAACTGAAAACCAATTACAACAACCCGCTGACTCGGACTCTCCCCCCTCAACAGACTTTTATACATTGCCCGAACTAAGAAACACGCAGAGAGACTTATCGGGCCAGGGGGAACCATCCAGCGACGCCGAGCCATCCTCGTCCTCCGAGGCCTTCGTTGGGCCCGCCAGGCCTAGTCCGCCGCACCGGGAGAACAGCGGCGAGCCATCCTCCACAGTCAGTGGCGAAGGAGAAAATGGACTGCGCAGGTCAGCGCGAGAGTCTCGAAGGCCTCACCGATTGGACGACTTCGTCACGTGGCTTTCTTGATGGATGGGTCCAACTATGAGGGGAGGGGTGTTGTATCCTGAAATGGCTACCTTGTAACGCTGTAAATAGTTTGTTCCTCTTTTCCAGCGCTGTCTGAGCCCAAGCAGGAAGTCGCTCCTGATTGGCTCAGACGCGGCCGGCTCTCGCTTTGGCGGGAACCGCAAAAGTATAAAAGAAGCGGCTTCTCCCTGCAGAGCCAGTCGGTACTCGCTGAATCGTCACTTTACCTTGCTGAGCTGTCACTTATTCTCTGAGCTGAATAAAAGTACCGATTGCTCAAACCCTGTCTCTGGGTCTACTTCACTCTCACTCTTTCCCTCTCGGCTTCTGGGCAGGTTTGGAAAACTCTGAGTTGATGATGATTTTTAAGTGAGCGATTGCTCACTGCTCAGCTTAGAGGGAACTATGCCCAGGAGAGGAGAGGATGGTTAAGAAGCTGTTAAAAGTCATGGTGTGTAAACATTATAATAATTGTAGATTGTTCTGAGTTCAGGTTTTGCCCCATGTAATATTTATATTATAATATTATATTATATTATAATATTATAATAATTGTAAATAGAATTTAGAGGGTAGACCAATTGTCATTTATAAGCATGGTATCAAGGGCTGTGGTGCCACAGTGACTAGAGCAGGGGTGGGCAATTAATTTTGTCATGGGGCCGCATGAGAAATTGGGATAGTTTTAGAGGGCCAGACTAATATAATTAACTCAGTTCTACCCAATACTGTATATTGTTGGGTAGAACTGAGTTAATTATATTATGATTATAAATTATAATTACATATTATATTATATATTATATCTTGAACCCCCAGTTCTTATCTAGAAAAATTATATATTATATTATATATTATAATTATAAATTAATTGCCTACCCCTGGTATATAGTATACATATGCTGGTAACAGATGCTAAATGAAAAAAGTTGAAATCATTTGTCATTATCACTTCCCTATAATTCCAAATTATGAAACATTATGATCCTGGAAAGTTCCTTTATCCAATTTTAAGTTAATAATTCATCCAATTCATATAATGCTACCTGATTATTGCATTTTTTAAAAAAATCCTAAAGTTGTCTAGTTTCTTTCTACTTCTATTTTTATCTATCAAGGAACTTGTTTGATTTCCATAAAAGGGGAGAGAGATTCATATTTAATAGTTTTATATTTCCAGAGTAATACCATTTCCCCTCCCTCCCTCCCTTCCTCTCTTCCTCCCTTCCTTCCCTTCTCTCGTTCCTTCCTTCCCTTCTCTCCTTCCTTCCTTTCCTTCCTTCCTTCCCTTCTCTCCTTCCTTCCTTCCCTTCCTTCTTCCTTCCCTCCATTCTCAGTCTTCCAATTCTCTCCCTGCTCCCCAACCTGATTTCCCCACATTGGGGGTGGGAGAGGCTCCGCCGCAAATTCCCAAAGAAGGTTAAGTCAACTTATGGGAAAGGTGGAGAGGGCGAGGTGAGAGTTCCGGTGTATGCAGCGCTGTCAGCTGAGCAACAGGCACAATGCGCCTGCCGCTTTTTTGCTTTTGTGTGCAGGTGGCGAGGCCGACTGACTCCACCATGCAGCTTTTGGAAGCTCCGTGCGGCTTTTGGTTTGTGCCTGCGCGCGCATGCACGCACCCACAGGTTGGACTGACCTTCACAGGCTGGTCACAGACAGTGGGCGGGCCGCATCTGGCCCCCGGGCCGCATCTGACCCAGGTCTGGACTAGAGTGTAGTATTTTAGGCTAATTCTGCTCACTTCCAGCAGTTCAATCCTGAGAAGCTCAAGGTTGACTCAGCCTTCCATCCTACCAAGGTGGGTAAAATGAGGACCCAGATTGTTGGGGACAATATGTGACTCTGTAAACAGCTTAGGGAATGCTGTAATCACCAAGAAGTGGCATATAAATTTAAAAGCTATTTCTATTGCTATCATGTTCTGATTTTATAGCACCGAGTTCTTGATGAATGGCATTTAGAATATCCCCAGACTATTCTTATTCTATTCCTGGGATGTCCCCTGTCTTTCTGTTCTTTCTACCTTTGGTTGAATTCCAAGAGCATAATAGTGAGATTCACTGAATTTTGGGGGTGGATCTCTGAATTTCTGCCCCTGCCATTTGGATCCTTAGCATTCTGAAGTCCATGAAATGTTTTCTCAAAGAAATTATTTTTGCAGTTTACAAGTACTCTGGAGAAAATATGATGCTGAGTCCATCTTAGAAGCTGAAACGATTTGAAATCAGTAATTTTCAGCCATGTGGTCCACTTTTATCTTATTCCATTTAGATTTCCATTAAATGTCACAGCCACACAAAGCATCTGGCTTCTATCCACACAAAAAGGGATTAATGCAATATTATTCTGATATGCTCAAATGCACTTGACTCTGAAATCTCATTTCTAAACCTGCAACCTATTGACATTTCCAAATACTGTGGAGAGGTCATTGTGTGCAATTTTGCAATTAGGAGAAAAAATAATTCATTAATTTCATTTTTGAGCTGTGCATGATTGTAAGACAGATCAGTGCTTTTCAATTAATGAAGTTTTCCCCATTTGATGGCATTGCTCTAAACTCAGCACTTAAACTGAAAAAAGTTCCAGAGTCGCCAAGCTCATTTATGTAGTTATCCTTCTATCTCTAATAGAAAGCTAATATAAGTTAATGAATTCTTGAGTTAACCTTGAGGCTTAGCTGCTCAAGCAATCAACATGGAGACATATAATCAGACATATTTATTTATTTATGAAAATACTTCTAAGCTAACTTTGCAGAAACAAAATGGCCAATTACTTGTGTGCAACAGAAAAAAATTATCCTGACTGCAAGAAATAGAATAAACTCTCAGTAAAATCATAATAATTTAATGGTAGGACATCTTAAATTAGGGTTAATTGATATGCCTGATTTTAAAAGCTAAGACATACAAATAAACAACCTGGCACTTGAAGGATTGTTGCACAGATTTCAAATGAACATTGAAAGAAGAATGCTAAGTATTTAAGGGAAACCCACAATAATTGACTGCTTTGGAAGGCTAACTTAATGATTGTATGCCGCCCAGAGTCCGAAAGGAGTTGGACGGCTCACAAATCTAATAAATTAAATTAAATTAAACTTCAAAGACTCAAGAAAACCAATTTGGTGTGAATGCTAACCCAGGAATATAGTACACATAAATCCAACAAAGCAAAACTCACAGTTGGGGTAAGCATTACGTAATAGGATTGCTGCAGGATTAAATTTGGAGACAATAATTATTGTTTCAAAGTAGGAAACCTTTTCACTTTAAGCCTGAGCTTTCAGAGCCTCAACAGGGTTTAGATGTATGCCATCAAAAAAAATCTTTGCTGTGTTCCTATTTTTGAGGTGGATATTCATTACAAGTAGACCTTATAAGAAGTTTTACTCTTGACTTCCCAGATCCATATCACACATTTCCATATCTGTCAGTGGACTTAAATTAAATTAATTTAGGATAACTACCCCTAACTCCCTAGTGTTTCTCTGCCCTTTTTTATCCTGGATTCAGAGTACCTGCAGGGTTTCTTTCACACAGAATTAACAGACCAATCAGATTCAGTCTGGAAGATATAATCCAGGGGTAAAATCAAGCAGTTTCTGAAATTTTGAATAGTTCAGAGAACCAGCAAACGCCACTTCTGGCTGGCCCCATAGTGGGTTGGGAATGGAGATTTGCAATATCCTTCCCCTGGAGTGAGGTGGAAATGGAATTTTTGCAGTAGCCTTCCCCTAGCATATCTACCAAGCCATGCTCACCAAGACACACCATGTATTATTATTGCTGTGAGCTGCCCAGAGTCTGCGGAGAGGGGCGGCATACAAATCTGATTAATAAATAAATAAATAAATGCCCACTAAGCCACACCCACAGCAACAGTAGTAAAAAAAATGGATTTCACCACTGATATAATCCCCAAATACCCATAAACTAATCTTTGTAAATGTTCACATTCCAGCAGGAGACATGACTAGATCCAAAGTTGGTATAGATAGTTTAGGCAGAGATTTAAAGTTACCTGTCCATTTGTGTCCCAATCACATCAACTCATCTTACCAAGTGATTGAGGAGCTGTCACAGAGAAGAAGGGGGTCAGTCTATTCTCCAAAACATACGAGGACAGGACCAGAAGTAATGAATGGAAGATCACTAAAGAGAGATCCAACCTAGAATTTAGCCGCCCCAGAGAGGGACAGCATATAAATCTAATAAATTATTATTATTATTATTATTATTATTATTATTATTATTATTATTATTATTATTATTATGTCAGTACAACACAGCAAACGAGATCACTATGCTGGATTTCGTATTTCATCACCAGTCGGGCGCTTTCCAAGCACCTAGGACTGCGTGATGTAGCGGCGAATTATGTTTGCCGATCCCAGTAAAGCGGCCTTTTGCAATTGACAGATGGAGATTTTGTCAATTCCAATGGTTTTCAAATGTCCACTGAGATCCTTTGGCACTGCGCCCAGCGTGCCAAGTACCACTGGGACCACTTTCATTGGCTTATGCCAGAGTCGTTGCAGCTCGATTTTTAGATCTTCGTATTTCACTAATTATTATTATTATTATTATTATTATTATTATTATTATTATTATTGTTGTTGTTGTTGTTGCTGTTGCTGTTTTTGTTGTTGTTGTTGTTGTTGTTATTATTATTATTGTTGTTGTTGTTATTATTATTATTATTATTATTATTATTATTATTATTATTTTCCTTGCCTCCAGTAGTTGTGGATGCTCCATCAATGTTTTCAAGAAGAAACTAGACAGCCATATAGGGTCTCCTTTTTGATCAGGGAGTTGGACTAGAAGAACTCCAAAATCCCTTCCAACCGCATGTTCTATGTTAGGCAGGAAGAGCTTATTGGCTAAAGAATTAGAAGATAAATTTTTCTGCCATAGATGAAACAAGCCTCCATTCATCTTGCTTTCTGGTATTGTATTAAGATCTGGCTCTGTAAACTAACATGGGTATGTAAACCTTTGGGTACTTGATTGGAAAAAAATGTGGGATTATGAAGGGCTCAGCAAAGATGCTGTTCCCTTGCGTATTCATCAAACTGCCTCCATAGATCTCAACTTGCCAAATTAGAAACAAATGGAATTACAATAAGTGGAGTGATAGCATTGGCAAGCTCAAACTGTTGACTCTATTTGACTCCATTTTACAATATTTACATGAATGCTGTTTGTCATAATTTGAAAAATGCTAAATTATGGGCCACCGGTGTCTTTTGTCTTATAGACAGAAAGCACACTCAGGCAGAAAGAGATTGGATAAATGTATCATGCTGAAAGGAAAGCCACCCAAAAACTACAAGTAGTCCTTGACTTATAGACTGGTTGTTTAACAAACTTTCAAAGTTATGCTGAACTTTAAAAAAAGAACAAACTACTTACAGCCTATCCTCAAATTTGTGACCGGCACCCTCTTCCCGCCTTCCTCAGGCACCTGGCAAGTTCACATTTAGAATTGTCTTGTCAATTTATGATTATTTTTTTTGCTTGCTGTTTTCCCATAGAATTAAGTATGTACCACTACGCTGTTACAGTGAGATTTATGCCATTTGATTAATTCATGACTAAATCAAGATGTTTTTTTTCTTTGTTAATGATGGATGTAATTGAAGCATTGTTATATGGAACTGTCAAATGAAATATCTCAATAAGTAATGTACTTGTATGTTTTCATTACATTTAAAAAGAAAGAAGTGGTCTTTATGGGAAGGTGAAAGGAAGAAATACATTAGGATTTTCCAATTTGTGTACAGTATGTATTAGGAATTAGGACATTTTTAGAAGTTGCCATAAATAGTAGAATGGTGACAACTGGCTCAGATACAAATTTTCTAAACCAGTTTGTCAATTTAGTCCAGATAATTTGCTGATTCAGTTGAAACCAATTTTGAAAAAAAATTGAAGGATTTAATTTTCTGGAATAATGTGGGCTTTTGCAGATAACAAAAACTCTTCCAAAACATTGAATACATTGAAAGGCCGCACGAATCCCAGCGACCAATTAGGTCCCACAGAGTGGGCCTTCTCCGGGTCCCATCAACTAAACAATGTCGGTTGGCGGGCCCCAGGGGAAGAGCCTTCTCTGTGGCGGCCCCGACCCTCTGGAACCAACTCCCCCCGGAGATTAGAACTGCCCCTACTCTCCTTGCCTTTCGTAAGCTCCTTAAGACCCACCTGTGTCGTCAGGCATGGGGGAACTGAGACATCTCCCCCGGGCATATACAATTTATGAATGGTATGTGTGTATGTATGTGTGTTTAGAAAATGGGGTTTCTTTTAAATGTTTTTAGTAGAAATTTAGATTTGTTGTAAACTGTTTTTTCACTTTGTTGTGAGCCACCCCGAGTCTGCGGAGAGGGGCGGCATACAAATCTAAATAAATAAATAAATAAATAAATAGATAGATAGATAGATAGATAGATAGATAGATAGATAGATAGATAGATAAATAAATAAATAAATAAATAAATAAATTTTTTTAAAGGCAATAATATAAAAGCTTAAATTTACAGGTTTTTAATAAATGCCCAAATTATTGTCTACATTTTTTCTCCTGTACGGAAATTAATGTACAGGAATACAAATTTCTAGTATGGTTCAAACTGTGTTTGATTTTTCATTTTTAGATTCTTTCCGTGCTTGGAATTACAATGCAGTAGCTTTTGAATAACTTTTTTTTTTTTAAATGCTGCTTTCTCTTATAAACTTGCATAATTTTCCTTATTCTCTTTTCCTTGTTCTGATGAGCTTCCTGTAACAGTTTGCAAAATCTCTCATCTTTCTCCCTTTATGATCTCAGACCACCCAGTAGTAGAAAATGCCCCTTGATTTTATTCTCTTCTTTGCTTGATTGTTGCAAAACCTACTTCTTCAAAGTTCTCATGACACTCTTTCACACACTAGATTTTTATGAGATTCTGTCTGAATTGCAGCCAATACCTAACTGTGGTTTTAAGGAGGAAACTGGATCTCATTGATGGAATACAGGAAATCACGCTGAACCACAATTCAGCAAACAGCCTCTGAACCTCAGGTCACTTGAGACCATTTTAGAATAGAATAAGAAAGGTTAGGTTAAGATAGGACAGAAAAGAACAGAATCTTGCAGGTTTTCTAGTCCACCCACCTGCTCAAGCAGGAGAACCTATACCACTGATGGCAAACCTTTTTTTCTTCGGGTGCTGAAAGAGCATGGGCTCATACTATCATGCATGCATGAGTGCCCACACCCATAATTCAATGCCTGGGGAGGGTGAAAACAGCCTCCCCTGCCACCCGAAGGCCCTCTGGAGGCTGGAAACGGCCTGTTTTCCAAATTCTGGTGGGTCCAGTAGGCTCATGTTTTGCCCTCCCCAGGCTCCAAAGACTTCCTTGGAGCTGGAGGAGGGTAAAAACACCCTCCCCCATTCCCCCAGAAACTCTCTGGTAGCCAAAAACGCCCTCCCTGAGCCTCTGTGTGAGCCAAAAATCAGCTGGCCAGCACACACCTGCATGTTGGAGCTGAGCTAGAGCAGTGCCTTGCATGCCAATAGATATGGCTCTGCGTGCCATAGATTCGCCATCACTGACATATACCATCTCTTACAAGTGATAATTCTAGGAATGGTCACCTCAATATCTCTAGGGGTGGCTTGGACATTTTTCTCTCAAGGCTAAACTACAAATACTGATACAGCCCCTTTATAGGATTCTTCTTTTAACATCAGTAGATGCAGTTTTATACTAATTCATATTATTCATCAATTATAACACAGCACTGTAATGGCTGAGGGCTCTTTGGTGTTCTCTGAGCTTGGTTGTTTTCCTGTAGATGTTTCTGATGATGTCTCAACACTGATAATGTTACCTAGTTGGCATAATGCAGTGGTTCTCAATTATTTTCTCTTACGCCCCCCTAGGAAAAGTAAACATTTTGTCCTCCCTCAACTCTCCGATCTGCGCCCCAATGGAATTTTAGTATTAACATTTATTATTTTACTTATTATAAGCTGCAAGCAAACTATTGGCTGGGGAAGGCTACTTACCTGGGAGTAAGTCACACTGAACTAAGTGGAGCCTGTTTTTGGTTAGGCAGACAAAGGCTACCATGGCTAGGCTCCTCTTTTGACACGGGGCCAGTCCAGCTTAACCAAGATGATGTTTTGGGGTCATCTGCCTGGCTCATAAGCATCACCTCTGCTGGGCAACAACAAGTTTAGAAATGAGATTTCAGAGTCAAGTGCATTTGAGCATATCAGAATAATATTGCATTAATCCCTTTTTGTGTGGATAGAAGCCAGATGCTTTGTGTGGCTGTGACATTTAATGGAAATCTAAATGGAATAAGATAAAAGTGGACCACAGGGTGATGTTCGAAGCTTTTGCCCAGCTGCAGAGGATGCTCCTCCTTCTCCAGAAGCGGGTTTGCCACATGTTCATGGCTACTGCACCGCCCACTGAGAACAACAAGAAACACAAACCAGAGTAAACTAATAGGAAAGGCATATAAATATATGTTAAGGTATAAAAATATAGACCAGACATTGAAAGATAACATGATAAGTTGGTGCAAAAGTTTAGGAAGAAATATTGACTTACAAACCTGGGAGAAAGTCTGGACATCTAATTGGAAAATGACAAAATCAGTTTCACTAAAAAAAACCCAAATCAAGATGTTTTATAGGTGGCATCTGCCTCCAAATAGAATAGCAAAGATGTTTCCTAACATGTCACCAAAATGTTGGAAATGTAAGCGAGAAATAGGTTCGTATTACCATCAGTGGTGGACTTGCCACAAAACTAGGTCATATTGGAATACAATAGAAAAGTGGATAAAGGAAATTACATTACAGGACATAAAGAAAACACCTGAATTCTTTTTATTAGGTATAACAAATCAGAAATATAAAAAGGATATTTTTTTTCTTAATTATTCATATTCTGACAGCAGCTAAAATTGTGTTCGCACAAAATTGGAAAGGTGAAGATCTGGAGACCTCACCTACAAAAAGATATTGACAAAATTGAACGGGTCCAAAGACGGGCTACAAGAATGGTGGAAGGTCTTAAGCATAAAATGTATCAGAAAATACTTAATGAACTCAATCTGTATAGTCTGGAGGACAGAAGGAAAAGGGGGGACATGATCAAAACATTTAAATATGTTAAAGGGTTAAATAAGGTTCAGGAGGGAAGTGTTTTTAATAGGAAAGTGAACACAAGAACAAGGGGACACAATCTGAAGTTAGTTGGGGGAAGATCAAAAGCAACGTGAGAAAATATTATTTCACTGAAAGAGTGGTAGATCCTTGGAACAAACTTCCAGCAGATGTGGTTGGTAAATCCACAGTAACTGAATTTAAACATGCCTGGGATAAACATATATCCATTGTAAGATGAAATACAGGAAATAGTATAAGGGCAGACTAGATGGACCATGAGGTCTTTTTCTGCCGTCAGTCTTCTATGTTTCTATGTTTCTAAGATATCCCCAAGGAAGATGAGGTAATAAGAAAAAGTATGGAATGTGCCGAGATGGACATGATGACAAGGCAGTTAAACAATCATAAAGAATCAGAATTTTATGATATATGGAACAAATTGTATACATGGTTAAATAAAAGGGAAAAAATAAGATTTAAATGATTTGGAATTATATTGAAGTATTAGAATTAGCTATATCTTATCATTTTTATAGGTGTAAAGTATATAAAAACAAAAATTCTTCTTTTCATTCTATATCAATTTTAAATGTTATCAGTGAATTTTCTTTTTTCTGTATTAGATAGACTTCAAAAATAAGTGGGGTAATGGCAACCCCAAATATATGTTAAATGTAAGTACAGTGGTACCTCAAGATACGAACCCCTCGTCTTACGAACAACTTGTGATACGAACCCGGGGTTCAGAAAATTTTTGCCTCTTCTTACGAACTTTTTTCGAGTTACGAACCGGCGTTCGGAGACTGCTGGGAAGCCGCGCGGCTGTTTTAAAAGGTGACAACCGGGCGGCGGGGCTTCCCAGAAGCCTCCTGAACGCCGGTTCGTAACTCGAACAAAGTTCGTAAGAAGAGGCAAAATTTTGCTGAACCCCGGGTTTGGTTCGGGAGGTTGCTGGGAAGCCCCCCAGGCCAGCTGCGACCTTTTAAAACAGCCGCGCCGCTTCCCAGCTGTCTCCCGAAGCCGAACGCGGAAGTTCAGGTTTGGCATTTGGCTTCGGGAGACAGCTGGGAAGCGGCACGGCTGTTTTAAAAGGTGACAGCCGGGCGGCGGGGCTTCCCAGAAGCCTCCCGAATGCCGGTTCGTAACTCCAAAAAAGTTCGTAAGAATTGGCAAAATTTTCCTGAACCCCGCGTTCGGCTTTGGGAGACAGCTGGGAAGTGGCGCGGGTGTTTTAAAAGGTCGCAGCCGGCCTGGGGGGCTTGCCAGCACCCCCTGAACCCGGGTTCAGGGTTCGGGGGGTGCTGGCAAGCCCCCCAGGCCGGCTGCGACCTTTTAAAACACCCGCGCCGCTTCCTAGCTGTCTCCTGAAGCCGAACGCTAAAGCCGAACTTCCGCGTTCGGCTTCAGGAGACAGCTGGGAAGTGGCGCGGCTGTTTTAAAAGGTCGCAGCCGGCCTGGGGGGCTTGCCAGCACCCCCCTGAACCCGGGTTCGGGGTTCGGGGGGGTGCTGGCAAGCCCCCCAGGCCGGCTGCGACCTTTGAAAACACCCGCGCCGCTTCCCAGCTGTCTCCCGAAGCCGAACGCCAAAGCCGAACTTCCGCGTTCGGCTTCAGGAGACAGCTGGGAAGCGACGCGGGTGTTTTAAAAGGTTGCAGCCGGCCTGGGGGGCTTGCCAGCACCCCCCGAACCCGGGTTCGGGGGGGTGCTGGGAAGCCCCCCAGGCCGGCTGTCACCTTTTAAAACACCCGCGCCGCTTCCCAGCAGTCGCCGAAAGCCAGTTTTTTGCGGGGGGTTTTTTGGTTGCACGGATTAATTGAGTTTACATTGTTTCCTATGGGAAACAATGTTTCATCTTACGAACCTTTCATCTTACGAACCTCCTCCTTGCACCAATTAAGTTCGTATCATGAGGTATTACTGTATGTCATGTTTGTCTTTTTATGAAAAATTTAATAAAGTTTAATTTTTTTAAAAAAGAGAACAACAAGAAACCATGCAGCCACCCAGCCCGGCCTGGCTCCTTCTCTTCCAGGCTCAGAGCAGTGTGCAACTGGGAAAACACTCCCCATCCAAGGGAATTGATCAAGAGCGACCATGCATATTCCCCGGGATCACACGTGCCTGCCCTGGCATCGCTTCGTGCCCCCAGGGGGCCGTGCCCCACTATTTGAGAAGGACTGGGGTAATGAAACATCTCTAAGAAACCAAACCCAAGCTCAGGGAGCATCAAGGACTTCTCATTTCAGCCCTGAGGTGCAGATATTCTCTTTTATTGTGAAGGCTGTGACAGATCTTTCCAAAATGCCAGAATAGTTTGATCTTTTCCATCACTTGCTTGCTGATGCATTTTTCATGGGTGATATCTAGGACTGAAACCTTTCAAAAGCAGACTAGAGGCTCTGGCGCTGAAACAGAATCCCATGCTTTGTTACAGGACTATGCTTATGTGATCATGCTACCATTCTGTCCCTTCCTACAATGCCCCTTTGGCTCTCTTCTCTTGCTCAATCCCCTCCCCTCCTATATTTTACATTAACAACACATATTGAAGTCTTAGGTCAAGCATCTCATTGCTTATAGCTACCAGAATTGAATCTCATTTGGAAGAGTTAAAAGCCATGCTTCACTGAATGTTATCTCATGCCTCCAGCCATTCATTTTGGCTACTGAACATGGTGCCGTTTCCAATCTTGGCTGCTAAACATGGTGTAGCTTTCTACTTATTATGCACCCAGCAGGGAAACGGTGGTATGCCTATGTACACATCAAGGAAATCATTGGCAGGACTCAAAATACAAATTCCAGCCTCTTCCTCACCTACTAAAAGAAAAAAAAAAGCCTTTGTACCATTGCTACTGCCGTAGATTTCTGGTGGATAAAATAAATACTTCATGAACAGAGATTACCTATTAGCAAGTACCCGTTGATTTGTCTCCTGGCCTTTTAGAAATGTTCTGATTGTGTTGGAGCAACCAAATGCTACAAGGAATCTGATCCCTATAAAAGAGTCTCTGGGTAGTTATTATGCTTATAGCTTCCCATGGAGAAACTGCGGAGAGGGGCAGCATACAAATCCAATAAATAAATAAAATAAACAAATAAACTGTACATCTTTAGCAGGATCTATTGTTTTCCAGCTCAAGGGCCAAGAACTCAGAATTCAAGAAAAGTCAGAAAAAGTTAATTGGGCTAAACAGATTGGTTGGGTGCTGCATTTGTTTTTGTTTAATTTTCCATCTTCCAATATTCTAGGAGTTTTCTTTCTCTATGAAAGATGTATCTATTTTTCAGAGTGCTTTTAAATTTATTTGGGTGGCATTTTTGAAAGAGTTTTTTGGTCACAATGGAGCAAAGGTGATACACAGCTAATGTTTCAGTTACTATTGTCTTGTTGTCCAGACCCCAAATCAGCAACAGTATCAACAATAACCAAAAGTAGGATCCAACCACTCTACCTGGGATGGTGTCATTGGAAAAAATGGAATTGCAAATGTAACAGCAATGGCCTATTACTACTGAAGGCATGTGCGGCTCACGATCTGATCATACATGGATCAGGACCAGACTATTTATGGGACCGCCTCTTGCCACATGGCTTTTAGAGACCAATAAAAGCACACAGAGTTGGCCTCCTCTGGGTCCCGTTGACGAAGCAATGCAGGCTGGCGGGACTGCGGCGGAGGGCCTTCTCTGTGGCCGCTCCAGCCCTATGGAACCAACTACCCCCTGATGTCCATACAGCTCCCACTCAACTGGCCTTCCATAAGACCACGAAAACCTGGCTTTGCTGATAGGCCTGGGGGCGGGGGGACATGAACTAACAACTGATAAGGCCAAACTGCATGAATGGTATGTATGCATGTGATTATGATGGTTTTATAATTAATGGGTTTTTTAAAATATGGGTTTTATAGTTTTAGATACTATATTCAACTTCTCCTTATTGTTCTGTATTTATTTGTATTTATATTATTGTTGTAAGCTGCCCTGAGTCCTTCGGGATTGGGTGCCATAGAAGTCAAATCAATCAACCCATCAATCAATCAATCAATCAATCAATCAATCACCAATACCATCCTTTACCTGCCCCCTCGCAAAAAGACCTCTTGGATGCACCCATGCTCCAAGCACAGGCATCTTATTGATTATGTCATTGTGTGGAGGAAAGACAGACAGGATGCAAGGTTGACCAAGGCCATGCCGAGTGTTGACTGTTGGACTGACCATAGACTCATCATCTCCAAATTAAGCTTTCACATCAAGCCAAAGAGACGTCCACAGCTGTGATGAAATAGATCAATGTCAGTAAGCTGAGGAACCCCAACACAGCAACTTTACTAGCAGAAGATCTTGACAACCAACTCTCAGAGCTGCAAGAGAACACTTTTTGGACATTGTGCACTATTCTGCACTAAAATTTCTAGGCCCTCACACAGAAAACAGTAGGACTGGTTTGACAAAAAATATGAAGAGATCAAGGCCTACTTGCTGAAAAGTACCGCCTTCATCATGCTTATCAGAATGACCCATCATCAACAGCTAAGAAAAAGGCCTTCAACAACACTCTCAGAATCGTATAGAGCAAGCTTCGCAAGATGCACAACTCCTGGTTGAGTACCAAAGCAGATGAAATTCAAAGGTTTTCCAATATCAATTATGTTACATGATTCTACAAAGCCCTCAGATCTGTTTATGGACCTCAGCCCTCAGGGAGCTCCCCTCTACTGGACACAGCTGGTACAACTCTCATAACTGAGAAGACCCTAATTCTTAAGTGTTGGACCGAGCACTTTCAATCTGTATTGAACCACTTATCTTCCATCAACAATAAGGCGATTGACAGAATGCCCTAGATGGGTATAAACAGGGGTGGGCATCAGGAAGGATGGGGTGGAATGCAGTTCTACTGGTGGAAATGAAGTTGCATGCACAGCTCCAGTTGACTGGCAGCAGTAAGTTCCTGGATTACTGGTCTCAGCTCGGCTCTCCTTTTTCCCCCTGCTGCTGCTGTGAGGTCCTCACTTTTTCCCTCTTTCCTCCTTCCTGGCCTCAGACAAGCTTCCCTCTCTCCTGCCCTGGTCCCCTCCAGTCTCATGCATCCACCTCACAATGCTAGAAGAGCTGCACCACACTGAAGCAGTCTGGGCTGCGGTCTTTTTCCCCTTGCAAAGCCGTCACTCTGCCCACAGCTGAGATGAAAAGGCATAGTGCGGCAATAACAGTTCACTTGAACAATGATGATCATTCAAGCCACTCCCACCTGGTCACATGGCCAACAAGCCACTCCTACCCAGTCACATGACCATCAAGCCACACCCACAAAATAAGCCACAAAAATTTTGGCTGCCCATTACTGGGTATAAACCACAACTTGGACTCCCCACCATCAAAAACTGAAACCCTACAGGCCATCAACAGAACTGTCCAATGGCAAGGCTTCAGGATCTGATACAATACCAGCAGAGATCTATAAGGATGGTGGTGCAGTGCTTGTCTACAAACTCACTCAGTTGTTCCAGTCTTTCTGGAATCAAAGAACCATTCCCCAGGAACTGAAACATGCGTCCATCATACACCTCTACAAGAGGAAAGGGAATTGACAAGTCTGCGATAATCATAGAGGAATATCTATCGCAGGCAAGATCCTTGCATGAGTGTTGCCGAACCACCTGACTGACCACCTGGAACAGGATCTATTGCCTGAACCACAGTGCGGTTTCTGCAAAAATTGTGGCACTGTGGACATGATCTTCGCAGCCCGACAGCTCCAAAAGAAGTGTCAAGAGCAGAATCGTGAATTGTACACCACCTTCATGGATCTCACTAAGGCTTTTGACACTATGAGTCATGAAGGCCTGTGGCACATCATATAAGAATTTGGATGCCCTGATAATTCATCCTGATGGTACATCAATTTCATGATTTTCTAGGTTCTATCATATCTCAAGACCTAAAATGGTCACCTAACATCAAAAACATCATCAAAAAAGCACCACAAAGAATGTTCTTTCTGTGCCAGCTCAGGAAGCTCAAACTGCCCAAGGAGCTGCTGATACAGTTCTACAGAGGAATCATTGAGTCTGTCATCTACACCTCTATAACTGTCTGGTTTGGTGCTGCAACCCAACAGAATCGACACAGACTTCAGAGGAGAATCAGAACTGCAGAAAAAGCAATTGCTGCCAACCTGCCTTCCATTGAGGACCTGTATACTGCACGAGTCAAAAAGAGGGCTGTGAAAATATATGCTCACCCCTCACATCCTGGACACAAATTGTTTCAACTCCTACCCTCAAAACGTCGCTACAGAGCACTGCACACCAAGACAACTAGACACAAGAACAGTTTTTTCCCGAACGCCATCACTCTACTAAACAAATAATTCCCTCAACACTGTCAGACTTTCTACTAAATCTGCACTTCTATTCTACTAGTTTTTCTCATCATTCCTATCACCCATTTCCTCCCATGTTGACTGTATGACTGTAACTTGTTGCGTATATCCTAAGATTTTTATTAATATTGCTTCTTCATTGCTTATTTGACCCCTATGACAATCATTAAGTGTCGTACCACATGATTCTTGACAAATGTATATTTTATTTTATGTACGCTGAGAGCATATGCACCAAGACAAATTCCTTGTGTGTCCAATCACACTTGGCCAATAAAAATTCTATTCTATTCTATTCTATTCTATGATGGTATGATGGCCTGTGTGGCAGTATGAAGGAGAAGCTTCAGAGGCCTTTTCCGTCACAAAGGGTGTCAAGCAAGAGTGCACTTGGCACTGACCTTGTTCAGCATAATGTTTTCAGCCTTCCAGAACAGTTCCTTGGGAGTTATCCTGAGATACAGGACCGATGGGAAATTGTTCAACCTGTGAAAACTCCAGGCTGTCACCAAGATAAAGGAGACTGTGCTAGGTGACCTCCTCTTTGCTGAGGACTGTGCCCTGAAAGCTGGATCAGAGCAGAAAATGCAAGCCAGTGTGGATAATTTTGCAGCAGCATGCGACAACCATATCAACATAAAGAAGATTGCAGTGATGCATCAGCCAGCCCTGAAAGCCAAATACCAAGAGCCCAGCATCACAGTAAAGGGACAAAATCTACAAGCAGTGGACCAATTTACATACCTTGGCAGCACCCTCTCCCGTACTGTGACAATTGACATTGAAGTCAACTGCAGAATCGCCAAGGCAAGCTCTACATTTGGCAGATTAATGTCCAACATGTGGAATAAGCCTTGCTACAAAGCTCAAAGCCTACCAAGCAGTAGTGCTAACTACCATGATGTATGCCAGTGAGACTTGGATTGTATACAGGAGACATGCTAGGCAATTGAACCACTTCCACATGACCTGCCTCCACAGAATTCTGAGGATCCAGTGGCAGGATAAGGTGCCAGACACTGAGGTCTTCTCCAGAGCAAGCCAGCCATCAATTCTCACCCTGCTGATGAAAGCCCAGACATGCTCGGCAGGCCATGTTGCTAAGATGCCAGACCATCACATCCCTAAACAGCCCCTCTATGGTGAGCTATCTAAAAGAAAGCAATTGCATGGGGGACAAAGGAAGCAATACAAAGACACATTGAAAGCCTAATTCAAGTCCCTCGATATCAACACCACCTATTCTATTCTATTCTATTCTATTCTATTCTATTCTATTCTATTCTCCTGGGAAACCCTGGCACAAGATCGACCAACATGACACATGCTGATCTACCAAGGCTGCCAGACATCTGAGACCAGAAGAACATTCATAGCAGAAGAGATGCAAGCACTCCGCAAAGCCAGAACTGCATATACTGTGACAATAGTGCCCACACATGTCTGCCCAACATGTGGCAGAACATTTCATGCCTGTACAGGCCTTACCAGCCTCCTGTGGACACATCGCGTACAGCCCACAACCCATTAGATGTCAAGTTCCTCTTCGAACATGATGGATGAACATCATCATGACTATTCATGTTTTGGTTTCTTATCTAGATTATCTCAAAGGGCTGGTGCATATTATCTATATAACTTTATCTAATCTTCTTTTTAAATTACCCAATCTGAACATTACTATTCTTCATCTTGTAACAACCTTCCTTCTAAAAACAGAAGATGCTGCCATAACATTCTGAATGGCAGAATTTTCAATGTACATTTGTTAATTTATCAAAGAATGGAAAATAGCCTTTGATGAGCTGTCAAATGGGTAGCCAAGCCTTACAAATGATAAAGAGAAGAAAACAGAACAAAGCTTGAATTGCAGTGTAAATCCCAATAATTCTTTGTTCTTGGAGTGGTATGCTTGGTTGCTTCACATGATATATTTTCTTTCATCCAGCCTCATTTAATCATGCAGCCTTTGTAGGTCTTGGGTCATGCACAATATTCTAGACTAGTTTCCTACAATTTTGCAGAGGAAAAGAAAACTCCCTTAATTGGAGTTTAAGTGCCTTAAACTTCCCACCGTTTAGTTTTGTTAAATGTATGTATTTTTGCAAGTTGCATTTTGTAAAACATTATATTATTTTACTGCAAGCATATATTTTTAGTTTCTCTTTATTTATTTATTTATTTATTCATTCATTCATTTAATATAATAATAACAACAACAACAACAACAACAACAACAACAACAATAATAATAATAATAATAATAATTTATTAGTTTTCTATACCGCTCCTCTCCGGGGGCTCAGGGCGGCTCACAACATATCAGGACAACATAACAATACATCTAAAAATCCAATTAATATGGCTAAAAAGACTTAAAAACTCTAATATATTTTTTAAAAAACATTCATCACCATTCAATATTAAAACTGAAAAAAGTGTGAATTTAGGATTAATTCCTGGTGTAGTTGGAAGACCCACTTATTTTGTAATTTTGCAGTAAAATATGACCCCCAACAATTCACACCTACTGTATGTCTTTGCTAAAATCTTTAGTCATGCTTCTATCACCTTTGAGTTTTGCTTCCTCCATGGGAAAATAAACAGCATTTGACGAGTAGAGGAAAATTAGATGCTTGATATTCATATATTTTTGGAGAGAACAAACTGAAAACTTACTAAAAGAGTCCAATCCCCAATGTGCTATTAAAGCTAAAGGTTTAATCAGTATTCTCAGTCTCAGGATTAGGTTGACTTCTTGTTGTGCTTTTACTGATATTTTAAACATCTGTTTTTCTTTTGATACAGTTTGCTGCTTCTGAGGGATGCTTAATTAAAATGCACATCCAAGGAACATGTGATTTATTTTAAACTGCACATGTTTTCAAAGTCATTGTGATCTTTTATATAATGTTTTTACATAAATGTTTTGAGTCTTTTTTGATAACTATTGAACTATTTTGGTTTAGATTTCACTGTTGTTTCATTAGATGCCTGCAAAAAATGTTCTTCTCTGTTACTTTTCCTAACATTTCATGGCTTCAAAAGACATTTCGATATTTATAGAAAGACCTATATGCCATCTCTTTCCTAAGATGCAATGTGTTTAATTACAACATAAAAATATGAATACTCTCTTTCAGTGGTAGATAACAAAAGTTTAACCATCACCATTACTACCATCAGTGCCCCAAGGAACTGCAAAATAGCAAGACATTAACTACCTTCCTAAAGGTCAGATTGGGTGGCTGCAAAGGTTTTCTAGAATGTGGGATACTGAAGCATCTAGAATACCCTACGAGACTAGACTTTCAATCCTGGGCCTAGAAAGTTTAGAATTAAGATGCCTTAAACAAGATCTAAGTATTGCCCACAAGATCATATGCTGCAACGTCGTGCCTGTCGGCGACTACTTCAGCTTCAACCACAACAACACAAGAGCACACAACAGATTTAAACTTAATATTAACCGCTCCAAACTTGACTGTAAAAAATATGACTTCAGTAACCGAGTTGTCGAAGCGTGGAACTCATTACCGGACTCCATAGTGTCATCCCCAAACCCCAAACACTTTACCCTTAGATTATCTACGGTTGACTTATCCAGATTCCTAAGAGGTCAGTAAGGGGCGAGTACAAGTGCACTAGAGTGCCTTCCGTCCCCTGTCCTATTGCTCTCCTATATCTCCTATACCCTTCTTCTATTCCTATATCTCTTCTTCTATTCTTTCATTGATATGTTCTATTACTATACCTTCTTTTCTATTCTTTCTTAGATATATTTTACTATGAGTATCTCCTCTATAACCTTCATCATGTATTTTCCTATGTGTATATAGATATATACCCACTAAAACCCTCATTGTGTATTGGACAAAATAAATAAATAAAAATAAATAAATAAAGATGCTTATCAGTCTCCCACCTGCCTTAACTTCACATGGGGTACGAACTTTTATGAACTTCTTCTATCTTGGCCCTGACAAACATTGCCAAGTAGGATGACCAATGCTATTCCTCTTCCAGTCCATAATTTTGGTTGAGGAAAATCAAATCCATTTAACCTAGAAGTTATCTCACTGAAACCCCACCCTCCAAAAATTTCCCTAAAAAGAAAAAGTCATAAATAGTCCAAAATGGCTTGATTGAGAGAGAACTTATCCAAATATATTATTATTATCCACTGCTTCAAAAGTAGCTGAATGTGTCCACTTCCTCAAAGATGTCAAAGGCTAACCACTTCCTTTAATCACCCAGTTAAACACAATTTGCACACAAATATTGGGATTGGGACACGGAATCCAATTTAAAAAGAACATGCAGAGAATTTATATTCCATGGTTTTCCCAATGTTAAAAGAATCCCAGCTATTGACTTTTCTCATAGGGTTATTCCAGGAAGAATAATTAGGTTATGCTAAAATTTCTTTGAGAATTTTACATTATTATTATTTTGTTATTATTATTTATTAGATTTGTATGCCTTTTTATTAGATTTGCTAAGCTTTTTTAAATAGAGACAATATGGTTCATTATAGCCAGCACATGCCTGCAGGTTTCCTTTTAGCAGTTTAAAACCCAGCAAAGATTTTCACTCTGATCTATATTTATCTTTCATTCATAGAGGAATATTAGCGAGTCATAAAACTACCTAGCTATAATAATAATAATAAGCCAGTGAATATAAAACAGACTTTATTTGCCATAGAGACAGCTGAGTGATTCTGTAAATTGGTTGTAAAGAACTGGCCATGAAGTTCTTCACTCAGTTAAGGATAATGGGCATATATTTTCCTCTTATAGAGTAATCATTATTTCTATCCTTATCAGAGTTTTCTACTCACCAAACTCCTAGAGACAACTGAAGATGAAGCTGTGAAGAGTTTCTACTGAGAATTCCAATAATGTACAAAAAAAAAGAATGAATCAATGAACAACCATGTATTTGTGTTTTGTTTTCCTTTGCTCCACTGTTGTCTTTTTAAAAATATACGCTATTTGTTATATATACAGTATACATGTACTAGCCACCATGCTATCACTTCTGGAGTGAGCAAGATTATGCAAAATGCAAGAATGAAAAAAACTAAGAAACAAATAGTAAAAGAAATTAGAGCAACATATTTATTTTTTTTAAAGAAAGAAAGTGGTTTGCCATTCACTGTATTTCTCTATACCGTTCCATCCTTGCAAGTCATACTTGCTTGCCCCATGTTCAAACATTGATTCCTTCATTGCCTGTTTCCTCCTCCACCTGACACAGTTATAGTGCATACACTCATTTTGTAAAATATCCATTCTCTATTTTTCTATTTTTAAAAATCTTTTCCCACTGCCCAGATCCTAAAATCTCTGGGTAAGATGCAATACAATTCAGAAAAAGTAAAAGTCAGGAAATTAAAATGTAAAATATAATAAAAAAAACCTCAAGCAGATGTTAGTATAAAAGAAAAGAAGTGCAACACTACAATTGGAGTATACTACAGACCACCAAACCAATCAGATACAATTGACAACCTCCTTACAAGCCAACTAACAGAAATATGCAACAAGCACAGCACAACAATAATGGGAGACTTTAACTACCCCGAGACAGAGAGGGGCGGCATACAAATCCAATAAATAAATAAAATAAATAAATTAACTGGAAAACAAACTCAGCACCAAGTGGAAAGTCTGACAGATTTCTCACCAGTCTCGCTGATAACTTTCTAACCCAAAAAGTGGAAACAGGAACCAGAGGGACTGCAATACTCGACCTAATATTAACAAACAGGGAAGAAATGATAGAGGGAATTGAAGAAGAAGGGACACTGGGTGAGAGTGACCATGTCATCCTCAAATTCAACATATTTATTTATTATTATTTATTTATTCGATTTTTATGCCGCCCTTCTCCTTAGACTCAGGGCGGCTTACAACATGTTAGCAATAGCACTTTTTAACAGAGCTAGGCTATTGCCCCCATAATCCGGGTCCTCATTTTACCCACCTCGGAAGGATGGAAGGCTGAGTCAACCTTGAGCCGGTGATGAGATTTGAACCGCTGACCTTCAAATCTACAGTCAGCTTCAGTGGCCTGCAGTACAGCACTCTACCTGCTGCGCCACCCCAGCTCATTTATTACAATCACCAACTGCTGTACCCAACACCACTAGAGTCCCAGACTTCAGAAAAGCGGACTTTAACAATCTCAATCCCAATTCTGGAGAAGGTGCAGAGCAAACCTGGAAAAAAAAACCTGGAAGGAACTTCTAAAGGGTAAAACCACACAGGAAGCCTGGGAGGCCCTAAAAAACAGTATCATGGATGCCCAAAACAATACAATTCCCATGAAAAAGAAAAACAGGAAAACCAAAATGAAACCAGCTTGGCTAAACAAAGAACTTGCAGACAACATAAAAGAAAAAAAAGCCAAATACAAAAAATGGAAAGAAGGACTCATAACCAAAGCAGAATATCAGCAAACAGCCAAAACCTGCAAACAAAAAATAAAAACAGCAAAGGCCCAACATGAACAATACCTTGCAACGAAAGTCAAAGACAACAAAAAAAGTTTCTTCCAGCACATAACAAGAAGAAAATCAAGGAAACAGTCACTACACTAAAAAACGAAGACGGTAATGAAATCACAGACAACAGAGACAAAGCACAGCTGCTCAACACCTACTTTGCATCAGTCTTCAAACAAAATGGAACCACCTACCAACCAACTTGCAAGTCTGCAACAAATAGCCCTGGAACCGAAGTCAACATAGACAAAAACACAATAAGGAACTACTTGTGGGAGCTCAACAAGTACAAATCACCAGAGCCAGACGGACTTTACCCCAGAGTCCTAAAAGAACTGGCAGACACCATTGCGGAACCACTTCTCCTCATCTACCAAAAATCCTGGACCACTGGAGACCTTCCGGAAGACTGGAAACAAGCTGACATAGTCCCCACCCACAAAAAAGGTAAAAAGACTGACCCAGGCAACTACAGACCAATCAGTCTGACTTCTATACCTGAAAAAATACAGGAGAAAATAATTTTTTAAAAATATTGCCACTACCAAGAAACAAACAACATTATATGCAACAGCCAGCACGGGTTTGTCAGAAACAAATCATGCCAAACCAACCTCATATCATTTTTTAACACCATAACCAAATCAGTGGGCCAACACAACACAGTAGACCTCATATACTTGGACTTCAGCAAAGCTTTTGATAAAGTTGACCACAACCTCCTAATTCACAAATTAGAAAAAACAGGTAGGTTACAATACATGCAGATGGATAAACAGTTGGCTGTCCAACCGCACACAACGAGTTGTCCTCAACGGTGCCAAATTCACATGGAAGAAGGTAGGCAGTGGGGTACCATAGGGTTCCGTCCTGGGCCCTGTACTCTTCAATATTTTCATCAATGACCTGGATGAGGGAGTAGAAGGGGAACTAATCAAATTCGCAGATGACACCAAGCTGGCAGGGGTAGCCAACACCCTAGAGGACAGGCTCAAAATACAGAAAGATCTAGACAGAACACTATGGGCCCACATTAACAACATGACATTCAATGTCGACAAGAGCAAAGTCCTTCACCTTGGTAAAAAAAAACAACCTAGACACACATACAGCCTGGGAGAAACCCCGCTTAGCAGTAGTGACTGCGAAAGAGATCTTGGAGTCTTGGTGGATAATCAACTAAACATGAGCCAGCAATGTGCAGCAGCGGCCAAAAAAGCCAACACTATCCTAAGCTGCATCAACAGGGGGATACCCTCCAAAACCAGGGAAGTCTTAATACCACTCTACTATGCCCTGGTCAGACCACATCTGGAGTACTGCATCCAGTTCTGGTCACCACACTTCAAAAGAGACATTGAAACTCTGGAGAAGGTGCAGAAAAGAGCAACCAAAATGATCAGGGGTCTAGAAACCAAGACTTACGAAGAGAGACTGCAGGAACTGGGCATGGATAGCCTAGAGAAAAGGAGGGCCAGAGCGGATATGATAGCAGTCTACAGGTATACGATGGGTTGCCACAGAGAGGAGGGGATCACTTTATTCTCCAGGGCACCGGAGGGCCGGACAAGGAACAACGGCTGGAAGCTGACCAAGGAGAGATTCAACCTGGAAATAAGGAAGAACTTCCTGATAGTCAGAGCAATTAACCAGTGGAACAACCTGCCTGCGGAGGTTGTGAACTCCCCAACTCTGGACACTTTCAAGAGGAGATTGGACTGCCATCTGTCTGGAGTGCTATAGGATTTCCTGCTCAGGCAGGGGGTTGGACTTGATGACCTGCATGGTCCCTTTCAACTCTAACAATAAATAAAATAAATAAATAAAATAAAATATCCTTTCCATGGCCACAAATAATATTCCTTAGTGAATTTGACTGGCAAAGATGGACAAAAATGAGATTTCTTTTGGTTCTGAAACTAATAAATGTTCACATGTTTTGATCACAGAAAGGGTAAAAAAGAACTGATTTTTTTTTTTTAAAGAAAAATGTGGGAGGTCTTTTTTAATCTGAATGATTTGTCCATCCCTAAAGAAACATTTTCATTGGAAATTCACAGTAACTATTAACTTCATTTAAAAATAAACTTGAGAGTGGGAATGGTACTGCAATTAGAAAGGGGTGGGAGAGCCTCTATTTTATGAAATCTTGTTTTCATAACACGCAGCAGAAAGTAGGCGGACATATGGCAGAAGGAATGGGGCAAAGATTGCTTTAACTGTTCATTCTAAAATAGAAAAGGGCGGCTTTCAGGTGATGAACCATGTTGGCAGTAGAGATATTAGAATAAAAAGAAGATGAAAGTGGACAATTTTGGATCTTCTGAAAGACAGGCCTAAAAATAGAAGCAGCATGGAAAACTGCGGCAGATGGAAAATATGTTTTTTTTTCTCTCTCATTCTTTTTTAAAGTATTTATTGTAGCTGTGCACATAGTGTCGCCTTTGTATCTAGTGCAGAGAAGGAGGAGGACAAGTCAATTTCTGTTTCCCCCCCCTTCAAAATAAAGCAAATACCTCTGAGTCATATGCTGGAAATAGCACTGATATCCAAAGCAGATGATTTAAGGCAAAACTTTATGTAACAGGCAGTTCTATTAAATTTTCTTGAGTTAAACATGGGAACTGATAATAACCGTTGCTAATTTCTGGCTAGAGGGTTGGAAGAAGGTTTGTTGGATGCAGAAGATCCCTGGGTCTGTTCCCATTATCTTCAGAAAAGGCTGGAGAAAAAAAAAATCTTCCTGGATTCTTTTTTTCTTTTTAGTGCTCTGACTGTCAAGGGTGCAAAGATTAGGTGCATAGGCAACTGAGGGAAAAAAAGTTTAAACTCTTTGGAATGCCTTGAAAATGAATACAGAAGATTCAGAAGAAAGAATGAAAAAGAAGCCAGGTCAGGAAGAAAGAAGAAAGGCAGGGGAAATCAAATACTGAATAACAGAGTTGGAAGAGACCTTGTGTTGTGGCCCATCCACATCTCGCGCAGGTGGTCATGGATCCCAAAGATCGAGAGCAGTTGTAGTGCAGTACCATCAGCCCATGCACCTGGCACCCAAATCCAATAGCGAGGAGGTCAGAGAAGATTTGGGGTCAAAAGCTGAAAGTCAACCAAGGCCTTCTGCACATCCTGAGATGTACACAAGTGACTCAGGAGAAGAGGAAGAACCTCTTTTTGACATTAGGGCATGCAGGGCTCTTAGAAGGCAAGAGTGGCTATGCAAGAGGAGGTTTCTTCGTGAATAGAGCTGCAAGCTAATTGGCCACACCCTTAGACTATTTAAGGCTTAGCTATGCCTTCAGTGCAGAAGATAACACCATTTTGTTCCAGATTTTTCTTCGGCTGTCTCTCTGACTGAATGTTTGTCAACGTTGGCAACTTTAAGGTATGTTGGCTTCAAGACTACAAATCCACATTTAAGAGGTGTGGACTTCTTAAAGGTATATCTCAGAATCCATCTTTAAGAGTATGGACTTCAACTCTTGGCTGGGGAATTCTGGGTGTTGAAATCCACACTTCTTAAAGTTGTCAAGATTGTCCAAAAAACTCCACTGCTCTAGAGCTTTGGTGTTCACACTTACAAGCACAACTAGTATAATAGTATAGAATAATTATAGAAACTTCTGCCATCACTCTTTTTTTTCTAGAAGATTAAAGATCGATGGCGGAGGGAGATTGAGAAATTTGAGCTTAGTTCTTCAAAGTAAACATGCCTTGAATTTAATTTAACAATGTTTTTAATATTTGTTGTTTTTACTTTGATCCCTATATGTTTTGAACCTATATTTCAAATTATGAGTTCCCTTCTTCATTTCCAGTCTGCATTTAAGCACCTTTTAAAAGCCACTCACAGTAAAAATATCAGTGATATTTTTATTTTTTGTAAAAATTATAATTCTAGTGCTCTATTATGAAAGGTGTTTTGTTGTTCTCAGAAATATAGTAATACACCATTTTTAAAAATATTTAAATTAAATGTTTTTAAATATTGGATTTTTAGATTGTAATTTTAAATTTAATTAGATTTGCTGTTGTACTGCATTGTTATATTATATACTGTTAGCCACCCCGAGTCCTCAGAGAAGGGTGGAATACAAATCTAATAAATAAATAAAATTAAATTTTAGTACACACACATACTCACACACAGAGGGGGTCAAGTAAAATAATTTGAAACATATTTCTACTTTCTACTGAAAGTTGGAAAAAAAAATATTTTCCAAAGCACCGGAAGGCAAGATAAGACGTAATAGATGGAAACTAATCAAGGAAAGAAGCAACATAGAACTAAAGAGAAATTTCTCGACAGTGAGAACAATTAACCAGTAAAACAGCTTGATTACAAATGTTGTAAGTACTCCATCATGGAGGCTTTGAAGAAGAACTGGATATATATTTATCCTGAATGGTATTCGGGTCTCCTGCCTGAACAGGGAGTTAGACTAGAAGATCTCTAAGGTCCCTTCCAGCTCTGTTTTCCTATTACAAGCAGAATCCCAAATAATTGGAAACCTGTTGACAGCTTGCTAGATAGAACAGAAATTTTTCTTTTTTAAAATTCCTACTGGAAGTACAAAAACCATGTGAGTTGCAGTGAGATGCTTACTTAACCAATGTAAGTAGGAGCACCTTTCAAGAGTCCTGGTCAATACAGAAGAGAATGAAACAGAGGTTGTAAAGGACTTATCCAAAGAATATATGTAGCTATCATATAAAGCCTCTTGACCTATTTACTCTGAGAGCCCATGAGGTTAGGCAAATACTGAAAGCACTTTATTCTTTATGAAAAGTAGCACAGGTTAGATTGCAGCATGAAACTGACTTTGATGTTGAAAGAAGTCAACAGATTTGTACTAAGAGAATAAATTGATGGGGAGATTGTTCACAAGATAAGTTCAGTAATAGGCTGGATTTGAATTACCCTGAACAATCCTCATTACAACAGAACAAAATGTGTCAATTTCAGGAAGCTTAATAAACCATTTTTCTTATGTTCACAACATATGAATCATTAACACACCTAAGTATTGAAAAATTAATTGTACATTATAAATCAATAAGGTTCTGTAGGGTTTATACCTAATTTTATAATGCATAAATTTTGTCTGCAACAGATTCAACCAGTATTTCTACAATATAAGGTGTCAGGCCAAATGTAGAGAATTCTCTATAGAACGTTTCCATTTTCTTTGTATATTTTCCAGGTCATTAGCTTGTCAGAGGCAATGCTGCTGATTTTTAGCTGGAATAAAGGAAAATAAATAAACTGAGGTTGGTGCTTATTTTCTTGGAATGAAAGGTTACCTCTAAACACAATTACTGAATACATTTTTATTTGCTGAAAGTAGTTGTTTTCTGCTAATCACTGGGATGAAGTAATGAGTGTATTTCTGGCAGTTCCAAATTATCCACTGCCCAAGGAGTAATGGATATACTGCATTGAAAAAGGTCATTTATAGGGATTTTTCAAAATTACAACAACAAATTTAAGAAAGGTGTGAATGCAATTAAACTTTTTACATTTAAATAAAAATTAAATCTAATGAAAATGTCATCACCCTGAAACATTTTTTCCCTTGGCTTGACAAATGGGTCAATATGTAGCCTGTTCTATTTATTATTGATTTGTTAAAATCATATTGGCTTTCCATCTCACAAACAAGTGATTCTGAGCAGTGTAGAAGAAGATTGAAAACCATATATGTATATATGAAAAAGTGGAAGGCTAATTCACAAAGCTTCCTCCTCCTATTTTCCCCACAACAATAGCTCTATGAGCTAGGTTGGGTGGAGAGAGAGTGACCAGCCCAAGGTCACCCAACTGGTTTTCCTAGCTAGACTAGAGCTCTATCTCCTGGTTTCTAGTCTGATGCCTAAATACAAGATCTAAAAGGATCTCTTTTCTGGAAGTTTTGGAAAAACTTGGTTAGACCACACCTAGAGTATTGCATCCAGTTTTGGTCACTACACTACAAAAAAAGACATTGAAATTCTAGAGAAAGTGCAGAAGAGAGCAACCAGAATGATAAAGTATCTGGAAAATAAAACATATGAAGAGTGGTTGCAGGAATTGAACTGGCCAAGTCTGGCAAAGAGAAGGACCAGGGGTGACCTGATAGCAATATTCCCATATTTGAGGGGCGACCACAGAAAGGAGAGGGTCAGGCTGTTTATTGAGGCACCAGAAAGCTAAACAAATAATAATGGATGGGAGCTGACCAAGGAGAGATTCAACATGGAAGTGACTTTATGATGGTGAGAGCAGTCAACCAGTAGAACAGCTTGCCAGCGGAGGTTGTGAGAGCCCCAACACTTGCAACCTTCAAGGGGAGATTGGACTGCCATCTATCTCAAATGGTGTAGGAATTCCTGCTTGAGCTGGGGGTTGGACTAGATGACCTGCAAGGTCCCTTCCAACTCTAATAAAAACAAACACAAAAAACAGGTATCAAATCCAGTTTCATTTCCAGGAGAGAATGTTCCATAAAGCAAGCACAATAATAAATAACTTCCCACCCAGGACCTACCAAATATAGCTCCCTACCCAATGGGGCTGGTAGCGTTTTATTCTGTCATATATTTCATAGATTCACCCACAAGGTTACATCATTCTAGTTCCCTATTAATCTGTGGGTTTAGAATGAAGCCACATAAAATATACATGTTGCTTTATATTTTCACTTAAAATAATGTTCTAAATATAGTTCAATTGTGAGAGCCACGAACTGTGCTGAAATATTTGGACAGCGGCAAAGCCAATGGATAATTAACTTCTAAGCAGCTTATCAGCTGTGATACTGCAAATAAGCTCTATTTGTGAACAATTTAAAGTCCTTAAGCATCCTTAGGTATCATATAATTCATGGTGAAGGGTTCTAGCTTTCAGTGCTCTTTCATAAATTCATCCAGTGAAATTAATTTAATATCTTCATTTTAAAATAAACGTACATGCTGCTCAATGACAAATGGCTGTGAGTAGCTTCTAAAAATACAATACATTAAAACGGTGTAGTTGGGCACTTGGAAATAACTCTGAAACAGTTTTGATGAATAATGCAAACACTTCTCAGTAAATATTCATATTTTAAGTACCTTGGGATAGAAGCTCCCCTCCTCTTCCCCCCTTCCTCTTCCTTTTCTTTCCATTCTCTTCTTTTTCTAAAGCTCGGTGCTTTTTCTTTATCATCTCTCTATGTTTGCCATGCTGAAAGTTGAAATTATCTTTAAAAAGTTAGGAATGTAGAAATGTGAAAAGCCATGCGTGTGTCCTATTTTACAGTCTCCTCTTCCTTATAGACTCATTCTTGTTTTGATATTTTCTCATGTCAAAACACTCAATTTCACAATCTAGTTCCTTGCAGCACATCTCCTTCAGCTTGATGCTCTGAGCAGATGCCACTAGAATAGCATAGCCATTCACATCACATAATGGAAGTAGAATCTCTTGTCTTCACCATCAACACAAATGAAACCTCTATGAGACTGGCACAGCTGTCTCTTAGTGATAGTCTCAATTTCACAGTTTGGGTAAATGTTTTTGATGAGTTATTTGTTTCATCTGTGCTTCTGTTCAATTTCCCCGCTCCCCTTTTTGCTGTTTGCTTCAATTATTTCTTCTCAAGCTAGTTCTCCTTTCTCCTTTTGTCCTTCAAAACATTTGAACTGTTTCTTCTGCTTCACTGATGTTCTCATCAGGTTGAGTTGAGGTGATATTGTAGGAAAGAAATAACCTGTAAGAACTGTTCCTATGGCTAATGGGGATCAACATTTTTAGTTTCCACAGCTAGAAAGAAAATCTTTTGAGTAGTGATTTAAGGAACAATCCTTAAACATTTTTCAAAAACCCAAATAGGAATGCATTATTTTTTTATTAATTGACACCAATTTCATAAACAACAATCTCATCATTCCTATCACCCATTTCCTTCCATGTTGACTGTATGACTGTAACTTGTTGCTTATGTCCTAAGATTTTTATTAATATTGTTTCTTCATTGCTTATTTGACCCCTATGACAATCATTAAGTGTTGTACCACATGATTCTTGACAAATGTATCTTTTTCTTTTATGTACACTGAGAGCATATGCACCAAGACAAATTCCTTGTGTGTCCAATCACACTTAGCCAGGTTCGCCTGGTGCACCAGTTGCGGCCCTATCTGGACCGGGACTCATTGCTCACAGTCACTCATGCCCTCATCACCTCGAGGTTCGACTACTGTAATGCTCTCTACATGGGGCTACCTTTGAAAAGTGTTCGGAAACTTCAGATCGTGCAGAATGCAGCTGCGAGAGCAGTCATGGGCTTACCTAGGTATGCCCATGTTTCACCATCACTCCGCAGTCTGCATTGGCTGCCGATCAATTTCCGGTCACAATTCAAAGTGTTGGTTATGACCTTTAAAGCCCTGCATGGCATCGGACCGGAATACCTCCGAGACCGCCTCCTGCCACACGAATCCCAGCGACCGATTAGGTCCCACAGAGTGGGCCTTCTCCGGGTCCCGTCAACTAAACAATGTCGGTTGGCGGGTCCCAGGAGAAGAGCCTTCTCTGTGGCGGCACCGGCTCTCTGGAACCAACTCCCCCCGGAGATTAGAACTGCCCCTACTCTTCCTGCCTTCCGTAAACTCCTTAAGACCCACCTTTGCCGTCAGGCATGGGGAAATTAAACATCTCCCCCTGGGCACGTTTAATTTATACATGGTATGCTTGTGTGTGTGTCTGTTAGTATATGGGGTTTTTTAAATCTTTAAATATTTTAATTAATTGGATTATTATGATTTGTTTCACTTGTTGTGAGCCGCCCCGAGTCTTCGGAGAGGGGCGGCATACAAATCCAAATAATAAATAAATAAATAAATAAATTCTATTCTATTCTATTCTATGCTGGGCAATCATATCTCCTATCCTCAAATAATTCACTAATTTCTCTTATATTACAGTGTTTCTTTAGAGGGCCAATAATTAAAAGTAATAGGCAGAAATTGGCTGACTAAAGAGTGAAAGAAGATGATTGTCCAGACATTGTTTATTCTGTCTAACGCACTCAGTGTAGTACTGGCATAATTGAGGCCTACCTTGGCACAAAAGGCCCTGATAACTATTTGTATATTCATAAAGTACATGCTTGTGTACCATAACTTCTTTCCTCTGTCTTTTCTCCAGCTCATTTTCTTATTTCCTATATATTGTAAGCTGAACTGCTAAGTATATGATCAAGGCAATCAGTGACATCAGAATAGACATGAAAAGACAAGCTTCATGGGTCACTAATATCAAAAGCAAAAGCACTTAGAGTTATATATCACTTCACAGTGCTTTACAACCATCTCTAAATAGTTAACAGAGTCAGAATATTGTCTCCAACAATCTGGATCCTCATCTTACTGACCTTGGAAGGATGGAAGGCTGAGTCAACCTTGAGACAGCTGGCAGTCAGCAGAAGTAGCCTGCAGTCTGGATTCTATTTTTTTAAAGTGTGTTTTTTTTTTTGTTAGGATTCTGTCCATAACTGTTGGGTTGAAAATATATTAGCTGCAGGTGTTGCAAACTGCCACAAGAGGGAGCTAGGTTTATTTTATTTTCCTTTGTCTAAGCTACTTATTGTTAGGCTTGCTCTGCAATTCTCTGCATGCTCTCTATTGTAGTTATGTATTACAGCTAAAATATATTTAAGCTTGATATATTTGTTTGCTGATTATGACAAAGACACTGGTAAGAAAGACATGTACTTAGTAATATTTGGATTGCTGTTCTGATGTATTATGTGTATGACTTTAGACTGTTTATCTGAATATGTTATTTCTCAAAGTAAACTTTAATTCAAGTTAGTATGTTTGTGTGTGGCTGAGTAATTATTCACAACTAATCAAAAGTTTCTTCCAGCAATGTAGCTTACCAGTTCAGGTTTCCACTCTTCTCTCCAGCACAATATCACGAATCCTCTTACGCAGATGGCATCCAATCTTCCATGATAAGTACTCAGCTCATTTGTGGCTGCTGTGGCTTGGACGACTGTGAGAGTAGTTTTTCAGCGCCTCTAGTTGAAGACTCTAGGCCACCCCTCCCAGGTCACCAATAGAAACATAGAAACATAGAAGACTGACGGTCTTAGGATGGATATATGTTTATCACAGGCATGTTTAAATTCAGTTACTGTGGATTTACCAACCACGTCTGCTGGAAGTTTGTTCCAAGGATCTACTACTCTTTCAGTAAAATAATATTTTCTCATGTTGCTTTTGATCTTTCCCCCAACTAACTTCAGATTGTGTCCCCTTGTTCTTGTGTTCACTTTCCTATTACAAACGCTTCCCTCCTGGACCTTATTTAACCCTTTAACATATTTAAATGTTTCGATCATGTCCCCCCTTTTCCTTCTGCCCTCCAGACTATACAGATTAAGTCTTTCCTGATACGTTTTATGCTTAAGACTTTCCACCATTCTTGTAGCCCGTCTTTGAACCCATTCAATTTTGTTAATATCTTTTTGTAGGTGAGGTCTCCAGAACTGAACACAATATTCCAAATGTGGTCTCACCAGCGCTCTATATAAGGGGATCACAATCTCCCTCTTCCTGCTTGTTATACCTCTAGCTATGCAGCCAAGCATCCTACTTGCTTTTCCTACCACCCGACCACACTGCTCACCCCTTTTTGAGACTGTCAGAAATCACTACTCCTAAATCCTTCTCTTCTGAAGTTTTTGCTAACACAGAACTGCCAATGCAATACTCAGATTGAGGATTCCTTTTCCCCAAGTGCATTATTTTACATTTGGAAACATTAAAATGCAGTTTCCATTGCTTTGACCATTTATCTAGTAAAGCTAAATCATTTACCATATTACAGACCCCTCCAGGAATATCAATCCTATTGCACACTTTAGAGTCATCGGCAAATAGGCAAACCTTCCCTATCAAACCTTTCCCTATGTCACTCACAAACATATTAAAAAGAATAGGACCCAGAATAGACCCTTGTGGCACACTGCTTGTAACCTGTCTCTATTCAGAATACTCACCAATAACAATAACTCTCTGATGTCTATGCTTCAGCCAGCTTGAAATCCACTGAACTATCCAGGGATTAAGTCCAATCTTCACTAATTTATCTATCAGCTCTTTATGTGGAACCGTATCAAAGGCTTTGCTGAAGTCCAGGTAGGCAATATCCACGGCACCACCTTGATCCAACACCTAGAAAGCATCCAGAATGGTGTCCTACTTCTTTACCACCCCTCAAAGGTGGTTCTGGTCCATTTCCAACAGAACCAGATCCCCCATGTGGCGTGAATATCAGAGTTCCCCTGTGGAGCACGGGAACTCCGTGTCACCACGGTGTGTGGCCATGCCCCTCTCCAGTATTGCATTCTACCAAGTGCATCAGATACAACTCAAGATTAGGTTACTGCTCCTCTCTTCCTCTCCCACCTGTTTTTGAGTATAATTGTTTTGCAACAGAACTAGAGGTGGGATTCAGCCAGTTCGGATCGGTTTGGGTGAACTGGTAGTGGCAACCTGCAGGTGAGTCCATCCATCTGCCAACCCACCAGGGCTCAATTCCATCCTATATTTCAGTGTTGCTACACACATGCGCAGATTAGTGTGTGAGTGCAATGCCATGTTTTTTGACACCGCACGCAGGCGCGGACAGCATACATGAGCAAATAGCCATGTTTTTGGATGCAGTGTGCATCTGTGTGTGCTTACATTTTCTATTCTGTGTGAACCACTTATTAACTTATGTGAAGTACATAACAGAAGTAAATAGACCCAACCAAAATGGCCAACAGTCAGTTGTAAGAATTATAGTTCAGTAATTTCTGGAAGAATGCACTTCCTACATTCTTGCACCATTTTAAGCTTACAGCTTCATACCCTGCATTTAAGGTGTTAATTGTTTGGTGTTAATTGTTTAAGCAATATTTATTGAATAGACCACCAGTCAGGTCTTAAACTATAGGTTACAAAAGCATAATGGCTAGGTTTGTAAGCCTAGAAATAACAAAGAAAATGAAAACTAAAGCAACCACAAGGGACTCCTTCCATAGAGAACATGTACAAAGGCAGAATATGGAAACAAAATAAGCACAGAATGTGATAACGATTAATGAGTTAACAGAAGCATATATTACTCCCCACAGCAAAGAGAAGCAAACATGGTCAAATTGATTCTTTTACCCGAAGAAGAGAATATAACTAACTTTGTTTTTATTCTGAAATTGCTTCAGATTTTGTGCTTGCAATGAAAAAAATATATGAAACTTTGATTTGGTTTGTGATAGCTTGATAGGCTTATTGTTATAGAAATAGAAACATAGAAACATAGAAGTCTGACGGCAGAAAAAGACCTCATGGTCCATCTAGTCTGCCCTTATACTATTTTCTGTATTTTATCTTAGGATGGATATATGTTTATCCCAGGCATGTTTAAATTCAGTTACTGTGGATTTACCAACCACGTCTGCTGGAAGTTTGTTCCAAGGATCTACTACTCTTTCAGTAAAATAATATTTTCTCATGTTGCTTTTGATCTTTCCCCCAACTAACTTCAGATTGTGTCCCCTTGTTCTTGTGTTCACTTTCCTATTAAAAACACATCCCTCCTGAACCTTATTTAACCCTTTAACATATGTAATGTTTTGATCATGTCCCCCCTTTTCCTTCTTTCCTCCAGACTATACAGATTGAGTTCGTTAAGTCTTTCCTGATACGTTTTATGCTTAAGACCTTCCACCATTCTTGTAGCCCGTCTTTGGACCCGTTCAATTTTGTCAATATCTTTTTGTAGGTGAGGTCTCCAGAACTGAACACAGTATTCCAAATGGGGTCTCACCAGCATTCTATATAGCGGGATCATAATCTCCCTCCCAATAGCTTGTACGTACTGTTGTGTAAAAGCAAAAAGTTGTCATTGTAATGATATTATCCTCTAGTGTGCTAAAGAAAGTTGGAAGTTGATGCCTTTTTCTTTCATTTTTTCCCTTTACATTGTATTTCTCTCCCCCACTTCTTAGTTTCCCCACTACTTTTTATCTTTCTTTGTTTTCTTTTCTTTATATTTGGAAAAAACCCCAATAAAAATCATGTATACAAGAATAAACAACCGATATATTTAAGTATTCATGAAGTCTTTTTAAAATCCTAAACAGCATACAAACTATAGAACAGTCCTGTAACACTATTATATTAAGACAAAGTAGGTTGAATTCTTTGCAAACCTACAATGGGCAATGTGACCTGGTTGTAAATTCTGTGGAAGACATCTTATATTCAGAGGCATTTATTGAGTCTGGAAATTTCATCAAAATGACAAAATGAGTGTCATGACATTGCAACCTGCCTCCACACTTAAGTATATGTGAGCAATATCACGGCATGCATACAAAATAGGTGGAATTTTGTCATTTGTTTTCTCCCGCCTCGCCTCATCTGCCTATTAAGAGTTAGCACTAAGGACGACTCCTGACATACTATTCTATTTTATTCAAGCCTGTAAAATATAGAATATGCATTGGTTTAATTGATCATTTTGCTTTAAGCAGCCTTATTGTCAACTTCTACTAGAGTAAGACTGTACATAAAAGCTCAGTTGTAAATGCATGAAACTTAACTGCTTGTTAACTTAATGCTGATGGTGCCTTGACAGTTCATGTAGCAACCATTCAAAATGATGTCACTGAAAAAACTAACTTATGACCATTTTTCACGCTTACCACCATTACAGCATCCCCATGGTCATGTGATCAAAATTGGGATGATTGGCAACTGATTGATATTTATGAGCATTGCAATGTTTATTTATTGTTAGAGTTGAAAGGGACCATGAAGGCCATCGAGTTCAACCCCCTGCCCAAGCAGGAACCCTATAGCACACCAGTCAAGTGGCAGTTCAATCTTCTCTTAAAAATGTCCAGAGTGTTGGAGTTCACAACATCCGCTGGTAGGTTGTTCCATTGGTTGATCGCTCTGACCGTCAGGAAGTTTCTCCTTATCTCCATGTTGAATCTCTCCTTGGTCAGCTTCCAGCCGTTGTTCCTCGTCTGGCCCTCTGGTGCCCTGAAGAATAAAGTGATCCCCTCCTCTCTGTGACATCCCCTTGTATACTTGTAGACTGCTATCATGTCCGCTCTGGCCCTCCTTTTCTCTAGGCTATCCATGCCCAGTTCCCTCAGTCTCTCTTCGTAAGTCTTGGTTTCCAATTCCTTAATCATCTTGGTTGCTCTTTTTTGCACCTTCTCCAGAGTTTCAATGTCTCTTTTGAAGTGTGGGGACCAGAACTGAATACAGTACTCCAGGTGTAGTCGGACCAGGGTGTAGTAGAGTGGTATTAAGACTTCCCTGGTCTTGGAGTGTATTCCCCTGTTGATGCAGTTTAGGATTGTGTTGGCTTCAATGTCCTGGGGTGATGTGATCTTTTGTGACCTCCTTTTGTGATTCACTTAACAGCTGTGGCAAGAAAGATCATAAAGTGGTGCAAAACAAATGTTTTGCTTAGCAACAGAAATGTTGAGCTCAATTGTATTCAAGGACTATCCGTGCAGAATTCAATTCTACAATTTCAGCCTTGTAGAACTTGCAAAAGGGTCACACTCTGAAACTCTAGAATCAGAAGCATGAGCCTCATTTCTCAGGGTCATGATGACCCATTTACACATGTGCTCACTTCAAGCTTGATAAAACTTGGGAAATTTAAAATCCCAAATGAGAACAAGCCACAAAAGCGGTACTTTCATGCGAATCCTATTTCATAAGTAATGCATGTTAGACCTCTTCTACGCATTCGTGTTCTAACCAATAACTTCCTCTCTCCCCCACCACCCTTCAACTACTCATGAAAAATAGTTGTTGAAGAAATAATAAGCTTGCCCTGGATAATTTGTGTTTGTGTTCTTGACATTTGTGTTCCTGACATTTGCAATAGATTATGCCAACTGGAAAAAAAGAAGCGTAAGGAAATAAAACTAAGAAGCTGCAATGAATGTGCTATCCACAAAAGGATCTAAGTGGCACCTGGCAAATGCTGAATGACAAAGTATAATAGATGTCTGACATGGCTTGTAAATATGGGACTCTCAATCAAACTTTCATTTCAAGTAGAAAGCATCCAGAGAACGATCAGCTTTCATAGCTCCATTGCAGCCTCCCCTAACTGGGCTTAAAGCATTTTATTATTTGAATACTTCAGATTTATTTTTGTGGCATAACAGGAGACAGGTGAAAAAGAAGGGAACAACAATAACAACAACAGTTTCTAGATTTTGAGAGCTTATACAAAGACTGATTGCTGCATTCCATTTCTTGGTACTTACTATTTTTCAGTCTTTTTATCTCACTCCCATTGGTCAGAAAAGCTTTCCAACCAGAAACGTTGTCAGTAATACTGATTTAATACCTGGTCAGATACAACTCATTTATGTTCATAAGTTAGACTTGAATAAATTATAAACTTTATAGCTTTATAAAGCCTTTTTGATAAATTACTCTGTCTATGCTTTGTGCAGACAATTTTTCATAACTTAAACAAGAAGTGTCCTAGTTGAAGACTTGTGGACTTCAATTCCCAGAATTTGCCAATAAGCATGGCTAGCTGAATAATTCTGTGAATTGAGATCTACCAGTCTTAAAGTTGGCATGGTTGGACCCCTGATTTAGGCATTATTGGACAAGTGCATTCTTCAAGTCTTCAAAGTTCTGTATTCCCCAGTACAGCAGAATTCTGATGCCATTATGCTGAAAACTTTCTGACCCTCAACTTGCTACTTGAATTTATCTCATGGTGACGTCTGTCTTCTTCCTCTTTATATATGGCAGCATTTTCCAGTGTTGTAACTTCAATAATTCCAGAACTCAAACAACTGTGGCTAACAGCTACGCTTAAGGACATTCTGGGAGTTGTGATCCCAACATATCAACTGCAATGCTCTCTATATGAGGCTACCTCTGAAAAGTGTTTGGAAACTTCAGATCGTGCAGAATGTGGCCATGAGAGCTATCATGGGCTTTTCCAGATATACCCATGTTTCATCAACACTCTGCGGTTTGCACTGCCTGCCGATCAGTTTCTGGTCACAATTCAAAGTGTTGGTAATGACCTATAAAGTCCTACATGGCATTGGACCAGAGTACCTACGAGACCGCCTTCTGCCGCACGAAACTCAATGACCAATTAGGTCCCAAAGAGTCAGCCTTCTTCGGGTCCCATTGACAAAACAACGCCGTCTAGCAGGACCCAGGTGAAGAGCCTTCTCTGTGGCGGCCCTGGCCCTCTGGAATCAACTCCCCCCGGAGATTCAAACTGCCCCTACCCTCCTCACCTTCCGTAAAATGTTAAAGACTCACCTGGGCCACCAGGTGTGGGGGGATTAATCTCCCCCCTCCTTTTTTCTCTGACCTTTATTATGTTAATGTTCAGTTGGACTGAGTGTGTATGATTGTGTAGCAGATATGTTTTTATAACAATGTATTTTTAAATTATTTTTTAATTTTGTTAACATGATATTTGTATTTATATTGTATTGCTGTTATGTTGTGAACTGCCCCAAGTCTTTGGAGAGGAGTGGCATATAACTCTAATAAATTATTATTATTATTATTATTATTATTATTATTATTATTATTATTATTGTTATTGTTATTGTTATTGTTATTACTATTATTACTATTATTACTATTATTACTATTATTACTATTATTACTATTATTACTATTATTACTATTATTACTATTATTATTATTATTATTATTATTATTATTATTATTATTATTATTATGTCAGTACAACACAGCAAATGAGATCACTATGCTGGATTTCGTATTTCATCACCAGTCGGGCGCTTCCCAAGTACCTAGGACTGCGTGATGTAGCGGCGAATTATGTTTGCCGATCCCAGTAAAGCGGCCTTTTGCAATTGACAGATGGAGATTTTGTCAATTCCGATGGTTTTCAAATGTCCGCTGAGATCCTTTGGTACTGCGCCCAGCATGCCAAGTACCACTGGGACCACTTTCACTGGCTTATGCCAGAGTCGTTGCAGCTCGATTTTTAGATCTTCATATTTCACTAATTTCTCTAGCTGCTTCTCCTCAATTCTGCTGTCTCCTGGGATTGCGATGTCTATGATCCATACTTTCTTTTTCTCCACGATCACAATGTCTGGTGTGTTATGCTTCAGAATTCAGTCAGTCGGAAGTCGGAAGTCCCACAGTAGTTTTGCTTGCTCATTTTCAACCACTTTTTCGGGCTTATGATCCCACCAGTTCTTTGCCACTGGTAGATGATAGTTCTGGCACATTATTATTATTATTATTATTATTATTATTATTATTATTATTATTATTATTATTATTATCAGAATGGTACCAGGTAGAGAATGCTGTCATGTGTCCTAAAGCTTTTTTCTGCTTTTAGAATGATTGAAAAACGCACATCAAGGGATAGCCAAGGAAAACGGCTCCTTCCGTAGAGTAATAATATTTAAGGTCCACCCCATTGGCAATCCACCTTCACAAACTGCTGAGACAAATAAAAGCAAGGTGAAACTTCGGTAGGCAATTGTTATCTAACCTTTTTCTTGTCCCCAAAGGATGTCCTTCATAAAACTAGCTGGCTTAAATTTCTGATTGGCTGTGAAGGCAGCAAGAACATATTGTAAATTTTTCCTTTTCTCTCAATATTTGTTTGTTCACATTATTTTACATGCAGGTGGCTTGGGAGTTACAAATCAGGCAAGAGAGTTCTGCAGACACAAACCTTTGTGCTATTCCTTTTACTGGCAAGCAGCCACCCTTTGAATCTCTTCCTTTCAGAAGCAATATATTCACACAATAAGGCGAACAATGCAGCAAACCTACCCTCGGATTTGCAATTCAAGGAACCAGAATGAACACACAGAATCCCCTGTGTAGTCTCTCCAACCTGTGGTGGGAAGTGTGTGTAGATTTCAGGCCAGTGACATTTTGTTTGAATGCATAGTAAAAGCTGATTGGTTTCACTCAAGGAAACTGGCTTGCAACAAACACATTATTTATGAGTATCTCCTTGTTCACTTGGCACTCAAAATAATAAAAAAGGCCATTATGCAACCCAAACAAAAAACTGCTACATTTATCAACTGTTTACTGCCAATGGCAAACTCCATTTTTGCAATTGTATGAATGTGCCAGCAAAAATACAAAGCCAAAGTGATGATCTTCAGACCCAATACATCTGAATTTGTACTAAAAAAGAAACAGAATAACAATTTAGGATTGCCTGTCCATTAATTCCATTCCATTTGGAAGAACGGATAAACATAAGCAAGATCTATCTATCTATCTATCTATCTATCTATCTATCTATCTATCTATCTATCTATCTATCTATCATCTATCAGATTTGTATGCCGCTCCTCTCCGTACACTCGGGGCGGCTAACAACAGTAATAAACAGCATGTAACAAATCTAATGTTTAAAATAATTAAAAAACCCTTATTAAAACCAAACATACACACAAACATACCATGCATAAATTGTATAGGCCTAGGGGGAAAAGGGTAGTTCAGTTCCCCCATGCCTGACGACAGAGGTGGGGTTTGAGGAGCTTACAAAAGGCAAGGAGAGTGGGGGCAATTCTGATCTCCGGGGGGAGCTGGTTCCAGAGGGTCGGGGCCACCACAGAGAAGGCTTTTCTCCTGGGTTCCGCCAGATGACATTGTTTAGTTGACGGAACCCGAAGAAGACCGACTCTATGGGACCTAACCGGTCACTGGGATTTGTGCAGCAGAAGGCGGACCCAGATGTATTCTGGTCTGGTGCCATGAAGGGCTTTATAGGTCATAACCAACACTTTGAATTGTGACCGGAAACTGATTGGCAACCAAAGCAAACTGCAGAGTGTTGGAGTAACATGGGCATATTTAGGAAAGCCCATGATTGCTCTTGCAGCTGCATTCTGCACGATCTGAAGTTTCCGAACACTTTTCAAAGGTAGCCCCATGTAGAGAGGGTTGCAGTAGTCGAGCCTCGAGGTGATGAGGGCATGAGTGACTGTGAGCAGTGACTCCCGGTCCAAATAGTGATACGTTGAAACCAATGATATCATACTAGCTATCATAGTATTGAAAATCAGATGGAATAAATGAATGTCCTGGACAAGATAACGGGTATATAATTGATCCATTTATTATTTAATTTTAAATATACATGTAACTATTTTTTCCACCTCTGTCTTATGCCTATGTGTATTGTGGCTGTGGTATTATTATTTATCTTTCTTACTATCTTTTTTATTCTCCCTCTCATTGGAGGTAGTGGGTGGTGGTGGTATTATTATTATTATTATTATTATTATTATTATTATTATTATTATTGAAACTCAGTGAACTCAACATTTAAAAATGTATCACAAATATCATTGAATGGTGCTGATGGTTGATACAGGTTGCTGCCAGCATCCTAGGTATCGATCAAGTATCTTCTTAAAATGTACGATGTTCTGAGTAGCACAGGTTTTTTTTGCAATTCTGCTGGTGTTATTGCAGGAAGCTGCAATTTCTTGATGTAGTCAGAAAATAATTCAGAAACATGCTGTTCCCTAGCAAAGGGATAATGTACCTATTTACTTTAAATGTAAACACCTTCTTCATTACTAAGTGTATTTGAAATTACACCATACCAGGTTTTAAAATTCCAAAGTCTTTAGTAGGTGAAGCCAAAACTGGTGACTGGGACATGCACATGCTCTGATCTCCATCTAGTTTGCATCATCATCATCATCATCATCATCATCATCATCATTCTTTAGCTTTGCATGTACACTGAAAGCTTCTGTACTAGAGACAAATTCCTATTCTATTCTATTCTATTCTATTCTATTCTATTCTATTCTTGTGTGTTGAATCACACTTGGCCAAATAAGGTATTTAATTCCATTAATGGGTAGAGGATTTAAAGGGAGTAATAGATCCAGATATATGGTGAACTTGAGGGTAGATTAAATTTAGGTCTGTCTTCTCTATTATAAACCTAATATGCTGGATATTCCAGCGGAAAACTACAGATCCATTAAGGGGGGAAAAACTAGCAGAGAATTATATTTCCTGATATGGTAAAATGATTGCTTCAGTTTTCATCCCTTTGTTTCCATCAGAAATATTCTCCAATTATGAATGACATTTTGAAATATCAGTAATATATAGGCTTTAAGCAAAAGTAATTTTGAAACACCCTTTGGTTCTTGAGCACTTTGTAACATGAACATAAATCTATAACTTTAACTTTTTTTTCTTTAATAACAAAAGAGAAAATATGTGGGGGAAAAAAACCAATTTGGAGAAATAGCCACTAGCAAAGAAGCAGCTTTTTGCATCGGTGGTATTTCTTTTTCTCTCTCCTTCCTTTTTAGTGCTCCCTAAAAGCAACCATGAGTATTTTACTCATGAAATTTGATGATGGCCCTTGAGTAAATTGTGACTTACCTGCACTCACCGTTCTTTGCAAAGCTCCCTTGAAAAAACAGCCATCACTGATTGGGGATTCAGGCTGTGATTTTTGAAGGCCACTAGCCTTCTAAATCCAATTCCTTGTTCTGGGGCCAGAACACATCTTCAACCCACTTTTAATTAAGCCCATCAACATTTCGTGTTGCTGGAGTGAGATTCTCTGTTTAATTGTTATGCCTTTTTTTTCATATAAAAGGATGCTTCGAGCTTTACATCTGTTGGACCCAGAGTTGGACAGGGACTTCATTTTTGCCATTTGGCATGCTAATCTTTACACCACAGCAGCTGGCTCAACCCAATACTCCTCCGCTAATCACAGGATACACTTTTTATGACAGTGCTACCTAATACTGCATGACTGGATCTGTCATGTAATGGCCATTTTTAAAATAGTCCTCCTGATTTCTGTAAAAAAAATCCTAGAAGCTGTCACTATACAGCAGGGGTCCCCAAACTTTTTACACAGGGGGCCAGTTCATTGTCCCTTGAACTGTTGTAGGGCCGGACTATTAAAAAAAACTATGAACAAATCCCTATGCACACTGCACATACCTTATTTTAAAGTAAAAAACAAAATGGGAACATACTATTTAGAGGGGGGGAAGAAATCTGAAATTCATATATGTTTATGTTTTGTTTTTAATTTTTTTTGTTAACATCTGATTGGCTATACAAGGTTTTCTTGGTTTATAGAAAAATATATAAAGAAAGAAGGAAGCACTTTGACATAATGATTAATAAGAAATATAATTGGTGTTGTACTTTTTGAAGGAACATTAAGGAGAGAATTTAATTAAAAGAAAAGTATGTACCTGTGCTTCTGTCACTCACCCGTGGGCCAGATAAATGGCCTCAGCAGGTCGCATGCGGCCTGTGGGCTGTAGTTTGGGGACCGCTGCTCTACACTTTCATTTATTTACCCTCCAAACTTTTTTTTTAAAAAAACAAATATGTAGTAGCATAACTGGAAATGGTATCATTGTAGAGAGCTTTCTTTGCCCTATTCCTTTATGCCCTCTTCTGCCTGTATGTCCTTAGGAAGTGAAAACTGTCAAGGAATACCTGGCCGGTGCTTCATCCCCGGCCCGTTTTGCCGCAGGGCCAGGGAGACACGGGCCTCGGCGTAGCCGCCATCTTGAATGGCCGAGATCTCACGAGATTTTGCGAGATCTCGGCCAGCTTCGGGAGGCTTCGGCCTTCCCGATGATGTCATCCAGGGGTGGAGCCTGTCAGCCCTATAAAAGGGCTGGACAGGCTTCAGGGCCTCCTTTTCGCCCTGGATGACAAGGAAGCGAACACCCACCCGCTCTCCCTATCTTTCAGTGTGCCAATGGGGGTCGCCCTTAGGGGGGCCGAATAGGAATTTTTGGCGGTCTCGGTATTTCTGCAACCATTTTTTTGCCTATTCCACACTGCAGTGACGGACAGACGGTTAGGGGGTGCTTCGCCTCCTGTTTAGGCTAATTGGCTTACCTCTGGTCATTTGGGTAGGCAGGTTAGGGGCGGAAAACTGGTGGTAGTTAGCAACTGCGTGTTCTCCGTTGGGCATCTTTGGGGATGATTGACAGGTTCTCTCCAAGGGCTCATGGTGGAAATGACCTGAGCAATTGGGGGGAACCTGTCTTTGGGTCCCGCCCATTTCCTTCCCCTTGTAGGGGTTAGACGGCGGGACCTCCCACATGCAGGTGCATGGCAGTGAGTCAGGTGAGGGCATGGCCCCTCACCTGGATCAGCATGGAGCTACACCCATAAGTTGCCCCCGGAGGTTTTTCTGATGTCATTTTCCTCCCCGGAAGCAATTGTTTGACCCTGCGGGTCCTTGTTTAGGGTTATAGTTAATTTATGCTAATTTATTTGAATAAATTATGCAAATTTAATTAATAAAAATGACCCATTTTAAATCCAGCTCTTTGTGTCCGTGTCGTTACTCCGCCTCTGCTGCAAAACATTTCTAGAGGGTTTTCCATTTCACAGGGCTTCACAGTGAAAAGAGTCATCTAATGCCTGAATAAAGATTTTTTAGCTAAGGAATTAATTTATTACAGGGAGTTTGCTTAGTTCTACATAAAACCAAATCTGTTTTGGTCTCAACGTAACCCCTCTGGGTTAGTTAAAAAGGTCATTGAATGGATTAAGAGTTCTGCGATACACTTATGCCCCTCTTCACAATATCCCTTTGTTATATAAATTAAGCGAATAATACATTAGAAATGTAATTGCTTGATTGCTTAATTCTCACAGAAAATAGTGGTATTTATAGAGAGGCAGGGAGGGGAAGATCCATTATTATTTTTGTTGTGTAGGCAGAAGATTGGTCTGCAATAATTTCAGTGACAGATTATTAAATGGAGAAATATTTCATATAATTGTATTAAAATACATTGTTTTATGTATATCTCCTCCTGTAGAAGAGATAAAACAATAGACTGAGGAGGCAGCTAAATTTTTTAGAATGTAGATAATTATAGCTACAGTGTGTTCTATGCCCACCACATTTATAGCAGAAGTAAACTCAAGGTGACATAGATACGTTTGGGAGAACATATACAGTGTCAGGGTTCCAAATAGCATCCAAAACTAAATCAGAGTCTGAGGCAAAGTATTCCTCAAAGTTCCAATTTATTAACAGAGCCATGTTGGCACATCTGGATGAAATCTGAATCTGCAGTCCCTCCAGTTTTACCATCCAGTTGAAAGTTCAACCCCTTGTCTCCACACCCCTGTTCTGATCTCCGTCTAGGGCCACTGGTAATTGGAATAAGGAATTCTAAATGCATATATGTGTAAAATACCACCCCATCCCTATTTTTCTTTCCTTTGTTCCACACTGAATCATCTTGGCACACAGCACTAATCTCTTACCTTAAACTTTGGTATGTAAGGCAACATCAAAACCATTAACACATTCCACAAGTCATTCTAAGATTTATGGCTAGTCAGAATTAGCCCAGAGTCATAAAAACTGCAATTAACAGCACACAAGGCATGCTTGCATTCAGAGCTGCTTGAAAGAAACCTCCACTTTCCTTAATGCAGATTGACAACTTAACTCTCTCTTCCTCTGACAGCCGGACGTGATGAATTAACTACTTAATTAATTAACCCGTTCCTCTCCTTAATATTTCTTCCCTGACACTTGCTCTCTTCGCCTCTGCAAACATCTGAAATAAGGATTTATCCATCTAGCATCTGCTTCTCCTTCACTTGAATCTGAACCCATAGAAATGTCCTGTGGTTGGTCTCCTACTTCTTCTGCCTCTAAATCAGGCCCTAGCACTAATTCATAATCAATTTCTGAATCAGAATATGAAAAATCCCCAAACTGAACAGGAGTACACACAACAACCCCCAAGTACATTATGTTGACCAATCTTCAACTGCCAGCCTGGCAGAATCCACCCATCTTCTTCTGTGCAGGTGCAGGCATGCAAAGACAAAGGATGCCCTTAACTATCTAGAAAGAATTATGGCAACATTCAGACAGCCCTCATGCAATTTCCCCTCCCGATTTCCCACATATTGCTCATTTTCCACAGAAACAGTTCCTTCGATTTGTATGTGTTCTATCCTATTGTTTTTGTTAGCTTATGATTTACAGTTATGCATACAGATTTATATTTATTTGACTGCACAGCCTCTTTGAATGCACGTGTTGGTACATGCATTTAGTGCATATAATTCCAGGCTTTGTGCATTTTTACATACAATTTTTGCAACAAAAACTTCATTCATAAATGTATATAGACTAAGCGATAATGATATTTTAATCTACATATTAATCCAATGAAAATAACGTCTGGCCTGTTAAAAATATGAACCAGATAAGAATTCAAAATATTTCTGTATTCCATATAATTTATTTCTCGGTTTTACAGAAGAGGTACTGTAAAAGCAGCAGATATTGTTGAGTAGCAATCAGCTGTCTTACAAGGACACAGATTTTGACCTTCCTTCCCTCTCTATATCTAAACAGATCTCAAGCAATTATACATGTTAATTTGAAATAGCAGCAATCACAATAGATATAAGGTAACAAGTGACCTAGAAAATAATTTGGTTTAAAAATATTAATGACTGTAATTATATTTAGAAATTGTCCCTCAGTTTAAACTCAAGCGTTGAATGAACTCTAAATGAATTTATAGATGGACTTAACAAACATACATGAACCTTTTTGTCTGTGGGATAGATTAAGCCTCAAGAAGCAACTGATAGCTTAAATGCCATCTGATGGTTCTTTGACAAGCTAGATTGAAAATGAAAAAAGCCTAGAATTCAATCTTCATGAAAAGTGCCAGAACCTTATGTAAACAATAACCAGAAGACTAAAGAACCAGAGGACTTTTTCCCCAGCCTTCTGCTTGACTAGGGGTTGGTGTTAAGCACTGGAGAGATCAGGAGATTCAGGCAGTTTGAATGAATAAAGAGGTTTGTTGCTAGTTTAAGTTCTCTACAAAAATCTGAGCAGTGCAGGAATTAAGCAGGCATTCAAGATAGGCTGGACTTAGATTTCTTATGTGAGTGCAGGGACTCATGACTTAAGATATTTATGATCCTTCCCTTGGGCTCAGTTTGATCATCTGTTACAGCTGGACTAGTAAACCTCCAATATCTCTTCCAAACTTATTATTCTATGTTCTAAATAATGTTTTGTTTTGTAGTACATATCCTTGGTTGATTGATTTAGACTTTGCAGTGGACTTTGTTATCTTCACCACTATTAATGGTAATTGTCCCTTAAATTTTTTGAACTGAACGGCAAAGCGTCCTTCTCCTATAACTGGAATAGCGCGGCCTTGATAATCTCGCAGATTCAATCGGCATGGTAACAACCCATTTTTTGACAATTTCGGAAAACACCAGTGAGCAAGCCGAACCCGTGTCAACCTGCATGTTGCACGGCATGTGGCCCAGGCGAACAACCACTGTAATCTTTTCGGATGATGAGGAAGTTTCACTGACAACCGTAGACCTCTGTGATGGACGCGTGTATATTACGTTGCAATCTTGACGTCGGTAATTCGAGTCCTTGTAGTTCCCTCGTCCTCCGCTAAAGCTATTGTGCTTCTGGCTTGAGGCTATTGAAGGTTGCTGTCGGCGGAATTGACAGGCTCTGGCTATGTGGCCCCGTCCTCCGCATCTCCGACAAATAAATTCTTTAAAGGGGCAATTTGATCTAAAGTGATCTCCTCCGCACCCTCTGCATGGAGATGGTGGTCGTCTAGCTCGCTCAACTGGCTGGACTTTGTTTCTTGCAACAGCTAATTTGCAGACCTCTTCTTCTTCTAACCCCAAAGATCTTTCAAAGTCTTGTGGAATTTGTTTTGCATTAACATCAGGAAGTAATGTGGTGGCATTTACAGTGCTTTCCATCTCTGCTAATGACTGCATTGAGAGCTCGAAAGCCCTAGCCTCCGCTAAAGCTGTCTTGAACGTTAAGTCTCTGATTGACAATAAACGGCGTTTTAAACGGCTGTCTCTTACACCAAAAACAAGTCGGTCTAGTAAATAATCTTCTAGGTTGTCAAACTCGCAGTATAATGCTGCACATCGGAGAGCTGCTACAAAATCATTTATTGATTCTCCTTCTATTTGATTACGATGGTAGAATTTATATCTCCTGGCACAACGGGAAGGTGCTGGGGCTTAATGTTCCTGGAGGGTATTTAAGAACTGCTGCCATGGAATGTCATGCATTGGGGTGGGGGCAAATAGGGCTCTTGCTGTTTCGAACATTTCAGCTTCACAGAACCCTAGAAAATATGCACGTTTCCTGTCGTCTGAGATTTCTGTGAACCCATTAGCAATAAGGAAACAGTCAAATTGGGCCACATATGAATCCCATGTTTCACTCTTAGGGTTGAAAGGCGGAAAATTAAGTTGTGTAGACATCATTCCTTTTATTTAACTTAAGTTCTTAGATTGTGTACTTGCGTGGAAATCCTCGTCGCCAATGAATTGGCTTTGTACAGATTCGGACACGTAATTGCGGCTTTCCTTGAACTGCTTTATTCCAACATAAACATAACGTTAATACAACAGTCAGTATTCAACTGTCAAACCTCCTCGGGGTTTCCCTATTTAACTACCAGCTGGCTGAGGAACGAACCAATGATTGTCCCTTATTTTCCACGGTCGCTAGGTTACCGCCCCTCTTCCGGTGCCCTTTCCTGTTCTCATAACACTTCCTGTATGGAGCCTCTTTAGGCATCTCCTGTCGTTGGTACTCCCGGACATAACATGATCCATGGCTTAAATTATCCGCCTTCCATCCTTCAGAGGTTAGTAAAATGAAGATCCAGATTTTGGGGGGAAATGACTCTGTAAACCACTTAGAGAGCACTATGAAGTGGTATATGTGCTATTGCTATCGCCACATGTATTATTAGATTATCATTGTTGTTTTTATTATTATTTAAAACACTAGCAAATATATAGTCAGTAATGAAAACATGAATCACAATCCTCTAAATCAGGGCAAAAAGAATCCGAACCTCATATATAACCTGAATAAACAAAATCTCACAGCCAAACCCCACTCAGTAAAAGACCTTGGAATACTAATATCAAATGATCTAAGTGCCAAATCCCACTGCAACAATATCGCCAAAAAGGCTTCTAGAGTTGTTAACCTGATCCTATGCAGCTTCTGCTCTGGCAATCTCACACTACTCACCAAAGCCTACAAAACTTTTGCCAGACCCATCCTTGAATACATCTCATCTATCTGGAACCCATACCACATCTCGGACATCAACACCCTTGAAAATGTCCAAAGATACTTCACCAGAAGAGCCCTTCACTCCTCCACTCGGAACAGAATACCCTACAAAAGCAGACTGTCAATCCTAGGTCTAGAAAGCTTAGAACTACGTCGCCTAAAACACGATCTAAGTATTGCCCACAAGATCATATGCTGCAACGTTCTACCTGTCAATGACTACTTCAGCTTCAACCGCAACAACACAAGAGCACGCAACAGATTCAAACGTGACTGTAAAAAATATGACTTTAGCAACCGAGTTGTCGAAGTGTGGAACTCATTACCTGACTCAGTAGTGTCAACCCCTAACCCCCAACATTTTTCCCTTAGACTATCCACGATTGACCTCTCCAGGTTCCTTAGAGGTCAGTAAGGGGCGTGCATAAGTTCACCAGTGTGCCTTCTGTCCCCTGTCCAATTGTCTTTCCTTATCTCATTTATCTTTTCTTCCTTTCAAATATGTTCATCTATACTTTTATATCTTTTCTTCTATTCTTTTCTTTACTTATATTATTACATATCTATTCTCTTCAATGTGTATTATGTATTGGACAAAATAAATAAATAAATAAAAATAAATAAATAAATTTGAGATGAGTCATATAAACTCTTGTATGATTCATTTGATGCACTTGAAAGTCTAGTAAAGACAAACACAAATGGGAAATAGACGCCTTCAGCCTTAATTCTACATCACTGTAGCTTTATGGCAAGCTTTCAATTCATCTGGCTGAAATGGAAACAAAATTACTTGATACTGTAAGAGCTAAAAAAAGAATAAAAGGAGGGAGAAATTGTTAGAGTACCTATAAAAGCACACAGTTTGTCTACCCTAAGAAAGCTATATTTCAGAACAATTTGAGGAGATCAAAAATCATCAATGAAGTGATCAAATGATTTGTCCTTCTTTGAACATGGTAGCATATTGCATTTCATTTGCTTTCTCTGAATCTCAGGACTCCGTTTTCTTATCCTTTCCAAATGATTTTATTACTAGACACACACACATATGGGTGCTTTTGATGTACCAGCTCTTAATCCATGTTTATGAGAAAAGTTAGGATCAGAGTGTACAATTATTCAAGCTAGAAAACAAACACCAATGGCCATTGTGTGCATATTTTCTGGAGAGTTGTTTGTCTAATATTTTTTTCTGATTACATGAAAATTACTTTCTCCTTCCATCATCTGAACTGGAGCAGAAACAGAGATATGATAGAATACTGTGCTCTGAAAAACCTATCTGAACCCTGATTTTGGGTGCAAAACCATTATAAATGAAGAATAATGGCTAACTGCAGATGGTTACTTTTCTTGGACTGGTACTGTCAAGCGTCCCTTAAATCCATGCTTAGTAACATAAAAGATAAAAATTGAGATAGGTATTATATGGCAGTATTAACTTAGAGTCCAGATATAGCCAAATTTTTGGTTACTTACAGAGGTCTATTTAATACATTTGATAACCAAGTTTTTTTTTTTAAATTTTATTTCATTTACTTTTATTATTTATTTTATTTTATTTTATTTATTTTATTTTATTTTATTTTATTTTATTTTATTATTTTATTTTATTTTATTTTATTTTATTTTATTTTATTTTATTTTATTTATTTTATTTATTTTATTTATTTTATTTATTTTATTTATTTTATTTATTTTATTTATTTTATTTATTTATTTTATTTTATTTTATTTTATTTTATTTTATTTTATTTTATTTTATTTTATTTTATTTTATTTTATTTTATTTTATTTTATTTTATTTTATTTTATTTTATTTTATTTTATTTTATTTATTTTATTTATTTTATTTATTTTATTTATTTTATTTATTTTATTTATTTTATTTATTTATTTTATTTTATTTTATTTTATTTTATTTTATTTTATTTTATTTTATTTTATTTTATTTTATTTTATTTTATTTTATTTTATTTTATTTTATTTTATTTTATTTTATTTATTTTATTTATTTTATTTATTTTATTTATTTTATTTATTTTATTTATTTATTAATTAGATTTTTATGCCGCTTCTCTCTGTAGACTCGGGGCGGCTCGCAACAATAATAAAAAATAATGTACAGTACAAATCTAATATTTAAAAAATATCTAAAAACCCATAATTTAAAAAGACATACACACAACATACCATACATAAACTATATAGGCCTGTGGGAGATTTCTCAGTTCCCCCATGCCTGACGGCAGAGGTGGGTTTTAAGGAGCTTACCAAAGGCAAGAAGGGGGACGATCCTAATCTCCGGGGGGAGCTGGTACCAGAGGGTCGCGGCCGCCACAGAGAAGGCTCTTCCCCTGGGTCCCGCCAGCTGACATTGTTTAGTCAATGGGACCCGGAGAAGGCCAGCTCTGTGGGACCTAACTGGTTGCTGGGATTCGTGCGGCAGAAGGCGGTCCCGGAGATATTCTGGTCCGATGCCAGTTGGAGGCTTAGACTACAGTTCTTATATGGTTTCATGTCTCAAAACACCTTCTGCTGTATGAGTCCTAGTGATTGGTTAGGTCCCACAGAGTTGGTCTTCTCCAGGTCTTGTCAACCAGATGTTACTTGACGGGGCCAAGGGGAAGAGCCTTCTCTGTGGGGGCCCCGAGCCTCTGGAATCAGTTCTCTCCAGCGATTTGCACTTTTTCCAGGAGGGCTGCCACTTTGGGGATTACATGCATTCCAAGGTCCACATTTTGGCCACCCCAGCCAAAGATATAAAAATCCTCTTGAAATTAATACAATTTTACATGAGAAGCTGGATGAAACTGATTTAATCCAGTAAGACCTCAGATTTCACTGTTCCTCTTGAGCAGAATGTCTAAATCAGTATATGTGTTATTCATCTATATGCCTACTAACCTGCAAGAGAGTAAAAAAGTAAAAAGTTGTACAAGTGGTACACTTGATCTTAACAGATGTCTAATGATCGTCCTGAATTTTGAAAGACATACTTTTATTTAACTGAAAATAATGTTGAGGCTGTTGGTTTCTGTTTAGAGGGGAACTTACTGCAAATGGTATATAATATAGTTTATTTCATCTAAAATAAAAATGCCCATTTGTGATTCATTGATGAGTCATTACCAAATGGTTGGTTTGGATAAAGAATTCCTAGACCTTTGGGATATCAAAGTATTATCAGCAAGGATGTTTCAGTAGAAGTGCTTTCACATTTAAGATGGCACTGCTTCCTGCTTGGCTTTATGGTAAATGTTAAAAGACTTGGAATTCTAATAATTGAGAAAGTACAGATAATTAATCATCATGATTAGGGGACTGGAAACCAAGACTTAAAAAGAGATATTGCGGGAACTGGGCATGGATAGCCTAGAGAAAAGAAGGGCCAGAGGGGACATGATAGCTGTATACATGTATACGAGGGGTTGCCACAGAGAGGAGGGGGTCACTCTATTCTCCAGAGCATCAGAGGGCCGAACGAGGAACAACAGCTGATAACTGACCAAGGAGAGATTCAACCTAGAAGTAAGGAAGAACTTCCTGACGGTCAGAGCGATCAACCATTGGAACAACCTGCCTGCGGAGGTTGTGAACTCTCCAACTCTGGACACTTTCAAGAGGAGATTGGACTGCCACTTGGCTGGGGTGCTTTAGGATTCCTGCTCAGGCAGGGGGTTGGACTTGATGACCTGCATGGTCCCTTTCAACTCTAACAATTAAAAAAAAAATCTGCGTATGAGTTTGCTGATCAATGGAAATGGGTAGATGCTTTAAAAACCATTATATCATTCACAATTGGCTGGAAATTAAGAAAAAAAAATATTTGCAGATTCCAAAATGGCTTTCACCTTTGGAAGCAATAATATATCCAAATTCGATTCAGGCAAATAATACTATTACATATAAGAAACTATTATCAGAACAGAATGAGTTGAATCTAGAACAAAATTAGCAGAAGAGGATGTAATCATCGATGAGTGGCCCTATTTTCAATTACAAAATAAATACAAATTCTACCTAGAAAAATTTGGCTTCCAACCAAGTGAACAAGAAATCGATAAAAATTTTACAGAACCAGAGGGAAAAGAAATTTTCGAAATTTTATAAAGGTCTTTTAAAAAATGAAATGCAGAAAGAGTTAAAGAGGTCATGATAAAATGGGCCCAAAATGTAGGCCATACGATTGAGTTAGACAAATGGGAGGATCTCTGGAATTATAATTTAAAGCTTACCATCTCTTCTGCAAATAAAGAAAACCTCTACAAAAATTTTTATCAATGGCATTTTACACCAGTGAAATTGGCAAAAATTTATAAAGGAATGCCTCCAATAGTTGGAAGTGTAAAGATGAATTAGGCACATACTTTCATATGTGGTGGACCTTTGGGAAAGCTAGAAAATTTTGGAAATTAATTTGGAAATGGATAAAGGAAATAACTGAAATAGAGATCAAATTTGAACCAAAAACACTTATATTGGGAATGGTTGATAAAAATATTAAAAAGGACGACAAATATCTAATTATACATCTACTCACAGCTGCAAAAATCTGCTATGCTCAAAATTGGAAAAAGGAATTTACACCCACTAACTTTGATATTATAAACAAGACAATGGAACTGGCTGAAATGAACAGGTTGACTATGCGCATTAAAGACAGGGAAGACACCATATTTTACAAAATTTGGGATAAATGGTATAATTGGCTACACAAAAGGTGGAAAAAAACTGGAAGTAAATAGTCCTTATTTTATATAGCAAAGGGGAAATATACTAAAACAAGAACCAAAACCTTTTTTCCTTAACCCAGACATGCTATAAATATATATAATCTAAAATTGTTTTGGATTAGAATCTTAAGATCTAATTAATGATTGTAATAGCTGATTTTTTTTCTTTTTTAAAATAGTTTTATGATAGCTCTAGAACCGAAAAGTATAATCTGTATACTTTTACTATTCTCTTTAGTTTTTAAGAAACATAGAGCTAACTTGTTAGGAGAGCATGAAAAACTTTAATATGGGAAACGGCTAATTGAGTATTAAACTGTTTGTTTACAAAATATAATAAGAAAAGAAAGAGAGAGCATGTTGCCTCTCTAATGTTTGCTGTTCTTTTAATTTTTTCAATTTTTTCTGTTTTTCTAAGTGTTGGTTTTTTTCATTTGATATTGGTTGATGGACATTTACTTTCTGTATTATATACTTTCTAATAAAAAATTAAAAACATGAAATGGATTCACAGCCCTTCAGAAGCAGCATGCTAAAGGTTTTGGTTTCAAAGCCTAGAATTTTTTTTCAAGAAAATTCAAATTCTGCAATCTGTAACTCAATGGAATTATAGGTAAAAATGTAATGATTTATTTATTTAATTTATACATTAGAAACATAGAAACATAGAAGACTGATGGTAGAAAAAGACCTCATGGTCCATCTAGTCTGCCCTTATACTATTTCCTGTATTTTATCTTACAATGGATATATGTTTATCCCAGGCATGTTTAAATGTCTTCGGAGAGGGGCGGCATAGAAATCTAAGTAATAAATAAATAAATAAATTCAGTTACTGTGTATTTACCAACCACGTCTGCTGGAAGTTTGTTCCAAGGATCTACTACACTTTCAGTAAAATAATATTTTCTCATGTTGCTTTTGATCTTTCCCCCAACTAACTTCAGACCCCTTGTTCTTGTGTTCACTTTCCTATTAAAAACACTTCCCTCCTGAACCTTATTTAACCCTTTAACATATTTAAATGTTTCGATCATGTTCCCCCTTTTCCTTCTGTCCTCCAGACTATACAGATTGAGTTCATTAAGTCTTTTCTGATACGTTTTATGCTTAAGACCTTCCACCATTCTTGTAGCCCGTCTTTGGACCCATTCAATTTTTTCAATATCTTTTTGTAGGTGAGGTCTCCAGAACTGAACAAAGTATTCCAAATGTGGTCTCACCAGTACTCTATATAAGAGGATCACAATCTCCCTCTTCCTGCTTGTTATACCTCTAGCTATGCAGCCAAGCATCCTACTTGCTTTTCCTACCACCCGACCATACTGCTCACCCATTTTGAGACTGTCAGAAATCACTACCCCTAAGTCCTTCTCTTCTGAAGTTTTTGCTAACACAGAACTGCCAATGCAATGCTCAGATTGAGGATTCCTTTTCCCCAAGTGCATTATTTTACATTTGGAAACATTAAACTGCAGTTTCCATTGCTTTCACCAAGGTTTATCTAGTAAAGCTAAATCATTTACCATATTACAGACCCCTCCAGGAATATCAACCCTATTGCACACTTTAGAGTCATCGGCAAATAGGCAAACCTTCCCTACCAAACCTTCCCCTATGTCACTCACAAACATATTAAAAAGAATAGGACCCAGAACAGACCCTTGTGGCACACCGCTTGTAACCTGACTCTGCTCAGAATACTCGCCATTAACAATAACTCTCTGATGTCTACGCTTCAGCCAGCTGCAAATCCATTGAACTATCCAGGGATTAAGTCCAATCTTCACTAATTTATCTATCAGCTCTTTATGTGGAACCGTATCAAAGGCTTTGCTGAAGTCCAGATAGGCAATATCCACCGCACCACCTTGATCTAACACCTTTGTGACATAGTCAAAGAAATCATTGCTCTACTCTAAACAATTGGGGAAAGAGTTTTGTTTAGACTAATTGAAAACTGCACAAAAATTGATTAGCTTTGCAAAACAAAAGACAAGGGAAAGTTGCTAAAGACCGTTTGACTACAGAATTATGGAGAATTAAATATTGTATAGATTAAAGGCTTAGTGATCTATGGAGAGAGGGAGAGTTCAGAAAAAAAGGAAGAAGCACTTCGTTTACTTTTATTTCCCTTTTCTCTTTATTAGAAAAGTAGTGACATTTACAGAAGTCACTAAATAAAAAACAAAAATTCAACTGGCATTGGTGAACATGTTGATTTCCGCCCACTCCAAAGCCCTGAAGATTTTGTCATACTTCTTTAGGCCACACTCTGTGCTTATGGTAGAATATTTAAAAAATTAACCAGTACCATCTTTTTTTAATGTTGTAGGCCAGTGTTTCCCAACCTTGGCATCTTGAAGAGATCTGGACTTCAACTCCCAGAATTCCCCAGCCAGCGAATGCTGGCTGGGGAATTCTGGGAGTTGAAGTCCAGATCTCTTCAAGTTGCCAAGGTTGGGAAACACTGTTGTAGGCCACCAAGGGATGTGGTGGCTCAGTGGCTAAGACACTGAGCTTATCGATCAGAAGTTTGACAGTTCAGCGGTTCGAATCCCTAGCACCGTATATCGGAATGAGCTCCCATTACTTGTCCCAACTTCTGCCAACCTAGCAGTTCAAAACAAATAAAAAATGCAAGTAGAAAAATAGGGACCACCTTTGGTGGGAAGGTAACAATGTTCCGTGCACTTTTGGCATTTTTATGCTGGCCACATGACCACAGTGGTGTCTTTGGACAGCGCTGGCTCTTCGGCTTAGAAATGGAGATAAGCCCTGCCCTCTAAAGTTGGGAACAACTTGCACGCTTGTGTGAGGGAACCTTTACCTTTAAGCCACCGAGGGTCTCTTGGCAGTGAGGTGGACAGCATGTAAATTTCATAATTGTTCTGTCGGGCTCTCTGATAGAAGCCTCCCGAAAATTCAAGGATACAAATTTCAGACACACACACACGTTTGAAAATTCAAAGCAATGTTCTTTATCACAAAAGTCAAAATAAACTAAGCACTCTTTTTGTATTGCAAAGAGCACTCTTCCCAAAACAACCAGATAGTCTGTACAATTTCCCTTAAGCAGTCATTAAGTACTTAGCCAGCAGCTGTGGAGTAACTTCACACCCCTTCTTCCAACAAAGAGAGACTCACACACACACTGCTCTGCTTTGGTTTCAAAGGCGTGAAAAAGCAACAAAGTCCAGCACACAAGATTCCTGACGAAACTGCAACAGATATTCTTCCACAATGATCAAACCCACATGCTGCTATTTATAGCAGCAGCCCCAATTACTGGAGCCCCACCCAAACACAGGTGGCCTCCCTTATTTCTTGTAATATGTTCTTACTTGGTCTCTTCTACGCATAATTCTGCCCTTGTGTGGGTCCAACATGTCATCATCTGAAGCTATAGAAGATAAGGAAGATTGACTGCCTTGGCTGTGTGCCAAGCCCTCCTCTGCTAAGTCACTCCCACCTTCTTCTTTGTCTGAGGAAATTAAACTCTGATCTGATTCTGTTGGCAATAACACAGGCCTGTGACATGTTGATTTTTCCCCTGCATCCACCTCCCCATTCCCTGGGGCAGGGACTGGGGCAGAGCCAACCACAACAATAATTAATAATATAAAATCTCTGTATTTCCTAATTTAGCCCCAAGACTCCCATAAGCCTGACATTTTGGGGAAAGCCTATATTTAAAACCAGCCTAAGACTTCTCCATGCCTCAAGAGTTTTCTTCATCCTCATAACAAATAGACTGTGAAGCGAGGTACCTTTTTCAATTTTCATTACCTATTTCACTGAAAATTGTCCAAGTGTGATATAGATTCTCTTCAGCAAGGACTGAGCAGAACTAACTCACAGGGAGCAGTATCTAACCTAATTTTCCCTGAGCTTAGAAGCCCAGTGGGGCTAGGCTTAATTGCTTCTTGCATGGAATTCCTCCCTAGGCATGCCAGGGTTCTTTATTTATGTGGCTTCGACAGGTTCACAAATCCAAAGCATAAAAAAATTCAGAAGAAATATATCTAGCAAAGCACAATTTGCCATATGGAGCACCATACTTGGAGGGGTCCTTAATGCTCTTTGAGCTCAGTTGTTTTCTTGCAGATGGTGATTGTTTCATTGGCCAAACTAGGTAACATCATCAGAGATAATGGGACTTTCATTTCAACCCTGAGCTACAAATCCTCTCCTTTATTGGAACAATATTCTTTTGCTTTATCCACTATTGAAAGAAGTATAATCTGTTATACGTTAGACTGGGAAATCAAATAACAGGAGCAGCAGCTTGAGAGAACGCAATATGGAAAACCATCTCTCTATTGTTGCCCCCCAAATAATAGGAATAAATAATTAGGAGCTGAGCATGCTCAAAAGTGTCTTTTTAAACTTTTACACAGCCTTTAGATTGACAAAAATCACCCGAGACCTTGAAAAACTAAATGTTAAGAATTCTTGCCTGATCTTCCATTTTGCAAGTCAGATTTCGTCTATGCTCTGGCTAACTCCTCCAGTCTCAAGTGTAGGCTAATGCAAATAGAAGAGTTTAATCAGACAAATGTAGCTGGGATTCATCAAATAAATTCTGCAAAGAATGGAAACTTCTTCAGCCCAGCTTCTTTCCCTTGACAGATTTATTATCAGAGAAGTGGTGGTTAACAGACATTTCTTCTTCTTGCCATTCTAATCCCTCCGTGGCAGAAGGGAGAAGTTCCATTATTTTACCTTGTTTAAAAAAGATGTAGCTTTTCTTTCATAGTGGTCCCGGTCCAGGTTAGCTAAAATTGGAAGGGCTGTTTCATCTTCTAAATCTACCAATAAATATCGGTTGCAGTTTCAGAAACCCCTACTAACAGAGTTGGAAAGGACCCTGTAGGTCATCTAGTCCAACCCCCTGCTCAAACAAGAGTCCCTACACCATTTCTGACAAATGGCAGTCCTACTAGTTTTTCCTATAGAGATATATCAGTGTGATGACGTCTTTGACATATTGGCTGTCACTCTCCAAAGAATGATATGGGGTAATTCTTTCACAACTACTATCATGTTATTCGTACTACTACTTTTCACTAGACAAATTTATTTATTTATTTATTTATTCAATTTTTTTTATGCCGCCCTTCTCCTTAGACTCAGGGTGGCTTACAACACATTAGCAATAGCACTTTTTGACAGAGCCAGCCTATTGCCCCCACAATCTGGGTCCTCATTTTACCCACCTCGGAAGGCTGGAACGCTGAGTCAACCTTGAGCCGGTGATGAGATTTGAACCACTGACCTTCAGATCTACAGTCAGCTTCAATGGCCTGCAGTACAGCACTCTACCTGCTGCGCCACCACGGCTTCAATTTCTGCAACTATTCTGCTTATGTCTTAGTCTCCAGCCCCCTAAACATTTTATTGCTCTTTTCTGCATTATTTCCAAAGGCTCTACATCTATTTATAATCTATTTTGGTGACCAAAACTGGATTCAGTATTCTATCTGTTTAAGTTGCAACGTCTCTGTATGCTTAAATTCTGTATGCTGAAGTATTTCTTCCAAATTTATATTCGTAGATTTTCGCAGGTACAGGTATGAAGGTCTTGCATATTCGGATTTCTTCCTGTATAAGTTTCAGAGATTCCTGGCGACGTTTCAATGAGTGGGAACTTGTCGAAACGTCACCAGGAATCTCGGAAACTTACACAGGAAGAAACCCGAATATGCAAGACATATATATATATATACACATACAGATAGAATTGTCGGCTATCAATAAAATTAACTGCCTTGGAAATGGCCCTGGGTTGGGCCGAGAGGCAAAAAAGGAGCTGTGATGTTCCTTCAATATACCAGGGTGATTCGACACAAAATGTAACCCTTCCCTGGTACAGAGCTGAAGGGATTGGATACTGTAGCCTAGAGGATAATTCTCTGCCTTACAAGGCAAAGGTTGCAGGTTCAAGCCCCAGTGGGTATGGCTAGCTGATGAGGCCAAAATAAGGCCGAAATAGATCTATCCTAGTCTCCCTTAATTTTCAAATTCAGCTTAAACATGTGACACACACACACACACATATATATATATGTGTGTGTGTGTGTGTGTGTCAAATGTTTTTTTATATTTAGATATATATATATATCACATGTTTTTTTGCTGAATTTGAAAATTAAGGGAGACTAGGATAGATCTATTTCGGCCTTATTTTGGCCTCATCAGCTAGCCATACCCACTGGGACTTGAACCTGCAACCTTTGCCTTGTAAGGCAGAGAATTATCCTCTACACTACAATATCCAATCCCTTCAGCTCTGCACCAGGGAAAGGTTACATATTTTTGTGTTGAATCACCCTGGTGTATTGAAGGAACATCACAGCTCCTTATTTGCCTCTCGGCCCATATATATATAAGAATTTTTCTTGATATATTCCTTGTACATAAGGAAATTAGATATGCATAGTCAGTACAGTATTAACAAAATTACATATTGAAAACAATATGTTTTAAACTATGTTCACTGTTTAGAAGCCTGAGTAGAAATCAACTGAAATATTTTCACAGTGAAAATCCCCCCCAAAATGAGAATACACTTATTCATTCCTAACTCTAAAACTAGCACAGAAGGAGAAGAGGAGAAAAGCTAAACCATTTATAGTTCTCCTGTAGCAAATTCACTTTTGGAAAGGAATTTTTAACAAAGAGCCACGAAGAATGGAAAATGTGGAGAGAACTAGCCCATATAATCACTGAGAATTGGACACAATTTAATGGATAGCATTATCATCACACTGAAAGGGATGATTACTGCCAATGTATCTTGAAACAAGTCAATTCACCTCAGTACTTGACGATGTTGTTTCACTGAAAAATAAAATTTGCAAGCACTCAGAAATCTCTGTTATTTAGTTGAATGGTTACTAATTTTTGCCATTATTTTTAAAAATATTTTTATTAGATTATTTACTTTAAAAAAGAACAAGAAAATACAATAAAAAACAGAAACAGAAAAAAGAAAATACGTACACAGAAAAACAAGAAAGATAATATCTGCGCAGCTGCTCCCTTCTATTCAGTGCTCTGCGGCTGCGTACGTCAATAAAGGGTTCGTCACCTGAATCCAGGGATGATAACGAGGATTCTGCACTGCCTCCCCCTGAGTCCAATTCCTCTTCATCTCCTAATACCGACTGTTCGCTGTCAGCAGATGAAGGCAGTAACACCAGCCTCTGACACTGCAAAAATTCACCCACATTCACCCCCTCAGTCCTTGGGGCAGGAGCTGGCCCAGAGCCAACCATAACAACTATGTGGTCTGAAGAATCCCAAGAACTCCAAGAATTATAGGTGAGCCATAATGGCACAGTGGTTAGAATGCAGCACTGCAGGCTACTTCTGCTGACTGCTGCTGACTGGAGTTCAGCAGTTTGATTCTCACCAGTTCCAGGTTGACTCAGCCTTCCATCCTTCCGAGATCAGTAAAAAGAGCACATATTGTTATATTGTTGGGGACAAAATGCTGACTCTGTAAACCACTTAGGGAGGACTGTAAATCCCATGAGGTGGTATTTAAATCTATTGCTATTGCTAATCTGGAAACTTGTAAATCATATTGTTGTCAAGACAAATAGAGTGATACCTTGTCTTTCAAACTTAATTGGTTCCGGGACGAGGTTCTTAAGGTGAAAAGTTTGTAAGACAAAACAATGTTTCCCATAGGAATCAATGGAAAAGTGATTAATGCGTGCAAGCCCAAAATTCACCCCTTTTGCCAGCCAAAGCACCCGTTTTTGCACTGCTGGGATTCCCCTGAGGCTCCTCTCCATGGGAAACCCCACCTCTGGGCTTCCCTGTTTTTGCGATGCTGCAGGGGAATCCCAGCATCACAAAAATGAGTGCTTCGCTGGCAACGGAAGTCCGGAGGTGGGGTTTCCCAGCGAAGGGAGGATCAGTGAAATCTCAGCATCACAAAAACACCGAAGTCCTCAAAACCCCACCTCTTGACCTCTGTGTTTTTACGATGCTGCGATTTCACTGAGGCTCCCCTCGCTGGGAAACCCCACCTCCGGACTTCCATTGCCACCAAAGTCCCCATTTTTGCACTGCTGGGATTCCCCTGCAGCATCACAAAAGCACGGAAGTCTGGAGGTGGAGTTTCCCATGGAGGGGAGCCTCAGGAATCCCAGCAGTGGAAAAACCGGTGCTTCGCTGGCAACGGAGGTCCGGAGGTGGGGCATCCTAGCAGTGGCGGTGGGTTTGCAAGGTGAAAATAGTTTGTAAGAAGAGGCAAAAAAATCTTAAACCCCGGGTTTGTATCTTGAAAAGTTTGTATGACGAGGCGTTTGTAAGACGAGGTATCACTGTTCATGCATATCTTCGCATAATCCTTAGGAATTGAAAAAAATTAATCTTTGACCATTAGATGTCTGTTTCCTTTAGAGGTGTTTTCCAGTGCAAACTTCCTCAAGATCTTTTTCCATTTACAAGACTAAGAGGTTTTTCTCTTTGCACAAGAGATATTCCTTGGTGCTTGTATACCCAAAATGTTGCAGTCTCCTCCTTATGCCAAAAAGGCCATGCAAGGATTACCTCTAGTAATGTCTGCTGGACAGGAATATCCAAATCTGTAAGATCATGGGAAGGCATCGCAACCAAAGGCCAATTCTTATGTGTAGACAAATACATAGAAGTAGAAGGGATTTGATTGCAATATTTGTAGTCACTATTTTGCAGATGCTAATTTTCAACACATGGGCACCCATCTGTGATTCTCTAGATTGAGATGGAACCAAACCTAGTTGCTGGTGGGTTGCTAGGCTCATTAAGTAGTAGTTTTCTCTAATGGCCTCAGAACCACGAGTCCCAAGTCTCAAATTTGGAACAGTATCAGAAGTAGCCTACAGATGCTACTCCCATGTGAGATGATCAGATGCTGGCAATGTAACAAAGACCTTGACTGAAACCATCTGACAACGTGAAACAGAGGGGTTTCATCCATCCCTCTCTAAAGTGGCTAATTCTGGCTTGTTTCTTCAGCTTCAGCTGTCTAGTGCTCAGATACAGGCTGGGCAAACTATGAGCTATTTATCTTCGCAAGTCTGCTTAGCTTCTGGCTTGCCTCCAAGCAATGAACCTTGACAGTTCATTTGTAAGATTCTCATTACTTACTTTCTCAAGACATCATAAAGAGCCAAAAAGCATTTCCTATCTTCTAAGTGAAATAACATTGCTCCATTTCCATTACATATAATGTTTATGCACCTTGTAAATTGAATTCACTTTTCCCCTTCTTATTGTCTTCATGGTTCAAAGGCATAATAACCCCCAAACCTGTCATTACTTTCAAACATCCAAAATACATCAAAATCTTTTGACATTTCATAGGTCAATACCATGCCGATTTTTTTTCCTGGTGATAAAGTTACTCATGTTTGTGCCATTGTTTGTAAGTAATGCTAAGCTAGATACATTGCAGCTGAAATTGATTTCTGAATCATTTATCAAGTCAATTTGAGGAGTGCAAATTGCATACTATAACAATGTGAAAATAACCATTTGATGCTGTTATGAATGAATTGGATGTTGGCAAATGAATACAGAAAATCCATTGGCCACCTGGATTTTTTAGCTCTTTTAATGAAAATCTAATCAGCATGCCCATGGAAAACTGTCTATCACAAATTCCAAAATGTACCCTACCTCTTCAGCACTGTTTAGCAAAGACATAATCAAATTATTTCTGTAAAATGTTCATATTTAAGCTTTGGATTCCAGCTGTCTTTGCAGTCAACCACAGCACAACTTGGAATTCCAGGAAGAGTCCCATGCAAATGGAGGGCGCCAAGTTGTGAAGACATTACCTGAATGCATAACACACACAGCTGGGCTAAGAACAGAAAATGTGGTTATAAACCAATGGGGGGTTCCTATCGCTGGGCCCCGGAGCTCTGTTCCGGTAGGACCCCGCTGATTACGCAATTTGCACACAATGGCTCCAGTGCAGTCTTTGATGGTCTGTCATGCAGCGCCATCTGTTTTTGAATTTTTGCTTTATTGCATGCACAGAAGCAAAATCTTGTGACGGGATGCTCGTACACATGCAATTTTGCTTCCGCGCATGTGTGGGGAAAATTTTTTGCCAAAATAATGCATGTGCAAGTGTCCCCTCATGAGATTTCAATGTTTTCTTGCTTCCTGCATGTTCTGCTGGTGTGTTTCAACAGCCCGTAATTACAGGGTAATTAGTCCAGGAAGACACACACCACACGATAAAAGGAAAACCCAAAAGTTTTTATAAACAGAAAAAACAGAAACAGTTCCCTTTTTAAATGTCAAAGGGATTTTCTGGTACACACAAGGCACAGGTTAAATGCAGTCCAATTGCTCACCCAATAACTGGGGAATTGAGTCCAATTCTAAAGTCCAGAGAGTCCACACACATAATCCTGAACAGCAAAAAAACACGATCTTGACGAAACAATGAATCAGATAAACTGCCATGAGGCTAACACACCAGGCTGCAATTTTATCTGTAGCACTAATTACAGCAGCCCCACCCAACCACAGGTGGCCTCATTTTCTCTTGTAATAATCTTTCAGTTGTTGTCTCCTATGCATCACTCTACACATGCGTGGACGTGTCATTAATTCTTGTTCAGAATCCAGGGATGATACAGATGACTGATCTCCTCCTGGGCTGTCTGCCAAACTCCCCTCTTCCCTGTCACTCATGCTTCCTTGGTCAGAGGAGACAGATTCTACTGGAAGCAAAACAGGTCTGCGGCATATGGATGTCTCCCCCACATCCACCTCCACATTGCTTGGGGCAGGAGCTGGGCCAGAGCTAACCACAACACTGCACATGCACAGAAGCAAAATCACATGAGGCGATGCACGGGCATAATAGTAGTGAATCATCATGATGTGCATGCAGCCAGTGGTGGTTTATGAGCCAGAATGCTAAATTGCACTTACTGCTGGAGGTAGCCAAATTACACATGGAGCCGCAAGTGCGCCCGTGTTTCGGTATGTGCAGAAGCAAAAAAAACCTCACTGAAACATGGGCAACCTGCAGCTCCATGCACAATTTGGCTACCTCCACATGTGCAGTAGCAAAATCACGCTGGCCCCACAAGAACTTACAAGCGTTGAGCACAATTTAGCGTTCCAGCTCGTAGCCCACCACTGCATTCAGTGCACCATTAGGCAGGTAAGAGGACCTGCCCCTGCTATAAATCATGTTTTATGGTTTGCCCAGTTGTATGAGCCCAGGCAGTTGTGTACAATAAACTATTATTTTAAAATGCAAACTCTCTAACAGCAGCACTAGTTTTTAGACAGTTCCCTTACTATTCTTAATTGGAGATGCCAAGGTTTAATGCAGAGCATTAAACAAGGGATATTTGCATGACAAAGTTGAGCCCTATCACTAGGTCACAGTCACTGCATATTATTCAACTTAATTAGCTGACTCTCTGGAAGCTTTAACATGAAGTTTAGATGGCTTGAACCCATCTAATGGCCTTCCATAAGTCCTAAAAACAGACCCAGACCTTTTCCTTAGGTTTTAGGCTCAGATATGCCACTGGAATTTGCACTGTTAGATAAATTTGGTGAGGAACTTATTATTATTATTTTAATGTGGCATTTTAAATTTCTTTTTTCTTTTTAAATGGAGTCCTCTATTTTGTGCTTTGTTAACTTCGTCAATGTTACCTGATTAAGATGAGTGACCGACCATAGATAAAACTTTAAATTCTCCCCAAATCAATTTAATCCTAGCCATCCCTATCCAGCCTCTGTAGGAAAAGCTTCAGCAAAGAGCCATGTTCAAGGTCTCATGCCAATCAAATCCCACTGGAGATGTAACAACGATGGTGAAGAAGGAGACCAGCAATAGCAAGTCCTCCACTGAAGTGCCCATATTTATAGTGAGTTTCTGAAGGCTTGTCTTGCTGCATCTAAAAATTAAGCAAACATTCTTTATGCCCCCAGAGGTTGTCTTTAATTAAAACTCAGTGTTCTGTAGAATTGCTTCTACTTTCTTTAAGCATCTTGTTTGTGCCATTATTTTGTTTGAAAGTATTTCCAACATCAGAAAATGATGATCACTTCATTATTTGTATGCCTGAGAAATTCAGTTAAGGAATGGAACTGGCTACAGATTTTTGATGGTGTAATTACTTCAGACAATAAACAATTGGGAGCTAAAAAATAAATCCCTCTTTTTTCTCTCCACCACCACTCCTTATTATTTTGAGTGGCACTTTAAGAGAGAGAAAGAGGCAGGCAGGGAGAAAATGCATCTGTCAATTCAAAAACCTTGCCTTAAAATAGGGAGTTTCCATTTTGTGTTGTTTTTAACCTTTTAGCTTCATATTAAAATTGTTAACATTCAAAATAAAATCAAAATCAGATCATCTATTTTCCCTGAGGGATTCATCTGAGTATTTATCTTCCTATGTAGCAATAGATAAACATAGAATAAATTTTGTTTGTGCTCTTCTTTTTTTTCTTAAAAAGAGAGCCCTAAGCAATGTTATTAATTTTCCTTTTATTTTATTAATTACATTAAGAACAGCATTGCCAATGATATATATTTTCTCAGAAGCAAACATTTTCGATTTCAGAAGACTTACAGCCAGCTCAGGGGCATAAGCCTGCAGTCTTCAAAATGTTGCATTACTCAACTGTAAAGTTTATGACCTGTATATAATTCCTTGTCCTCTGAACCATTAAATGAGAAAGGATAAAGAGTGGAAAGCCAAGTCATATGTCTCAGTGGTTTGAATAGTGGATGTGAAATTTATTTGCTGCATGAATTTGTCCATTTGGAACCGAGAACATAACAAGTTGCCTTTGGCTAAGTCAGAGGTTGTATGTGAATCCTGTGGTATAATAAAACAGGAGCAGCAGCAACCACCACCACCACCACCACCACCACAACAACAACATGTTGATAACAAATCTAGGTTTCTGGAAACACTGAATGACAACATGGGTGGGAGGAGTAAGGGTTAGAATTTATTTATTGATTGATTGATTGATTGGATTTGTATGCCGCCCCTCTCCGGAGACTTGGGGCGGCTAACAGCAATAATAAAACAGCATATAATAATAATCCAATACTAAAAACAGTTAAAAACCCATTATTATAAAAACCAAACATACATACAGACATACCATGCATAAAATTGTAAAGGCTTAGGGGGAAAGAGTATCTCAATTCCCCCATGCCTGGCGGCAGAGGTGGGTTTTAAGCAGCAAGGAGGGTGGGGGCAATTCTAATCTCTGGGGGGAGTTGGTTCCAGAGAGCCGGTGCCACCACAGAGAAGGCTCTTCCCCTGGGTCCCACCAAGTGACATTGTTTAGTTGACGGGACCCGGAGAAGACCCACTCTGTGGGACCTAACTGGTCGCTGGGATTCGTGCAGCAGAAGACGGTCCCTGGGATAAGAATGGCTGGTAATCATACTTGTTGACTTAGCATAAGTTGGGACAATATATTAAGACAACAAGACAAATTAATTTACAAAATATATATTCTCCTTGCTTACTGACCATTTGTTCAGCAGCCATTTGAAGTAACAACAGGTCTATGGACCTTAGGAGTCATCCAGGGCATGATAAAGGTCTGGTGAAGAACTGAAGAAGCTTCTTGGATGAGAAGTAAAACATCTTCAAGGAAAGACAAAATCATTTTGAATAAAAGTACAATGCTGGAAAAAGGAGTAGTTCCGAAATGTTGCTGTGTGTTTGTGGGTGTGTTTGTTTGTTTGATATGCCACTTTTCTCACTATCCGAAGAGACCCGGGGCGGCTGTAAGATACCAAGCACAAGTTTTTGGAATGTCCTAAAAATAAAGCTAGTGCATTAAATTAAATTAGATGTTGATTTGCTCTAAACACTGCACTTAATGAGTAAGTGTTTTAAAATAGTGCATTATTAATGGCTTGCTGAGCAGCTGGTGATTTTAAAAAAGCAACTTCCCCAACATTTTAAATTATGTCAGGTTGCCCAAAAGCAGGAAAAGAGAAACCAAATGAAAAAGTAGTTGCTTAATTCCCTTCAGAAAATAAAAAACCCAGCATAATGGCTGAAGTCATTTGTGTCAGACATAAAAATGGATATAATATAGGTGGTAAACCTCCTATTGGGTATAATAATAATTGATTGATTTTGTTCTCCCTCTACAATTTGATGGCATGGTGCTTGCTGTGCAAACAACTCATGAAAAGTCAACATGTTTTAGCAGTAAATAATTTACAACTGCTGTGTGAAACTCGAAGTAATATTTTACCTTAAGTGACATTAATTAGAGCAGAAATATTCAAATGGAGATGAACACAGAGAGAACTGTGCAGTATAGAATTTATATTTAATCTGATGAGTAATGGCAAATGGGAAGCTGAGAGAATCAATGAAACATTTTGCTTGCTTAAGGATGTTGAAGAAGCAGAGATTCCATTAAGGAAAAGTCAAGAACTGGGAGTGGTGACAAAAAAAGGCAAAGAAATAAAGGATGGAAAATACATCCAGTGAGCTGGATCCCTTTTAGTTAAATGTAGGTTATTTGGGCAAATTTGTAGATACAAATCCCCATAAGAAATTCCAACTGAATTGGAAATCAGATTTATGATATTATTAGTTTGTTTGTCTATCAATATGTTTATAATAAAGATGAATATATGCAGGAAGAAGAAGAGGATAACAATAGTAATAATACTGTCTCTGATCCCCACATTGATTTTGTAATCTTTCCAACTGGGTTTCCACAAATGTGTTGGACTACCATATTTTTCAGAGTATAAGACACACCTAGATTTATTGCCCACAAGATCATATGCTGCAACGTCCTGCCTGTCTGCGACTACTTCAGCTTCAACCACAACAACACAAGAGCACACAACAGATTTAAACTTAATATTAACCGCTCCAAACTTGACTGTAAAAAATATGATTTCAGTAACCGAGTAAGTGTGGAACTCATTACCGGACTCCATAGTGTCATCCCCAAACCCTCAACACTTTACCCTTAGATTATCTACGGTTGACCTATCCAGATTCCTAAGAAGTCAGTAAGGGGCGAGTACAAGTGCACTAGAGTGCCTTCCATCCCTTGTCCTATTGCTCTCCTATATCTCCTGTACCTTTCTTCTATTCCTATATCTCTTCTTCTATTCTTTCATTGATATGTTCTATTACTATACTTTCTTTTCTATTATTTCTTAGATATATTTTACTGTGAGTATATTTTAGTATGAGTACCTTCATCATGTATTTTACTATGTGTATATAGATATATACCCACTAAAACCCTCATTGTATATTGGACAAAATAAATATAAATAAATAAATAAATAAAATAAATTTAGAAGTGGAAAACAAGGAAAAAAGTATTCTGAACCAAATAGTGTAGTAATCTATGGTTTAGTAATTATTTAATAAAATACCAATGTAGCTGAATACTTTTTAAAAACATGTACACTTTTTACAAACTTTAAACTTGACAGCTTTAAGACTTATGGACTTCAACTGCCAGAATTCCTCCTGCTAGCTCAAGAATGGGAGTTGAAGTCCAAAGTTTGCTAAGTTTGAGAACACTTGCATCCCCAACCCAGGGTCTTCAAACTTGACAGCTTTAAGACTAGCGGACTTCAATTCCCAGAATTCCTCCTCCAGTTGTGCTAGATAAGGTAATTAGAAAGCAAAAACAGTTTTTGTTGGGGTGGACAAAAGGTTGGGGAAGCCTACAGGGAGCCATTGGGTGATGGCAAAAATATCCCAATTGTGTGAAAAATGGCCATATTTTGCCCATTTGTTTCACAAAAATGGGGCCATTTTCACCTTCCTTCAATCCCCAGCAGCTCTCTGCAGGCTTCCCAAACCCTTTGCCCATCCCATTTTTGCAACAAAATTGGATGAAAATGGTTTATTTTTTGCAAAAACGGGGACATTTTTGCCATACCCCAGCACCCAGGAGCTCTCTGCAGGCTTCCCTGACCCTTTGTCCACCCAATTTTTGCAAAAAAACAGGCCCATTTTTCACAAAAATGGGACACGGGGGTGGGGCTTTGATACAGCAAAAATGGCTGTATTCAGTTTATAAGACGCACCGACATTTTCAACCTCTTTTAGAGGGGAAAAAGACCATTTGATTCTCTGAAAAAAATAGTATCGGTATATCTGCCATCATCCTTAAGTCTATTTACCCTCTGTGCCAGTATTTGTCACTTTATTTCAAAATGAATTACAGTCAGATGGGAGTTGTTGCTACCGCCATTACTGGTGTGCTGCGCACGTAGCTTTGGGCCTCTGGCGTGAGCATGTGTGTGTTCCAGTGATATTTTACTTCTGCACATGCACAGAAAGCAAAATCTCATGAGCATGCACGAGATGTTGGTGACTTTTTTGCTTCCACGCACACGCAGAAGTGAAATATTACCGAAAACTCTCTTTTTGGGGGTAATTTTTTTTAATTTCCCCCACACTTTTAAACAGTGCAATATCATATACCTTCAATCTTCAATACAATACTGTTGTGGTTAGCTCTGGCCCAGCTCCTGCCCCAAGGACTGTGGATGTGGGGGAGACATCCACATGCTGCGGGCCTGTTTTGCCCCCGGTGGAATCTGCTGATGAAGGCTCCTCTGACCAAGAAGACATGAGTGACAGGGAGGAGGAGAGTGGGGCAGACAGCTCAGAAGGAGATCAATTATCTAGCTCCTCCTTGGATTCAGAACAAGAGTTAATGATGCAGCCACGCACGCGGAGAGCGATGCATAGGCAGCAACAACTGAGAGATTATTATCAAAGAAAATGAGGCCACCTGTGGTTGGGTGGGGCTGTGGTAATTAGTGAGGCTGCTATAAAGAGCAGCCTGTGGGTTTGGCCATTGTGGAGGATTATCTGATCGTTGTGTTTCGTGACTGCTTTAGTGACTTTGACCTTTTGTGTGCTGATTTTCCCCCGCTTTGAAACTAAACCAGGGCAAAGTGTGTTTCACTTTGTGAAAGAAGAAGGACTGTGAATTGCCTCACAGTTGCAAGCTAAGTATTACAGAACTGATAAGGGACTTGTACAAATTACCAGTTTGTTTGGAGATGAGTGTTCTTTGCTATACAAAAAGAGGGCTTAGGTTAAGTAAATTTTCATTATAAAGAACATTGTTTTGAATTTTCAAACATGTGTGTGTCTGAAATTTGTACCTTTGAATTTTTGGGAGGATTCTACCAAAGAGGCCGACAGAACACAATACAATGAATTTACATTTATATTCAGTATTTATCAACCAAAAATATGCTGCCTCCTTTACTTTTATCACCTGTAAAATTTTCATATAAACTTTTCAATATCATTATACAAACTTACAATACTATTTGCTATTACATCTCATCTATTTGCTTTCACTTTATCTATTAAATTTTATTACATTTAGGCCAAAGTGGTTATTTTCAAATGTCATACATCCTTATTTACCTCTTAAAATTTTATTTACCCTTATCACATACTAAATGATTTAAAATAGAAAAATTATTTAATCTTAAATATTAATTACCCATACTTAATCATCAAAATCTTACAAGATATTACCATAACCATATCATTCCCAAGGAAAGAGAGGAAACCAAATTATATCACTTAAATCTACTTATTTTTTATCATTACATATCAACACCATCGGTTTAATAAAACCTTATTCAGTTCTTAATGGAAATATACTGTAGTATTCGGTTATCAATCCGCCTAATCAGTATACATTTCTTTTATCTAAAAAAACCTTTAATAAAATAATACCACCTCTTCTATCACTATATCTATTTCTCATGTTTCATTATGTTATATCACTTAAATCTACTTATTTTCTATCATTACATATCAACACCATTGGTTTAATAAAACCTTATTCAGTTCTTAATGGAAATATAGTATTCGGTTATCAATCCGCCTAATCAGTATAAATTTATTTTATCGAAAAACCTTTAATAAAATAATACCACCTCTTCTATCACTATATCTATTTCTCATGTTTCATTATGTTAGCCTATTGTAATTGTACTTTCACTGCCAACCCAATATAATTATCATGCCCTACTCTATTTATACACCGAAACCTCTCTTATATGTGCGTCTTCTCATGAGATTTTGCTTCCTGTGCATGCGCAGAAGCAAAATCTCTCTGGGACAAGTGCGTGCACATGCCAGAGACCTGAAGCTGTGGACACTACCGGTACAATGTCCTCATCCAATACTGTCTGTTGTGTATATTCCCTTGCAGCCTGAGGAATGTTCAAATTCGGAGGGGGAGGGGGATTTAGAGATTGTAAATTTACCTGATTTAGAGGCAGATGGCAATGTTAGTGATGACCACAAATCTAATGACAAAGACATGAGTTCGGATGAATCAAATGGGGGAGATGGCAGATGGACTGATCCCCGTTTTAGAAGCTATCAGAGACGCTTAGAAGAAAGAGGGAGGCGATATTGGCGTTAGAGAGTGAGGAATTAATTAATCAATTACCTCAAGTCCAGGTGTGAAAGGAAGAAGAAGCTGATTCCATTCAATCTTGTCATCCCAAGATGGACATGTCCACAACACGCAGTGGTGGGCTCCTATGGGTATGGTCAGGTACCCAGTACCAGTAGCAAAAATTTAGCCAGGTACACAGTACCGGTAGCAAAATTTTGATTTTTTTTCTTTTTTTCCCTTCTGGGCTCTGGGTATGTTTTTCCTATCACAGTACATGAGGTTGAATGTGTATAATTTTAGAAGAGCTGTGCATGCGTGTGTGTACATAAACTTTATATAGTAGATAATCAGGGGTGAGCTACTGCACGGACGGGGGGGGGGAACCCAGTGGTGTAGCGAAAATGGAGCTCCACCCCAGAACATTCAATTTGCCCTGAACGATGTTGAAAGAAAATGCATAAACCACACCCACAGTGTGGTAGTAAAAATGTTGGTAGCCCATCACTGACGACACGATGCGGAGAGTAAGCTAACAAATGTGTGATTTGTGACCTGCTTTTATGGCTCCTGACTGGCACTGATTAGCCCATAAATTTTAGAATGACTTGTGGAATGTTTAGATGTTATTTCTGAGATAATTAGCTCCACTACTAAAGAGAGAAATGAAAAAGAAAAGCACTGCATGTGAAGATGTATAAATGGGAGAAGAAGGAGAAATAAAGAAGATGTTGTGGGTTTTTTTTTTACAAATATATGCCTTTAGCAATCATTTATTCCAATTATTATCTGAATTAGCCTGAAACCAGATCATTGTCAGGCACCCAAATACTGATTACAGTTCTATTTGTTATATGTATGGCTGAATGCAAGAAACAAAAATATGATGGGGTTTTATCATAAAATCTGAAATCTATGAGAAGTCCCCATTTGTGTGGATATCCCATTATTGACTTCATCAAATGAAGAACTGAGTGACTTACTATTTGAAGCATGTACCAGAAGTATTTGGAGAAGAAAGAATATTGTATGCATCACTCTGTTTGATGCTGGATTTCAGCCTACTGTATCTGGGATACAAAACTTTCAATCATCTTTAGATGACAACCAAGAAAAAAAGAAAAAGAAACTTGGTTGTCATTTAATGGACCTCTGGATTTCTGATGCCCAGATATTCATAACCCAAGCTGAATTTAGTACCCCATATCTTTTATCACTTAAACAGAATCTGGTGAATTGATCACACATGAATTATCTTTGCAAAATGAAGTGGAAGAATTCTCACCTGAATATGAAGTAACTGAGTATAGAAACCTGGTGGCTTTACAAAATCCAGGAATTCTTTTTTCAAGTTCAAAGTCTAAATGCTTTCTTCATAGTGTACTTAATGAGAATCAATGGAGGCAATAAACCTTTAATGATCCCAAATCTCTTGATTGATCAAGGGATAAGGTAATAATCCACAAAGGGATAAATTGATCTCCCCCATTCTTGAATTAATAAGCATCATCCAAAATTTTAACAAGGGGTGGTGGTGGACAGGAACAAGTATTCTATCAGACATCATGAATAAAGTTTCAAAAGGAAGATGAAGATGACTTTGAAGGATGCTTCGACTTATCTTAAAGGAACATCAAAATCCTTCTGTTTTATTTTCATAGGTTCAAATGTCATACTGTTTCTGTTCTTGTTTAATCTAGTCTCTGTAGCATTCCAGCTTAGTCTATCATACTTCTAAGGTGATAACTTTTTACCCTTGAACTCTTTAATATTTCTGTGCTTTCGTTTATGATTTGATCTTTAAAACAAGAACAATACACTATTGTTTCCATGTTTGTGTGATTTCTCATTTTCTCCTCCCATGTTTGCAAATTTAGAGGCCAGGGGTTCTTCTACTGCCAGTTTGTTCAAGATGTGCTTTACATGTGTATGTGCGCATGTGTGTACATGCAGAGTACTAAAAAAAATAAAATGGTGTTGCTGTAGGTGCTGCCAAGAGAACCAGGTCAGGGGCGTGGCAGCCTGGGTCAATGCCAGTCCCAGCGACCCAGGCCACCAAGTTACTAACAGTTCTATAGAACTGGTCTGAACCGGTAAGGATCCACGTCATTTCTATGGACTTGCCCTTTTCTGCTGATCCCATAAACATTCCTGGGGGAAAGAAATTTGGAAATAATGTGACTATTATAAAATGGAGCCATTGATAGGCTTCATTTTGTGGTCAAACTTAAGCAACAGATGGTGTAACTTCAGAAGTTGGGCCACCTACAATTCTTCCATTTGATTTCACAGATCCTTCAAAATTGCTGCTTATTTACCATTCCTGCATTGAGAAGAAAAGTGAAATGCTTAAATCAATGGAGAATAACCATATTAACTCAATTCAAATGACTTCATGTTAAATAGAACTAATGCTAAATTAAAATGAATGTCATTTCTTTTTCTTGTCCTATTTGCAACCCACGGCATGCTATTTAAAGAACAGGCATGGCCATCAGTCTGAAAAAGGCTGTATTCTTTCACTTATGTGAATTCATCATATGCTTAGCCTAACCAATCTGCATAATTTTAAATGTAATGTGCATAATGAATGAAATTTACAGGAATTGCCATCTGTCTCTGTTTTGATCTGCCTTCAGAAACATTTTGCATTGACCCTTTACTTGTAATTCTCGCTTGTTCTTCATTCCTTGACATAGCAGCTACTCAATTGCTTGAAAAAGTATCTGGAAGTATGGCATGGAAAACAAATATTGACATGGAATGTTAAAGAGAAGTTCCTGCTAAATCATCTTCTAATAATTGGCATTTTTAATTTTTTGGAGAAAAACAATAATTGCACAGGAAAATCTGCCTGATTTAAGATTAAGTCAGACAATTTCATTTGAAAGAATTCCAGGCTGGGTTGTCCGGGCCAATCAGAATCCAGCTTGGCTAAAGACCAATCAGAAGTCAGGATATCTGGTTATAAAAATTGGTGCCCAGTCAGTCCTTGCTCAATAGCAGAAGACCTTCTTTGAAGATCTCAGCAACAGTTGCACGTGAAACATCAGGACATCTATTGTATAAACCATAGTCACTAAACCCTGAGTATATATCTCCTTTGACATGAAGAGGAGAAGGAGAAGGAGATGGAGAAGGAGAGGATTAAACTCTGAAATCCAACAATGTCCAACACATACTGGCTTCAGACTTCACTTTGTGATTTCTGATTAATTGTATGAATTCAACTTTGTTTCAAGATTGAAACAGTGATGAAATTGGGAAGAATTAATCTTTTGGTATCAAAGACATGACATTTCTGAAGCACCACGTAATCTTTCCCTAGAGGTCTGAATTGTTCTAGTGCAACATCTCATATTTTGTTCCTGCACTTGATGAGCAATAACTACTTAATGACAATATACTTTTAAAGAATTGATACAGGTCCATCTGAAATATCCAGACAAAGGCATTTAGAAAGAAAATTAATCTAGAAAGTTTCCAGACAAGTATATTATAGTTCTCTTAACATCTGTTCACTTGATGGAAACATTATTAAAATAACACGACTGAGTATTTAGATAAACAAATCTTGCTAAAGAAAAATAGGCATAGCTTTTGCAATTGAAAATCTTTTTTTTTTTATCTAGAGGGGTTTTTTTTGAGAATGCCAAAAATACACAATCCAATTTGGTGCAGCTGTTACAACAGCAGTCAACATAACGTTGGATGTGTGTTTCTAGTATACACTATATTTCCCTAGGAAATAAAAAAATAAGACAATAATTTTCTAAAAGGAATAATTTTGTTTAGGCTGACAGCCAGACAGGTTAAACACTATTTAGGATTCTAGGAGCTCAAAATAGCATTTGCCCATTTTCCTATACTTTTTCTGCATCTGAAGGCTTATTCTTATGTATCTCTAAGAACTACTAAGAATATTCAATTCATATCATTTTCAACCCTCATTTTAATTTACAAAGGATTAATTCAAGAAGTTTATTCTGGGGTGATTTTACTATTAGAAGAAATGAAATCTGATCAGAAAATCAACTTCTGGATATCATGATGCGTAACAAAAAGAGCTGGGGTGGCGCAGTGGTGCAGTGGCACAGTGCTTAGAGTGTAGCACTGCAGGCTACTTCAGCTAACTGAGGTTCAGAAGTTCAAATCTCACCACTGGCTCAATGTTGACTCATCCTTCCATCCTTCCGAAGTGGGTAAAATGAGGACCCAGATTGTTGGGGGCGATATGCTGACTTTGTAAACGACTTAGAGAGGGCTGTAAAGCACTATGAAGTAGTATATAAGTTTAAGTGCTATTGCTATTGCTAAATGTGGAATTTGGGGGGCTGAATTCTGCTACAAAGCAAAATAATTTTTCTTTACAATGGCACTGAAGAAGTCTTATGACCATTTCTCACGCTTATGACCACTGCAGCATTCCCATGGTCATATGATCAAAATTCGGATTCTTGGCAACTGAAGTTTTACAAACTTCTGACAAGCAAAGTCAATGGGAAAATCAGATTGACTTAACAACTGTGTTACTAACTTAACAAATGCAGTGATTCACCTAATGACAGTGGCAAGAAATGTCATAAAATTCATATAAAACTTTCCTACTTAGCAACAAAAATTTGGGACTCAATTGTAGTCATACGTCAAGGACTACTCATACCATATACAGTACAGGTGAAACTCAAAAAATTAAAATATAATTCAAAAGTTCATTTATTTCAGTAATGCAACTTAAAAGGTGAAACATAATATATGAGAGAGAATCATTGCATGCAAAGCAAGATAGTTCAAGCCACGATTTGTCATATTTGTGATGATTATGGGGTACAGCTCATGAAAACCCAAAATCTACAATTTCAGAAAATTAGAATATTACATGCAATCAATAAACAAGGATTCTACATAGAATAATATCAGGCCTCTGAAAACTGTAAGCATGCATATGTACTCAATAGTTTCTGGTCACAATTCAAAGTGTTGGTTATGACCTATAAAGCCCTTCATGGCACCGGACCAGATTATCTCAGGGACCGCCTTCTGCTGCATGAATCCCAGCAACCAGTTAGGTCCCATAGAGTGAGTCTTCTCCAGGTCCCGTCAACTAAACAATGCCGCTTGGCGGGACCCAGGGGAAGAGCCTTCTCTGTGGTGGCCCCGGCCCTCTGGAACCAACTCCCCCCAGAGATTAGAATTGCCCCCACTACTGAGGTATTATGGAAGACTACGATGCTTCAATAGCAGCCTTCAGCTCTTCTGCATTGTTCAATCTCATGTCTCTCATTTTTCTATTGGCAAAGCCCCATAGATTCTCTATGTGGTTCAGGTAAACGAGTTTGCTGGTCAATCAAGCACATTAATCTCACCTTCAATGAAAAAGGCTTTGGTGCTTTGGGCAGTGTGGGCAGTTGCCAAGTCCTACTGGAAAAAGGTCCTCCCATAAAGCTCATCTGCAGAAGGAAACATGAAGTGCTCCAAAATCTCCCAGTAGATGCCTGTGTTGACCCTGGACTTAACAGTGGACCAACACCAGCAGATGGCATGACTCCCCAATTCAACACAGACTGTGGAAACGTCACACTGAACTTCAAGCATCTTGCAGTGTGTACCTCTCCATTCTTTCGCCATACTCTGGGCCCTTGGTTTCCAAATGAGATGCAAAAATTTCCACAGTACCCCATAATCATCATGATTATGACAAATCATGGCTTGAACTATCTTGCTTTGCATGTAATGAGTCTCTCTCATATATTACATTTCACCTTTTAAGTTGCATTACTGAAATAAATGAACTTTTGCACGATATTCTAAGCTTTTGAGTTTCACCTGTAATAATAAGTTGCTGTATCACTGGAAGCTTTTAAAAAGAGACTGGACAGTCTCTGTCTGAAGTGGTATAGGGCAGAGGTAGGATTAATTTTTTTTTACTATCAGTCCTGTGGGTGTGGCTTGGTGGCTGTGGTGTGGCTTGAGGTGTGTGGCTTGGTGGGCATAGCAGGGGAAGGATACCGCAAAATCTCCATTTCCTCTTCACTCCAGGGAAAGATTATTGCAAAATCTCAATTTCTTCCTGATCAACTGTGACTTGGGAGACAGAAAATAGATGGGAATGGGCCCAGTCAGAGGTGGTATTTACCAGTTCTCCTCAAAATTTCCACTACCAGAACTGGTCAGTACCTGCTTGTTCTGCCGGCGTGTCTCAACCGCCTGTAATTACAGGGTAATTAGTCGAGGAAGACACACACCACACGATAAAAGGAAAACCCAAAAGTTTTTATAAACAGAAAAACAGAAACAGCTCCCTTTTTAAATGTCAAAGGGATTTTCTGGTACACACAAGGCACAGGTTAAATGCAGTCCAATTGCTCACCCAATAACTGGGAAATTGAGTCCAATTCTAAAGTCCAGAGAGTCCACACACACAATCCTGAACAGCAATAACCACGATCTTGATGAAACAATGAATCAGATAAACTGCCATGAGGCTAAAACACCACGCTGCACTTTTATCTGTAGCACTAATTACAGCAGCCCCACCCAACCACAGGTGGCCTCATTTTCTCTTGTAATAATCCTTCAGTGGTTGTCTCCTATGCATCACTCTATGCATGCATGGATGTGTCATTAATTCTTGTTCAGAATCCAGGGATGATACAGATGACTGATCTCCTCCTGGGCTGTCTGCCAAATTCCCCTCTTCCCTGTCACTCACGCTTCCTTGGTCAGAGGAGACTTTGTCTGCAGATTCTACTGGGAGCAAAACAGGCCTGTGGCATGTGGATGTCTCCCCCACACCCACTTCCACATTCCTTGGGGCAGGAGCTAACCACAACACTGCTGAAACTCACCTCTAGTATAGTGTCTCCTGCTTCAGCAGGGTCTTGGGCTAAAGTCCTCCAAGGTCCCCTCCAACTCTATTATCCTGTTGTTCTGTTAGTCTATGCCTACTTTCTTCATAAAATGCAGCACAGATGACACATGATGACACAAAAGTTCTCACTGAGTTCCACATTTTTTGGGCTGGAAAAGAAAATGATGCATCTCCAAATTTCACATTCATCACCTACTGCCAGTTCTATACATTTCTCCTTGCCTTGCTGTTTCCATAAACATATGGCTAACACAGTTAGTTTGTTTGCTAGTATGATAATTTATAGCAGCACCTGGTAGGAATGCAGTTTGCAACAGCTTGCTAATCTTTTGTCACAACAGCAAGTGATCAATGGCACTGGGAGATACAGTGAAGAATGAAAGAAATAAGACATCAGCTCCAAATACTACCCTCTTGAATATCCAGAGAAGATTTTGGAAAAACAAAATCATCTTATTAACTGAGACCATCATTTGAAGCATTTTGGAACAGAATTGAATTCATTTTGGTGCCCTCCTGATTTTGCCAGTAAATGGCTAGGGTTAGTAACCTGCAGGAAGCAATTAACTTTTAATGGTAGAATTGTAATATTTCAATTTGATAGTCATGCAGCCCTAGGTTTTATCCCAGTTCCCAGCATTTCTCATTGACTTCATGGGTGAATGTATCTGGGAAATATAATTCAGTTGTTTTGAGTTCTTCAGCTTCAACTTGACGTAGAAAAACAATGCCTTCCATTGAAGGACCTGTATACTGCATGAGTCAAAAAGAGGGATGTGAAAATATCTACCAACCCCTCACATCCTGGACACAAACTGCTTCCACTCCTACCCGCAAAACAATGCTGTAGGGCATTGCACGCCAGAACAACTAAACACAAGAACAGTTTTCCCCCAAATGCCATCACTCGGCTAAACAACTACCGGTAATTCCCACAACACTGTCAAAATATTTACTAAGACTGTATTACTATTATTCTTCTCATCCTTCCTATCACCCATCTCCTCCCACTTATGACTGTATGACTGTAACTTGTTGCTTGTATCCTTACAATTTATATTAATAGATTGTTTCCTGGTTGTTTATTCGCACCCTATGACAACATTAAGTGTTGTACCTCATGATTCTGGACAAATGTCTCTTTTTCTTTTATGTACACTGAGAGCATATGCGCCAAAGACAAATTCCTTCTGTGTCCAATCACACTTGGCTAATAAAGAATTGTATTCTATTCCAAGATTTGATGGATGGATCAGGCCAAATATATGCAACATCTATAAATTGCAAAAGGGTCTACGGAGAGGGGCGGCATAAAAATCTAATAAATGAATAAATAAATAAATAAACAAACAAACAAACAAACAAACAAACAAACAAACAAGTAGATAGATAGATAGATAGATAGATAGATAGATAGAACCAGAGTGCCTTCCATCCCCTGTCCTAATGTTTCTCTTTTACAAGCATCATGTATATAAATATTATATCTTTTTATACCACCAATATGTACTTGACAAAACAAATAAAATAAATAAAAAGCACCCATCCTCATATTTCTATGTAGCACCCATCTTCATGGTTCTATATAGGAGAACATAATGGGGAAAGCTAACTATACTTGTTGACCTCACCTTATTATAATCAGAACTCCATTGCCTCTAAGTTGGGAGATTCCACAGGGTTTATTAACCAAAGAAATTTTTTCCATTGCCATTGTGAAACAGATCAGTAATGGGATTAAAGCCAGCCTTTATTGAATTGTCATCCTGGTAGGGTCTTCCTTCTCTACTGGGAAGCTCATGCTTTCTTCTGCCAAATGAATAGCCTCACTGTAGTTTTATTATGTGCTGCAAAATCTTGACAGCTCATTATGAATCAAAAGAAGCTTTCCACGATCAGAGAGTTACATTTTCCAATTGTTTTCTCCTTGTCTGAGAATTGTACCCTTGAGAGTATTATTTATTAAAATTGTTAAATTGAAGAACCACCTATGAGATATGGGAAAGCATTTCCAACAGGGAAAAGTGATTGATGGGAGGAGTTGTCATTTTGTGCAGCAGCTGGATCCCCAAAACATGATATTTACAAAAGGGCAATCGCAAATAACAACTTGTTTTAAAGTGGCGTTATTATGTATCCTACAAGAACCATTTTCAGTACCATTAAATGAAATCTGTAAAAGCAATGTTTTTCCACCCACTGCCATTTGCCAGGTTGGTACCATTTTTTTTTAAAAAAATCCACAACAGGAAAAGATTCACTTGTGCTCAATGTCAAAATGTAATGAACTCTGTCCTCTTCTATTTCACAAAATGTAATACTGGAGGCAAGGATATGCAAATCAGTCAAGTTTATTTTGCTGTCCAAAAATGTATTTTCTTTTTTAAAAATTATATAAAAATATATTACTGTTGACCATGACTTTTACTAAGCTAAGAGGGCTTGGTGTTTTGTTTTGTTTTTGCAAACTTTCAGAAACATTCCAACACAGGTATTCCTTAACCGTTTGTTTATTTATTATTTATTATTTATTTATTAATCAGATTTGTATGCCGCCCCTCTCCGCAGACTCGGGGCGGCTAAAAGCAATAATAATACAATGTAAACAAATCTAATATTTAAGTTAATTTAAAACCCCAATTTAATGATTGTTTGAAGTTACAATGGCACTGAAAAAGGGGGCTTATGATCATTTTTCACACTTATGACTACTGCAACATTCCCACAGTCATAGAATCAAAATTCAGATACTTGGCAAATGACTCATTTTCATGGTGGTTGCAGTGGAGTCACGCGATCCTCTTTTGTGACCATCTGCCAAGCAAAGTCAATGAGGAGGCCAGATTCACTTAACAACCAGGTTACTAATTTGACAACTGCAGGGATTCACTTCACAACATTGGCAAGAAAAAAATTAAAATGAAGCAAAACTCACTTAACAACATTAATGCCACCAGACTTGGAGCTATTAGATTCTTTCCCCTGGCCAATGAATGCTGAGCGAACGGAATGACTGCTTTTATGGTTTTATGGGTTTTTAGACTTTTAAATCTAATTAACTGGATCTAAGATATTGTACATATTGGTCATTATATGTTGTAAGCTGCCCCGAGTCCTTAGAGAGGGGTGGCATAAAAGTCAAACAAACAAACAAACAAATTTTGGGCTCAACTATGGTTGTAAGTCAAGGGCTATCAAGGACTAAGAGCCTTGGTGGCACAGTGGTTAGAATGCAGTACTGCAGGCTACTTCTGCCGACTGACGGCTGCCTGAAATTTGGCAGTTCAAATCTCACCAGGTTCAAGGTTGACTCAGACTGTCATCCTTCCAAGGTGGGTAAAATGAGAACCCAGATTGCTGATTCTGTAAACAGCTTAGACAGGGCTGTAAAGTACAGTGGTACCTCTACCTACAAACGCCTCTACCTACGAACATTTCTAGATAAGAACCGGGTGTTCAAGATTTTTTTGCCTCTTCTCAAGAACCATTTTCCACTTACAAACCCGAGCATCCAAAACTGTAACTGGAAAAGGCAGGGAGAAGCCTCCGTGGGGCCTCTCTAGGAATATCCTGGGAGGAAACAGGGCTGGAAAAGGCAGGGAGAAGCCTCTGTGGGGCCTCTCTAGGAATCTTCTGGGAGGAAACAGGGCCTTCACCATCCCTGTGGTTTCCCCAATTGCACACATTATTTTCTTTTACATTGATTACTATGGGAAAAATTTCTTCTTCTTACAAACTTTTCTACTTAAGAACCTGGTCCTGGAACAAATTAAGTTCATAAGTAGAGGTATCACTGTACTGTGAAGCAGTATATGAGTCTCAGTACTATTGCTATTGATATCTGTATATTTAGCTAAAAAAAGCAGAGAAAGATGGATACCAGCCCTGTATATTGTTGCTGTCCACACCACAACAAAAACTGTTTCAGAATTTTTGGTCTGAGTAGCATAAAATTTCAGAGTGAAATTCTACAGTGCATCAAACTCAACCAATTTAAACTTTAAGTTGGTGTGTATGAAAGTATGTTGCCCTCTTCATTTTTACTGAAAGAGAATAATTTAACATTTTAAAGAATAGCAATACATTTATCGATCACAAATTAGATAACATTGTATTTCTGGTGTGGTTACTGGAACTGACAGCTGCAACTACAAGGGTGTGAAAGTTTCTACATACTGTTTCCTTGCAATTTTCCTGTTTATTTAGTGTTCTGCCTGACTGGGCCCAGGCAATGCATAACAGTCCAAGGAAAAGAAATCAAACACACACGTGCTCTGCTAATCAGCAAACTTGTATTAAATAAACAAAAAAGGGTTACTCAAAACAGTCCTTAGTGTCCGGAAACAATGATAGTGCAAGGCTTACTTCAGCCGCATACAAAAACACAGAAAAAAACAAACAAAGACAATCTGGAATGAGCAAAGACGTTTCAGGAGTCCTTTTGAATCTTTGGAGCAAACAGCAAGTCCCAGAGGTTTCACCTCCCATGTGTCTGAAAAAGCTGGGTTGAAAACTTCAAAGGCACGGAACAGAAACTTCAAAACAACCACAAAATAACACAGATAAACAGCCACAGTTTGCCTTGTGCCTTTGTTCCCTTTTATACCTTTAGCCCTCATTAAGGGAACCACACTCAGCCCTCAGTATAAGAACCACACCCAGCCCAGGTGCTACTCTGATGACTTGTAATACTCCTTCAATCGATCCCTTCTTTGCATAGCTCTTTGGCTACGCAGATCAATATATTGATCTGCAGAAGAATCCAAGGACGAAAGACTGTCTGAGGGACTGCATGCCAAATCCCCTGGGCTGTCTGCTGAATCCTGCGAACCAGTGGCCTTGTCCTCCTGGCTGTCCGCCACATCTTCCTGGCTGTCTGCCACATCTTCCTGGCTGTCAGCCAGGCTTTCGCACTCACTTTGTGCCGCGTCTCTCCCATCTGTGGGAGCAACGGCTGGCCCAGGCCCAAACACAACATTTAGTACTTTAAAAAATGGACAAGGGAAGCCTTAGGGAAGCTTTAAGTCCCTCCTCCTTAGCTTAGATAGTGTACAAATGCCAAGAAAGGGGTTATCAGATCAGATGAAAACCAAACACCTGAGAACTCTCAATCTGCCATCTCCTTTAAGTGCACATCAGTCTGTGATGTGCACTGCAAATTTAGCTCTTTCCAAGATTGATTTTGACAAGACTATGCCATATATTACTTTAAATAATTCCTTCTGCTGTTTTCTTTGGTTAGTAATCAGGTCCTTCCTGGTGTGGAATGATGTACAATTGATCACAATTCTCTCCAGACACATCAATCATAGAATGGCATAAAATAAAATAACTCTGAGATAGTAATATAGGCCTAGCCCAGCAGTATAGATCTGGCACTACTCCTCAAGTGGAGATAGATCAGTAGTTCATATTTTGGATTAATTAATTTTATATTTAGTAGAACCAAACCAAATTATTCTCTATCATTGGTCATATAATGATTCTAAGTTTATTTATATGCTTTGCCAAGCCAATATTCCAATGGAATGGCAAATCAGAGCATGATACCATGGTCTTTCGAGACTGAAGGATGCCAATGCACGCAGATAGATAGATAGATTAGATAGATAGATAGATAGATTAGATAGATAGATAGATAGATAGATAGATAGAGATAGACAGACAGACAGATAAAAATAGATAAATAGATAAATAGATGATAAATATATAGATAGATTAAAATTTATTTATTTATTTATTTATTTATTTATTTATTTATTTATTTATTTATTTATTTATTTATTTATTTATTTATTTATTTAAATGGATTTGTATGCTGCCCCTCTTCGTAGACTTGGGGCGGCTAACTACAATAATAACACAGCGTATGACAAATCTAATATTTAAAATATTTAAAATAGCTGAAAACCCTCATTAAACATACCATGCATAAATTGTATACGCCTGGGGGGAAAGGAATATCTCAATTCCCCCATGCCTGATGACAGAGGTGGGTTTTAAGGAGCTTACGAAAGGCAAGGAGGGTGGGGGCAATTCTGATATCTGGGGGGAGCTGGTTCCAGAGGGTCGGGGCTGCCACAGAGAAGGCTCCTCCACTGGATCCCGCCAGGCGACATTGTTTAGTTGACGGGACCCGGAGAAGGCCAACTCTATGGGACCTAACTGCTCACTGGGATTCGTGTGGCAGAAGGCAGTCCCGGAGATAAAAATATTGAATAAATGGCACTAATATTATGTGGGTGAACAATCATCTGCTTTATCTTCATGTGGCAGAAAATGCATCGCCGGCCAAATAAACGGCCAGTTGAAGGTTGCGCCGAGGACGGAAGTACATGGCCCGGTGGTTCCGCCCCTTCCAGGATGGCAGACTTGCGAGAAAATGCGAGACCGCTGTTCCCAGCTTTGCGCATCACTGTGCAAGCACTTCCAGTTCTGGGGGCGTGGCCGATGAGCCCTATTTATAGAGCTGTGTTATGAGGCCTCCGCCATTCCCCCAGGCCCCTGTCAGCACAAACACCCACCCACCCTCCCTATCTTTCAGTGTGCCTGCGGGGGTCGCCCTACGGGCCCGAATAGGAATTTTTTGTGACCTCTGCATCTTAGCGGCAGCCGTTTTTTCACCTATTCCACACTGCAGAAGAGGATGGACTGGATAGGGGGTGTCTTGCATTTAGTTCTAATTTAGTCAATTGGCTTTCCCTTTGGTCACTGGGGTTGGCAAGTTAGGGGTGGAAATGGGCAGTGATAGCAACTCCATGTTCTCCTTTGGGCATCTTTCAAAGATGATGGGCAGCCTCTCGCCAGGAACTCAAGGTACCTTGTGGCCAGGGCAACTGGAGGGGGATGCCCTTGGGACTCACCTAACCCAATAACCGGATGGGAATTGGATGGTGAGCCCTCCCACATGCCAAGGTGTGGCCAGGTACCTGGCGAAGGCATCAGTACCTTTGCCTGGTTCAGCAAGGAGCTACGCATATAGTTGCCCAGGAATGTTACTGAGTAGTATTTCCGCCCCAAGTTATTAGTGGCCTCTGCAGGTCCTGGTTATTTGTTAATAAATTGTTTGGTTTAACTCAATAAAGTGACTCTATTTAATTCCAGCTATTATTGTCTGTGTTCTTTTCCGCATCCGGTGCAATAATCTGACACCAACAATCATTAGTGATACTGCATCCAGTTTTGGTCATACTATAAAAAAGAAGTTGAGACTCTAGAAAAAGTGCAGAGAAGAGCAACCAGGATGATTAGGGGACTGGAGGCTAAAACATACAATGAAGTATTGCTGGAAATGTGCTTGGCTAGTTTAGTGAAGGACCAGGGGAGACATGGTAGCAGTGTTCCAATACTTGAGGGGCTGCCAGAGAGAGGAGGGGGTCAGGCTATTTTCCAAAGCACATGAAGGCCAGACAAGGAATAATGGATGGAAACTGATCCAGGAGAGATATGCCGCCCCAAGTCTACGGAGAGGAGCGGCATACAAATCTAATAAATGAATGAATGAATGAATGAATGAATGAATGCCCCAGAGACAGATTATTTGTGTGTCCGATCACACTTGGCCAATAAAGAATTCTATTCTATTCTACCTCGAATTAAGGGTAACTTTTCTGACAGTGATAACAATTAATCAATGGAACAGCTTTCCTTCGGAAGTTGGGGGAGCTCCATTACTGGAGGATTTCAAGAAGAGATTGGACTGCTCTTTGTCAGAAATTATGTAGGGTCTCCTGCTTGAGTGAGGGTACTGGACTAGATGACCTACAAGATACTTCCCAACTCTGTTAAACCTCTCTCCATTAACTGATGTTGAATTACAGACCACGAGCTACAATTGTAGATAATATGTAGCTCAGGGGTAAATTATTTGGTTTTTGGTGTTAACCGAGCTAGCTTTCCATGGAGATATTTTATTATCAGCTAGGTAACGTCATCAGGGTATGGGGAATGTTAGCCAACCAGATAATGAAGCATGCACAGGAAGAAAAAAAACAAAGAGAACCTAAAAGAACCCAACAGACCATGAAATGTGATTTTAATTTCTTGAATTCCTCCTTTTGTAATATCTTCTCTGATGAAGTACTTTTAAGAACTCAAAAATATGTACCTTCTTTACTATCATTTTACATAGGTTTAGTAAACTCAGAATATTGACTCCTAATGCTAAAGTGATGAAAATAGTTGAAAAGCATGACTAAGCAGTAATTTTATAATCAAACCTTTTGCTTGTGTCAAAAGATTGCATACCTGAGGATTGTAAGAAATTGAACTAAATCCGTATTCTTAATTTGGTTTCAATATGATGCACGCTCGCAAGATATTCTCTCTCTACATTTCCCCCAATAATGTGTAAATCCAAAGTCAAGAAACTGCTATTGAAATAGTGGTTGGATTTGATTGCCAAGATGAAGATTTTTATTGCCCTTGGGAGAGAGTTTAAAGACATTATTTGCCAAATGGCTCAGATATCATTGATTGCTCTTGTTGCGAATGAGTGTCTCGCCATTCGGTTGGAGCATTCCATTCCTAATTTGGCATCTGATTTGTTGCAAGAAGGTTTTTTTTTAAAGAATATCCTCCAAATATTGGTGGCTCTGCTTCCAATCAAGGGGTCATAAGGTTGACGTCTTTAGGCAATACCGTACAATGAAGTGATCACATTTGGAAGACAAGAATGAGGCTGGTTTTCTCCCTTCCATCTTGTTCTGATTTTTTTCCTTTCTTTTTGTTTTCTTATTGTGTCCTAGAAATGAAGGGAGGGTGGTTTTTTTTCTTTTAACGAGCCCTCATTCCGTAATTGGGGAAGATGATTGCTTGCGTTGCTTTGGAAGTTTCTGGTTTTGCTCAGCCTGCTGTTCAGAGAAGTTTGATCCTCTTTTAGCAACCTCAACAGAAGGCTGTTTCTTTCTTTTCATTTTCTTGACTTCTGGGGTCACCGAGTGACTGATGTTTTTCTTGGACAAAGACTTTTTCAAGGCTGTTAATAGAACTTTGTGGCTAATTTGTGGTTCACATTTTTCCTTCCGCAAACGGTCAGCTTCAGAAGATATTGCCTTGCAGAGTCCTTCCACACAAGAACTCATGATTCCTCTGGCCTTTTTGGTTAAGGGCAAGGCCTTATGTTTGTAGGGACTCTTTTTTCTGGAGTTTTTCTTCACGTGTTTCACAACTTGTCTTGAATTTGTCTTTCTCCCACGTTGGGCCTGAGTCTTTCTCCCTTTGATCTGTTTTGGGGGGTTCTTTCTTGTAGGTGATCTTTGGTTTTCCCCTTTTCTTTTGTTAATGGCAGCCATGGTTTAGTTTCAGTTTACTTAGATGAGCTGCCTAGCTTCTTTAAAATGCTTTCCCCCAGCAAGGTTCTTATATACCTATAAACATTCAAATGAAAGTCTCTCTTTAAGAATCTGATTGGTTGGCTAGAACAATGACTGGCTTATGCTTCATAAAGCTTATCATGCTTCCGGTCATGACCAATTATCTCCCAGGATGGGGGAGGTGTAACATATTAAAAAATTCAGCTCCAGGGCAGCAACTCAAAGCAACCTCAAATAATTAACAATTCATGTTCACTTCATGCATTTTGAATGTTTTAGTCCTCTGCATTAGTTCCAGTCTCAATTTCCAGGCACTTCCACGCTATTTTACAAGACAGTTTGTTTTGCCCGCCCCCCACCATTTTTTAAAAATTAATCCAAATCTCATGAGATCATAAAAGTGGGCTGACCTTTTAATTCTGCAAAAATTACTTGTGAAGCTAGCAATGATCCAAAAGTTTGTGCTTACTTGCATTTTATTGCCAAATTCTGCCTTAAGTATGTCGTGAATGTAAAGCATTGGACTGGGTGGATAATAATAATAATAATTAATAACAATAATTTATTGGATTTGTATGCTGCCCCTCTCCGTATACTCGGGGCGGCTAACAACAATGATAAAAACAGCATGTGACAATCCAATAATAAAACAACCAAAAACCCTTATTATAAAACCAAACATACACACAGACATACCATGCATAACTTGTAATGGCCTAGGGGGAAGGAATATCTCAACTCCCCCATGACTGGCGGTATAAATGAGTCTTGAGTAGTTTACGAAAGACAGGGAGGGTGGGGGCAATTCTAATATCTGGGGGGAGTTGGTTCCATAGGGCCGGGGCCGCCACAGAGAAGGCTCTTCCCCTGGGGCCCACCAAACGACATTGTTTAGTCGATGGGACCCGGAGAAGGCCAACTCTGTGGGACCTTATCGGTCACTGGGATTCGTGTGGTAGCAGGCGGTTCCGGAGGTAGTCTGGTCCAAAGCCATGTAGGGCTTTAAAGGTCATGACCAACACTTTGAATTGTGACCGGAAACTGATCGGCAGCCAATGCAAGCCACGGAGTGTTGAAGAAACATGGGCGAATCTTGGATGGAACTCTCTGAGGCAATTTTTAGCTACTATATAGAAATTCCAAAAATTTTGGCAGTGCTATTAATGTCAAATATTTTCTAAGAACATTTGGCTTAATTACAATGACAACAGTAGATGGCGAAAAAAGAAAAAGCTGCCATTTATGTCATTCATGATTTTTCATCAATTGGCTTCTCTACCATAAAAATGACCAGTCGTGTGCAATTGAGAATTCATATGCCTGTAAATTATTTAGAAATGGGTATACACATACAAATTTATATATGAATATACATAAGATGTACTTTTTATTTAAGAAAGCTGAGATGAAATCCAACTATAGAACTTTCCCCTTTCCCTTTATTCCTACGGCTTCCAGAATCTAATTAGATTTATTGTGTGAATTAGTTAATAATTGTGCTTTAACTGTACTGTGACATTTAATAATGTCAGAAGGATTGCGCTTTAGGCCAAATGATTTCACTCTCTGTGGAAAATTAATTACTGCTTTCTAAATAAACGACCATTATTTTCTTTTATTTTTTTTCCTCATGAGGTCACCAATATTTTCAAGGTTAAACTACTTCCAGAAACATTGAAGAATTATTTGAATGAAGAATAAAGTTAAAGGTAGGGATATAGAATATTCATTCAGTAGGGTTGTTAGAGAGGGTGCAATGGCTCAGGGGTTAAAAATGCTGAGATTCCGCTACAGAGTTGACAGTCCAGTTTTGAAACCCGAGTATCAGTTTTGGAAGCCATTTCTCCTTTTGGCTTCCTGACCGCCACACATCTTAGCCTGGGAAATTGGGAGGAAGTTTTTGGTTGGGGCAGTAGAAGCTTTGTCATAACAACATTCATTCCTTCTTTCCTTCTTTCCTTCTTTCCTTCTTTCCTTCTTTCCTTCTTTCCTTCTTTCCTTCTTTCCTTCTTTCCTTCTTTCCTTCTTTCCTTCTTTCCTTCTTTCCTTCTTTCCTTCTTTCCTTCTTTCCTTCTTTCCTTCCTTCCTTCCTTCTTTCCTTCTTTCCTTTTTTCCTTCTTTCCTTCTTTCCTTCCTTCCTTCCTTCCTTCTTTCCTTCTTTCCTTCTTTCCTTCTTTCCTTCTTTCCTTCTTTCCTTCTTTCCTTCTTTCCTTCTTTCCTTCTTTCCTTCCTTCCTTCCTTCCTTCTTTCCTTCTTTCCTTCCTTCCTTCTTTCTTCTTTCCTTCTTTCCTTCTTTCCTTCTTTCCTTCTTTCCTTCCTTCTTTCCTTCTTTCCTTCCTTCCTTCTTTCCTTCTTTCCTTCTTTCTTCTTTCCTTCTTTCCTTCTTTCCTTCTTTCCTTCTTTCCTTCCTTCCTTCTTTCCTTCCTTCCTTCCTTCTTTCCTTCTTTCCTTCTTTCCTTCTTTCCTTCCTTCCTTCTTTCCTTCTTTCCTTCTTTCCTTCTTTCCTTCTTTCCTTCTTTCCTTCTTTCCTTCCTTCTTTCCTTCCTTCCTTCTTTCCTTCTTTCCTTCTTTCTTCTTTCCTTCTTTCCTTCTTTCCTTCTTTCCTTCCTTCTTTCCTTGTTTGTTTGTTTGTTTGTTTGTTTGTTTGTTTGTTGATTGATTGATTGATTCATTCATTCATTCATTTATTGATTTATTGATTTATTGATTTATTGATTTATTGATTAGATTTGTATGCCGCCCCTCTCCATAGACTCGGGGGCGGCTCACAACACAATAAAACAGTTCATAACAAATCTAATAATTTAAAATTTAAAATATTTTTAAAACCCCATTATTAAGCAGACATACGTACAAACATCCCATACATAAATTGTATAGGCCCGGGGGAGATATCTCGGTTCCCCCATGCCGGATGACAAAGGTGGGTTTTGAGGAGTTTACGAAAGGCAAGGAGGGTGGAGGCAGTTCTAATCTCTGGGGGGAGCTGGTTCCAGAGAGTCGGGGCCGCCACAGAGAAGGCTCTTCCCCTGGGGCCAGCCAAACGACATTGTTTAGTTGACGGGACCCAGAGAAGGCCCACTCTGTGGGACCTAATCGGTTGCTGGGATTCGTGCGGCAGAAGGCGGTCTCGGAGATATTCTGGTCCGATGCCATGAATCATTTGTTTAATAAATATTCAAGGACATTTGCCTGCACCTGCTTGAGCTTAACTCAACTCATGTTCACTTTTCCTGATCCAAGACCTGACAGTGGAACTAGTGTGGCGTTGGCACCTTTCTACTCAGCCAGGGATTATCAGGGGATTGGATTGGCACAGCAGGGTCAAACAGCAGGAGGAAGACAGAAGACACAGCCAGCATGGGGAATGCTACAACCACCAGTTGCCCCCCAACCTTGCCAACTAGCCTTCCTGCTACCCCCTGCAGAATGCATCCTCCCATGCTTGAGACTGCCTGAAGATTGTATCCAAATGGGTGTGAAGATTTGGTTGAGCCATGTAATGAGCTTGTGGGTGTGGGTTAGAATTGTGAACATTCAATTGGGTGGGGAAACCCTGGAAGCTTTCAGATTCGGTCTTCCCCAGATGTGCCAACATCTCTAATAAACTGGAGCTTTGAGGAACTTCCAGCCTGGGAGTTTTTTGGAGTTTTATTTCATTGGGGAGGCTTTCTAGAACTCTGACATCTCGTTTCATGTAATGGTGAGCTCCCATTACTTGCCTCAACTCCTGTCAACCTAGCAATTTGAAATCATGCAAATGCAATGATTAATAAGTACCATTTCAGTCAAAAGGTAACAGTATTTCATGCACCTCAGCATATAGACATGCCAACTGCATGACTATAGAAATTTATTTTTTGGTTTGTTTGTATTTCTATGCTGCCCTTCTCCGTAGACTCAAGAAATTGTCTTTGCACAATGCTGGCTCCTTCTGACAAGAAATGGATATGAGCACTGTGCCCTGAGCACACAAATCATTACTTTTAGAGTTGTTAAAAATGAAAGGAGTGGATCAATGACTGTTTTCATTTCTGATCCGGTTGTCCATATTTGTGTATTAGAGACCCAGTGTGGTGTAGTGGTTTAAGACATCAGGCTAAAAACCAGAAACCAGTGACCAGCTGGGTGGCCTTGGGCCAGTCATACTCTCTCACTAGTAAACAATGGCAAACCACTTCTGAAAACTCTTGTGAAGAAAACTACAGTGACCAGTCCTCCAGGGAGTTGCCAGGAGTCAGCATTGACTTGAAGGGACTCCCTGGCCCCTCCAATGTTTATTAAACAAATGATTTATTTTCGTAGTAAATTATCTAGCCTGCCCTAGCTACTGCTGATAAATGAAAAAGTGAACCAATGAGATCATGGCAATGATTCTTTCTTATAGGCAAGCCAAAATGAAGAGAGATTGGCAGATATTATGATTTTATCTTCCCCACACAAAATGTGCTACCCACATCAGAGTTTATTTGACCATCCATTTGAAATGAAGGTTGGAAGCTGAGATTTTCCTTGGCTTCGGTTTGTGATGTCACAATAGAGCTAGCATCTCACTGGTTCAAAGTTGACTTGATAATAATAAAAGAAGATCCCATAATATTAAGATCTGAAAATGGAAGCTGAAAGACATACGTTGGCTCTGGTGGTCTCAGTGCTTAGTGGGTGTCATACCAAAAAACCTGAACAAACATAAGCCGTAAGCCTGCCGACTCTGATCGGAAATAGATTCTGAACCCTCAGATCAGGAATATCTTTAGGGCAAGAATGAACATTCTTGAAGGTATAAAAGAGCAAAACTGAATTAAAACATGGTGGAAGGAGACCATTGAGCAAGGAATAATATGAGCCGGGGTAGCACAGCAGGTAGGGTTCTGTACTGCAGGCCATTGAAGCTGACTGTAGATCTGTAGCTCAGCGGTTCAAATCTCATCACCGGCTCAAGGTTGACTCAGCCTTCCATCCTTCCGAGGTGGGTAAAATGAGGACCTGGATTGTGGGGGCAATAGGCTGGCTCTGTTAAAAAGTGCTATTGCTAACATATTGTAAGCCGCCCTGACTCTAAGGAGAAGGGCGGCATAAAAATCGAATGAATGAATGAATGAATGAATGAATGAAGGATATGCTGGCCACCCTTATGTCCTGTTTGCCCCCAAATAAGACATCCCTTGATAATAAGCCCAATCAGGCTTTTGAGTGCCTGGCAATAAGGCCAAGTGTTTATTTCAGAGTCCAAAAAACTTCTGCTGATCGAATCTTAGTAGGCTCAAGGTTGATTCAGCCTTCCCTCCTTCCAAGGTTAGTAAAATGAGCACCCAGATTATTTTGGGAAATACATTGACTCTCTGTAAACTGCTTAGAGAGGGCTGTAAAGACTGTGAAACAGTATATAAATCTAAATCTAAATCTAAAAAAATAAGACAGGGTCTTATTTTCAGGGAAACATGGGTACTACATGGAGGACTCTGAAGAGATTGAGATTTGAAGTGCCTAAATGTAAAACCAATATGCTCAAGTGAAGACTCTTAGTGGATAACAACATGCTATGTGAATGTGAAAAGACACAGAGTCCTGCCCATCTGCTGATATGTTTGGCCAATGACAAAGCCAAGAAAGTGGACTCATTTTGTAAAGTTTGATCAAGACACAGAAGAAGGAAAAGGAATCTTAACAGCATTTTAAAAATCTGCACCCTGATAAAATCTCCATTTGTCAATGACAAAAGGTCATGTTGCTTGAATCTGCACATATATATTTATATGGTGTGTGTATGTGTTTGTAAGTATGTATGTATATGTGTATGTATCACATGTTTTTTGCTGAATTCTTAAAATTAAGGGAGATTAGGATAGCACTATTTCGGCCTTGTTCTGGCCTCATCAGCTAGCCATACCCTTACTGGGATTTGATCCTGCAGCTTCTGCCTTGTAAGGCAGAGAATTAACCTCTAGGCCACAGGATCTGATCCCTTGAGCTTTGGGGCTATATGTTTTTTCTGTCGGTTGGACCATGCACAGGAAACAAAATCACATTGGAATCCTTGCATGTACAGTAGTACCTCTAGATACGAGCTGCTCCACATGCGAGTATTCCAAGTTACGAGCCACGAGGGGAGAGGAATTTCTGTTCCAGACCCGAGCTCAAATTCGGGATACGAACCGAGTGTCCACTAGGTGGCGCAAGAATCCTTGCTTCTAGTTATCTCAGAGGGGAAAAACAAAGTCTAAAGCCATTTGTTCCAGATATGAGTTGTTCAACATACAAGCTCCCTTCTGGAACGAATTAAACTCGTATCTAGAGGTACTACTGTACTTAATTCAGAATGTGATGGAGCCGACCATTGAAAGGCTGAGAGCACTTTCTTGATGGTAGTTGAGTGCTCTTTCATCCTTAGGGCTTTAGAAGGCTCGTTTTGTTTAGAAATACACAGTACAGCACTACTATCCAGTAATACCCCCATTTTTTTTAAAAAAAAAAAAGAATTAAAGCAGCAGTCAATAAAGATAATAAATATGTTTTAGGAAATGCTTCAGAAGCATTTATCCATTAGGGCTCTCCAACTGATTAATTAATTTAAAATATACAGTATATGCTGCCTATTGAAATATACCCCCCAAGGTGATTTACAACATTTGTACTATCAAAGAGGCAGACACAATAAAAGACAAGTTTGAATATTATTTGTATATGCTTCTTTATCAATACAAGTACAAATTTTTATAAAGTTTGCTATGTCTTTTTTTAAAAAGTCTGGAATGAATAAAAAAAAGAAGGAAGGAAGGAAGGAAGGAAGGAAGGAAGGAAGGAAGGAAGGAAGGAAGAAATTTCAAGCTTTATTTCACTGAAGTCATTACTGCACCAGTATTATACTCCTGGTGACCTCACCCCAAAAGAAAGGAAGGAAGGAGGGAGGGAGGAAAGAAGGAAGGAAGGAAGGAATTTCAAGCTTTATTTCACTGAAGTCATTACTGCACCAGTATTATACTCCTGGTGACCTCATCCCAAAAGAAAGGAAGGAGGGAGGGAGGGAGGAAAGAAGGAAGGAAGGAAGGAGGGAGGAAAGAAGGAAGGAAGGAGGGAGGGAGGAAAGAAGGAAGGAAGGAATTTCAAGCTTTATTTCACTGAAGTCATTACTGCACCAGTATTATACTCCTGGTGACCTCACCCCAAAAGAAAGGCAGGAAGGAGGGAGGGAGGAAAGAAGGAAGGAAGGAAGGAGGGAGGGAGGGAGGAAAGAAGGAAGGAAGGAAGGAGGGAGGGAGGAAAGAAGGAAGGAAGGAGGGAGGGAGGGAGGAAAGAAGGAATTTCAAGCTTTATTTCACTGAAGTCATTACTGCACCAGTATTATACTCCTGGTGACCTCACCCCAAAAGAAAGGAAGGAAGGAGGGAGGGAGGGAGGGAGGGAGGAAAGAAGGAAGGAAGGAAGGAAGGAGGGAGGGAGGAAAGAAGGAAGGAAGGAAGGAATTTCAAGCTTTATTTCACTGAAGTCATTACTGCACCAGTATTATACTCCTGGTGACCTCATCCCAAAAGAAAGGAAGGAGGGAGGGAGGGAGGAAAGAAGGAAGGAAGGAAGGAGGGAGGAAAGAAGGAAGGAAGGAGGGAGGGAGGAAAGAAGGAAGGAAGGAATTTCAAGCTTTATTTCACTGAAGTCATTACTGCACCAGTATTATACTCCTGGTGACCTCACCCCAAAAGAAAGGCAGGAAGGAGGGAGGGAGGAAAGAAGGAAGGAAGGAAGGAGGGAGGGAGGGAGGAAAGAAGGAAGGAAGGAAGGAGGGAGGGAGGAAAGAAGGAAGGAAGGAGGGAGGGAGGGAGGAAAGAAGGAATTTCAAGCTTTATTTCACTGAAGTCATTACTGCACCAGTATTATACTCCTGGTGACCTCACCCCAAAAGAAAGGAAGGAAGGAGGGAGGGAGGGAGGGAGGAAAGAAGGAAGGAAGGAAGGAAGGAGGGAGGGAGGAAAGAAGGAAGGAAGGAAGGAAGGAGGGAGGGAGGAAAGAAGGAAGGGAGGGAGGAGGGAGGGAGGAAAGAAGGAAGGAAGGAAGGAATTTCAAGCTTTATTTCACTGAAGTCATTACTGCACCAGTATTATACTCCTGGTGACCTCACCCCAAAAGGAAGGAAGGAAGGAAGGAAGGAAGGAGGAAAGAAGGAAGGAAGGAAGGAAGGAAAAAATCCAATGCATTTAAAAATATTCATTTGTAATAGATTGAAGTGTGTGTGTGTGCGCGCACGCGCATAATGGTAGGATATTTCCATTTCACATACAGTGGTACCTCAAGATACGAACCCCTCGTCTTACGAACAATTCGTGATACGAACCCGGGGTTCAGAAAAAATTTGCCTCTTCTTACGAACTTTTTTCAAGTTACGAACGCCAAACCCGAACTTCCGGGTTCGGCATTGGGAGGCTCCTGGGAAGCCCCCGGGCTGTTTTAAAAGGTGACCGCCGGGCTGGGGGGCTTCCCAGCAACCTCCCGAATCCCGAACTTTTGCCGAACTTCCAGGTTCGGGGTTCGGGGGGGTGCTGGGAAGCCCCCCAGCCCGGCGGTCACCTTTTAAAACAGCCGGGCGGCTTCTCAGGAGCCTCCCAACGCCGAACGCGGAAGTTCGGGTTTGGCGTTTGGCTTCCGGAGGCTCCTGGGAAGCCCCCCGGCTGTTTTAAAAGGTCACAGCCAGGCTGGGGCGCTTGCCAGCAGCCCCGACTCCCTGCCGCTCGCCCATGGCCGGCAGAAGATCGCTCTTGCCCGGCTTCCGCGCGAGGCATCAGGTCAGCATTCTGTGGGGCGGGCGGCGGGGAAGCCGGCGGCTGTGGCAGCTGCTGCAGGAGGCTTTCCCCCTCCTCGTCCGCCGCCCGCCCGCCCAGAATGCTGACCTGATGCCTCGCGGGGAAGCCGGGCAAGAGCGATCTTCTGCCGGCCATGGGCGAGCTACAATAAGCTTCCACGCCCTCGCCCGTGCCTGGCGGGAGGTGAAGAGTGCTTTGCCCAGTGCAAAGTTGACAGCAAGCAGCTCCGCAGTCCCCAAAGGAGGCTTAACCCCGCCCCTCTGTCCCACCCCTCGCCCGTATCCGGCATAACTTCCTCCTGCCTAAACCCGCTCTTCTGCCGGCCACGGGCGAGGGGTGGGACAGAGGGGTGGGGTTAAGCCTCCTTTCGGGACTGCGGAGCTGCTTGCTGTCAACTTTGCACTGGGCAAAGCACTCTTCAGCTCCCGCCAGGCACGGGCGAGGGCGTGGAAGCTTATTGTAGCTCGCCCATGGCCGGCAGAAGATCGCTCTTGCCCGGCTTCCGCGCGAGGCATCAGGTCAGCATTCTGTGGGGCGGGCGGCGGGGAAGCCGGCGGCTGTGGCAGCTGCTGCAGGAGGCTTTCCCCCTCCTCGTCCGCCGCCCGCCCGCCCAGAATGCTGACCTGATGCCTCGCGGGGAAGCCGGGCAAGAGCGATCTTCTGCCGGCCATGGGCGAGCTACAATAAGCTTCCACGCCCTCGCCCGTGCCTGGCGGGAGGTGAAGAGTGCTTTGCCCAGTGCAAAGTTGACAGCAAGCAGCTCCGCAGTCCCCAAAGGAGGCTTAACCCCGCCCCTCTGTCCCACCCCTCGCCCGTATCCGGCATAACTTCCTCCTGCCTATCCCCGCTCTTCTGCCGGCCACGGGCGAGGGGTGGGACAGAGGGGTGGGGTTAAGCCTCCTTTCGGGACTGCGGAGCTGCTTGCTGTCAACTTTGCACTGGGCAAAGCACTCTTCAGCTCCCGCCAGGCACGGGCGAGGGCGTGGAAGCTTATTGTAGCTCGCCCATGGCCGGCAGAAGATCGCTCTTGCCCGGCTTCCGCGCGAGGCATCAGGTCAGCATTCTGTGGGGCGGGCGGCGGGGAAGCCGGCGGCTGTGGCAGCTGCTGCAGGAGGCTTTCCCCCTCCTCGTCCGCCGCCCGCCCGCCCAGAATGCTGACCTGATGCCTCGCGGGGAAGCCGGGCAAGAGCGATCTTCTGCCGGCCATGGGCGAGCTACAATAAGCTTCCACGCCCTCGCCCGTGCCTGGCGGGAGGTGAAGAGTGCTTTGCCCAGTGCAAAGTTGACAGCAAGCAGCTCCGCAGTCCCCAAAGGAGGCTTAACCCCGCCCCTCTGTCCCACCCCTCGCCCGTATCCGGCATAACTTCCTCCTGCCTATCCCCGCTCTTCTGCCGGCCACGGGCGAGGGGTGGGACAGAGGGGTGGGGTTAAGCCTCCTTTCGGGACTGCGGAGCTGCTTGCTGTCAACTTTGCACTGGGCAAAGCACTCTTCAGCTCCCGCCAGGCACGGGCGAAAGGCGAGGAAGCCTATTGTAGCAGCTGCCACAGCGGAGACATTTGGGGTTTTGGCTGGGGGGGGGGAGGGGAAGGCAGGAGGTCCGGCCCTTCATTTGCCCTCCCAGCAAAAGACAAAGCCGCACAGCTCCGCATCGCCGAAGGAGGCTTAACCCCACCCCTCTGTCCCACCCCTCGGCCGTGGCCGGCAGAAGAGCGGGGATAGGCAGGAGGAAGTTATGCCGGATACGGCCGAGGGGTGGGACAGAGTGGTGGGGTTAAGCCTCCTTCGGCGATGCGGAGCTGCGCGGCTTTGCCTTTTGCTGGGAGGGCAAATGAAGGGCCGGACCTCCTGCCTTCCCCTCCCTCCCCAGCCAAAACCCCAAATGTCTCCGCTGTGGCAGCTGCTACAATAGGCTTCCTCGCCTTTCGCCTGTTTCAGCTTTCCATCCATCCACGTCACTTCGCCGCTAAATCGTATGGCAGCAAACAATCTTTGGGGTTTTCGCTGGGGGGAGAAGTAGGACCTTCCTAACTTCCTCCCCCCCCCCCCCCAGCGAAAACCCCAAAGATTGTTTGCTGCCACACGATTTAGCGGCGAAGTGACGTGAAGGGATGGAAAGCTGAAACCGGGCTGTTTCAGCTTTCCATCCATCCACGTCACTTTGCTGCTAAATCGTATGGCAGCAAACAATCTTTGGGGTTTTCGCTGGGGGGAGAAGTAGGACCTTCCTAACTTCCTCCCCCCCCCCAGCGAAAACCCCAAAGATTGTTTGCTGCCACACGATTTAGCGGCGAAGTGACGTGAAGGGATGGAAAGCTGAAACCGGGCTGTTTCAGCTTTCCATCCATCCACGTCACTTTGCTGCTAAATCGTATGGCAGCAAACAATCTTTGGGGTTTTCGCTGGGGGGAGAAGTAGGACCTTCCTAACTTCCTCCTCCCCCCCCAGCGAAAACCCCAAAGATTGTTTGCTGCCACACGATTTAGCGGCGAAGTGACGTGAAGGGATGGAAAGCTGAAACCGGGCTGTTTCAGCTTTCCATCCATCCACGTCACTTTGCTGCTAAATCGTATGGCAGCAAACAATCTTTGGGGTTTTCGCTGGGGGGAGAAGTAGGACCTTCCTAACTTCCTCCCCCCCCCCAGCGAAAACCCCAAAGATTGTTTGCTGCCACACGATTTAGCGGCGAAGTGACGTGAAGGGATGGAAAGCTGAAACCGGGCTGTTTCAGCTTTCCATCCATCCACGTCACTTTGCTTCTAAATCGTATGGCAGCAAACAATCTTTGGGGTTTTCGCTGGGGGGAGAAGTAGGACCTTCCTAACTTCCTCCTCCCCCCCCAGCGAAAACCCCAAAGATTGTTTGCTGCCACACGATTTAGCGGCGAAGTGACGTGAAGGGATGGAAAGCTGAAACCGGGCTGTTTCAGCTTTCCATCCATCCACGTCACTTTGCTGCTAAATCGTATGGCAGCAAACAATCTTTGGGGTTTTCGCTGGGGGGAGAAGTAGGACCTTCCTAACTTCCTCCCCCCCCCAGCGAAAACCCCAAAGATTGTTTGCTGCCACACGATTTAGCGGCGAAGTGACGTGAAGGGATGGAAAGCTGAAACCGGGCTGTTTCAGCTTTCCATCCATCCACGTCACTTTGCTGCTAAATCGTATGGCAGCAAACAATCTTTGGGGTTTTCGCTGGGGGGAGAAGTAGGACCTTCCTAACTTCCTCCCCCCCCCAGCGAAAACCCCAAAGATTGTTTGCTGCCACACGATTTAGCGGCGAAGTGACGTGAAGGGATGGAAAGCTGAAACCGGGCTGTTTCAGCTTTCCATCCATCCACGTCACTTTGCTGCTAAATCGTATGGCAGCAAACAATCTTTGGGGTTTTCGCTGGGGGGAGAGGTAGGACCTTCCTAACTTCCTCCCCCCCCAGCGAAAACCCCAAAGATTGTGCCTTTCTTTGTTGCGCTTCCACCAGCATGGCCTGGCTGGCAGCGGAAGATGTAACCGAGCTCACGGGGCTGGGCTCGGCTCCCCCTCTTACCAGCCCAGCAGGCAGCCGCCATGGAAGGCTCCGTTCCCTGTCGGCCACGGAGACCGGCCCCGTGGGCTCGTTTACATCTTCCGCTGCCAGCCAGGCAGCGCAACGAAGAGAGGCATTCGCTTTCCTCCCGCCGGCCCCTCAATCGGGCCGGTAGGGAACAGAATGGAACCAGCCCAGAAGCAATAGACGCAGGATCGGGCCGGCAGCAGGCGCAGGGCGAGGCAGCAGGTCTGCATCCTGGGCAGGCGGGCGGGCGGCGGGCGAGGAGGCGCGGCCGAGCGGCGACAGCGGCGGTTCTCCTCACTTCGGAGAGCTTCCTGGGCATGAAAACGCGCGAATCCAACAAGAACGAAAGCCAGGAAGCTCTCCCTGGCGGAGACCGCCGGCCCCTCAATCGGGCCGCCGTGACGGGGACCACTGGCCTGCCTAGCGGGCTGGGAGGGAGGTGGAATACGGGAGGAGGAGGAAGAGGAGGAGGAGGGAGGAAGGAGAGAGAGAGAGAGGGAAGCCGCCGGGCTGTTTTTAAAGGTGACAGCCGGGCGGCAGCGTTTTTTTGCGGTTGTTTTTTTTTTGTTGCACGGATTAATTGACTTTACATTGTTTCCTATGGGAAACAATGTTTCGTCTTACGAACCTTTCGTGTTACGAACCTTTCCCTGGAACCAATTAAGTTCGTATCTTGAGGTTCCACTGTACTTTAAAAAGCCACACAATAGTATTCCTCACATTTTGAATAAAACCTGTCTTCACTGTTTGTCTTGAGCTCTTGTTAATAAGTTGTAACATTGAAGTTGTTATTTAAATGAGTGGAAAAGAAGAAGAGACAAGACTTTTCAGGAGCAATTACTTCATGACATGTCAGTGTTAATTTCTGAACAGCTGGGACCAAACACTCCAGAATAATCAGCTTAGTTGTTGCCAGAGTAATTCACTCAATTCTCACTGATTCATATTTTGCTTCAGAGAATAACTGCTGAATAATCTGCTCTTGTGCTAATGGTTCACCTGTTTCAATAGCATGACATCCAACCTCAGCTTTCAGGGACCACCTGAAGTTGTGCAAATAAGTTGCTGGCCTTAATGAAGACAACAGGCCACTCTTTGCAGGAAAAGATAATTTAGGGATTTACCAACGGGGAGCCAGAAGAGGGGAATGTAAAACCTAGAGGTGGTTTTTTTTGTCACTGTTGTTGTGATCATTCATTTGTAAAGCTTCAAAATGATGTCTCCTTTAAATAGAAAGACAGTTTCCCAAGCCACATTTGACCACTAGGAAATTCCAGATAGCATGTTCTTCTCACCAACTCCAATACCACCCCTTCATTTTAAAGATGGTCCTGCCAAGATTGGACCAAGCCCTGATTGAGAGTCTCAGCTGTCGTGCTAAAGAGAAGGAAAGGTAGAAATTTGCTTTCTGCTACTTTGTAATTAAAAAAAGAAATTTGGGGAGGGGGAAACAATAAAGCTTTAAGAAATTAAATAAAGTTAATGCAATGGATAAAGCAGCCCCAGAATAAAGGCTGAAAAGAGAAGGGTTGTTTTAAACAGCAGATCCATATGATGCTTCATTTTGTGCAAGATCTAAAGCACACCAGAAGACTTTTCAGACTATTCATCCTAACAAATACCCAAATATATGAATAGACAAGCAAGCAAGCAAGGTCTATATAAATGGCCTGGTGGAACGGTGATTAGAGTGCAGCCTGGAGTTTGATCCTGATTGGCTCAAGCCTTCCATCCTTCCAAGGTCAGTAATATGAGAACCCAGATTTTATGTATTTATGTATTTATTTTATTTATTTTGTCCAATACACAATGAGAGTTTTAGTGGGTATATATCTATATACACATAGTAAAATACATGATGAAGGTTATAGAGGAGATACTCATAGTAAAATATATCTAAGAAATAATAGAAAAGAAGGTATAGTAATAGAACATATCAATGAAAGAATAGAAGAAGAGATATAGGAATAGAAGAAAGGTATAGGAGATATAGGAGAGCAATAGGACAGGGGACGGAAGGCACTCTAGTGCACTTGTACTCACCCCTTACTGACCTCTTAGGAATCTGGATAGGTCAACCGTAGATAATCTAAGGGTAAAGTGTTGAGGGTTTGGGGATGACACTATGGAGTCCGGTAATGAGTTCCACGCTTCGACAACTCGGTTACTGAAGTCATATTTTTTACAGTCAAGTTTGGAGTGGTTAATATTAAGTTTAAATCTGTTGTGTGCTCTTGTGTTGTTGTGGTTGAAGCTGAAGTAGTCGCCGACAGACAGGGCATTGCAGCATATGATCTTGTGGGCAATACTTAGATCTTGTTTAAGGCGTCTTAATTCTAAACTTTCTAGGTCCAGGATCGTAGGGTATTCCATTTCGAGTGGAGGAGTGAAGGGCTCTTCTGGTGAAGTATCTTTGGACATTTTCAAGGGTGTTAATGTCTGAGATGTGATATGGGTTCCAAACAGATGAGCTGTATTCGAGGATGGGTCTGGCAAAAGTTTTGTAAGCTCTGGTAAGGATTGTTGGGGGATGATAAGCTGACTCTGTATACCACTTAGAGAGGGCTATAAAATGTTATGAAATGGTATATAAATCTATGCAGGTGCTATTGTTATCGCAACTTCAATTTCCCTTAAATTTATATTCAACTGGTGGTTTTGTAATCAGGGATTATCCCCCAAAATATAGTATATCAAGAAGTTGTTGAGATTTGTTCTTGACTGGGAGAATGGTTGAATGGTTAGTCAATGTGACAGTGATCCACTTAGTGACAATAACTCATTTAATGATGGTGAATCATTTTCTGAAGGTGTCAATGTTCAAGGAGGAGAATCTGAACAAGATATAAAGCCAGAAAGATTTCAAACACGAGCAGGCAATGCCACATAGGTCAGAGTGATGTAACAAGGGAGTTCCGCCTGACAGTAAAGTTAAAGTAGGTAATGTGTGGTATGAGCCAAAAAACTACAAGGAAGTGTTGGCATTGCCAAAGGTTGAATAAGTAAAATGGAAGGAAGCCATGGATAAAGAGATGAAATCCATGGGAGACCATGAAGTGTTCACATCTGTGAGTTTGCCACAAGTACCAAAGCTGCAGGGTGTAAGTGGATATATATAAGAAAAAACTGTTACCCAATAATGAAGGAAGTATAAGGCAAAATTAGTGGCACAAGGTTTTTCACAACTAAAGAATGAGGTGTTTGTGCCAACTGTAAAAGCTGAAAGCATACGCACTGGCATCAGCAGCAGCATGGAAGCATAAAATTTGGCATCTTGATATAACCACAGTAGTCCTCAATGCTGATTTAGTAGAAGAGATTTATATAGGTCAAGCACCGGGGTATGAAAGTAAAAAACCTAACATGTTGTATAAACTGAACAAGGCCATTTATGGCTGAAGCAGCCAGAAATTGGAATATCTGTTTAGATACTGCATTGAAAGATCTTGAGTTCAAGACTTGCAAAGCTGATGGTTGCATATACACTGGAAAGTTTGTTTGTTTGTGTGTTTGTGTGTTTGTGTGTTTGTGTGTTTATTTGTTCATTTGTTTATTTGTTTATTTACTTATTAGATTTCTATGCCGCCCTTCTCAAGGCGACTCACGGTGGTTTGAGAATTGTCTACTATTAGCATTTGTGGATGATCTTTGCTTCTTTGCAAAGGATGCATCACAAGTAAAATAATTTGCTAATAAGTTAGAAGATAAATTTGAATTAAAAGAATTTGGGAGAAATAAACAATGATCTTGGTGTAGAAATACAAAAAAAACTGAAAAAGGTGGTTACATTCTCAGTCAAGAAATATAACATGAAGTATTGTAATATTGCTCTTACACCAGGGATGGGCCACACCCCAGAATGCTGGGAATGCCGTTCCAGTGGTGGAAATGGAGCATGTAGACTCGCTCCATTGCTGCCAGGTGTGCATGCACCGTGCACGCACAACTGGTGCAATTCCAGTAAAAATTACTGGTTTTTGCATGTGGCCTGCTTTCTGCTTTCCCACGCTGCAGGCATCTCTCAGCACGGTGATGGTACCCAAGCTAGTCATTGCCTTTGGGAGTAGCAGCACTGTGCTCCCAAAGGCCACGACTCGCTCTTGGCACCATCGCCGCACTGAGAGATGCCCGCGGCATGGGAGAGAAATGAACAGGCCATGGGGCTGGAGCTCGGGCCCCCCGCCACGGCACATCTTCTCGGCAGGAGAGAACTAAAGGTAAGGCCGACAGGCGGGCAATCTCATGGTAGAGTGGAGAGGACAAGCGGACCAAGATGCCGCGTGTGGTGGAGCCTCCAGGAGTGGCAAGGCAAAGCGGGTGAGCAGATGGGAGCATGGACAGAGCTGCTGCTCGCGGCAGAGTGGGCAGGCTGTTGTACAGCCGCCATGAGAGGAGCGGGCGAGCGGACGGGATGAGCGGTGCAGTGGGGCGAGCGGCGGCTGTCATCTTACTTGCCGGTTTGTTGATAATCTCTCATGTGCACATCCTCGCCGAAGATTCAGCTTCTGCGCATGCGTGTGGTCCCACACTCCCAGACCTTTCCGGTAGCCCACCACTGTCCTACACCTATGAACACAGATTTTTACATTAGTTTGAGTGAGGACAAAAGAGAAAAGTGAGAAGGACAGTATAGAAATCTAGTTAATACAAATAAAATAATTAATTTAAAAAAGTGACGTCCGTGATTAGGAGATTTATTTATTTATTTATTTATTTATCTATTTGTTTGTTTATATGCTGCCCCACTCCGCAGACTCGGGGCGGCTAACAACAGTAAAAAAGACAATATAAACAAATCTCATATTAAAAGTAAATTAAAAAACCCCAATTTAAGAAAAACTAATCATACATACAGATATACCATGCATAAATTTTATAAGCCTATGGGGAAGGGAATATCTCAATTCCCCCATGCCTGATGACAGAGGTGGGTTTTGAGGAGCTTACGAAAGGCAAGGAGGGTGGGGGCAACTCTGATATCTGGGGGGAGTTGGTTCCAGAGGGTCGGGGCCGCCACAGAGAAGGCTCTTACCCTGGGCCCCGCCAAACGACATTGTTTAGTCGATGGGACCCGGAGAAGGCCCACTCTGTGGGACCTAACTGGTCGCTGGGATTCGTGCGGCAGAAGATACTGTATATCACTCCGCAATAGGGAGTCTCTTATATCTGTCACAGTGGTCCAGACCAGACATATCTTGTGCAGTAAGCATTCTAAGTCGCTTTACTGCTGCACTTATGAAATTACGTTGAATGGATGTGTAAAGGGTTCTCAGGTATTTGAAGGGAACTGTGAATTTGTGTTTTCAAATACAGGTAATTGAAGAATTAAAATTAAAATGCTATGTTGACAGTGATTATGTAAACGATGTAAAAAACAGAAAGTCCAATTTTGGGATTGTTATAGTGTTTCGAGGGGCTTTAATTGATTGGAAGTCCAGAAAATACTATCGTCAATCACAACACAATAGTTGGGAATGTCTTTCCTTCTTCCTGACATTGCCACATTCAGAACAAAGTCAGTTTGCCATGATGCATCTTAAGAGCCATCTGCCCATATTAAATATCGCTTTATAGAAATTGCTGAGTGATAAGATGTTATAGTCCCTTGTTAAAAGTAAAATGCATCTAAGAAGATGATAAATTGAACAATACTCTGGCTTTAGAGTCCAAAGCTGCCTTTGGAGTGTAGACTGGTGCCAAGCAATTATTACACAGCTTCTCATTTTTTAATTTCTTCTATTTCAAAAGACAATACTTCTCTCTCTGGAATCTTCCTCATGGTTGAAGTTAATGTGTTACTCACCAGTCCTTGAGCTAGTAGAAAATTATATCAGCATAAAATTTGCTACTCCCCACTGGTGATTTCTACCCACACATTTCTAGCAAAGAGTGTTATTTTTATTATGAGGGGGTGGTTGTCGAAGTGATAAGTGTGTGTTGTGATGTTGAGGTTCCATCGCTTACATGCTTACATGTAGCAATGTGACATGCATATGAAAAAGAAGAACTAAAGTTGTGACAGATGTCTCTGGATATGTGATGTGTCCTTATGTGTAGCTGCCATAGCATAATGTTAGGATAGGATTTGATATCTGGACTTCTGACATAAATGCCTCATACACTCTGACTCCATTAGCCAGGAACAGGACTGCATGTAGATCACAAAGTGAGTCTGCATTTCTGGTAAAATCTGCTTAGGAAGTGAGTGGCCATAAAACGATTCAGTGGCTCTCCTCGAATAACAAGAATGTATCAACAGGAAAAGAACTGTGTGATCAAAAGACGCAATTTACATTGCCTGGGGTAAACAGGACGAAGACTGCGACAAAAGACCTTGCTTTGTGGTAAACAGGAGATAGCTGTATTAACAACAAAGGGGCCCAGGAAATTGGCCATGAGAGACATTTGTTCCGTAGAAACTAGTTACGTGCCATATGGAGATGGGAAGGACTCGGAGGTTGTGTCATGTTTCAGAGTTACGTTATTGGATGTTTGTATATCACTTGACATGTACGTATAATCTATCCCATTTGCATACGCCCCCCAATAAAAGGAGGTGCACAGCTCAATACTGTGTCATTTCACCCAGAGAGAAATGTGTCCAAGTTTTCTTTCTAGGATTTGCGTTCGTGAGTGACTCCCCATGGCTGGGGTTGCTCTAAGTCTTTCTGAAGACATCGTTCCCCTCAGGGACTTTGCAGCACCCTCACTTATGGGATAGGAATTGATGGATTATCCTGGCTTTGTTTCCCTCCTTTTTTACTGTTCTGTCTGGGTGCCCCCAGACTTCAGCACCAACTGGAAAAAACAGCCAGACACGCTGGTAGAAACAAAAGCACTTTATAATTTGAAAATAAACACAGCGGAAAACCTGTTCTTCCCCACAGGCAGGCTATGAGCCTTCACAGCAGACCTCTTGCTGGCACACCCACCTTTTCCCCTCAAGGTTTCAGTATTCAAAGTCACAAGCCAGAATTCCAAGACGCCAAAGATCACAGCCAGGTCTCACGACTCCCAAAGATAATTCTCCACAAACCAGGAAGGGTGGGTCTGCCTTTTTAGCCTTTCCGGAGAGCACCACACCCAAACCCAGCCGTTGCCCATTCAGTGCTTGAAGTACCTGGCTAATTGTCCCCTTCGTTGGGTTGCCCTTCTCTGCCGGAAATCTATTATTCCTTGTGCCTGGTCATCTAAAGAATCCAGGCTGCTTGCTGGGGAGAGCTCCCCCTCGGGCTGAGATTCCTCCTCCTCGTCTCCCTCCTGTTCCTCATCCTCCCCCCCTGAGCAGAGAGCCGGCAGAGGGTCAGCCGTTCCCTGTTCCTCATCCTCCCCCTCTGAGCAGAGAGCCGGCAGAAGGTCAGCCGTTCCCTGAGGGGCCTCAGACGGAATCACAACATTTACCAAATGTCATCATCTGATGGGAAAATGTCACCTTATTGTTTTTCCTAATGTAGGCAGAATCAGACCTCTAGGGTAAGAGGCAAGTTTTGGCAATTGGGTATACAGTAAGCCGTCACCTATCGCTGGTGTTACATTCCAGACCCAGCCGCGATAGGTGAAAACCGCAATGGGGAATTTATCGACTGATAGTACTTATTTAAGTATTTATATTGTAATTGTTTGGTAAGTTTTCATTGTTTTAAGTGTTTATAAACCCTCCCCACACAGTATTTATTTTAGATACAGTATTTAAATACAGTATTTACAATTTTAGATATATTTTTTTTAAAAAACCTGCCGATCGAGTTCCGCGGGCTGTTTAAATCTGCCGATCGACTTCCTCAGAAACCCGTGAACCAGCAAAGATCCGCAAATGATTTTTCTCATTAATATTTCTTGAAAACCCGCGATGAAGTGAAGCCGCAGTAGGTGAAGTGCGATATAGCGAGAGACTACTGTACTGGCAGGTTTAATCACCTGTCAAAACATGCTCTAATTTTATGTAGACCCATTCTAAAAAATTCTCATTATGAACCAAGACAATATTTTTTTTAATTAAATTATTTTTATTTTTTTAAAAATAATCTTTATTAAGTATATACGTGAAAAAACGCAACAAAAACAAGACATAACAAAGGTACACATAATTCTTAATATCACAATCATGTGTATCATATTGAAACAGAGACAGAGGAAAAGAATGGAGAAGATCTTTTTAGGCATGGATTCTCGGCTCTTCCAGAAAATGCTAAAAAATGTTCTCAATAACAGGGTGAGGAGAGCCAGGGTGGCGCAGCAGATAGAGTGCTGTACTGCAGGCCACTGAAGCTGACTGTAGTTCTGTAGGTCAGAGGTTCAAATCTCATTACCGGCTCAAGGTTGACTCAGCCTTCCATCCTTCCAAGGTGGGTAAAATGAAGATGCGGATTGTGAGGGCAATAGGCTGGCTTTGTTAAAAAGTGCTATTGCTAACATGTTGTAAGCCGCTCTAAGGAGAAGGGCGGCATAAAAATCGAATAAATAAAATAAATAAATAACTAAATGTAAAATAATGCACTTGGGGAAAAGGAATCCTCAATCTGAGTATTGTATTGGCAGTTCTGTGTTAGCAAAAACTTCAGAAGAGAAGGATTTAGGGGTAGTGATTTCTGACAGTCTCAAAATGGTTGAACAGTGCAGTCAGGCGGTAGGGAAAGCAAGTAGGATGCTTGGCTGCATAGCTAGAGGTATAACAAGCAGGAAGACGGAGATTATGATCCCACTATATAGAGCGCTGGTGAGACCACATTTGGAATACAGTGATCTCTCGGTTAGCGCGGGGGTTACATTCCAAGACCTCCCGCGCTAACCGATTTCCGCGTTATACTGGATGCGGAAGTAAAAACCACCATCTGCGCATGTGCGCCATTTTTTTTCATGGCCGCACATGCGCAGATGGTGGAGTTTGCGTGTGGGCGGCGGGGAAGACCAAGGGAAGATTCCTTCAGCTGCCCAACAGCTGATCTGCTCCGCAGCGCGGAAGCAGCGAGGAGCCGAAGATGGGGTAAAGGCAAAGGGGAAACCCCATCTTCGGCTCCTCGCTGCTGCCGCGCTGCGGATCGGATCAGGTGTTGGGCGGCTGAAGGAACCTTCCCTTGGTCTTCCTGCCGCCCAGGCAAAGGGGAAACTCCAAGATCGCTTGCCGCTTGCCGCTTTGCAGCTTGGAGCCTTGCTTCGCCTCCTTCGCTGCAATAGGCAAGCGGCAAGCGGCAAGCGATCTTGAGAAAGAGAGAGAAAGGAGGGCGACTTGCCAGTCCACGCCCCCCTGGATGAACAGCCTCGCATGGCCCCAGCGCCGGGCTCCGCTGTTGCCTCCGCCCCCATTCGGCTCTGCAGCTGAGAGGCCTTCCCGGCAGAGCCCTCCCCAACAGCTCCCGCTGCCAGCGCAAAAAAGAAAAGAAAAAGAAATCCCCAAAAGAGGCAGGCACAAAGCGGGGGCACAAGGGGAGCTGCCCGGCAGAGGTTGCTTTTTTTCTTCTCGTGGGCAAGTGGAGGGGGGGAGAGAGAAGGGAGGAAGAGAGTGTGAGAGAGGAAGAAAGAGAGAGAGAAATGATAGAAAAAAGGGGAGAAAAAAGAGAAATGAGAAAATGATTGAAGCATAGTGACAGGAAAGAAAGAGAAAGAGACAGAGAAGTGACTCTTGGTGATGACGTATGACGTTATCGGGTGGGAAAAACCGTGGTATAGCAAAAAAACCGTGGAGTATTTTTTAATTAATATTTTTTGAAAAACCGCGTTGCAGCGTTTCGCACTAATCGAGACCGTGCTAATCGAGGGATCACTGTACTGTGTTCAGTTCTGGAGACCTCACCTCCAAAAAGATATTGACAAAATTGAACGGGTCCAAAGACGGGCTACAATAATGGTAGAAAGTCTTAAGCATAAAACGTATCAGGAAAGACTTCATGAACTCAATCTGTATAGTCTGGAGGACAGAAGGAAAAGGGGGGGACATGATCGAAACATTTAAATATGTTAAAGGGTTAAATAAGGTCCAGGAGGGAAGTGTTTTTAATAGGAAAGCGAACACAAGAACAAGGGGACACAATCTGAAGTTAGTTGGGGGAAAGATCAAAAGCAACATGAGAAAATATTATTTTACTGAAAGAGTAGTAGATCCTTGGAACAAACTTCCAGCAGACGTGGTATATAAATCCATAGTAACTGAATTTAAACATGCCTGGGATAAACATATATCCATCCTAAGATAAAATACAGAAAATAGTATAAGGGCAGAGTAGATGGATCATGAGGTCTTTTTCTGCCGTCAGTCTTCTATGTTTCTATGTTTCTAAACAAGAAAGAGTCAGCTGGCTCTCACCTGTTCAGCTGTTCAGGTTGATCCATTTCTCTGATTCATGGATCTACTCAGAAAAGTGGCTGCACAGGAAGAAGGGTTATTTTGAAGGAAATGAAACCTGTCAAGAGTGAAACATGGACAAGCTACATGCCTCTTCCTTCCAACTTATCATTAGAGAAGTGGGAAAAGGTGTTGACTATGAATGGATTAGTTTGGAGTTACTTTGCAGTTCCACAGAAGCTTATGAGAGTCTGGACACTTTTATCAACAGGTGTGAAGAAGGCAGATGGCAGATCCCATCACAAAGGGAACTTGTTTACATGGTCTATGTACATGGAGGTTGGGCTGAGAAATTCATTGTTTAAAATACTGTAAACTGGTGCTTTAGAAATTTTTGGCATTACTATGTTTTGTATTCAATGAACAAAACGCTTTTCAGAATTGATGTGATCTTGAACTTTTATTTGGATAAACAAGCTGGATGTTGACAACTTCATCTACTTCATTGCATGGAAGAAACTGCCTAGGAACAAGAGGGGAAAGATGTATCTGCACCAACCTAATGTAGGCTGTAGTGGTTGGCTTGATCTTGTCGCCAGGGGATCATCTAACTGTGCTCTTGTGTGTGTCAGTATAAAGAGAGAAAACTATAATTCTTTCAGCTAGACATCATAAGGTTGACTGTGGATCAGAGGAAGAGAACATCATAGATGCAGAAGAAAGAAGAGATTACAGCAGGACATTGTACATGAAAATAAGAAAAGCTTTTCAAATCCAGGGTATCATGCACTGAAGAAATGGTGAACCATATTCTCCACCCCCTGACGTTTTTGATCTTCATGAACCGGCTTATTGACAAGTTGGAATTGACAATGTAGTTCCAATACATCTCATTTGACTTTATTTTTTAAAAAATATTTGTTTAATGGAAAATAACTAAATAAATGGAAAACTGGCCTTCTGTAACATAGAGTGCTTGCCTATGGCATCAACTTCATTTGTGTAGCATTTTTATTTATTTATTTATTGTTAGAGTTGGAAGGGACCATGCGGGTCATCAAGTCCAATCCCCTGCCTAAGCAGGAACCCTATAGCATCCCAGCCAAATGGCAGTCCAATTTCCTCTTAAAAATGTCCAGAGTATTGGAGTTCACAACGTCCGCTGGTAGGTTGTTCCACTGGTTGATCGTTCTGACCGTCAGGAAGTTCTTCCTTATTTCCAGGTTGAATCTCTCCTTGGTCAGCTTCCAGCCGTTGTTCCTCGTCCGGCCCTCTGGAGAATAAAGTGATTCCCTCCTCTCTGTGGCAACCCCTCGTATACCTGTAGACTGCTATCATGTCCGCTCTGGTCCTCCTTTTCTCTAGGCTATCCATGCCCAGTTCCCACAGTCTCTCTTCACAAGTCTTGGTTTCTAGACCCCTGATCATTTTGGTTGCTCTTTTCTGCACCTTCTCCAGAGTTTCAGAAAAGAGCAACCAAAATGATCAGGGGTCTAGAAACCAAGACTTACGATAAATGTCTGTCTCTCTCTCTCTGTCTGTCTGTCTGTCTGTCTGTCTCTCTCTCTCTCTCTCTCTCTCTCTGTGTGTGTGTGTGTGAGAGAGAGAGATAGATAGAATTTATTTAAAAAATTACTACCAGTTCTGTGGGCATGGCTTGGTGGGTGTGGCTTGGTGGGCATGACAGGGAAAGATATTGTAAGAGAACCAGCAGTGGGAGAAACCAGAACCCACCCCTGGCGTTTGTGTATGTGTGTGTGTGTGTGTGTGTGTGTGTGAGAGAGAGAGAGAGTGAACGAGAGAAAGAGTGAGAGGGAGAGGAAAAAAAGAGAGAAAATTTCAGAATGCAGTGAGATATAATTGCAGCAACTCCATTCAAATAGTATGTGGAAGAGGAACACTCCCAAAGCTGTGAAGTGGGGTCAGGATAAAATGTCCCTTTTGTTTCATTCAGAGTCAGGAGACAGGTGGTGATATATTTAATTGTCTTTTTTTGCTACATGAAACATTGAAATTTGATCATGATGTTGGGGGAGTCTGTGAATTATGGCATATATGGCCTTTGGGTTATCAGAAGAATGCTTCTATATTGTAAAAATCAATGGCGCTTGAAAACAGTGAAGGGTTACCCGTCGCCAGCACTCCCGGTGCGCTCCCAGGATCTGGGACATGCATGAGCAGTGGGTTTGCACATGCGTCAGCATGAGATTTGCTTCTGCACATGGGCAGGAAGCCAAATCTTGTGCGAGGATGCTCACACATGCAAGATTTCGCCAATTTTTGCCAAATTTTTTTGCTTCTGCATATGCATGAAATCTTGCACCAGCGAGCATCCTCACATGAGATTTGGTTTCCTGTGCATGCGCAACAGCTAAATCCTATATGGAAGTGTACTCACACCCATCGGGCACACACAGCAATGCGCGCATCTTCGATTTTACTACCATTCTATAGAGCAGTGTTTCCCAACGTTGGCAACTTATTTATTATTTATTTATTTATTGGATTTGTATGCTGCCCCTCTCCAGAGACTCGGGGTGGCTAACAGCAACAATAAAGCAGTATACAATAGTAGTCTGATGCTAGAAACAATTAAAAAACCATTAATACAAAAACCCAAACATACATACATACATACCATGCATAGAATTGTAAAGGCCTAGGGGGAAGAAGGTCTCAATTCCCCCATGCCTGATGGCAGAGGTGGGTTTTAAGCAGCTTGCGAAAGGCAAGGAAGGCAGGGGCAATTCTAATATTTGGGGGGAGTTGGTTCCAGAGGGCCGGGGCCGCCACAGAGAAGGCTCTTCCCCTGGGTCCCGCCAAACGACATTGTTTAGTTGACGGGATCCGGAGAAGATCCACTCTGTGGGACCTAACTGGTCGCTGGGATTCGTGCAGCAGAAGGCGGTCCCTGAGATAATCTGGTCCAGTGCCATGAAGGGCTTTATAGGTCATAACCAACACTTGGAATTGTGATCGGAAACTGATCGGCAACCAATGCAGACTGTGGAGTGTTGGTGTAACATGGGCATATTTGGGAAAGCCCATGATTGCTCTCGCAGCTGCATTCTGCATGATCTGAAATTTCCGAACATTTTTCAAAGGTAGCCCCATGTAGAGAGCATTACAGTAGTCGAGTTTCGAGGTGATGAGGGCATGAGTGACTGTGAGCAGTGACTTCCGGTCCAAGTAGGGTCAGAACTGGTGCACAAGGCGAACCTGGGCAAACACCCCCCTCGCCACAGCTGAAAGATGTTTCTCTAATGTGAGCTGTGGGTCGAGGAGGACGCCCAAGTTGTGAACCCGCTCTGAGGGGGCCAGTGGTTCTCCCCCTAGGGTAATGGACGGACAGATGGAATTGTCCTTGGGAGGCAAGACCCACAGCCACTCCGTCTTGTCTGGGTTGAGCTTGAGTTTGTTGACACTCATCCGCGAATGCTGGCTGGGGAATTCTGGGAGTTGAAGTCCAGATATCTTCAAGTTGCCAAGGTTGGGAAACACTGCTATAGAGGGACCCGTACCGACAGCAGCCCATCACTGTGGTAAGGTAACAAGAAAAGCAAGATTTAAAATAAATTAATAAACATAATGGTATTGGCTGTTCATTAATAGCATAATTAGCATAAACTAACAAACTGGAACCGGAGGGTATGAATAAATAGAAGTTATTCTAACTTCTTTGTAGGTGGTAGTTTTTCACAGGTACCGTGTTTCCCCGAAAGTAAGACAGTGTCTTACTTTCTTTTTATCCCCAAAAGCCCCACTATGTCTTACTTTCGGGGTATGTCTTATATTGTTAAAGGGGCACTGACAGCTAAAAAAACTGTGTAAAATGTGTTTTTTTAGTCTATATGCATTTTACCTTCTGTGACGGGCGGGGGGAGGGGAGGTTTCTTTGGAGTAGGGACGTGCCCGAGTAAATTTGCAGAGGCGGCAGTGACAAGTGCAGGGGACGGCGCGGTGACGTATGGAGAGGGGGACAGCGCAGGCGTGGGCAGGAGGCGGCGCTCATTTGGATCAGACGGAGGCGGCAGACGCGGTGACGTATGGAGGGGGGACGTGGGCAGGAGGCGGCGCGCAGCTAGATGAGAGGGAGGCGGCAATACCCCCGTGTTTCCCCGAAAGTAAGACATATGTCTTACTTTCAGGGTACGGCTTATATTAGCCGACCCCCCTGAAACCCCCGATACGTCTTACAATCGGGGGTGTCTTACTATCGGGGAAACAGGGTATAGGTCTTTCTATCCAGAAAACATTTGTTGAAAGAAATATCAGGCTCTCTTCACCTTATTCCCTGTTAATTCCCCCTTCCTGCTTCTGTTTTTGTTAGTGGGGAACAAGCTTTTGTTTCAACCTTTTCACGATCTCAATTACAATTCACACGTTAAACGAAATCACGGCAAGTCAAGGATAGGAAGAAACACAGTCATTCTGTAACCAGAAAGTTGATTCGAATGGGAAGGAAACATCAAAAATGTCATCGGTAATTTCATCATCACTAATTGAAATGACCTATAATTATCTTCCACAGGAATAGATCAACCAATGAGAAATCCCTTTTCTTTTCTTCTGCTCCCCTATTTTCCAAATGACACTTAACCTTTTTGATAAGAAGAAGGGAAAGAGGAGACTGGGAAGGAACAGTGAGCAACTAAGTCAAGTGGCATGACTTCTTTTCAAAAAGGTGAAGAGATAAAAATGGCAGAAAGGCCTGATATGGGTTGTTGGTCTATTCCCATTATTTATTTCCATTCTCTGTTCAAATGTTTGTGTGCATGATTGCTCAATGGGATTAGGAAAAGTAAACGGGGGGGGGGGCGCATTTCATCAGGAAAATAAACCAATAAGCACCACTTTTTTCAGTTCAATTTTTATATCATTATGTTCAGAAATGTTCAAGCTACCAATCCCATACCAACTTTAGTAAAATAGAACGCATTTTGCAAGCAAAACTATCCATAAATTGAAGACTATTTTTAAAAAACGGGGGGGGGGCGTGCATTTCATCAACAATATAAACCAATATGCATCAATTTTTCCAGTTCAATTTTCATATCATTATGTTCAGAAATGTTCAAGCTACCAATCCCATACCAACTTTAGTAAAATAGAACGCATTTTGCTAGCAAAACTATCCATAAAGTGAAGACTATTTTAAAAAAATGGGGGGGGGCGTGCATTTCATCAACAAAATAAACCAATATGCATCAATTTTTCCAGTTCAATTTTCATATCATTATGTTCAGAAATGTTCAAGCTACCAATCCCATACCAACTTTAGTAAAATAGAACGCATTTTGCAAGCAAAACTATCCATAAATTGAAAAAAAGTTCACAAAAACGGGGGGACGCACAATTTATCAGCACAATAGGCCAATAAGCATTATTTTTTTTTATTTCAATTTTCATTTCAATGTATGCAGAAATGTTCAAACTTGTTTCCAAGTGAAAAAAGCTTTCAAAAAGACCAAATATGAACAATTTGCAGTCCGGGTCAAATAGACCCGGGAACATAACATTAGGGTGTAACTCTGAGTAGAACATGAGGGTTAGGAAAAGTAGGGTGATATGTCTACTTCAATATCTCACATAGAAGACTGAATGTAAAGAGCTGGATTAGATGCGAGTTGTTAGCTTTGTGTTATGATGGTTCCATTCTTCATAAAATTCCTTTATTGCAGTCATAATGGTGCCTTTATTCAGTACCAACATAAAGGTAATTCAACATGTTGAAACATGCTACATGTTTCTGTATAACTGATACATTGAGACCATCAAAGAGAATAAGTATGCAAGGAAAGTCTTGATCAAATCTCCTATATTTTATGCTGCGCTTTAGCAAATTGGCGAAAACATATACAGTGGAACCCCGACATAAGAGCTGCTCTACTTAAGAGCAACTCGAGATAAGAGCTGGGAGGGGAGAGATATTTTTGTTCTACTTACAAGCCCAAATTCGAGATACAAGCGCCAAGGAGCTGTCTCCTGAAGCCAAACGCTAACTTCCGCGTTCGGCTTCAGGAGACAGCCGCGAAGCGGCGCGCGTGTTTTAAAAGGTTGCAGCCGGCCTGGGGGGCTCGGGGGGGTGCTTGCAGCTTTCTTTCTTGCTCTTTTTCTTTCTCTCTTTTACCTTCCCTTCCTCTATTTCTTCTTTTCTTTCTCCTTCCCACCTTCTTCCCTCCCTCCCTCCCTTCACTCATTCCTCTCTTACTCTCCCCTTTCATAAGTTTCCTTGCTTCCTTCCTCTGTTCCTGTCCCTTCCCCCTTTCTTTCTTTCTTTCTTTCTTTCTTTCTTTCTTTCTTTCTTTCATTCTTTCTTTCTTGCTTTCTTTCTTGCTCTTTTTCTTTCTCTCTTTTACCTTCCCTTCCTCTATTTCTTCTTTTCTTTCTCCTTCCCACCTTCTTCCCTCCCTCCCTCCCTTCCCTCATTCCTCTCTTACTCTCCCCTTTCATAAGTTTCCTTGCTTCCTTCCTCTGTTCCTGTCCCTTCCCTCTTTCCTTCCTTCCTTCCCACCCTCCGTCCATTCATTCACCCATTCCTCTCTTGATCGCTTAAAGCCGGTCCCTGGTGCAAAAAGGGTTGGGGACCTCTGTCCTACAGGATTGGGTGGCAGAGAAGTTGAACATATGTAAATTTAAAAGTTTAAGAAAGTTTACAAGTTAAGTGAAAGAAACTTCATTATTCATTTATATGTACATGTACATTTCTTCATTAAAAACATGTCTTTCTGCATAATTTAGACTAACTTTGTGAGTTTTTTGAGGGCTGGAACCAATTAAAATTATTTACATTAATTCCTATGGGGAAAAGTCGTTCGAGATAAGAGCTGCTCGACTTAAGAGCCCAGGTCCGGAACGAATTAAACTCGTATCACGAGGTACCACTGTATAGCCATCCATATATGACCTTCCATTTTTTTACCTTATCATGCAATTATCAGTACTCAGCAGAGAACATCAATATGTCTGCTCTCTTATACCATCAGATAGGAAGTTTTTATTTGGATTTTGGCCGAACGTTCTGAAGTGTAGAACAAGTTATATGTGATAAAATGTCCTAATTTCTTTAATATTGAATATAATCCCTAGTTTATGGCATCAGCGGTTATCGAACATTGGTTCTATCATTCAATTAATCTAAAGTCAGATTGATTTGATCTTAATTTTGTGTCTCGGATTGATTTTAGGAACATTTCATTTATTTACTACCATTATTTTTTCTTATCTCGACCCAGTCATAAAATTTCTTCCAAATTTCATAGTATTTTGATTCGTCTTTATTTTTAAGTTTTTGGGTTAATCTGTCCATTTCTGCACAGTCGTATTTTTTTTTTATATTTATTTATAATTTATATTTCTCTTTCTGATGGTGTTTCTTCTTTTTTCCAGTTTTGCGCTATTGTAATTCTAATTGCAGTAATCATGTGTTGTATTAAATAATAGAAGTCTTTTTTAAGTTTTTGATTTATTATGCCTAGAAGAAAGGTCTTAATATCAGTTTAATTGTAGTTTATTTCGAAGATCCACATTTTAACTTTTTTCCATATCTTTTTTATTTGGGGGCATGTCCACCATAGATGAAAAAAGGTCCCATTTTTATTTTTACACCTCCAACAATTTGTTTTCAGGTTTGGATACATTTTGGCTAGTCTAGCTGGTGCTAAGTGCCATCTATAGAACATTTTTTGCATATTTTCTTTATATGGAACAGATTTTGTTATTTTATCTCAAAAAAAGAACTGTGTGGCTAACAGTTCAACGGGGAGGGAGGGGGAATTAGGGGCAGCTCTGTATAATATATTTTAGAATCTAAGTACATCAACTATACAAATAACAATTATATTGTGGAATGATACAATATGTACAACTCTATATGTCTGCTCTTTTTAATCCTTGTATTATAATAAAAATTTATTTTTTTAAAAAAATGAATATACTGTAATCCCTAGCACATCTTGAAAAGGTTGCTATATACTTTTAGGATTAAATGGAGAAATAGTTAGAAAAAAAGTCATAGAAGATTATTTCAGTAGATGATCACAACAATGAGATTGCATGCACAGAGATAGAAAGATTCAACACTGCTCATTATGGGGAAATGGTTGATGAAGTCGACAGAATTTGTTGCAATGGATACATTAATTTCTTTGATTAGAGAAAAGACATTATATTTATTGGCAACTGCAAATCTCCTATGACCTATTTGCATAAAAGTTTTAAAAAATGAGATGGTTTTGAAGATAGATGATAGAAAGTGGAGTAATATGATGTAACTTTAGAGAAATAAGTTAAAATATATTTGTACTTATAACTGCTGTAAATTGAAACCACTTTTTAATATTTTATTTCTTCCTACTTTCTATTTGTTTATGGAAGCTTCTTGTTTAAAAGTTTTAGTAGGGGTGTAGGTGTGCACACTAAATATAAATATCTCCATCCTTATTTTTCCATAACTACTTTCCACAATCTTCAACAGTATAACTTTTTGCAATATATTACCTGGGTCAAAGTAATCACCTATTCTGAGTGACAACTAGCCTGTTTTCCATATGAAACATCTGCTCTGATTGATGAGTTAAGTATACACCTGTAAAATTACCCTGCCTGTTGTACTTTCATTCATTACAAAATTCTGCAGTCCTTTCGATCAGGCAAAATGTGCTAAAATGAAACAGCACTTGTCTCTTCTGTCTGTCTACATTATCTCTGGTAAGTGGCTTTTCATAAGGATTGGAAGACTTGACACCTGTGTATTTCTGTTCATAATGTAAACTGGAATATAAAACAAAATTAGCTTTCTGGTGGTAGAATAGGTCTAGTTTAATTTCAATCTGCTTCACTTGAATTATTCATGTCAAGTAATATTTTTTTTGCATGTTACAATCTCCAATGCTGCTACATATCTGAATACATCACTGGTTCAGAACTTATGGGTGTCAACAAACTCAAACTCAACCCAGACAAGACGGAGTGGCTGTGGGTCTTGCCTCCCAAGGACAATTCCATCTGCCCATCCATTACCCTGGGGGGGGAAATACTGACCCCCTCAGAGAGGGTTTGCAACTGATCCACAGCTCACATTGGAACATCATCTTTCGGCTGTGGCAAGGAGGGCGTTTGCCCAGGTTCACCTGGTGCACCAGTTGCGGCCCTATTTGGACAGGGAATCACTGCTCACAGTCACTCATGCCCTCATCACCTCGAGGTTCAATTACTGCAACACTCTCTACATGGGGCTACCTTTGAAAAGTGTTCGGAAACTTCAGATCATGCAGAATGCAGCCGCAAGAGCCATCGTGGGGCTTCCAAGAATCGCCCAAGTTTCTTCAACACTCCGTGACTTGCATTGGCTGCCGATCAGTTTCCGGTCACAATTCAAAGTGTTGGTCATGACTTTTAAAACCCTACATGGCTTTGGACCAGACTACCTCCAGAACCGCCTGCTACTGCACGAATCCCAGCGACCGATAAGGTCACACAGAGTTGGCCTTCTCCGGGTCCAGTCGACTAAACAATGTCGTTTGGCGGGCCCCAGGGGAAGAGCCTTCTCTGTGGCAGCCCCGGCCCTCTGGAACCAACTCCCCCCGGAGATTAGAACTGCCCCCACCCTCCCTGTTTTTCATAAACTACTCAAGACTCATTTATACCGCCAGGCATGGGGGAGTTGAGATATTCCTTCCCCCTAGGCCATTACAAGTTATGCATGGTATGTCTGTATGTATGTTTGGTTTTATAATAAGGGTTTTTAGTTGTTTTATTATTGGATTGTCACATGCTGTTTTTATCATTGTTGTTAGCCGCCCCAAGTCTATGGAGAGGGGCGGCATACAAATCCAATAAATTATTATTATTATTATAGTTTTTATCCAGCTTCAATGCGCACTTTACATGGAGGAAATTATAAATGGGTAATATGTTTATACCCAAATGGAGAGAATTTCGTTGAGATTCATTATAACATGAGCAGGTTGATAGTTTCAGTGTTTTATTATGGAACATCCCAGAGATGGGCACAGTGACATGTGCTCGACCCAGTGGCTCTGAGTGTTAGTGGACTCCAGCGCAATTCTGCTACTGCAGCTGTGCAGGTAGCAGAATCGCACGTGGAAACGCAAGTGCGCCCATGTTTCATCACAGTTTTTTGCTTCTGTGCACGCCGAAACATGGGAGTGAGCACACGTCACCATTCCACCTTACCAGCCCACCTCTGGAATATTTTATTTATTTATTTTATTTATTTATTTTATTTATTCATTTGGCCAATACACAATACATATGGAAGAGAATAGACAAGAAGTAATACATATAAAGATAATATGTAAAAATAGAGGAGAAGATATATGAAAGGAAGAAAATATATATGATAAATGAGATAAAGGAAAGACAATTGGACAGGGGACGAAAGGCACACCAGTGCACTTATGTACGCCCCTTACTGACCTCTTAGAAACCTGGAGAGGTCAATCGTGGATAGTCTAAGGGAGAAATGTTGGGGGTTAGGGGTTGACACTATTGAGTCTGGTAATGAGTTCCACGCTTCAACAACTCGATTGTTAAAGTCACATTTTTACAGTCAATTTTGGAGTGGTTAATATTAAGTTTGAATCTGTTGTGTGCTCTTGTGTTGTTGTGGTTGAAGCTGAAGTAGTCATTGACCAGTAGGACGTTGCAGCATATGATCTTGTGGGCAATACTTAAATCGTGTTTTAGGCGCCGTAGTTCTAAGCTTTCTAGATCCAGGATTGTTAGTCTATTTTCATAGGGTATTCTGTTTCGAGTGGAGGAGTGAAGGGCTCTTCTGGTGAAATATCTTTGGATGTTTTCAAGGGTGTTGATGTCCGAGATGTGGTATGGGTTCCAGACAGATGAGCTGTATTCAAGGATGGGTCTGGCAAAAGTTTTGTAGGCTCTTGTGAGTAGTGTGAGATTGCCTGAGCAGAAGCTACGTAGGATCAGGTTAATACCTCTAGAAGCCTTTTTGGAAATATTGTTGCAGTGGAACATAAGAATGTAACAAACCTACTATAAATCAATAATTAGTGCTGCCTAAACCACCTATCACCATCATTCTGCTGAAAATTTGATCTTCATTTTCATTGGCAGCATTGGCATCCTCTGTTTCTTGTATCTTCCGCCAAGCAATATAAATTATAGGAAGTGTAAATGGCAACCAATCTCTTAATTTTGTCAATATCTTTGAAAATGCCAATTAGACCATTCATTTTTTTTAAAAATTGCATCTTTCAGAGGACAATCACTGACAATTCATTATCTACTAAGCCTGCTTAATTACTAAGGTCAAAGGTATATCATGGAACTTGAGTGCTTCTCTATCTTCTTCATATACAGCAATATGATTTCCCAGAAGACAGAAGATTGCTTTTCAGCATGGAATAAGTATTTTTTTAGCATGAGGTTTTAAAGCTAAAGAAGAAGTTGCACTTCTCTCAACTGCCTTTATTTTAATTAAATATATATATTTAGACTGGTGGATTAGATCAGGATATTTCAGTTGCAGAAGAACCCCAGACAATTTTCAAGGCCATTCTGTGTGCCTTATTATCTTTGTTTAGTTTTACACCAAAGCTATCAGACATCACAAATCTAAATAAGTATAATGTATACTCCACTCCCCCTGCCTTTGAAAAACAAAACAAACCAAAAATCCATGACACTATGGATTTTTGAAGTCTTAGTATTATCTACAGATCAGTCCAATCCATGCCAGGATGTTGGGTGAATTAGTAATTAATTAAAAAGAAAATTTGCACTTTGTATGTAATGTTCTTTAGCATGCTTTTTTTTTTAAAAAAAAATTGTTTATGTGCCACTTTCATTAACAAGATCAATTTCAGCAGCACCTTTTCTTGATGTTCTTTTCAGACATTTTTTCTCTAATATAATAGGTAGTTCTTTTGTATGTACTTTTAATAATATATATTGTTCTAAACGGATTGGAAATATATCAGATACAGTGATCCCCCGCTCGTTGCGAGGGTTCCGTTCCAGGACCCCCCGCAACGAGCGGGTTTTCGCGAAGTAGCGCTGCGGAAGTAAAAACACCATCTGCGCATGTGCAGATGGTGTTTTTACTCCCACAGCGCTAGCGAGGAGCCGAAGATTGGGGGCGGCGCGGCTGTTTGCCGCCGGCATGGAGGGCTTCCTAGCAGCCCCCCAAACCCGGGTTGGGGGTCCGGGGGGCGCTGGCTCTCGCCGCTTTCGAGCTGAATCCGGGAGCGAATTCGCTCCCGGATTCAGCTCGAAAGCGGCGAGAACGAACGGCAAGGAACCGCTTTTCCACGCCGTTCATTCTCGCCGCTTTCGAGCTCAATCCGGGAGCGAATTCGCTCCCGGATTCAGCTCGAAAGCGGCGAGAACGAACGGCAAGGAACCGCTTTTCCACGCCGTTCATTCTCGCCGCTTTCGAGCTCAATCCGGGAGCGAATTCGCTCCCGGATTCAGCTCGAAAGCGGCGAGAACGAACGGCAAGGAACCGCTTTTCCACGCCGTTCATTCTCGCCGCTTTCGAGCTCAATCCGGGAGCGAATTCGCTCCCGGATTCAGCTCGAAAGCGGCGAGAACGAACGGCAAGGAACCGCTTTTCCACGCCGTTCATTCTCGCCGCTTTCGAGCTCAATCCGGGAGCGAATTCGCTCCCGGATTCAGCTCGAAAGCGGCGAGAACGAACGGCAAGGAACCGCTTTTCCACGCCGTTCATTCTCGCCGCTTTCGAGCTCAATCCGGGAGCGAATTCGCTCCCGGATTCAGCTCGAAAGCGGCGAGAACGAACGGCAAGGAACCGCTTTTCCACGCCGTTCATTCTCACCGCTTTCGAGCTCAATCCGGGAGCGAATTCGCTCCCGGATTCAGCTCGAAAGCGGCGAGAACGAACGGCAAGGAACCGCTTTTCCACGCCGTTCATTCTCGCCGCTTTCGAGCTCAATCCGGGAGCGAATTCGCTCCCGGATTCAGCTCGAAAGCGGCGAGAACGAACGGCAAGGAACCGCTTTTCCACGCCGTTCATTCTCGCCGCTTTCGAGCTGAATCCGGGAGCGAATTCGCTCCCGGATTCAGCTCGAAAGCGGCGAGAATGAACGGCGTGGGCGGGCGAAGGGCGGGCGGCAGCGAGGAGTTTGCGTGGGCGGTGGGGAAACTCCTCGCTGACGCCAGCAAGAGGGGGAAGACTCAGGGAAGCCACCCAGCAGCTGATCTCCCGGTTGCCATCTACGCATGCGTGCCCACGGGCACGCATGCGTAGATGGTATTTTGACTTCCGGGTTGAAAAATAGCGAAGTACCCTGTTCGCAATGGTTGGGGACGCAATAAACGGGGGATCACTGTATAGTGGAATGTAGTCTGGAGTCACAGGAGGGAACAGCTGCTTCTCAACTTATGGAATATCTGGTAGTTAGGAAGAATGCAAAGACAGGCTCTCCCTACAGTTCACAGAGTATATCTGTAGTTATGTAGTTAGTTGTTTTAGTCTGGCAAGATTCTGTCTGTAGGTAAGCAACAATAAAGAAAGTACTCAGAATGTTCTTTGTTTGTGGGGCCTTATATCACTTTACCTTGGAGTTGCTCTAATACATGTCACAGTAACCCATTGATTTTCATGCTATTTCTAATTGTTTTCAAATAAAAATTGAATCAAACAGCCAAAAAACAAAAAAAGCAGAAAACAGCTGAACACCAAGATGAAACTACAAACTCCAAATAACAAAAGTTCAGCATGAGATAAATGCTGATAAGTGAACATAATAAAACATTTCATTTCAATGTAAAATATTCATTTATTTGTATATTACTTTTAACTATGAAAATAAATCTAATCATGAATTAAAAATCAACAGTTGGCTTGATATGACAAGAATATTTGTGCAAGCAATACTTTATTTCACTGTTGCTCATTTAGATGTTTTAAAAATCAAGTTGTGGGCTCTGCTACACTAGAAGTAATATACTGTAGGTTAAATAAAAGAAGGCAGTGATGGAATGGTACTGAATTAAACAATATGCATGATTCTTGATGTAACAAAAAATTGGGTCTTGAGGTTCACACAATAGGTTAACCATACGCTAACTTACACATATTGACTTTGTGCAACACAATAAAATAAAAAGTGGCTGCTTGCTCTCCAGTGCAATGTATTGCTGAAGTCTGTTTCATGGTCTTTAGTGGCTGAACCTAATCACCGAATATGCTATTGCATATATACGTTTATTTCCCATTAGAGATATTAACCTATGCAATCTGAGAAATTGGGGGTGGGTGGTAGAGGGAATGGAATCCGTAAAAGAGGAAACAACGCTCGAGCATGTCCAAATTTTACCAAGCCCTAACAAAGGAATGAAAACAACCAGCTGTCTGCAAAGAATAGAAATCCTTCCATTACCCACCATCCAGTAAGAGCCGAAGAAGCCTCCTGGATGAGAAGTGAAATGTCTTCAAAGAAAAAACAGAAAGTTCAGTCACCTCTTGAAAAAGCACTTTGGGGATAACCAATCTGGATGGTTGAGAATCTCCTTACTAATGACACTGAGTTCTAATCCTACCATGAAAGTCAACTAGGTAACCTTGAACTCTCTCTCTCTCTCTGCCCCTCCCCACCCTACCCCAGTCACTTCATAGGTGGTGGTTGTAATAAGAGGAAAATAAGAGGAAGATGTGTTGAATATGTTCACTGCCTTGAGTTATTTGTAAAAAAAATAAAGTATGGGGACTTAAAGAAACTGGAAACAAACAAACAAACAAACAAACAGGTTCGCCTGGTGCACCAGTTGCGGCCCTATCTGGACCGGGACTCACTGCTCACAGTCACTCATGCCCTCATCACCTTCAGGCTCGACTACTGTAACACTCTCTACATGCGGCTACCTCTGAAAAGTGTTTGGAAACTTCAGATCATGCAGAATGCAGCTGCGAGAGCAATCGTGGGCTTTCCCAAGTATGCCCATGTTTCACCAACACTCCGCAGTCTGCATTGGTTGCCGATCAGTTTCCGGTCACAATTCAAAGTGTTGGTTATGACCTATAAAGCCCTTCATGGCATCGGACCAGAATATCTCTGGGACCGCCTTCTGCCGCACGAATCCCACCGACTGGTTAGGTCCCACAGAGTTGGCCTTCTCCGGATCCCATCGACTAAACAATGTCATTTGGCGGGATCCAGGGAAGAGCCTTTTCTGTGGTGGCCCCGGCCCCCTGGAACCAACTCCCCCCAGAGATCAGAATTGCCCCCACCCTCCTTGCCTTTTGTAAACTTCTCAAAACCCTCCTTGCCTTTTGTAAACTTCTCAAAACCCACCTCTGGGGGAATTGAAATATCTTCCCCAGGCCTATATAATTTATGTATGGTGTGTTGTGTGCATGTTTTTTTTTAATTATGGGTTTTTAACTTCGTATTATTAGATTTGTGTTGTACATTGTTTCTATCACTGTTGTGAGCCGCCCCGAGTCTACGGAGAGGGGCGGCATACAAATTTAATAAATGAATAAAATAAATAAACAGGAAGCAATTCTTTGCCATAGCAATATACGAACCCAACAGAGATTTTATACGCTTACATGAAACTTGTCCATACCGTGGTACCAAAGGAAAAAGTAACATTTGTACCCATTTAGTCAAGAAAGTTATTGTTCATTACATGTCAAGCCTTCCCATTTGAGAAATAGCGGCTTAACAACTGGTGTGCTGTTTTCTGCTTCTGATTGTTCCTTTTCCTTGTATGCCTTCAAGGCCTGCAGACTAACTCATCCAATTATAGTTCCCTTCCTAACCAATAGTTTTCACTAACGCTGGTTTAATGGTTTGTGCCTTTTCAAAATGCCAACGATATTGCTCATAAATCATTGTCCTTTTCTTTAGCTCTCTCGGATTAATATAAATGTGCTTTAATTATATTTCTGGTTAGAGCAATTTTAATTTAATCTACACATACCCCTCCTGAGGGTGAAGATAGGTATTAGATCAGTACAGTTCATTAAATAGAATTGGTTTAGGTTAAAGTTGTGATTAGGTATATATTTTGTTCAGATATGCTAAGAAATACTTAGGTTCCTGTATTTTTTAAGATGGATGAGTCTTCTCCCAGTCTTTGAATAGTATTTAGATTCATATTTATACATATTCCTAGACTTTCAAAGAGTTTCTCATGGATGACCAGGCTTACAAATTAAAAGCTTTTAAGATACCTATAATGCATTGGATCAGCTAGCTGGTGTTGAAGAGGGCATTAAAATTGTGTGAAGGAGAAGAACAGACAAAACAGTTTTTGAAATCCAATGAAAACAATCTGTGTTTCTCTTGCACCCTTACAATTCCCCCATCTATTATTATTAAAAATCAGTAAAAAAATTTAATAACATTGTCAAAACCATGGATTCCTCTCCCCCCTTTAAAAATCTATCTATGGGATTTGTCCCTACCTTCTTTGCATCATTGCCATGCTTACTTTGGTTCCATCAAAATGTCATATGTGGCCAAAGGTGGATTTCTCCCAGTTTGGACTGGTTCGCCGAAACTGGTAGCAACCTGCTGGTGATGTTACAATCATGTCATGGAACCAGTGCAGACGGTGCCAGTACATGGGTGCCGCCATCTTTTTTAAACTTTTTTTTTAATGTTTTTTTTACTTCTGATCATACCACGTTTCCAGTACTATGCATGTGGTTGCCATCTGGAGGAAGCAAACTGGCAGAGAGGTAAGTTAGAGCCCACCCCTGCTTGGGTCCCCTCAACTTTTCACTCCCAGAAAATGGCTATAAAATGCCCTTCTCCTGTTTTGCAGCCACGCATCATTTTCTGTCCTTGCCTCCTTCCTGTTTTTATTTGATTTTCCCTCCCACCTTGAAAGGAGCTTCAAGTGAAAGGAAGCAAGGCGGGAAGAGGGAAAGAAGGGGTGGGCTACTGCTGGAACGGCGGTGGTGGGATGCAGTGGGGTAGTGGCAATGGAGCTCCACCCCAGAGCACCCAATTTGCACTGAAAGATGTTGAAAAAAAAATGCAGGGCATCCTGCATAAGCCATGCCCACAGTGTGGTAGTACAAATTTTGTTAGCCCTTCACTGGGAAGAAGGATTCAGGAGTGGGAAGGGAAGAAATGTATGACCAGTGTTTTGAAATGCCGGCCGAAATTGCTTTGGAGCCGGAGAGATGTGGCTCCGTGCATGCGCACTCTCCGACTCTGTCGGCTGCTGACAATGTCGGCTTCTGGCAGCGCGTCAGCACAGCGCGCTGCCTCCCAGGCTCGGAAAGGTGCCGGATGCGCCCTATTTAAGGGTGGCTCATCGGGACCTCCTCCTTCTCTCTCGGCATCATGAATGTGAGCACCCACCCACCCTCCGCTAGCATACAGTGTGCCTGAACGGGGTCGCCTCGTGGCCGAATAGGAATTTTTGGCAGTCTCTCCTACGGGTGCGACCGTTTTTTCACTTATTCCACACTGACGCTAAGGATGGATTGGTTAGGAGGTGCAACACAATGTAGTTACCCAATTTGGCTTTCCCTTTGGTCACTGGGGTTTGGCAGGTTAGGGGCAGAAATGGGCAGTAGGAGCAACTGCGCGTTCTCCTTTTGGGCGTGGGAAGGGAAGAAATGTACGACCGGCGTTTTGAAAGATGATGGGCTGCCTCTCCCCATGAACTATAGGTTTGTACAACTTCGGGGATTGGAGGGGGGATGCCCATGGGACTCACCTTATCCAATTTCCCAAAGGGATTGGAGGGTGAGCTCCTCCCACACGCTTCAAGGGCGTGGCTCGGATCCAGGTGAAGGTGGCTACCTTCACCTGGTTCAGCAAGGAGTTATGCCCCATAGTTGCCTATGTATGTTTTGGTAGGTAATTCCGCCCCATTAGTTGTTTTGGCCTCTGCAGGTCCTTTGGTTACATCTGTTTATAATGTTTACATTTATGTTATTTAAATTTATGTTAATTTAAATAAATTGACCCAATTTAAATTCCAGCTCTGGTCTCCGTGTCGTTATTCCACTTCCAATGCAATGAGAATGAGGAGGGCTTCCCAGTTCAGGGAAGGCTTGGCGTATGGAATCCAGAGTGTGCCTTTCCCCTTCTCTCTTGTGATGCTTTTATTTCTAACCCCCTCCAATCTCTTTCCCTAAAAAGGGAGCTCTTGGTCCGAAGCAATTGGTGTGAAATGAAAGAAAGAGTTAAAGGCAACAAAGTTGGGCTAGTTTGTAATGAAAACAAGTACTGTCAAGGTTCAGTGCAAGCCATACTAGTATTCCAAACTAATGAGTCTTAATGTCTGGTTAAAATGGGTAGTATTTCCATTTAAAGGGGAAAAAAAGCATAGCTCAGACTATTGCTATGATTTTTTGCTCCTATATTCTGTTGTTTAGGTATAAATTAATTGGGAAAGAGAGAAGTAGGTAAGTTTCAGTAGCACATTGTAGAGTAGTGATGGTGAACCGATGGCACGGGTACCACAGGTGGCATGCGGAGCCATATCTGCTGGCACGCAAGCTGTTGTCCTAGCTCAGCTCCAACACGCATGTGATTTTTGGCTTGCACAGAGGCTCTAGGAAGGCGTTTTTGGCTTCTAGAGAACCTCCGGGGGGATGGGGAAGGGTGTTTTTACCCTCCCCTAGCTCCAGGGAAGCCTTTGGAGCCTGGAAAAGGGAAAACGTGATCCTATTGGGCCCACCAAAAGTTGGGAAACAGGCAGTTTCCTGACTCCAGAGGGCCTCTGGGGGGGGGAGCTGTTTTCGCCCCAACCCAGGCATTGTGGGCACTTGTGTATGTGTGATAGCACACATCCACACTCTTTCGGCACCCAAGGAAAAACTGGTTTGCCATCACTGTTGTAGAGTAACTGAAACTCTGAAATGGCTTCTAAGAATCCTGTATCTCAACCCTGAACTCGGAATTGTGTGTGAGGCTTTGGCTAGTTATGTGTAAGTGAGCTATTAACTAAGCTTTAGCATTTTTACAAAAGGAGACCTGGGAAAAATTATTTTGCCCTCTATTATTCTTGGCTACTAAGTGGTTCAATTTAACTTGAAAAGACAAATTATATAAGAGGTAGCACTTTGCCATCAATATTACACAAAAGGAGAATAAAAGCCAACACATTTTACCCCTCACTGAGGTGCATACATTCCCCACACTTTTTTTTTAATAAACGGATTTTGCATTAGTCAAGTACAATATACCTTAATGACTGAAAATGTCAGAGTGATTAGAGAAAGCTGGTTTTCCCTACAATGCCGAGGCTTCTCCTGCTTCAAGAACTGGCAAGCATTCTCAAATTATAACTAAGCTGCTAAAACAAACCTTTATGTTCCAAGAATGTGTCTGTCAAGTGCAGGAAATTAGGAATCAAGGTGGTTCAAGTGAACACAGGTTTACTGCATTCTGCATCCTCTCTACAGGAATTTGAACTACAGTGATACCTCGTCTTACAAACGCCTCATCATACAAACTTTTGGAGATACAAACCTGGGGTTTAAGATTTTTTTGCCTCTTCTTATAAACTATTCTCACCTTACAAACCCACCACCGCCGCTGGGATGCCCCGCCTCCGGACTTCCGTTGCCAGTGAAGCACCCGTTTTTGCACTGCTGGTATTCCCCTGAGGCTCCCCTCCATGGGAAACCCCACCTCCGGACTTCCGTGTTTTTGTGATGCTGCAGGGGAATCCTAGCAGGGGAATCCCAGCAGCGCAAAAACGGACGCTTCGCTGGCAACGGAAGTCCGGAGGTGGGGTTTCCCAGCGAGGGGACCCTCAGTGAAATCATAGCATTGCAAAAACACAGAGGTCCGGAGGTGGGGTTTCGAGGATTTTGGTGTTTTTGCGATGCTGCAATTTCACTGATGCTCCCTTCGGTGGGAAACCCCACCTCCGGACTTCCATTGCCAGTGAAGCACTCGTTTTTGCGATGCTGGGATTGCACTGCAGCATCGCAAAAACACAGAAGTCCGGAGGTGGGTTTTCCCATGGTGGGGAGCCTCAGGGGAATCCCAGCAGTGCAAAAATGGACACTTCGGCGCTGACAAAAGGGGTGAATTTTGGGCTTGCATGCATTAATCGTTTTTCCATTGATTCCTATGGGAAACATTATTTCGTCTTACAAACTTTTCACCTTAAGAACCTTGTCCTGGAACCAATTAAGTTTGTAAGACAAGGTATCACTGTACTAACAAACAAATTGGCAAATTGGCAGTAAAGAAGAGCGAATGGAATTCAAATATGCAATATTTGTGTGTACATGAGAATTCCTAGGTACATTCCTAGGACCATGGAAGGGTTACATATTTTTGTGTCAAATCACCCTGGTGTATATATATACCAGGGTGATCCGACATAAAAAAAACATATAGCCCCTCCCTGGTACAGAGCTGGAAGGGATCAGGTCTCATAGCTCAACTGCTAATTCTCTGCCTTACAAGGCAGAGTCCACCGGATCAAATCCCAGTAAAGAAGGGTGTGGCTAGCTGATGGGGCCAGAACAAGGCCGAAATGGGACCATCCTAGTCTCCCTTCATTTTAAAATTCCAGCTAAAAACATTTTATATATATATATATATATATATATATATATATATATATATATATATATATATATATATATTCGTAAATTTTCACGGGTATATGTATGTAGATTGTTCTGAGTTCGGTGTGTACAATTACTGCAGTTTATACGGTAAATTACCGAGGAAGACTCCTCCTTCACTAGGGTTTCCTTCGGGCGCATTACTGATTTTCTCAAATTGTACACACCATTGTACACACCATTATGTACTAAAAGGTTGAGAACCCGTGTACACGAACACAAACTAGTGGTCCGGCGTCAGGAACAGCGCTCCCAGATTTGGATACACATGGAGGAGCAAGGTCACGGCTTCGATTTCCAGGGAACTGAGATTCTGGCACGGGATGAAACCAAGGGAGGTCGCCTCCTAAAAGAAGCCTGGTTCTCGAATGAAAATTCTTTAAATAGACACATCGATATGCCATCGGCATACCAGGCTTTAAGGCACCAACAACGACTTAAAGGAGATGGGTCATTAAGATTGGACACAGCCCCCAGCAGAATTCCCCAGGCCAGACATAGAAACCAGCCAAATGAGGGTGGGATAACCCCCAAGAAACAAGGGAACATACTGGAGCAATACGGAGGTAGAGGTGGAGGGGCACAATTTAAGTCTAACATAGAGGACAAGGGGGGATTAGAACAGTGTAGACCTAGGACGAGGACATGGGTAAAAAAATTGCAAGAGCAGACATGTACCATTATAAACAGTAACAACGACAATGGGGGGAAGAAAGGAATACCAAACACCTCCGAAGCATTGCCTCACAACTCCACCCCCTCCCTTGGGGAGGGAAAAAGGCAACAGACACGAGTAAAAGCGGCAGGTCTCCCTACAGCCAGCAGGATTAAGCCTCACAATTCCACCCCCTCCCTTGGGGAGGGAAAAAGGCAACAAACACGAGCAAAAGAGGTAGATCTCCCTTCAGCCAGCATGATTAAGCCCACAATTAGGCTTACCGCAGGGGGGAGGGAAGGGTGTGGCCCCGTGACGCGGGCAATGAGCAGACTGAGTAATGCTTTATAAAGATGTTTGTCTCCCACGGCATTTTAAAACTCTGACGAAGTTAGCAGCACGCTAACGAAAGCTAAGTGGTTTTATTAAAGTTTCTATGTTCCGGTGATCGAGATGGCTGCTGCCTCATCATATATATATATATATATATATATATATATATATATATATATATATATATATATATATATATTTTTGTTTTCATAGATTTTCACGGGTATATGTATGTAGATTGTTCTGAGTTCGGGTTTTGCCCCGTGTAATATTTTGAGTGTCTATGCGACGTTTCGGTGAAATATTTACAGCAACACGAAGCTTAAAACTTCAGCCTGATGTACACACACACACACACACACATACACACATACATACATACATGCATACATACATACATACATATTGCATGTCTATGTGACGTTTCGGTGAAATCACATTCACCATCATCAGGCTGAAGTTGTAAGCTTCGTGCTGCTGTAAAACTGGTTTCTTTGTAGCAGCACGAAGCTTACAACTTCAGCCTGATGATGGTGAATGTGATTTCACCGAAACGTCACATAGACATGCAAAATATTACACGGGGCATAACCCAAACTCAGAACAATCTACATACATATACCCATGAAAATCTACAAAAACATATAGGGGAGGGTAAAAAACAAAAACAAAACATATAGCCCCTCCCTGGTACAGAGCTGGAAGGGATCTGATCTGATAGCTCAACTGCTAATTCTCTGCCTTACAAGGCAGAGTCCACCGGATCAAATCCCAGTAAGGAAGGGTGTGGCTAGACCTTTTTTCCCTTGGGTGCCGCAATTCAATGCCTGTGGAGGGTGAAAATAGCTTCCCTGCCTCCCGGAGGCCCTCTTGAGGCAGGAAGTGGCATTTCCCAACTTTTGGTGGGCCCAGTAGGCTTGTGTTTCGCTCTCCCCAGGCTCCAAGGGCATCCCTGGAGCTGAAGGAGGATAAAAATGTCCTCCCCACCCTCCCGGAGGATCTCTGGAAGGCAAAAACGCCCTCCCAGAGCCTCTGTGCAAGCCAAAAATCAGCTGAACAGCACCCACATGCACGTTGGAGCTGGGCTATTCCAACAGTTCGCGTGCCAGCAGATATGGCTCTGCGTGCCACCTGTGGCATCCATGCCATAGGTTCGCCATCACTGATTTAGGTTTTTTTTAATGCATCTAAAATGATATTGACTGATCGTATTAAGATAGCATATCTTGAGTTTTTATAATTATTTCTATTCCCCCTCCTCCCCATTGTGAGCTCCATAATTAATATAAGAGGCCAGCAAGCATGTGTATCCACGACAATTTCTTGATTAAAACATTAAGTCCTCCTTTCTCTTCAGCTTTGGTATTTGATCATCAACAGAGGGCATATGTTCACATCTCTATGGGGATGAATATAAGGATAACAGAGACAGAGACATTCCAAATTGGTCCCCGAAGTTGTTTTCCACCATGCCAATTGCAGCTGCCTTGAATTTCCAGTGGGCTCCTGCATCTGTGAATGCATCTGCTATTGACATGCTCGATACCAGAAGGATTGTCCCAGTAGGATTTCTGTAAAACAACAATCTGCCACTACAAATCTTGATGAGCACCGTTTCTCCTCCCACGGTTCCTTTTCTTATTTGTTTGTCCTTCTCAATCCCATCTCCCCCGAGGAACAATTTCAGGAAAGAACACTAGAACAAAATTAATCCTTTGCCAAGTTTGCACAGGAAAAAATGGCTGTGAGATCTCTCCAATTCTTTTGTGATGGGGAAAAAAAGTTTAAATCTGAGGGGGGAAAATACAACAAAAAAATCCCTGGCCTTGCTACAACATATTTATAACTGGAGATCAGTGTCTAAGAATGTGTAATGTTAAAATTAAATGAATTTTGTTGTCCTGGAAAAGTCCTAACTGGAATATGAATGTAGATAGCAACTTTTTTTTGTTAGTAGTCAGTGGTAGCAGATTAAATTCACTGCATTTGAATATAATGGATCCAGTTCTATTTACAAAGATGAAGTCATTAAATAATAATTGTTTAAGAACGACTTGTCTAAGTTGGGTCTAAGAATACTTTTGTTAAAATCCAAACTTTTTATCAATAGATTGCATTTCTAAATTGTTTCTTGGTTTTGTTTTTAAAAGATAGACAGAAAGTAGTAGAATTTCCATTTACTCTGCTACCTGCTTACTTTAAAAAAAATGTAGCACAGAAATGTAAGTGGCTGCAAATGCTTGTTCTCCCAGCTTATCCATGAGAAATAAGTTAGTGTTTTTATAATGATTTTCTATACCCTTTAAATAAATATACCATATTTTTGCAGAGTATAAGATGCATCTTTTTACCCCCTCCAAAAGAGGGTGAAAAACCCTTTGATCTCTGCCTCCTAGCAATTTACCACCTTGCAGCAAACCGCACAGAGCCTGATTAGCAAAAAGCAAGTGATTATCAGCCTCCTGACCTACAGCTGATTCAGCACAGGCAGGCCACATGCTAGAACTGAAAATGAAACTAGCTGCAAGGAGGCAAATTGCTGGGAGGTGGACTACTGGCAATGTTGGACTACTGAAAGGTGGTAAGTCAATAACCTTCAATGTCTATAGAATGTTCAAATTATTCGACTTATTTTTAAAAGACGGCTTTATTATTGTTCTAGATATTCATTAACAAAATGGAGAAGCTTTTTAAAATAAATGCTTGATCTGAAGAGGCCGAGTGCTATTGTATCTTTTTTTAAATAGAAGAAAATACTTTCAGAAAGCCATCAGTTTTAAAGATCTGTAAAAGTATTAAGATAAGGCAGCTGAGTTAAATCTTGACTTAGTCATGTTTGGATTTGGGATTTTGTAATTGGGAGGAGTTAGTGTGACTACACTTAAGAAAACTTTTTGGCATTAATATACTGCCATAATGTGCATTTCTCCAATTCATTGCTATTTCTATGGGTCAGATACACATAAATACACATCAAGCAGTGAATATCATCTGTACTGTTTTCTGCTTGCTGGGAGGCAAATTTCTGGGAAGCAGAGGCCTTTTTTCCTTGTTTTCCTCCCCCAAAACAAAGGTGCATCTTATATTCTGAAAAATATGGTAGTTAAAACTGTGGAATAGCAATAGCACTTAAACTTATATAACTTTTCTTTGTGTTTTATAGCCCACTCTAAGCCATTTAAAGAGTCAGCATCTTGCCCCCAACAATCTGGGTCCTCATTTTATTGATCTCAGAAGGATAGAAGCTGAGTCAACTTACAGCTGGATCAAACTCCTGGCAGTGGGCAGAGTTAGCCAGCAATACTGTGTTTTAACCACTACGCCACCATAGAATAATCTTACTTTTTATTGAGGTTAATTGCCAAGATGTTAACAATGCAAAGGAACTAGAATTTAGAGCTAATCTTGGCTTTCAAGGTTCTGTAACAAGTGCTTGACAACAATAAGAGAGAGAGGGTGGCGCAGCAGGTAGAGTGCTGTACTGCAGGCCACTGAAGCTGACTGTAGATCTGTAGGTCAGCGGTTCAAATCTCATCACCAGCTCAAGGTTGACTCAGCCTTCCATCCTTCCGAGGTGGGTAAAATAAGGACCTGGATTGTGGGGGCAATAGGCTGGCTCTGTTCTTAAAAATGTGCTATTGCTAATATGTTGTAAGCCGCACTAAGTCTAAGGAGAAGGGCGGCATAAAAATCAATCAATCAAACAAACAAACAAACAAATAAATAAACTGACATTTCTAGAATCCTTGCAATGTCTGTTTCTTGAGGTAGTCTGTCTTACAGGGCTGAGATCAATCTTGAAAGGCCATCTATGTTTCTCCAATCTCCTTTTATACTAAACAATAATAAATACTAGACAAAATCAAAGGGGAGTTATTTTGAGTTTATTTTCTAACACTTGCTTCAGCCTCTGGACTGTAATTTCCGAAATCCCTCCTTAATAGCTCATTCACAACTAACCAAGGTCACCTCTAAATTCTTTTACAATATGTGAGTGCATGTATGGTGATTAAATCTCACAATCACAATGCACAGCTACATGGCCCCACTACAATCAAGGAGACCCAGGTTACTATGATTAATGGTTCTACTTTGTATATACAGTGGTACCTCGAGATACGAGTTTAATTCGTTCCGGACCTGGGCTCTTAAGTCGAGCAGCTCTTATCTCGAACGACTTTTCCCCGTAGGAATTAATGTAAATAATTTTAATTGGTTCCAGCCCTCAAAAAACTCACAAAGTTAGTCTAAATTATGCAGAAAGACAAGTTTTTAATGAAGAAATGTACATGTACATATAAATGAATAATGAAGTTTCTTTCACTTAACTTGTAAACTTTCTTAAACTTTTAAATTTACATATGTTCAACTTCTCTGCCACCCAATCCTGTAGGACAGAGGTCCCCAACCCTTTTTGCACCAGGGACCGGCTTTAAGCGATCAAGAGAGGAATGGGTGAATGAATGGACGGAGGGTGGGAAGGAAGGAAGGAAAGAGGGAAGGGACAGGAACAGAGGAAGGAAGCAAGGAAACTTATGAAAGGGGAGAGTAAGAGAGGAATGAGTGAAGGGAGGGAGGGAGGGAAGAAGGTGGGAAGGAGAAAGAAAAGAAGAAATAGAGGAAGGGAAGGTAAAAGAGAGAAAGAAAAAGAGCTAACTTCCGCGTTCAGCTTCAGGAGACAGCTGCGAAGCCGCGCGCGTGTTTTAAAAGGTTGCAGCCGGCCTGGGGGGCTCGGGGGGGTGCTGGCAAGCCCCCCAGGCCGGCTGCAAGCACCCCCCGAGCTCCCCAGGCCGGCTGCAATCTTTTAAAACACGCGCGCCGCTTCGCAGCTGTCTCCTGAAGCCGAACGCGGAAGTTAGCGTTCGGCTTCAGGAGACAGCTCCTTGGCGCTCGTATCTCGAATTTGGGCTTGTAAGTAGAACAAAAATATCTCTCCCCTCCCAGCTCTTATCTCGAGTTGCTCGTAAGTAGAGCAGCTCTTATGTCGGGGTTCCACTGTACTTGATTGAATGGATCTTGTTAGGACTCTTGATTTTAAGCAGGGAGGTTTAACATCTTTTAAACAGAAGCTTCTGTACAAATTCTCCAAAACAGAAGAGTAGCATAATGTTGCTTTCTTAATGTACCTGTCACTTCCAAGTATTTTCTGAGGCTCCCTTAGACAAGTGTGGCTCGTACCTCCAAGGCAGATAGCAGTGTTAAATTGTACCCAGCTGTGATTTCTGCTCTGCTGGTACAGAGAAGACAGACCAAGTGAACTGCCTCCACTGCACTAGGAAGATATTTCAAATTCTTCTTATACCCTCAGTTTAGGAAATTACATTTCACCATGTAGTTTTTAATCTGTCAGAGGAGACCCTCCAAAATGACAAGAGCGAATGATTTAATTTTATGATAGCACTGCTTGAGATGACCACTTTATGCTGCTGTAAAAATAAGAATGTGAAGTATTGGTGTACTTTTGCTCTTCTTTCTGCTTTAAGGTTCTTATGTCTTTGGAGAAGTTTGACAACAAACTCCCAGGAGCACATCTTTCTTTATGGGAAATCCCCTTTGAGTCATTCCATTCTGAGTGAAGAGACATGTAGGTGAAAATTACACCTGTACTCAAAATAAATTCAGCATGGGAAGAATAATATGCACATCTATCCTTTCCTCATTCATTTTGCTAGAGGTATGTTTAATCATGCTTTAACTTTGCCCAACAGACTAGGTTAAAATGTGCTTAGCCAATTTGTGGCTTAGAGCACTGATTTTCAACCTTTTTGAGCCGCGGCACATTTTTTACATTTACAAAATCCTGGGGCACACCACCAACCAAAATGACACAAAATGACACTCTAACACAGTACCTATTATACATATATTTAATAATATATTTTCTAAATGTATTTATACTTACTTAGTGTGAAACCTGGGAGGCCTCTTATAAGAAGAAAAAGGTCAAATATCTATATACACCATCAGCATAGACATAACCAGCTGAGGCTGAGGCTTCATCTAGTGGTGGCAACATTTACCTCCAGTCCTGACCAGGATTAGAAATCGGGACCATGGGGAGGACTAGCAGCTTCAACTACTCGCTATGGCCACACAATGACAAGTGTGTGGCAGCCCGAGTGGGGACCTTCCTGAGTGTGGATGGGAGGCTGCCTGCTATTGGTTCATCGCTAGTAGTCGGAATGAATCCTAGAAGGTGATTGGTCAATGAGCGTTCCCTGTGCCTCCACTCTTCCTGTCACTGATAGCTGGAGGGATTGTGAGGGGAATGTTTATGTTCGGATGGAGGTGGCTAGCAGCGGGCCAGATAAATGGCCTCTGTGGGCCGTATCCAGCACGCGGGCTATAGTTTGGGGACTCATGTATAATTTCCCCATGGCACACCTGACTATGTCTCACGGCACACTAGTGTGCCACACTGGTTGAAAAACACTGGCTTAGAGTGTTTCATGAATGCAGTCAAATGGGTTAATTCAATAAATTATGTTTAAGTCAGTAGTGGATTCTACTTACCTTTGCAATCAGTTCAGGAACCGGATCATATGGGCCTGCATGTGCAATGCTTCTGCGCATGCACAGAGCATTTTTTGATGATGTCTGGGTGGGGGGCCGGAGCCCCCCTCCGCTGCCGTTACCTATTAGCCATGCCGGGTTGAACTGGTAGCAACATACCACTGGTTTAAGCGAGCCATAAATTAGCAACATGTGCAGATGTCTTTACCCCAATTATTTCTAGTGTGCCACACTGGTTGAAAAACACTGGCTTAGAGTGTTTCATGAATGCAGTCAAATGGGTTAATTCAATAAATTATGTTTAAGTCAGTAGTGGATTCTACTTACCTTTGCAATCAGTTCAGGAACCGGATCATATGGGCCTGCATGTGCAATGCTTCTGCGCATGCACAGAGCATTTTTTGATGATGTCTGGGTGGGGGGCCGGAGCCCCCCTCCGCTGCCGTTACCTATTAGCCATGCCGGGTTGAACTGGTAGCAACATACCACTGGTTTAAGCGAGCCATAAATTAGCAACATGTGCAGATGTCTTTACCCCAATTATTATCACAGGATTCTGATAATAAGTATCAGAGGATTCTGTCTGTTAAAACTTGGCACCTAAGGCAGTTCCAAGACTCTCCTTAATCTAATTTGATTTTTATAAAAGGCAGAAGGGTTTTATGTTCTATGACAAGGAGATTCAATTCATTGTTCTTGAAAGTTGGGTGCTCAACTTCTCAAACGTCTTTCAACATGTATTGCATTGGCTGCCGATTGGTTTCCGGACACAATTCTTATTTATTTATTTTTATTCTTATTTATTCATTTGTCCAATACACAATACATATGGAAGAGAATAGACATGAAGTAATATATATAAAGATAATATGTAAAAATAGAGGAGAAGATATATGAAAGGAAGAAAATATATATGAGATATGAGATAAAGGAAAGACAATTGGACAGGGGACGAAAGGCACACTAGTACACTTATGTACGTCCCTTACTGACCTCTTAGAAACCTGGAGAGGTCAATCGTGGATAGTCTAAGGGAGAAATGTTGGGGGTTGGGGGTTGACACTATTGAGTCCGGTAATGAGTTCCACGTTTCGACAACTCGATTGTTAATTAAAGTCATATTTTTTACAGTCAAGTTTGGAGCGGTTAATATTAAGTTTGAATCTGTTGCATGCTCTTGTGTTGTTGCGGTTGAAGCTGAAGTAGTCATTGACTGGTTGGACGTTGCAGCATATGATCTTGTGGGCAATACTTAAATCATGTTTTAGGCGCCGTAGTTCTAAGCTTTCTAGACCCAGGATTGTTAGTCTATTTTCGTCGGGTATTCTGTTTCGAATGGAGGAGTGAAGGGCTATTCTGGTGAAATATCTTTGGACATTTTCAAGGGTGTTGATGTCCGAGATGTGGTATGGGTTCCAGACAGATGAGCTGTATTTAAGGATGGGTCTGGCAAAAGTTTTGTAGGCTCTTGTGAGTAGTGTGAGATTGCCCGAGCAGAAGCTACGTAGGATCAGGTTAACAACTCTAGAAGCCTTTTTGGCGATATTGTTGCAGTGGGCTTTAGCACTTAGGTCATTTGATATTAGTATTCCAAGGTCTTTTACTGAGTGTGGGTTGGCTGTGAGAATTTGTTTATTCAGTTTATATATGAGGTTTGGATTCTTTTTGCCGATGTGGAGGGTAGAGCATTTGTTGGTTGATATTTGAAGTTGCCAGGTGTTAGACCAATCTGAGACAATGTCAAGGTCTTTTTGGAGAGTAAATGTGTTGTCAGTGGTGTTGAAAAGTTTTACATCGTCGAGAAAAAGAACACAGTTGCTTGCGATATGATCGCAGAGGTCATTCAAAGTGTTGGTTATGACCTATAAAGCTCAACATGGCATAGGACCAGATTATCTCCAAGTCCGCCTTCTGTTGAACGAATCTCAACATCCAGTGAGGTCCCACCGAGTGGGTCTTGTCAGGGTCTCGTCAGCCAGACAATGGCTGGCAGGACCTAGGAGAAGAGCCTTCTCTGTGGGGACCTCTGTCCTCTGGAACCAGTTCCCCCCAGAGATTCGGACTGCCCCCACCCTCCTTGCTTTCTGAAAAAGCATGAAAACTCATCTTTGCCACCAGGCCTGAGGCCACTAGATCTCTACCCCTGACCAAAGAGTGTGTTTAGAGTGACCTATTGAGTGAATGATAAATTGAATGTTTTTTAAGTTTTTAGGATCTTTAATTGGATCAAATTATTTTACTATGTATTCTATGTTTGCTGTGAGCCGCCCTGAGTCAACGGAGAGGGGCAGCATACAAACCCATCAAACTAACTAACTAACTAACTAACTAACTAACTAACTAACTAACTAACTAACTAACTAACTAACTAACTAACTAACTAACTAACTAACAAACCAACCATTGGCTTATATATGTTAATATGCAAGACTGGAAAAATGTATTAAGTACAAATCTTGTACAGTAATCCTACTGGATGTATTTAAGGTCAATTCCATTGTATTCAAAATGAAACTAAAATTACTTGTACATCTGTTTTTTATCCTAGTTCCACACACTTCTTTAACTTTACCCAATCTTTTACCATGACCCAATTAACTTGAATTATTCAGACTAACTACATTTGTCATCTCAGAAACATTGGTACACTTTATGTTAAGATGTTATGTTAACTACCTTTAATCATCCTGGGACTGAATGGATGCTTTTCTAGATCCATCTTCAAAGCAAAAATTCCATTTTGATGCCTTTTCTTTTGGAGAGGGCCAGGCATATTAGAAAATGCCACCTAATGTCATTATATTATTTTTTACTTGAGCATACTGGTCATAGAGAATGTGAATTCTCTGTGAACTTGATGGTTTCAATTCCCTACCCCCTCATGCACATTTCATCCTATGGGAATATAGTCTCTATGCATATAGAGTTGTATGGATATTTATATATAACAGAGATGATATAGCCCTGGAATTGTAACATGTACAATTCCTGTTATTCACATTAATTGTATTCTATAAAGTCACAGCGGCCTTTGAATTAATGAATACTGGGAACATACTTGTTAAGAGATTCAGGTTTTTTATTACTGTGCATGTCCATGAAAGACCATGAAAGTGCTGTATGACCTATAAAGCCCTTCATGGCACCGGACCAGATTATCTCAGGGACCGCCTTCTGCTGCACGAATCCCAGCGACCAGTTAGGTCCCACTGAGTGGGCCTTCTCCGGGTCCCGTCAACTAAACAATGTCGTTTGGTGGGACCCAGGGGAAGAGCCTTCTCTGTGGCGGCCCTGGCCCTTTGGAACCAACTCCCCCCAGAGATTAGATTTTCTCTCACCCTCCTTGCCTTTCGTAAGCTTCTTAAAACCCACCTCTGCCGCCAGGCATGGGGGAACTGAGATATTCTTTCCCCTAGGCCTTTACAATTTTATGCATGGTATGTTTGCATGTATGTTTGGTTTTATAATAAGGGTTTTTTTAGTTGTTTTAGTATTGGATTGCTACATGCTGTTTTTATTATTGTTGTTAGCCGCCCCGAGTCTGCGGAGAGGGGCGGCATACAAATCTAATCTAATCTAATCTAATCTAATCTAATCAATCAATCAATAAATATGTATTGAATTTGTGATTACAAATAATTTTTAGCAAGTGGGTGAATTTATAAACAGAATCTGCTAATAATGAGAATCAATTGTATAACTTAGAGCTAAATTTGTGTGAATCAGCAGTCTGGGTTTTGCCACTGAGCTTCATTAGTATAAACTTTGGAAGCCCTCTGGGGCGTGGTGCCTTTTTATGGCAATCTCACACTACTTACCAGAGCTTACAAAACTTTTGCCAGACCCATCCTCGAATACAGGTCATCTGTTTGGAACCCATATCGCATCTCAGACATTAACACCCTTGAAAATGTCCAAAGATACTTCACCAGAAGAGACCTTCACTCCTCCACTCGAAATACAATACCCTACGAGACTAGACTTTCAATCCTGGGCCTAGAAAGTTTAGAACTAAGATGCCTTAAACAAGATCTAAGTATTGCCCACAAGATCATATGCTGCAACGTCCTGCCTGTCGGCGACTACTTCAGCTTCAACCACAACAACACAAGAGCACACAACAGATTTAAACTTAATATTAACCGCTCCAAACTTGACTTTAAAAAATATGACTTCAGTAACCGAGTTGTCGAAGCGTGGAACTCATTACCGGACTCCATAATGTCATCCCCAAACCCCCAACACTTTACCCTTAGATTATCTACGGTTGACCTATCCAGATTCCTAAGAGGTCAGTAAGGGGCGAGTACAAGTGCACTAGAGTGCCTTCCGTCCCCTGTCCTATTGCTCTCCTATATCTCCTATACCTTTCTTCTATTCCTATATCTCTTCTTCTATTCTTTCACTGATATGTTCTATTACTATATCTTCTTTTCTATTCTTTCATAGATATATTTTACTATGAGTATCTCCTCTATAACCTTCATCATGTATTTTACTATGTGTGTATAGATATATACCCACTAAATCCCTCATTGTGTATTGAAATAAATAAATAAACAAACAAACAAACAAACAAACAAACAATAAGCTACAGATTGTTTAACCATCATTGCACAGTCAACCATAATAGGTGAAATAATGTCAGGTGTGAAAGATCAGAGTCACCCCTTAAATTCCAATTGAATTGATTTGTAACTGATGCCTAAACACAGGTATGTACTCAACTAACAGTTAGCACTATTTGCACCTACAGTCTCTAGTTGATTCTTTTAGACTCTGCCCTCAAGCTTTGCCATTCCTTCTACAAATGCCAACCTTGTATAGCGGCATGATGAGGACAAATAGAAATGTCTGCTTTCACACAATGCTATAAGGCTAACCAAAGCAAACTCATTTTGATTTATCAATTGGTGCGAAGCCAGTTAGTCACTCTACTATCTGCTTCTTGTATAATTCACTCTAATTTGCATTAGTTATATATTTCACTCTAAATTGCATTTCCACTCTGAGCAAGGTAGAGTGATTCCAAATAACTCGATATTATTTATTAGCTGTAAATAAGCACTCTGTCATATAAGGGGTTGCACACTGGACACCAAGTCAAAGAGAAGGAGAACAACTTCTCCTCCTCCAAAATATATTACAGGCAGTTATTACATTAGTTTTCAAAGCAATTGTTTAGTTTGCAGTCACCCCTTCATTCACTTTAATTATCAAAGTCAACAGGGCTGATTTGTAGGAATAATTGGGATAATCAAAGGGTGAAAGAGAGAGACTTGCTATTAAATATAATATCACTTTACCTGTATGTAAATGTAACTAAACAATTGACAATTAGGAGTAATTTATCTCCCCATGTTTAGGACTGTTGGCTTGCTATAAAGTGTACAAAGACATATTATGGCATAAAATAGTTGCATTCCTAAATTATGACACCATCAACTTAATTGTTGTTGCACTGTTTATATTGTGTCTTGTGAGCCGCCCCAAGTCTTCGGAGAAGGGCAGCATACAAATCTAATTAATAATAATAATAACAACAACAACAACAACAACAACAATAATAATAATAATAACAATAGTAACAATAGTAACAATAATAACAACAATAACAACAATAACAACAACAACAACAATAACAACAATAACAACAATAACAACAATAACAACAATAACAACAATAACAACAATAACAACAATAACAACAATAACAATAATAACAATAATAATAACAACAATAACAATAATAGCAATAATAACAATAACAATAATAACAATAATAACAATAATGTTATGGTTAGCTCTGGCCCAGCTCCTGCCCCAAGGAATGTGCAGGTGGATGTGGGGGAGACATCCACATGCTGCAAGCCTGTTTTGCTCCCGATGGAATCTGCCGATGAAGCCTCCTCTGACTAAGGCAGCATGAATGACAGGAAAGAGGGGAGTTTGGCAGGCAGCCCAGGAGGAGATCAATCATCTGTATCATCTTTGGATTCTGAACAAGAATTAATGACACATCCACGCATGCGTAGAGTGATGCATAGGAGACAACAACTAAAGGATTATTACAAGAGAAAATGAGGCCACCTGTGGTTGGGTGGGGCTCCAGTAATTAGGGCTGCTGCTATAAATAGCAGCATGTGGGTTTGGCCGTTGTGGAAGAATATCTGATTGCAGTTTGTCAGGAATCCTGGGTTTCTGGTTTCTGGACTTTGCTTGTTGATTTTTCACGCCTTTGAAAACAAACAGAGCAATGTGTCTGTGTGTGTCTCACTTCGTTGGAAGAAGAAGGGGTGTGAAGTTTCTTCACAGCTGCTAGCTAAGTACTTAATGACTGCTTAAGGTTAATTGTACAGACTACCCAGTTGTTTTGGGATGAGTGCTCTTTGCAATACAAAAAGAGTGCTTAGTTTATTTTGAATTTTGGGATAAAGAACATTGTTTTGAATTTGTGTGTTTGTCTGAAATTTGTAGCCTTGAATTTTCGGGAGGCTTCTACCAGAGAACCCGGCAGAACACAATAACAATAATAACAACAACAACAACAACAACAACAACAACAATAATAATAATAAAAGGATCAGAAGGCATGAATGGAGTGTCACTCTGCAGTATACCTTAAAAAATAATTATTTTAAACATGGCCTTCCGATATTACCCTCTTACTTTATGAACATTAGAAAAACAACTGTTATGGTCTCGGACTTGGACAAAATTATCCTTTGAAATAAATTGTAATGAAGAAATTTGTTGGAAAGGAGACCTGAATCTAAAAAGCTTATTTTCACAGAATGATACACCCACACCACCTTTTTTTCACACATAACTTCTCAATTAGCAAAATGTGACTGTATTCAGGCTTCCATTGAAGATAAAATTAACTGTGTCTAATGCTGCAATTCACTACAGTGATCCCCCGCTCGTTGCGAGGGTTCCGTTCCAGGAACCCCCGCAACGAGCGGGTTTTCGCGAAGTAGCGCTGCGGAAGTACAAACACCATCTGCGCATGTGCAGATGGTATTTTTACTTCCGCAGCGCTAGCGAGGAGCCGAAGATTGAGGACTCAGCTCGGAAGCTGCACGGGTGTTTTAAAAGGTCTCCGCCGGCATGGGGGGCTTCTTAGCACCCCCCCAAACCCGAGTTGGGGGTTCGGGAGGTGGTAGGAAGCCCCCCATGCCGGCGGAGACCTTTTAAAACACCCGTGCAGCTTCCGAGCGCAGAAGTTAGCCTTGAATCCCGCCGCTTCTGCTGGATACGGGCGATGGGGGGGCGAGCTGCCACAGCCCCTGGCTTCCGTGCTGCTCGTCCCACCCACCGCCCGTATCCAGCAGAAGCTGCTGGATTCAAAGTGCTGCTGGGAGCCGCAGGCGAAAGGAGCTCGGGCATCGGAGCGCGGCGCCAGGCATTGTTCTCCGGACCCCGCCCGCTCAGCCCCGCGGCGGCCCTTTCCCTCTCCAGGCTGCGGGCGGGGTCCGGAGAACAATGCCCGAGCTCCTTTCGCCTGCGGCTCCCAGCCCACCGCCTGTCTCCTGCTGCCCGGTTTAGCCAGGACACGAGCGGCGAAATGACTTGGAGGAATGTGAAGCTGAAACCATTCCTCCAAGTCATTTCGCCGCTCGTGTCCTGGCTAAACCGGGCAGCAGGAGACAGGCTTTGAGTTTTGGCTGCGGGGGGAGAAGTAGGACTTTCCTAACTCCCTCGCCCCGCAGCCAAAACTCAAAGCCTGTCTCCAACGCGCGCTACGATCTTCCGGGCGAGCCAGGCTCAGTGACGGAAGGCAGCCGCTTGGGCCGAGAGGAGCCGGCCTTGATCCGCTGAGCCTGGCTGGCCCGGAAGATCGTAGCGCGCATTGGCGGATCAAGGCCGGCTCCTCTCGGCCCAAGCGGCTGCCTTCCGTCACTGAGCCTGGCTCGCCCGGAAGATCGTAGCGCGCGTTGGCTGCACCGGCGGCGAAATCGCTCGCCGCTGCAGCCAACGCGCGCTACGATCTTCCGGGCGAGCCAGGCTCAGCGGATCAAGGCAGCCGCTTGGGCCGAGAGGAGCCGGCCTTGATCCGCTGAGCCTGGCTGGCCCGGAAGATCGTAGCGCGCGTTTGCTGCACCGGCGGCGAAATCGCTCGCCGCTGCAGCCAACGCGCGCTACGATCTTCCGGGCGAGCCAGGCTCAGTGACGGAAGGCAGCCGCTTGGGCCGAGAGGAGCCGGCCTTGATCCGCTGAGCCTGGCTGGCCCGGAAGATCGTAGCGCGCGTTGGCGGATCAAGGCCGGCTCCTCTCGGCCCAAGCGGCTTGCCTTCCGTCACCTGATTGCTCTTCGCCGGCGGGATGCAAAGTGCTGGGGTGGGGGAGTGTCCTGACAGCCCCCCCACCCCAATGCTTCACCTCCCGCCGGGCAAGAGCGCTCGGGTGGCAGCTTCTTCTAGATACGGGCAATGGGCGGGACAGAGAAGCGGGGAGAATCAGGAGGCTCCTTTGGCAGCTGGGGGCTGCCCTGCTTTGTTGTTTTGGCTGCAGCGGGTGACAGGCAGCCTCCAGCCGCCAAAGGAACCTCCTGATTCTCCCCGCTTCTCTGTCCCGCCCATCGCCCGTATCTAGAAGAAGTTGCCACCCGAGCGCTCTTGCCCGGCGGGAGGCGAAGCATATGGGTGGGGGGGCTGTCAGGACACCCTCCCACCCCAGCACTTTGCATCCCGCCGGCAAAGAGCAATAAGGCAGCAGCTTCTGCCGGACACGGGCAATGGGCGGGACAGAGAAGCGGGAAGAATCAGGAGGTTCCTTTGGCGGCTGGAGGCTGCCTGGCACCCGCTGCAGCCAAAACAACAAAGCCAGGCAGCCCCCAGCTGCCAAAGGAGCCTCCTGATTCTCCCCGCTTCTCTGTCCCGCCCATTGCCCATGTCCGGCAGAAGCTGCCTCCCGTGCCGATGTTCCCCGCCAAGCCCAGTTCGGCTTCCCTGGCTGCTTGGCCGGAGGGGGGGGGCTCGGCCAAAAGGGGCTGGAGACGCAGCGATTTGCCTCCCGCCCCTCGCCCCTGTGCCACCGGCACGTCATCTTCCCTCCCAGACAAAAAGGCCGGCCTTTGGGGATGAAGGGGTGTGTTCAGCTCTGCGTCTCCAGCTCCTTTCGGCCGAGCCCCCCCCCCCCGGCCAAGCAGCCAGGGAATCCGAGCCAGGCTTGGCAGGGAACATCGGCACGGGAGGCAGGAGACGATCGGGCGACCGGAGCAGCAGCCAGGGAAGCCGAGCCGCGTATGGCGGTGACGGCGGCCGTCTCCTGCCTCCCGCGCCGATGTTCTCCGCCACGCCCGGCTCGGCTTTCCTGGCTGCTTGGCCGGGAGCTGGATGCTGGTGGTGGCGGAGGAAGGCGAATGCGGCTTGGAAGCTGGGAGGGGGGCAGAATATGGGAGGAGAGAGGCTTGCAATAGAGGGTGGAGGAAGCGGCCATGGGAGGGCGAGCTGCCTCAGGGAGGAGGATCGGGCGGGACCAGGTGGGGGCTGGAATTTCTCCGCCAGGGCGAAGGGCCGGCGAGCGGGTGCTGGGGAGGGCTTCTCGCCCTCCCGACAGCAAGAGGGGGGAGCGAACGGCGTGGGCAGGCGAAGGGCGGGCGAGCGGTAGCGAGGAGTTTGCGTGGGCGGTGGGGAAACTCCTCGCTGACGCCAGCAAGAGGGGGAAGACCCAGGGAAGCCGCTGCCATCTACGCATGCGTGCCCGGCACGCATGCGTAGATGGTATTTTGACTTCCGGGTTGAAAAATAGCGAAGTACCCTGTTCGCAATGGTTGGGGACGCAATAAACGGGGGATCACTGTATATCCAAAACATTTGTTTGATAGTCATCTCTGAAAACCTCTGAGAGGTATGAGATAAAGATGTGTGTAATAACTTTTTTTTATTCATAAAACTCTAAATGATCCTATCTGATAGGAAAGAGACATCTAATCAGTATCTAGGTTTTTATAAATTCACTCCAGAATCCTGACTGACCTCACCATTCTAATCATATGGATGCTTGGTCATTGAATCTCCTTACCAAAATGGTCCTAAATCTAATGATAGCATATCTCAATAGCAATAGCAAAAGCACTTAGACTTATATACTACTTTACAGTGCTTTACAGCCCTCTCTAAATGGTTTACAGAGTCAACATATTGCCCCCAACAATTTGGATCCCCATTTTACCCACCTCGGAAGGATGGAAGGCTGAGTCTACCTTAAACATCAAGCATCCATTAAGCATCCATATAAGGGACCTAGGAAATAGGTCCAGTGTAATTATTTTCCTCCTGAGATAAGTTACCCCCAATCAATGCCAGAGATGGGACCTTAACAGACAAGTCAAGGTGTCCTTTGTACCTTAATCATAAATTAGCATGTGAAATGAAATAATCTATTTTGTACCCTCTAAGTATTTTGAACTACGGATTTACCAAGTAATTTGGTAGATTTATGAGGACCGTAGTTTTAAATATCCGCAAAGTTCAAATTTGACTATCCCCTCTATTACAGGGGTTAGAGCCCCACAAAAATCCTTCCTTATGAGGATGCAAAAGTAATCTTGGTGAAAGATCTGCTATGTTTGCATTGTAATTAAACATTTCTCCCATTTTATGGCTAGATTCAGTTAAAGGCATTTTGTTCCGTGAAAATAAATAAATGACTGCAAGAGCAAAAGGTCACTAGAGACATGGTATTTTGCCATCAATTTCATTAGGTTTTAAAGGGATTTAGACAAATTTATGGATTTAGGACTTTTAATGAGTACTTATTTTGATTGTTATATTACATCTGGAGTGTTGAAAATTTTTCCATTCATGCTGGAATGTTTCCTGAATATACAGTTTGTCCATTGTGAGACATAGATAGGTCCACGGCCTGCTCAGTTAAGCTATTTTTATTTTCTTACCCAGATTGGCAGACGGATCTCCCATTAACAGTGTCCATCAAATTTTGAGGGGAAAATACTAGTTTAGAGGACAGGTCTTAATACCTATACATTAGGGATCCCCAAACCTTGCAACTTCGTGGACTTCAATTCCCAGAATTCTAGGAGTTGAAGTCCACAAGTCTTAAAGTTGCCAAATTTGAAGACCTCTGCTATACATGCTTGACCTCCAACAGAGAAGAACACATAGGGAATCTAGAAGGAGCAATTCAAAAATAACCACGGCTTCCTGCAGCCTCTGCTGCCAGAGGCAATCATCTCCTTCTGGCTATTAATATGATGAGACCTTGGGCTGAACAGGTACAGTATATAGCTATAACAAAACCAATGGATGTGATAGAGAGATTTTTTTACACAGTGTCCTTTGAGGCACTGACCTTTATTGAACTTGTGTAGTCTATTTTCATAGATGGTTCTCCAAAGTCACAGGTCTTGGTTTTTGTTCTTACTATTTCTAAATGTCATCACCAGTACCTAAACCTATTTATTACTGTACTGCATTCAGATATCAAAAATTGGCAAGAAGTAAAGCACCTGACTTTTCATAAACACAGAAAGATAATAAGAAAAGTTATAGAATGGAATGGAATAGAATGGAATGGAATGGAATAGAATAGAATAGAACAGAACAGAACAGAATTCTTTATTGGCCAATATGATTGGAGACATAAGGAATTTGTTTAAGGTGTATATACTCTCAGTGTACATAAGGAGAATAAAATACATTCACCAAGAATAAAAAGATTCAATACTTAGTGATAGTCGAGGTTACTAATAAGCTATCAAATCATACTAGGAAACAAATAAAAACAATATAATTGAAAGGTACAAGCAACATGGTAAGTGGGAAGAAATAGATACTAGTAAGGAAGCAAAAAATAATACCAATACAGTCAGTAAATTATTTGACTGCTGTGATAATTAGTTGTTAAACAGAGTGATGGCATTTGGGAAAAAAAGTGTCCTTGTGTCCAGTTGTTTTGATGTGCAGTGCCCTATAGCATCTTTTTTGAGGATAGAAGTAGAAACAATTTATGTTCAAGATATGAGGGGTCTATAGATATTTTCACAGCTCTCTTTTTGACTCCTGCAATATACAGATCCTCAATGGAAAGCAAGTTGGCAGCAATTGTTTTTTTCTGCAGTTCTAATATCAGTTGAAGTCTGTGTTTGTCACAGAGCAAAACCAGACAGTTATGGAGGTGCAGATAACAGACTCAATAATTCATTTAATTATTTTAGTTTATTATTATTATTATTATTATTATTATTATTATTATTATTATTATGTTAATAGAACACAGAAAACGAGATCACTATGCTGGATTTTGTATTTCATCACCAGTTGGACGCTTCCCAAGCACCTAGAACTGCGTGATGTAGTAGCAAATAATGTGTGCCGATCCCAGTAAAGTGACTTTTTGCAATTATTATTATTATTATTATTATTATTATTATTATTATTATTATTGTCAGTACAACACAGCAAATGAGATCACTATGCTGATTTGCAATTGACAGATGGAGATTTTGTCAATTCCGATGGTTTTCAAATGTCCGCTGAGATCCTTTGACACTGCGTCCAGTGTGCCAAGGACCACTGGAACACTTTCACTGGCATATGCCAGAGGCATTGCAGCTTGATTTTTAGATCTTCATATTTCACTAATTTCTCTAGCTGCTTCTCCTCAATTCCGTTGTCTCCTGCGATTGCAATGTCGATGATCTATACTTTCTTCTTCTCCACAATCAGGATGTCTGGTGTGTTATGCTTCAGAATTCGGTCAGTCAGAAGTTGGAAGTCCCACAGTAATTTTGCTTGCACATTTTCAACCACTTTTTCGGGCTTATGATCCCACCAGTTCTTTGCCACTGGTAGATGGATGGTAGTTCTGGCACATTCAAGTGGATCATCTGTGCCACAGCATCGTGTCTATGCCTGTAGTCACTCTGTACGATCTTTTTGCAGCAGCTAAGTATGTGATCGATTGTTTTGTCTGTCTCTTTACAGATTTTGCACTTTGGATCGTCTGTTGATTTATCAATTCTGGCTTTGATAGCATTCGTTCTAATGGCCTGTTCTTGTGCAGCCAGTATTAGTCCTTCTGTCTCCTTTTTGAGTGTTTCACTTGTAAGCCATGACCAGGTCTTTTCTTTATCCACTTTGCCTTCAATCTTCTCCAAGAACTGGCCATGCAATGCTTTGTTCCACCAGCTGTCCATACAACATTGAGTTACAGTTTTCTGTACTGGTCCTTAGTTTGCTTCACCTTGAGAAGCTTCTTATTGTTGACCTCTATCAATGCTGGCTCTTTGCTCTCCTTCACATAGTCAGATAATGCATGCTTCTCTTCTTCCACTGTCTGCCTCACTTGCAAAATTTCTCTGCCACCTATTTTCCTTGGTAAATATAGCCAATCAATGTCACTGTAGGGGTGTAGTGCATGATGGATTGTCATTAATTTTCTGGTTTTCTTGTCCAAGTTGTCCGGCTCTGCTTAAGCCCAGTTTCACTATGCCAGCTGTGTACCTAATGACAGGTATGGCCCAAATGTCTTGATAGTGTTGCCACCAAAAAAATTTCTTCAAAATTTTTCTGGTCTTCTGGATGTACTCTTTGCTGATCACAGTTTTCATATGACCATGCTTGATATTATCCAGTTGCAAGATGACCAAGTATCTGTTGGCTTCTGGCTGATGGCACTTGATGGTTTGACCATTTGGCATTTCAATGCCCTCACTTTCAGTGATTTTCCTCTTTTTCAGTGCCACTGTGGCACATTTATCCAGGCCAAATTTCATGCAGATGTCATTGCTGAATGTTGGTTAGCAACTGTAGCTCAGTTTCTGATTTTCTGTACAACTTCAGGTCATCCATATACAGCAGGTGTGAAAATTTTGGTGAATTCCTAGCAGTTTGGTAGCCTAGGTTTTTTTCTATAGGAAGAGGGATTATAGCGATGATGAATAGCAATGGGGACAAAGAGTCCCCTTGGAAGATGCCCCTTCTGAAGTTTTTTTAAATTATTATTATTATTATTATTATTATTATTATTATTATTATTATTAATAATACTACTACTACTAATAATAATAGTAATATTAATATCTATCTATCTACCTACCTTATTTTTTTACTTTCTTACTTGTTTGTTTATTTATTTATTTATTTATCTATTTATTTATTTATTTATTTCTAATTTTTTTATGCCACCTTCTCCTTAGATTCAGGTCAGCTTACAACATGTTAGCAATAGCACTTTTTAACAGAGCCATCATATTACCCCCACAATCCGGCTCCTCACTTTACCCACCTTTGAAGGATGGAAGGCTGAGTCAACCTTGAGCCGGTGATGAGATTTGAACCGCTGACCTAGAGATCTACAATCAGCTTCAGTGGCCTGCAGTACAGCACTCTACCTGCTGCATCACCCCAGCTCTACTTACTTTAATCTATCTATCTATCTATCTATCTATCTATCTATCTATCTATCTATCTATCTATCTATCTACCTACCTACCTACCTACCTACCTACCTACCTACCTATCCATCCATCCATCCACCCATCATCTATCGACCTACCTACCTACCTACCTACCTACCTACCTATCCATCCATCCATCCATCCATCCACCATCGTCTGTCTGTCTGTCTGTCTGTCGACCGACCGACCGACCGACCGATCTAGCTACCTACCTACCTACCTACCTACCTATCTATCTACCTATCTATCATCTTTCTATCTATCCTATCTCCCAATAAACAACTCTACTATCTCTATACTTTCTGAAAGATAGTTGTTGATTCCTCCTGATTTCATTGTTGAAGAACAGAAGGGCTCTTCATGGTAATGCTGCCGAGGTTCTCTTCCTAAATTCTTTTCTTGCCTTTGTATAAAATAGCCCCATTTTTCATTAAGTAGAAATCTCAAAATATATTTCTTTTTGAAGGAGGAAATAACAAGCTCACTCTGGTGTGTTTGCCCACAAAGCAGCAGAGAGACAATACTGAAATATGTTGAAAGCATTGTTGAAGAAAATGCCCTTAGAAAATAGTAATTTAGAGATTTGTTAAATTTACTCTAAAGGCAGATTTTCATGCTTGATATTATTCCCCTCCCACCAAATTATGGCAGAACTGAGATGAAGAGATATGTGAATAAGTATCAACATTTTGCTCTAATACAACTTTGCCCTGTTCATTTAAGAGATTGGAAAGAAATTTAATCCAAGTACCATACATAAATTAGGGAAATAACAGAAACTTACCTTCCTTTATCAAGATCAATAGCACCTAGACATATACTGCTCTGTAACACTTTGCATTACTCTCTGGGTGGTTTAAAATATCAGCATATTGCCGCAATAATCTGGGTCCTCATTTTACTGACCTCAGAAGGATGGAAAGCTGAGCCAACCTTGAACCCTATCAGATTCAAATTCCAAGATGTGGGCAGAGTTTTCCTGGATGACCGAGTCTTCAGAGAGGGGCGGCATACCAATCTAATCTAATAATAAATAAATGACCCTTCCTTTTAATTTAATTTCCTTTTAAGCAAACAACCTAGCACCCATCACTGTGTCACAATGGTTGTTCTCTTCATTCTTCATACAGTGGTCACTTAACCAAAAAAACAATGCATGACCTGATATGTTCAGATGATCTGATCAAAATAATAATATCACAGAGGTAGGGATCCTCTCATTCATGAAAATAAGATTCTTTTAAATATGGAAAAATAAAAGAAACATTAGGCATCTATTGAGACTACAGCTCTCCCACAATGTATTTTTACTGGGAATAAGGCCTTTTATTAATTCTGGGGGTCAGTTCAGTCCAGTGTTACTAAATACATATGGTAGGGTTCTGAAATAAAAGCTGTTCATCCATTAAAAGTATTAAAAAGCACAGCAATAAAATCCTCTTTGAAGAGGCCATTGTAGACAAGGCTCTGCTCTGGGATTTGAACAAATGACAGATTAATGGGATGTGAAATAGGTCATTTGCTAGGGATTTGAAAAGGAAGAAGACATTCATATAAAATGATTAGAATGAAGAGGCAAGCACCACTATGAAAAAAAGAAGCCAGAGTCAGACACAGGGGAAAGTGCTTTCTTTAGGGGAAAATCAAGTATGAATGTACGGTCCAAGAGACATTGTTTGAATGGAGAATTGATGCACAAAAATGCTTTCTCGGTGCTACAGAATCAGCAGGTCAGTGAGATACCCAGAAGTAAATATCTCAAAGGTCCTCCAGGCAGTGCGATGTGATCAATATTTTAACTTCAGCACTTCAGTTGTATTGACAAAACCGCTTTACCTTTTATTATCAAACTTCTTTTTTCCACCTCCAAATGCCTGAGGGATCCACTTAAAAGAAAAGATTGAAATGGTGAAATCAAACTTCATGAAAAAAATCTGTCTAAAGAATAGAGGGATAAGTTGACTTTTAAACACCATGCTTTTAAAACATGTACATATGAAACACGAAAGATTTCAGCAAGTGGTCACTGGGAAAAACCCAAAGAGAACCATTCTATTCAAAAGGTATGAATGCATTGTCAGTGCATTAAGTCATACATCATAGTTGTTATGGTTGGCTCTGGCCCTTCTCCTGCCCCAAGGAATGTGGAGGTGGATGCAGGGGAAACATCAACATGTCAGAGGCCTGTTTTATTGCCGACAGAGTCAGGTAGTGAAGTTTCCTCAGAAGAAGTAGAAGGTGGGGGTGACTTGGAAGAGGGGAGTTTGGCAGACAGCCCAGGAGGAGATCAATCATCCTTATCATCCCTGGATTCTGAACAAGAACTTATGACACATTCACGCATGTGTAGAGTGATGCGTAGGAGACAACAACTGAAGGATTATTACAGGAGATAAATGAAGCCACCTGTGGTTGGGTGGGGTTGCTGTAATTAGTCCTACAGATAAAATAGCAGACTGCTGTTTTAGCCTCATGGCAGTTTATCTGATTCATAGTTTCGTCAAGATCGTGGTTTTTGCTGTTCAAGACTGTGTGTGGACTTTCTGGACTTTAGAATTGGACTCAATTTCCCAGTTATTGGGTAAGCAATTGGCTTGCATTTACCCTGTGCCTTGTGTGTACCAGAAAATCCCTTTGACATTTAAAAAGGGAGCCGTTTCTGTTTTTCTGTTGATAAAGACTTTTGGTTTTCCTTCTATCATGTGGTGTGTGTCTTTCTGGACTAATTACCCTGTAATTACGAGCGGTTGGGACACGCCGGCAGAACAATAGTTTAAAAACTGCATTTTTTGTTTCTATGTAATATATTAGACCAAATTAAAATAAATCACATTATTATTCATACATGATGGAATCCACTCAGCATGCATAGAGGGATGGAAACCTGCCCTAGATTGATTGGGTTTCTGTAAGGGCTTGCCTCTCCTCTCTCCTCAAGAAAACACAACTCTTGAAACAGGCATTATTTCAAAAGGAATTTTTTTATTGAGGGAAAGTGATAGAAAGGAAAGCTAGGCAGGGTCTGAAGTTCCTGCTCTAAACCCAGTTAAAGTAAACACTGCAGAAACTCCTCCCCTATGCCCAATCTGAAGTGAACCAATCCACAGGTGCGAAATTGTTTTGAGAACTGCAAATGAGAAGAGGACAAGAAGTTCTACTCAGGCATTGTTTTGCCCCTTCCCTTGGAGCTGAGACAAAACAAGGCCCCAAGTAGGCTCCTCCCTTTCCCAAGAAGGTACATCAAAGTGACAGGAAAACCAGTTACAGGAAAGAAGACATAAAAGAGTATTCAAGGCCCCCTCCCCACCAGAATGGTAGCATCCCAATAAGGATCTTAGGGACCGGGCAGTTTCTTCACCACTAACATGACAACTATTCTTATAGGAATTGTGAACCAAGAAAACAGACACCTTTTTTTGCCATGGGAATAGTAGCAAGTTACCAATGATATAAAGATCAATGAAAGATAATCTCCTTGGTGGTGCACCAAACATGAAACCTCTTCACACCTTGTTGTAGTACCAGATAAATTTGGAGTTACTGAAATTACTGGATTACTGAAATAATCCTTTCTAGCAGAAGCGCCCATGGGGGTGGGGGGTGATAAAGGATTAAAAAAAAATCAAGATTATAGTTAAAACTGTGATATTGGAGCCTGTACCCCCTTAAAAAAAACCTTGTGCCATGACATAGATAAAAAAAAATGAGTGGGCCATTGACAATTGAGTGGTGACCACCATCTTGAATTTTTTTGCTTCCCAGATACCCTTATTTTCTGACTACCTCTTGTCTTCCCATTCAAATGAAATCCTACACTCTGCCCTCCTTGTTATAGCAATCCATTGTAAACTGGTGAAGAGTTACACCTAATTCTTCAAAGCACAATAAATTAATTATCAAAGCATATCTTGAATTCAGAGTCACATAGTCAGTTTGTGAGGACAGTCCCACTTTCTATCTTTCTTCTATATTTTTTAATATTCTATATTTTTTTATTAGACTTATATTCTATATTTATTAATTAGACTTCTATGCTGCCATTCTCAACCGACTCAGGAATATATACCCAGGAAGAACTTCCATGTTTTCTCTGAAAAAAAAAAAGATCATTTTGAAATCTCAAAATCTCCATGGCTTAACTAGATTCACATGCTTTTATTCTCAGGTCCTTTTTCTGTCTCATTGATTTTTAAAAAGCAATCATTTATTTCACTTCAGATAGTGTTGTGGTTAGCTCTGGCCCAGCTCCTGCCCCAAGGACTGTGGATGTGGGGGAGACATCCACATGCTGCAGGCCTGTTTTGCCCCGGTGGAATCTGCTGATGAAGGCTCCTCTGACCAAGAAGACATGAGTGACAGGGAGGAGGAGAGTGGGGCAGACAGCTCAGAAGGTGATCAATTATCTAGCTCCTCCTTGGATTCAGAACAAGAGTTAATGATACAGCCACGCATGCGGAGAGCGATGCATAGGCAACAACAACTGAGAGATTATTATCAAAGAAAATGAGGCCACCTGTGGTTGGTTGGGGCTGTGGTAACTAGTGAGGCTGCTATAAATAGCAGCCTGTGGGTTTGGCCATTGTGGAGGATTATCTGATCGTTATGTTTCATGACTGCTTTACTGACTTTGACCTTTTGTGTGCTGATTTTTCCCTGCTTTGAAACTAAACCAGGGCAAAGTGTGTTTCACTTTGTGAAAGAAGGACTGTGAATTGCCTCACAGCTGCAAGCTAAGCATCACAGAACTGATAAGGGACTTATACCAATTACCAGTTTGTTTGGAGACGAGTGCTCTTTGCTGTACCAAAAGAGGACTTGGTTTAAGTGAATTTTCATTATAAAGAACATTGTTTTGAATTTTCAAACGTGTGTGTGTCTGCAATTTGTACCTGTGAATTTTTGGGAGGATTCTACCAGAGAGCCCGACAGAACAGATAGGAATGTGAAAAGTATTTTTACCTAGTTTTCATTACTATTGTATTTGGCTATTCACACTTCATAACAACATAGATCCTACATTGAAAAAGATCTGGCTACCATCAACCTTTATCTGATAAAAAATATGAAAATATTTATATTTCCATTATATTAACTGATTAATAGAGTTGGAAGGGACCTTATAGGTCATCTATTCCAACCCTCCCACTCAAGCAGGAGACTCTACATCATTTCTGATAGATAGAAGTCCAGTCTCTTCTTGAAAACTTCCAGTGATGAAGCTCCCACAACTTCTGCAGGCAAGCTGTTCCATTGATTGATTGTTCTCACTGTCAGAAAATGTCTCCTTGTTTCTGTTCTGTCGGGCTCTCTGGTAGACTCCACCCAAAAATTCACAGGTACAAATTTCAGACACACACACGTTTGAAAATTCAAAACAATGTTCTTTATAATGAAAATTCATTTAAACTAAGCCCTCTTTTGGTATAGCAAAGAGCACTCGTCTCCAAACAAACTGGTAATTTGTACAAGTCCCTTATCAGTTCCGTGATACTTAGCTTGCAGCTGTGAGGCAATTCACAGTCCTTCTTCTTTCACAAAGTGAAACACACTTTGCTCTGGTTTAGTTTCAAAGCGGGGAAAAATCAGCACACAAAAGGTCAAAGTCAGTAAAGCAGTCATGAAACACAACGATCAGATAATCCTCCACAATGGCCAAACCCACAGGCTGTTCTTTATAGCAGCCTCACTAATGACCACAGCCCCACCCAACCAGAGGTGGCCTCATTTTCTTTGATAATAATATCTCGGTTGTTGTTGCCTATGCATCGCTCTCCACATGCGTGGCTGTATCATTAACTCTTGTTCCGAATCCAAGGAGGAGCTAGATAATTTATCTCCTTCTGAGCTGTCTGCCGCACTCTCCTCCTCCCTGTCACTCATGTCTTCTTGGTCAGAGGAGCCTTCATCAGCAGATTCCCCCAGGGGCAAAACAGGCCTGCAGCATCTGGATGTCTCCCCCACATTCACAGTCCTTGGGGCAGGAGCTGGGCCAGAGCTAACCACAACAGTTTCAAGGTTAAATCTACCCTTGTTCTGTTTCCACCCATTGTTCCTTGTCTGGCCTTCAGGTGCTTTGGAAAATAGCTTGACCCCCTCTTCTCTATGGCAGCCCCTCAGATATTGGAACACTGAATATATCTCCCCTGGCCCTTCTATTCACTAGACTGGCTATGCCAGTTCCTGCAACCCATTCATTGTATACTTTAGCCTCCATCCCCCTAATCATCATGGTTGCTCTTATCTGCACTCTTTCTAGATTCTCAATATCTTTTTTTACAGCGTGGTGACCAAAACTGCAGAAATCCAAAAGATTGGTTGCCCTCCCACCTTGTTTTTAGTTTAAAGCCATCCTGATAAATTGAGCTAGTCATTTTCCAAAAACATTCTTCCCAGTCTTTATGAACTGCAGCCCATCCCTTTCCAAAAGCCCATTATAGAAGTAGTATAGACCATGGTCCAGGAATCCAAAAGTTTGTTGGTGACACCAGCCCTTTAGCCAGCGGTTCACTTCTAGAATCCTTTGTTCACTTACTGGACGTTGACCTTTCATTGTCAGTACAGATGAAAAATCTACTTACGCACACATACACACACAGCATGTTCCTAAAATTTGCATGCAAATTGCAGTGCCTATCTCAGATTTATAGTTTAAAAATCTAACCTGGAGGGAATTGAAGAAAAATATAATTTTCATTTTAATCAAAAATTTGTAAGCAATTTTTATTAATGGCCACATAAATTAGAAATATTGCCATATGTTAGTAAATGTTGTGTGCATAAAGCAGTTATGAATTTTCAATGGATTTTTAAAAAAACATGATTTAAAAACTCATTGGATTGGAATAATGCCCTACTAATGCAGACCATAAAGCACTTCAGATTTTTATTGATCTTTACAACCCTATTCTTCATCCTTATTAAATGTAGATAGCTGCAGTTTAGTCATCCCATTTGAATCAAATAGAGAACTTCAAATATTCGGTTTCGATTGAATTAAATATTTTACCTAGATGCTGGCTTTTTTAATGGCTGTTCAAATAAACTCAATCTTGTGAAGATAAAAATATCAAAACCAATCTTCTACTTTTCCATGACCCATACCAAATGAAATGCATTTGAAGAGCTTTCAGATTAGTGGTTCTGAGTATTTTTTTTTCAACTGAAGTAGTTTTGTTTTGCTTTTGATTCGTGTTTTGGAAATCCATGCTCAGTTGAGAATAGATAGTCCTTTTTCTGTAGATTATATTTTCTATGATATAGATTTTTTTCCCGTTTGGTATTTTTAAATAGTTTTGACTGGACAATTTAGAAACGTAGACTAATTCAAAAGGATTGTGTATTTTAAAAAGGGTATAAAATATACACCTCAGCAAAAGGAATAGCAATGTAAGCTCCAGAGAGGAATGTAATGGACAGATGTAAGATGGGTTTGCAATATATGTTTGTTTATTTATTTATTGGATTTGTATGCCGCCCCTCTCCGTAGACTCATTATGTTATCTAGTAATCAGCAGCCAAAATTTTTACTACCACACTGTGGGTGTGGCTTATTTTGTGGGTGTGGCTTAATGGTCATGTGACTGGGAGGAGTGGCTTGCCAACCATGTGACCAGGTGGGAGTGGCTTAAACGATCATCATCATTCAAATGAACTTTTAAGTCCTCGACTTACAACCTTACCAGTGTCGCTCGCAGGGGTAACAATTTGCTTTGTGTTTCCCGTGCTCTCCTTCCTGGGTCATCCCCCCTACCTTAGGCTGGGTAGCTAGGTGAACGGGTGCTGCCAGAAGCATAAATGCTGCCAGCACCACTTCCACCCACGCCTTATGCTTGCACCTCTGGCTGGAAGTGGCTGCGTGAGGCTGGAGGGGAGCCAGGCAGGAGGGAGGGAAGCTCGTTCAAGGCCAGGAAAGAGGAAAGAGGAAAAAAGCAAGGAGCGCAGATGCAGAAGCAGCAGCAGGAGAAAAAAGGAGAGTTGAGCCGAGACCAGTAATCTAGGAAGCGACAGCCACCGATCAGCTGGAGCTGCGCATGCGTCTTCATTTCTGCCAGTGGAGCTGCATTCCACCCCGTCCTGCCCGCTGCCCACCCCCGATGTTATCTCAGTATCAACCTATTAACAAAGTCATAATATTGTCTCTGATACTAAGTGAAGCTGCCAATATTGTGGCATGAGTTCATAAAAGAAGAGTGGAGTTCATCACTGCTATGCACTTATGAATGAATAATAATTACAATAATGTAATATTTCTTGCATTTGTATGAAGCTTGATTCTTTATTTATTTGTATCCTGCATTTATTATTTTTACAAATAATTCAGCACATCTTACTCCTCCTATCCAATTTCTTCCTCCTATTTTTCCCAACAACAACAACAACAACTCAATGGTCCAAAGTCGCCCACTAGCTTTCATGGCCAAAGTGGAACTAGACTCACAATTTCCCATCTTAAACACGAAACCAAAGTGGCTTTCATTTAATGTCCTCTGACTTTTCATCATTCTCCATTCTCCACATCACTGTGACAGTCTGCAAACATTCCAGACAAGCACTCTGATAGTTAAAAGGAATCTAAAACGTGCTGCTCACACGACATAACCAAGCCAAATACAAATCAAGTACTTTCATTTGTAGTTGTCTAAGAGTTGTTACCTTGTTACCTGTGATTCAGGCATGTTGTGCAAATGCAACCTATTTATTTACATTGCACAATCTCAAGATTGTTTATGTTGCTTACAGAAATGAACCATAACAACAAAGTTCCACTGTAGAAATTACTTGCAAAATTATACATATAAAAAAATCCAAATACATTAGTACATTCATCCATCCCTACCATAGATCTGTTTTCAGTACTGTCTGCATAGCAAAATTGGAGGGACCATCTCAATTCGTATCATAGTCACTGCCATGAAAAGCAGAGTGGAAATTGTAACTAACTGCACGGTTTTGGTTGAAGAAAAGTAAGTAAGAAACTTACTTAATTTGCAGTTGTCTATGGAGAGTCTCAGTCATCCAAGTCATGGTTGTCCCAAGGCAACTGGACTTTATGGTTTTTAATTTGCAATTTCATGCATTGTGAAAACCTAGAAAAGGGAATTATTCAGGGAAGATATTATGACCCATGTGGATACTTTATCTAGAGTATTTATCTGTATTTTTTATCTATACCCAATATCTGAAGAATAAATAATAGTCGGGATAGGGATATAAACAGAAAATCTGTTTCTTTTTGTTTTACTCATTGAATTTATTTATTTATTTATTGGATTTGTATGCCGCTCCTCTCCGTAGACTCAGGGCGGCTAACAACAATGATAAAAAACAGCATGTAACAATCCAATAATAAAACAACTAAAAACCCTTATTATAAAACCAAACATACACACAAACATACCATGCATAACTTGTAATGGCCTAGGGGGAAGGAATATCTCAACTCCCCCATGCCTGGCAGCATGAGTGAGTCTTGAGTAGTTTATGAAAGACAGAGAGGGTGAGGGCAGTTCTAATTTCCAGGGGGAGTTGGTTCCAGAGGGCTGGGGACGCCACAGAGAAGGCTCTTCCCCTGGGGCCCGCCAAACGACATTGTTTAGTCAATGGGACCCGGAGAAGGCCAATTCTGTGGGACCTTATTAGTCGCTGGGATTCGTGCGGTAGCAGGCGGTTCCGGAGGTAATCTGGTCCAATGCCATTGTTAACTCTTTGATCATCCCATGTTTTAAGATGAGTCCTTTTCCATCAGGTGTCCTCCTGGACAAAGTAGCTTTTGGTGGTTGGAAATTTTCAAAGTTGTAGACCCAACTCATCTAGAAAGGTGTTATGAAATAACTGAACATAAAAACAGAGATCTGCTGATGTAATGCCTGGTTAAATTAATTACCTATGAAGAGAATGAGTGCTTAGGAAATCAATGAAACCTCCAAGCAATGTTATATACGGCCTCATTTCAAGGTCTTTTCCTCCAGACTGATTATATATAAAGGGGTTTTTTTGAGCAAGGGACTCATATCAAGATAGCTCAATCTATTTATGTACTTTTCCCTTTGGAATCAAATTGATAGAAACCGCCTCAGTCTGATATTATCTTAAATAACATCAGACTTTTTGCTGCAAGATTAATTGTTAAATCAACTTTTCTGTCTAACAAATGACTTAACCTTAGGTCCAAGGTCAGAAACTTCACTGGTGCAACTCTGAAAACTTCATTTTCTTCCACATGACAATCAACATCCTTTTTCCAAAGTAAGAAGAAACAATTTCAGTTTTCTGAAGGCTCTTGGGCTTCACACTAAGATTTGACAGAGATCCAATAGACCATTACAGTTCTGTTGTGCTTCTATTAAAAATGAACAGATGACAAAGGAGCAGAAATCTAGAGCACACAATGATACGGCTAAATTGGAATAAACTTGGAGGGAAACAAAAGGAGCTTTTCATAATTTTTTTTATAAAGTTATAGCTTTAGTGAGATTAGTGACTCTGAAACTAACCAAACAACTCTTTGATTACAGATCTGCCAGATCAATCCATCTCACAATAACACAAATAGAAAGCAAGGGGAATTATGTAATGGTTGCAGCAGAATCTGAGCTAGCTTGAACGAGTATCATGAAATATTCGAATACAAAACTTAGCTCTCTTTGTCTGCAACACACATTTATATTGCCACCTTTACACAATGGAAATAATTTTTCTTAACAACCTTTGTTATAAACTTGGAGAATAGTATGAGTATGTACAGTGATACCTCGTCTTACAAACGCCTCATCATACAAACTTTTCGAGATACAAACCCGGGGTTTAAGATTTTTTTGCCTCTTCTTACAAACTATTTTCACCTTACAAACCCACTGCCACCGCTGGGATGCCCCGCCTCCAGACTTCCATTGCTAGCGAAGCACACGTTTTTGCGCTGCTGGGATTCCTCTGAGGCTCCCCTCCATGGGAAACCCCACCTCCAGACTTCCGTGTTTTTGTGATGCTGCAGGGGAATCCCAGCAGGGGAATCCCAGCAGTGCAAAAACGGGTGCTTTGCTGGCAATGGAAGTCCAGAGGTGGGGTTTCCCAGTGAAGGGAGCATCAGTGAAATCACAGCATCACAAAAACACCAAAGTCCTCAAAACCCCACTTCTGGACCTCTGTGTTTTTGCGATGCTGCGATCAGGGGAATCCCAGCAGCGCAAAAATGGGCGCTTCGGCTGGCAAAAGGGGTGAATTTTGGGCTTGCACGCATTAATTGCTTTTCCATTGATTCCTATGGGAAACATTGTTTCATCTTACAAACTTTTCACCTTAAGAACCTCGTCCCGGAACCAATTAAGTTTGAAAGACAAGGTATCACTGTATATGTGTATGTGTATGTATGTTGCATTGTACAGTACTTTGTGTCTCTCTCTCTCTCTCTCTGTATGTGTGTGTGTATTTGTGTACTGCATTTATTTTCTCAAGGTTGAAAACATGTGACCAGCCACTAGGGGGCAGCAAAAGAGAGGTTTTTTCTTTGCTGCCATCTAGTTGCTGCCTAGATTTTTGAAGACTAAAGTCATGTTTTGGATTTTTTTAAAACAGAAACAACTGTTAACGGGAACCTATGTCACAAAATGCCAAGTAATATAAAGTACAGACTGCTAAAAGGAACCAGTAATAAAATGTATGAAGTAAGAATTATATTAAAATAAAGCTTGGAGAACAATCATTGTAAAATCCTTTGGTAATGGCCCTTTTTGGACCTGAAATCTATATTTTCTTAGGGATTCCATTTTACAAGAAGTGGGAGGAGGCGCTTCTAAAAAGCCCTTGTTCCTGGAAATTGTTTTCCCAATGATTTGTGGAATTTTCATGCTCTGAGATTTTACTGTGTATGCAAAAGCTTCTATTGGCAGAGGCAAAAGCAGACCAAGCCAAGCCATGTGGTTATCTTGTTTTTAGAGGAAAGAGGTACACATTTCTTTCTGAAATAGCTTTGAAGAGATGCTTAAATTGAAGCATGGCCAAAGTAAGGCATTTCTTAAAATGTATTCAAAATTATAAAAACTAACATTATCTGGTAGGTAGGATATCAAGGATTCAAGGAGCTTGTTGTTGAACATTCCAATTAGGAAAAGTAATAGTAAAATACAGATCACTGTAGACATTCATTTAAAAGAAAGGATATTGGTATCATAAATAGTAAAAGTATTTGAGAGCAAAGTAATATCACAGCTCTGCTGTAGCTTCCAAATATATGCACATAAGGACTTAGAATCAATAGGAGCTGCACAATCAAGCTTCCTAAGCAATCTGTTTTTTATTTATTATATTTATATTCATCATGTTCTTGGTTCTTTGTTGTGTTCCTAACTTAATTCTTTTGGCAGAAATTACAATGATTCTAATTAAATTCTACCAAAATTTCTTACTACCACACTGTGGGCGTGGCTTATGCAGGACGCCCTGCAACAGAGCCGGGGTGGCGCAGGAGGTAGAGTGCTGTACTGCAAGCCACTGAAGCTGACTGTAGATCTGTAGGTCATTGGTTCAAATCTCATCACCGGCTCAAGGTTCACTCAGCCTTCCATCCTTCCGAGGTGGGTAAAATGAGGACCCGGATTGTGGGGGCAATATGGTGGCTCTGGTAAAAAGTGGCATTGGTAACATGTTGTAAGCCGCCCTGAATCTAAGGAGAAGAGCGGCATAAAAATTTAATGAATGAATGGATGGATGGATGGATGGATGAATGAATGCATAAATAAGTAAGTAAGTAAGTAAGTAAGTAAGTAAGTAAGTAAGTAAGTAAGTAAGTAAGTAAATAATTTTTCTTTCAACATCTCTCAGTGCAAATTGGATGCTCTGAGGTCAAGTTCTATTTTCACTAGCCCACTGCATTCCCTCCATCCAGGCAGTAGTCCACCCCTGCTCACACCCAAATAGTACTTGTTAGTTGCTTTGTCCTTGTTCTGAGGGGGAAATGGAAATGTATAGCTGACCAGGTGTCAGGGGTTTTTAGACAATGTAGCCCAATGTAATCCAGTTTTGGATTAGACTTGTGCTTATACATAAACAACTCCCCCAAGTGAGGTGATGATGAGCCTAAACTAGGCTTCGTAAAATTCAAGTTATTTTTTCTTTCTTTCCCCCTTTGCTATACTCTTCCTATCCTTTTTTTAACCATCCTGTTTAAATACACACATATCACTCTCTGCTTTATTTTGTTATTTGCTTGTTAATGTTGGTTGGGCCATGATGGTATTTATTCCAACCAAGTCAAGCATGGTTTCATCATATATTAAATTAAATATAAGTTAATAGCAATAGTGCTTAAACTTATACAGTGGTACCTCTACCTACAAACGCCTCTACTTACGAACTTTTCTAGATAAGAACTGGGTGTTCAAGATTTTTTGCCTCTTCTCAAGAGCCATTTTCCACTTACAAACCCGAGCCTCTGAAACTGTAACGGGAAAAGGCAGGGAGAAGCTTCCGTGGGGCCTCTCTAGGAATATCCTGGGAGGAAACAGGGCCTCCACCCTTCCTGTGGGTTCCCCAATCGCACACATTATTTGCTTTTACATTGATTCCTATGGGAAAAAATTGCTTCTTCTTACAAACTTTTCTACTTAAGTACCTGGTCCTGGAACAAATTAAGTTCGTAAGTAGATACTGCTTCACAGTGCTTTTACAGCCTGGTCAGATTCAAACTGCCAAATTGCAGTTAGCCAGCAATCAACAGAAATAGCTTAAAGTACTGCATTCTAACCATCAGTTAACATATATTTGTAATTCTCATTCCCCCCCCCCCGCTTGGGCTTATTATCAGGGGATGTCTTATTTTGCAGGAAACAGGATACGTGGAGGGTTAATATTTCCATCAGTGCTGTGGTAGTGGTGAGAATTGTCTTTCCTTAGGTGGAAATTAGGGGAATAAGAAAGGGGAAGATTTCATTGCCATCCTACATATTTGGGAATCTCCCTTTTACATATGCTGGGGCTTCTCCAATAACCAACAATGATGCAGTTGAGGTGATGCACAAAATACCTGCGGGAATTTGGGTGAGGGAGAAAATACATTGGAAGAATCTGAAACCGGCAAGGAAGAAATTCTTACAGTCTTATGATGTCTGTGCTCTGAAGCCTTCAGAGAAATTCGGCAGTTTACTTTCCTATACTTCCAATAGCTCCAGAAAAGACCACGCAGGAAAAAAATACTACGGAAAAAGTTGCATGTACACCAATATATCTAGGTGACAGCTATACTCAGAGGTGAGCTGTGTCTCATCAGAAGAAAAGGAGATGTGCTGTAATTTCTAGGCACCACAGGATGGAGTTACAGCCTCAACTTTGAGATGAAATGTCCCCTATCTACAGTATTAATGCTACTGTACTGTAAGCTGAGATTTTTTCCCCCATAAAGTAATCCATATATTTTGATACTCTTTTAAAATTACTTCTTTGAATGAGTTTGGCTGTTCTCAGATATAACATAGCTGTCTTTTAATGCATGTCCAGTGGTAGATACACTTCAAGAGAACTAGGAACTTCGGAAACTTCAGATCGTGCAGAATGCAGCTGCGAGAACAATCATGGGCTTCCCCAGGTATGCCCATGTTACACCAACACTCCGCAGACTGCATTGGTTGCCAATCAGTTTCCGATCACAATTCAAAGTGTTGGTTATGACCTATAAAGCCCTTCATGGCATCGGACCAGAATATCTCTGGGACCGCCTTCTGCCGCACGAATCCCAGCGACCGGTTAGGTCCCACAGAGTTGGCCTTCTCCAGGTCCCGTCGACTAAACAATGTTGTTTGGCAGGGCCCAGGAGAAGAGCCTTCTCTATGGCGGCCCCGACCCTCTGGAACCAGCTCCCCCCGGAGATTAGAACTGCCCCCACCCTCCTTGCCTTTCGTAAAGTTCTTAAGACCCATCTCTGCCGTCAGGCATGGGGGAACTGAGACATCTCCCCCGGGCCTATACAGTTTATACATGGTATGTTTGTGTGTATGCTTGCTTTTAATAATGGGTTTTTTAGCGTTTTTTAAATTATTAGATTTGTTCTTACATTGTTCTTGTTATTGTTGTGAGCTGCCCCGAGTCTACGGAGAGGGGCAGCATACAAATCTAATTAATAATAATAATAATAATAATAATAATAATAATAATAATAATGACTCAGAATCGAAAATTGGAAGGGGGAAAACCTCGAGTCATTCTTCAATGCCTAACACAAGTTGTCAAATGGGTTTGTTCTGAATTGATCTTTATTGCATTCTACCTTTATTGTATTCCAAAGAACTGTATTGTATAGTTCTTCATAAATAATTGTTTGTCTGAAGACTGTTCAGTCTTTTTCTGTGCAAAGAACTATTCATTTCTGATCAAATGACAGACATCTCTCTGCGTGGGTATCTTTGTGAGTTGGGTGGGGAGATGCCACCTTTTCACCAGGTCAAAATGTTATTTTCATTTCCAGTCCATTCTTTCTTCTGCCTCTCATTAAAACTTCTCTTTTCTATGATTTTCTCTATTTCCAGACACTTTTTATCCTTCAGTTTATTTGCAAACACTGGTAGAAGAAAATCAAAATTGTAAAGGGAGTTGGGTGGTTGGGGGAAGGCATCTTCTATCCATGATAGATTTTTGAGCAGACAAAAAACAAAAGGGAAGTTTATTCTGGTTTAGTACAGGATGTTTGCTTTCAGACATTCTTTTTTAATATGCCTAGGAACAATTGCAAGATTGATTGAATGATTGATTGATTGATTGATTGATTGTTTGTTTGATTTGATTTTTATGCCGCCCTTCTCCTTAGACTCAGGGCGGCTTACAACATGTTAACAATAAAATCTTTTAACAGAGCCAGCATATTGCCCCCACAGTCCAGGTCCTCATTTTACCCACCTCAGAAGGTGTTGTGGTTCAGCCTGAGGCAGATCAAAGACCAGCTGCGTCTCTGCTGGCTCCATGCCCGGAGGAGGCTGACAGCGAAGAGGAGGGGGCTGAGCAGTCAGACGGGGGAGAGTACAGTCAGGAATGTGACAAGGAAGAACAGCATGGGAGCACCGGGGAGGGGCTCTCCCCAGCCAGTAGCTTGGAGTCTTTGGAGTCTTTAGGTGATGAAGCACAAGCTGTCATTAACATGCGACAGAGACGTCTAGATCAAAGGAAGGATCAATTGAAGAAATATTATCAGCATTGAATAAGGAACACCAGGGCTTGGGTGTGGTCCTCATTAGCAGGGAAGGGTTTCTAAGGCAGGCAAACTCTTGAAGCCATGTGGAGTGTTGTCAGTTTGGAGTTGCTATAACCTGCATTGTTTCTCGGCGTCTCTGTTCCTGGCTTGTGGCCCAGCAGTCTTGAAGACCCGTGGGAGGTGTATGTCTGTTATCTACAGCCTCGTCTTGGCAGCAAGAATCCTATATTGATGCATGGACAATTGCCTTCGTGTATATATTTGGAGTTCCAGTGTTTTCCTGCTTTATAAGGACATTTTCTGTTAGCTTTGTTTCTCTTGAACATTATAAAACTGTATTTGAATTTTACTGGTGTGTCTGGCTTATCTTTTTGGGTTGGTCATAGCTTCCGGAGGGACCCAAACAGAACAGAAGGAAGTTTAATTTATCATTAATATTATATTGAAAGTTACCTGGAGTCATTCACAAGGTTGGTGGTATGCATGGATAAAGAGATGTCAAAACAATCTTGCAAGAGAGTAAGTAGGAAAAAATAATATCAAAATTAGTTACATGCTGTCTAATCTTGATTAAAATGTGACGCTAACCCCTTTTCTAGGAGATCCACCAGGAGTGGGTTGGTCCCAGTTCATACTGGTTTGGTCAATGCCGCCATCTTTTAAAAAAATTTAATTTAATTTTTATTTTTAATTCTTCTGAGCATGCACTCAGAGGTTTCCAGCACTGTGCATGCGGTCACCATCTTGTTTTTAATGTGTCTGTCTTTTGTTGTTATTTATTTTTCTGTTTTAAAATATATTTGAAAACCAATAATTTTTTCTCAAAAAATAAAATAAAATTTGTATTTTTGGGTATTGCACATGCACATGCCAAATGCCTACGTGCCCACATGGCTTGGGAAAGGAAACGAACTGGCAGTGAGGTAAGTTAGAACTTACCTCTGGGAGCCATGATTGTTTAGAATAACCTATGTGTTCATACAAAAATTTTAAAAAAGAACAACAAAAAGCAATAGCTGGGACTAAGATAGCGTTGCGGTTGGCTCTGGGCAGCTCCTGCTCCGAGGAATGTGGATGTTGGTTTGGGAGAATCCTCAAGTTCTCAGAGACTGGTTTTACTGCCAACAGCTTCAGACAGTGAAGATTCTGGTCAAGGGCAGACTCTGGGAGTGAAGCAGGATCGGATGGTGAGGTAGATGCAGGCAGCCCATTAGCTAATGACCTCATTAGTGAGTCATCAGACTCAGAGGAAGAGAGATTAATAGAAGCAGGCACAAGTTAATGACGAGAAGGGAACAACTGCACAAGTATCATAGACGATAAGGGAGGACACCTGTGGCTGGGGCAATTAGGCTAATAGGGCTGCTGATAAATTGCCAGCATCGCTGAGAGTGTGCGTGGGAGATTATCCGTTTGGAGAAGAACGAGAGTTGTTTGATTTGGACTGTTCCAGGATTTAGAAAAACTTTTTGGATATTTCACAGTTAAGTACATTTTGTGGACTCTTCAATGGGGGTGGCTGTGACACTTTCACAACTGTCTTTATCTGCTTTGTTTTTGCTTTTGCTTTTGCACAGCATTCCAAGCTTTTGGTTTGTGGGAGAGCACTTTGGCTGTTTAAAGTGCATGCGTACAATACTTTTGTTTTGACAAACCAACTCTCTGTTTACTTTACAACAGCCTGTGTGTTTGAATTTACATTTCTGACTTAATTGGGGCTCATAACATGAAGCCCAGCATAACAGAAAGTGATGGTGAATCTTTTTTGGTTCACATGCCAAAAGGGTGTGTGTGTGTGTGTGTGTGTGTGTGTGTGCTAGCATGCTTGCACATGCCCACACCCCTTTCTTCCCCCCTACGCACACACCTCTGCATGCTGGCCCGCGCATGTACATAATTCCCCCCCATTCCCGCGCATGTGCACAGGCCTCACTGAAGCCTGGGACATGAAAAAAATGTGTATATGGGCAAACTGTAAGTTTGGAAAAATGGACTTCCTGTTGGGCTGTTTGCCTGTTGTGCTGTTTATTGCACACTAGAGGGTTCAGGGAAGCTTCCTGAAGCCTCGAAGTGCAAAAAACAGCACAATGGGCAAACCGGTAAGTCAGAAAACGCACTTTAGATTTGTCCGTTGGGCTGTTTTTTGCACTCTGGGGCTTCAGGAAACTTCCCTGAACCCTCTGGAGTGCAAGGGGCAGGTGCGTTTTCGGAACTTTTGGAAAACTTTTGAATTTTCCCTGAAGTGTCTTGAGGGCAAGCCGAAAATCAGCTGACCAGTATGCGCATGCGCAGTGGAGCTGATATAGGGCAAGATCTTCCATGCCCTCCAATGTAACTCCGCGTGCCACCTGTGGCATGTGTGCCATAAGTTCACCATCATGCAACTAACAGATAGCACTAAAGCACCTGTAGTTGCAGGAAACAAAGCTATAATACAACATTGTAACAAACATTTCAAATTGGAATACTTCTTTCTACCTTTCTATCTGTTCAGGAACAAGAAACTGCCATTTTCCAACTGAAAAACAAGCTAACAGTAGAATATTTGACTCAGTCATAGCAAAACAGAGAGGTTAGAAAAAAATGAATCTTGAAGCTACTTTAATACGGGGAACTCAACTGCAATGCATTTATTTTATTGAATTGGAAGAATGTTGAATTGGAAATATATTGCTTACTCAAGGTCAATTGTCTGCCTCTTCTGGGCATGGTGTAAGACAAGCATTTTATCTTTAAGGTATAAAAGATGATTTGAGTTAAAATATTCTGCTTTAACCATCCCCAGGGGAACTAACCAATGCATTGGTTATTAGTCTTTGTTTTTTCCCCCTTTTGTTGGAGTGTTTTTCAAGTAAACTATCTTCTTTTGCACAGATTGTATCCGAAAGAAAATATCACTTGATAAATATGGGATCATTGTGGTTGTATGTTCTTTATTGAAATGTACATATTGCCCTTTGCTGAAATTGAAAACACAGATAGATTGTTGTTGTTGTTAAAAAAATCCAGTACGAGTCTTATGTAAAGCACTGAAGCAAAAGCACTAACAGAATAATGGCTAACTTGATCGCTGTGCTACCAAAACAGCTGAGACTTGCTTGGTTTTTGTTTCTGCTCCATTGCATTTGACAGCAATTTTGCTTCTAGCAAAAAGTACGGAACAAATCTATTGTTTGAACTCAGTGCTGAACTGGTGGCACCTACTCCGCTTTATGAATGAAGGTTCATCTTTTTACAATAATCAAGCAATAAGACAAGGAGGATTTTCTTTTCTACCATAAACCTGTTGACTACCAGCTTTTCTGGATGTTTTTTTTTTAAAGGAGCAATTGAAAATTGAAAGTACAGTATTCTTCAGAGTATGTCATTTGGCGGGACCCAGGAGAAGAGCCTTCTCTGTGGCGGCCCTCTGGAACCAGCTCCCCCCAGATATCAGAGTTGCCCCCACCCTCCTTGCCTTTTGCAAGCTCCTTAAAACCCACCTCTGTCGTCAGGCATGGGGGAATTGAAAATTTTTCCCTTCCCCCTAGGCTTATAGAATTTATACATGGTATGCTTGTTGGTATGATTGGTCTCTTAAATTGGGGTTTTTTAGATTATTTTTTTAATATTAGATTTGTTACATTGTCTTTTTTATTGTTGTTAGCCGCGCTGAGTCTTCGAAGAGGGGCGGCATACAAATAAATAAATACCGTAAGTAAGTAAGTAAGTAAGTAAGTAAGTAAGTAAGTAAGTAAGTAAGTAAGTAAGTAAGTAAGTAAATAAATAAATAAATAAATAAATAAATAAAACACACCCTTTCCCCCCTAAAAGAGGCTGAAAATATGGGTTTGTCTTATACTCCAAATATAGCTTTTACTAAGTGAAGCCATCTTCCATGCTTTGCTAGCTAAACAACCTTCCCTTTGCCTGCTTTTTCACAGCTACTCTCCTCCAACAGTCAGCTGGGCTTCTGGGACTTAGAAGCCTTTTTTCAGCTTTAAAGAAGCGATCTTCCGTGCTTTCCTACCGAAGCGTAGCTTTTCTCATTGTTCCTCTCTCTGAAGAGAGAGAGAAGGGAAGTGTTTTAGAAACTCTTTTTTATCCCCAACCAAGGGATAAAAAGCAAGCATGTGCACTCAAAACCAGCAAACTAATGTGCTGAAGCTGACCAGACAAAGGACCAGCCAGATGAATACCTGGTAGGCAGATTATTTGTTCCCCATTTTCCTCCCCCAAAACTAAGGTGCGTCTTGGTGCATTTTATACTCCGAAAAATACAGTATACAGTGTTCCTTCGATTTTCGCGGGGGATGCGTTCCAAGACCGCCCGCAAAAGTCGAATTTCCGTGAAGTAGAGATGCAGACATAAATACCCTATTTTTGGCTATGAACAGTATCCCAAGCCTTCCCTTAACCCTTTAAACCCCTAAATTTTCAATTTCCCATTTCCTTAGCAACCATTTAGATTATTACTCAACATGTTTATTTATTAAAGTTTATTTTAAAAAAATGTTTTTTAAAGGCAGACAAAAGTTTGGCAATGACATATGACGTAATCGGGCGGGAAAAACCGTGGTATAGGGGGGGAAACCACAAAGTATTTTTTAATTCATATTTTTGAAAAACCGTGGTATAGACGTTCAGTGAAGTTCGAACCTGCGAAAATCGAGGGAACACTGTGTATCCTCATTGAACCACCTGAATATCATCAGCATTGACAAAATCACCACCAGTCAATTCCCAAATACAGCTTTACTCAGAGCAGCTTATATCATGGGTGTCAAACTCATTGCGTCATGTGACATATCATGACAGGGTTTTTTGCCTTTGTGGAACTGGAGTGGGAGTGGCTTGTGCATGATGCATTCAGGCTGTGGGTCATTAGTTTGAGACCCTTGGCTTACATCCAGAGGTGGGCTGCTAAGGTGGAATGGTGTTGTGTGCTTGCCCCCGTAGCTCTGAGTGCTAGCAGAGTCTAGCAGAATTCTGCTACTGCACCTGGGCAGGTAGCAAAATTGCGCACGGACACACAGGTGTGCCACGGGCCATAGAGGTGAGCACACATCACCGTTCCACCTTAGCAGCCCACCTCTGCTTACATCCTACGGTGTTATCTCTAACACCATCAAATATCCACATCTGCCTATCCCAAGCCCTTGGATAGGTGGACAAAAATGGCAAATCTAGCCTGAACATCTGACTGTGCAATGAACCATAATAATGGCTGCATAGTTAGAGGTATAACTCCGAGTCTGCAGAGAGGGGCTGCATACAAATCTAAATAATAAATAAATAATAAATAAATAACAAGCAGGAAGAGGGAGATTGTGATCCCGCTGTATAGAGCGCTGGTGAGACCACATTTGGAAGACTGTGTTCAGTTCTGGAGACCTCACCTACACGAAGATATTGACAAAATTGAATGGGTCCAAAGACTGGCTACAAGAATGGTGGAAGGTCTTAAGCATAAAATGTATCAGGAAAGACTTAATGAACTCAATCTGTATAGTCTGGAGGACAGAAGGGAAAGGGGGGACATGATCGAAACATTTAAATATGTCAAAGGGTTAAATAAGGTTCAGGAGGGGAGTGTTTTTAATTGGAAAGTCAACCCAAGAACAAGGGGACACAATCTGAAGTTAGTTGGGGGAAAGATCAAAAGCAACATGAGAAAATATTATTTTACTGAAAGAGTAGTAGATCCTTGGAACAAATTTACAACAGACGTGGTTGGTAAATCCACAGTAACTGAATTTAAACATGCCTGGGATAAACATATATCCATCCTAAGATAAAAATACAGTACAGGAAATAGTATAAGGGCAGACTAGATGGATCATGAGGTCTTTTTCTGCCGTCAGTCTTCTATGTTTCTAATAATAGTGTATTAGTTGGAGATTTTCTCCAACCATTATTTAATTTATGTGCCTATATAACGGGTTCCATATACTTTTGGGATGTTATAATAAAACTGCCTACAGTAAAGGAAGAATATATGGTGCTGCGTTACACTCTGTAGTCCTGCAAAGTAATTAGAACATAAAAAGGAACTGGAAGTCAGGGATATATTTCAACTCTCTTCTCTATATAGAGCTCATCAGCATCAGAGGCAGTAAATTAATGCTGACTCTTTATTATAAGATTAGTGTACAATGTAAATGCTTAATGGCAAGTCAATTCTCCTATAAAGCGTAATGTGGCCCTCTGTATAGGGGACACAGAAGTCATAAACACATACAGTATATAGTAGAAAAAGTGAAAGACTTATACAAACTTAGATGAGTATAAAATTAAGAAAATTATGATAGAATAGAATAGAATAGAATAGAATAGAATTTTTATTGGCCAAGTGTGATTGGACACACAAGGAATTTGTCTTGGTGCATATGCTCTCAACGTACATAAAATAAAATATACATTTGTCAAGAATCATGTGATACAACACTTAATGATTGTCATAGGGGTCAAATAAGCAATGAAGAAGCAATATTAATAAAAATCTTAGGATATACGCAACAAGTTACAGTCATACAGTCAACATGGGATGAAATGGGTTATAGGAATGATGAGAAAAACTAGTAGAATAGAAGTGCAGATTTAGTAGAAAGTCTGACAGTTTTGAGGGAATTATTTGTTTAGTAGAGTGATGGCGTTCGGGAAAAAACTGTTCTTGTGTCTAGTTGTCTTGGTGTGCAGTACTCTGTAGCGACGTTTTGAGGGTAGGAGTTGAAACAATTTGTGTCCAGGATGCGAGGGGTCAGTAAATATTTTACCCGCCCTCTTTTTGACTCGTGCAGTATACAGGTCCTCAATGGAAGGCAGATTGGCAGCAATTGTTTTTTCTGCAATTCTGATTATCCTCTGAAGTCTGTGTCGGTCCTGTTGGGTTGCAGCACCAAACAGACAGTTATAGAGGTGCAGATGACAGACTCAATGATTCCTCTGTAGAACTGAATCAGCAGCTCCTTGGGCAGTTTGAGCTTCCTGAGCTGGCGCAGAAAGAACATTCTTTGTTGTGCTTTTTTGATGATGTTTTTGATGTTAGGTGACCATTTTAGGTCTTAAGATATGATAGAACCTAGAAATTTGAAGGTCTCTACTGTTGATACTGTGTTGTCTAGTATTGTGAGACGTGGAAGGGTGGAAGGGTTTCTCTTAAAGTCTACCACCATTTCTACGGTTTTGAGTGTGTTCAGTTCTAGATTGTGTAGATCATGTAGATCTCAAATTAGTTCAGTATCATATATCACGTTAAATCCCAAATTGTGATACAGACCTATGCTCATCAGTTAAGCAATAATATAATCTTTTAAATTAATCATTTTGTCAGTTTGACTAGTCACATTCAATTTTTACCAATACTGTACAATGATAATAAAAAACTTACAATAGTAGCTTTAATTGAAAATTATTGTATGAATGCCATGGGAAGTTTACTGTATTTTCAATGTAACTATTGAATATGAAAATATAAAAAAAGAAAAGAGAAAAAGATATGAAGAAGGAAAAATAAATAGATAAATTGATGATAGACAGATGAAAAAAATGAGTAACAATATAGAAGAAGGATAGAGAGGTTAAAAACAGAAATATTTAAAGAAGGAACTTTCAATCTTTGCAGCAGTTAAGAATCAAGCAAATTTTGCTGTATTGTTGTAAATATAGGCAAACAAGATAACAAATCTTAGGTCCCTTCAGCTAGACAATGCCATTTGGTCAGTGAAGGGCTGCCAACATTTTTACTACCACACTGTGGGCGTGGCTTATGCAGGACACCCTGCATTTTCTTTCAATATCTATCAGTGCAAATTGGGTGCTCTGGGGCGGAGTTCAATTTTTGCTACCCCACTGCGTTCCCCCACGTCTGGGCAGTAGCCCACCTCTTCATTTGGTGGGGCCATGTGGGATGGCCTTCTCTGTTGCGGCTCCAGCTCTATGGAACCAATTGCCCCCAGAGGCTCATACTGCCCCCACCCTTCTGGTCTTCCGAAAGGCTGTGAAAACATGCCTCTGCCAGCAGGCCTGGGGCCCACAGAATAATTAGCTCGACCCCAGAGAGATGAATGATGCTGAATGAATGTTGTATTTGGGTTTTTTACTGGTTTACATTTAATATTGTTGGTTTATTTTATATTGTATTACATTGTCTATGATTGTACGCCGCCCAGAGTCCATTAGGAGTTGGGCGGCCTAGAAGTTAAATAAATTATATTAAACTAAATAATACATTAAGTCCAAGCTAATGTTATAAAGTAGAGTATAATATTATGGCTTGGTTCATTCAAATTCTAAGGCTGGACTAGCGTGCATGAATTGTTTGGACTCCCCAGTACACCAATCCATGTGTTATGCACTAAGTGAAATGCTTTTCCTTATCATAGTGTGCTGTATGAATCCAGCATTTTCAGTGATAATATTTTGCTCAACCGTACACTAGCAAGATTTTGCAACACTGAAAGGGAGTTATGGGGGTGAAAACATCGTCATCACAAAATAATAAATAATGGAAAATCTACCTTTCCTCGGTTCCAGTAATGGGCAGCCAAAATTTTTACTGCCACACTGTGGGTGTGGCTTATTTTGTGGGTGAGGCTTAATGGTCATCTGACTGGGTAGGAATGGCTTGCCGGCCATGTGATCAGGTGGGATCATCATTGTTTAAGTGAACTGTTAAATCCTTGAGTTACAACCTTTCTGGTGTTGCTCGCTGGGGTGACAATTTGCTTCGTGTTTCCTGTGCTCTCCTTCCTGGATCGCCCTTCCCCCGCTTCAGGCTGGGTAACTAGGCGAACGGGTGCTGCCAGAAGCATAAATGCTGCCAGCGCTGCTTCTACCCATGCCTTCTGCTTGCACCTCAGGCAGGAGGTGGCCACGTGAGGCTGGAGAGGAACCAGGCAGGAGAGAGGGAAACTCGTCTGAGGCCAGGAAGGAGGAAAGAAGAAAAAAGCAAAGAGCACAGACGCAGCAGCAGAGAAAACAAGGAGAGCCGAGCTGAGCCCAGTAATCCAGGAAGTGACAGTCGCTGATCAGCTGGAGCTGCGCATGTATCTTCATTTCCGCCGTTGGAACTATATTCCACCCCGTCCTGCCTGCTGCCCACCCCTGCTAGGTTTCATCAAAACTTTTCTTTCTTTTTTTAAATAAAACTTTATTATTTTTTTAATAAAAAGAACACACAGACATACAAACATTTAAACACGTAGTAGGGGTTACAATTGCCCCTCTCTTCTTAGAAATTAATTTTTAATACAGAAAAAGAATATATTCTTAATTCGTTAAGTCAACATATTAATCTAGATGAAAAGAAGAATTTTGTTTACACATTCTAATAAACGTAAGATTAAGTTAATAAAAGAGAAAAATTCTAAAGTGATTTTAATATATTCATACATTTCTCATAACATTTAATTTTAATTTTAATTTTTATCTATCCACTTATAGACTTTATTCCAAATAGCATAAAATTCAGATTCTTCTTGGTCGTTCAGCCTTCTTGTCATCATAGCCATCTCTGCACAGTCCAATTTTTTTTTTACAGCCGCTGATCAGCTGGAGCTGCGCACGTATCTTCAATTCCGCCGGTGGAACTGTATTCCACCCTGTCCTGTCTGCTCCCCACCCCTGCTCGGTTCCATCAAAACTTTTCTTCTTCAACCTACTGCTCTATAATATAATTTAAAAATAGCTTAGTGACCCACACCTAGAGTTCACATGCTTATGATATGCTTGGGTGGAAGTATATATTTATCTTTGCTAATTAATCTTGAAAAGTAATTTGAAAGAGTTCTCAAACATTTGCCCATCAAATAACATCATATCTGCGAGATCAATCTTGGGGGGAATGTACATTCTGTTCCCGCTTGGGAAGAAGGCTGACACAGTTCTTAAGTCTAGAACGCATAGAGGCAGCCAGCATGCAACCAGCATGCAGTTATAATTACCTGTCATTCAATCTAAGAGGGAGAAGGGTATTGCTACATGGCCTTGCAGAACCTTTCTTGTAAGCTGCAATTTTGAAATCTTTCAGTAAATAACATAGTTTCTAATGTTAACCAAACTGGTGTTATGCCATGGTTAGGGAAAGATTTCAAGAGAAGTAAAAAAAAAACCCTAAAAACTAAAAAAAAAACTAAAAACCATAGAGCAGAACAACAGCAAAATAAAACATGCTTGATGAAGAAAACAGGATCAGGTTTTTGTACTTCTCTTTTCCCAGTGAAAAAGAATTGTAGGTTGTCATAAGCTCATCACAAGTTTATCATAACTTTTTCCAAAGTGTGTCAACTAGAAAGAAGCAATGGTTAAAACCCTGCTGTTCTGTTTGAAAAAACTCCCTAATCTTATGTTCCCGGGTCTATTTGACCCGGACTGCAAATTGATCATTTTAGGTACTTATATTTGGTCTTTTTGAAAGTTTTTTTCACCTGGAAACAAGTTTGAACATTTCTGCACACAATGGAATGAAAATTGAACTGAAAAAATTAATCCTTATTGGTTTATTTTGCACATAAATGTGCTCTCCCCCCATTTTTGTGAATTTTGTTTAGGTTTATTTATAATTTTGCCTGCAAAATGCATTCTATTTTACTAAAGTTGGTGTGGGATTGGTAGCTTGAACATTTCTGAACATAATGATATGAAAATTGAACTGAAAAAAAATGATCCTTATTGGTTTATTTTGCTCATAAATGCCCCCCCATGCTTATACTCAAATAGACTTATACTCGAGTAGGCTTATACTCGAGTATAAGACAATATGGTCTTATATTCAAAAATAAACCAATAAGAATCATTTTTTTCAGTTCATTTCTATTTTTCTTATGTTTAGGATTCTTCAATTTAGTATATCAAAACTTTTGGGGGAATATTCCTTAGAGATTTGTAGCCTAAAAAAATATAAACTGACAAAAAATTCAGAAAGCATGGGGGGAGGGGCTTTTTGATCAAAATAAAAATATAAGCCTCAATTTTTTCAGTTCAATTTTCATATCATTATGTTCAGAAATGTTAAAACTAGTTTTCCAGTGGAAAATGTTTTCAAAAAGACCAAATTCAAGTACCTAAAAAAAATCATTTTGGTCCGGGTCTATATGACCCGAAACAGAGTCAACGTGATTTTTTTTTGGTGATTTGTGGGGGTGGGGGAAAAAACTTTTTCCCCCACCCCCACAAATATTTTTATGATGATCAGCCATGTAAAAATGAGTAAATGAATGCATAAGATACTAAAAATATTTCGGATTTGAAGCCTGCATAAATATAAAGTGAAAATATTTGCAAGCAGCCAAGGGGGGGGTGGAGGGCTTATTTATGATTGTAAACAACCAATAAGAAATATTTCTTTCAGTTCATTTATATTTTTCTTATATTCAGAAATGTTCAAACTACCAATCCCACACCAACTTTAGTAAAATTGAACACATTTTGCAAGCAAAACCATCCATAAATTGAAAAATATTTCACAAAAATAGGGGGACATGCATTCTATCAGCAAAATAAACCAATAAGAATTACTTTTTTCATTTCAATTTTCATATCATTGTGTGCAGAAATGTTCAGACTACTTTCCAAGTGAAAAAAGTATTCAAATTGACCAAACATAAGCACTTCAAATGAAGAGTTTTCGGTCCGGGTCAAGGTGACCTGGGAACACAACAAGTGTGACTTTTTGTTTTTCAGCAAGAAAGAAACCCCCCACCCCCAAAAAAAATTATCATAGAGAGAACCCCTGAAATGATGAAAAGTCATGAAATTTCAAGTTTCAGATATGCAGGGAAAATTTTTTACAGGGACTCAAACTTGGCTTCGGGTCACATACGACCCGAACAGAACAGCAGGGTTAAATTGTGAATTATGAAAACACATGGTCAGTAGAGGAAGATGGAGAACCACTTTTTCTTAAGCTTGCAGAGGAGGAAGATTCTGAATTTACATTATGTTATGTTCCTGTTTGATATGTGCCAGCAAATCGGTTTCAACTCCTAGCTGCCACATGGGTAGATTTTTCTCCATGGAAATCTATCCCTAGCCTATTGTTTCAAGTCTCTGAAAGGTGCCATTATCACCACTCTGAATCCATCCACCTCTCTACTAGTCATCATCTTCTTACTTCCACCTTTCCCAGCATTAGATCATATTCCAGAGACTCTGGATCTTCACATAATGTATCGAGAGTAAGATTATTTGAGCTTGGTCAATAATGCCTTGAATGAGAATTAGCAATAGCAATAGCACTTAGACTTATATAATGATGATGATGATGATGATGATGATGATAATAATAATAATAATTATTATTATTATTATTATTTATTAGATTTGTATGCCGCCCCTCTCCGAAGACTCGGGGCGGCTTGCAACAATAGTAAAAACAATGTCAAAGAACAAACCTAATATTAAACGGCATATTTATATGCCGCCCCGAGTTTTCGGAGAGGGGCGGCATATAAATCCAATAAATGAAATAAATGAAATGAAATTAAAAAGAAACCCATATAAAACCCCTCATTTAAAACCAAACAGCACATACATACCAATCATAAAATATAAAAGCCTAGGGAGAAGTCTCAGTTCCCCCATGCCTTTTTTTATTATTATTATTATTATTATTATTATTTATTATTATTATTATTATTATTATTATTATTATTATTATTATTATTATTATTACCACCAGAAAGCATTGCTGTTTATTTTGCTGCAGAACATAATGCTTTCCAATGATGTTTGCTCACTTGCTTTGTTTTAAAAGCACCACGTGACCAGTTTTGTCCTCTTGGGATTATCCATATCTGTCCTCAATGGGATGAAACTGGTCACATTGGGCTTCCTCGCAGATGAATTGATTGAAATGTGCACTCATGGTAGATATACATTGAGCACGAACTAGGGTGGGTATATGTACAGCTTGCTTTTCAAAGGCCCCACTGGAGGTAGCAGAAATTTTAGTCCAATATGTAATTGTATTTGATTGATCTTGAAAAATGATGTGGGCTCAGATCTGGGTGGGAGACTATCTAAAAATTCCAGGCTTAGATGACAAAACAACTCAGAATAAATCAATGACAAACCACCTTTTTTGCCAGGAAAACATGAAGTCTCTAGCTGAAATCAAAACAGATTTTATATTTTATAAAAGTGTGCAAAAGAGACAGAAGTTTAAGCCAAGCTAGAGATGAGAAAAATCATATAATTTTAGATTTAACATCCAGGCTAGTTGAGGGCAGGCACCTCAGAGTATGATATGTGGGAACTAATATGTCTGGACACTTCAGCTCAAACTACTTTAATCAACATATTTTGGTCTAGCATTTTACAATTGGAAAGCTTTTATGATTTACACTGTTCAACCCCAGCAAGGTTCAGAGTCTAATATTAAGTTAAAACAACAAATGCAGATTGTACCATGAAAAACAGTACTCTTGGACTCATTTCTCCAGCAATTTGTAATTAAATAAATCCAAAAAACACACATTCATGAGAAATGCACTAAAATGTTATCTTATTCTTTGAGAAAAATGGGATGATGATGATGTTGATGCAGGAGAACTGCATCATTTAATTTATTAATCAGATTTATTAATTAATTTATTATTAATTTAATTTATTATATTAAATGGTATATTTAATTTCATTTTGCAATATCTACCCTCACTTGTCCCTTTACACTTGTTTCAAAGTTTCAATTTTATCCAGTAGATGGCTTTACGTTTACATCTTTTCGTCACTTACCCCAATGCTAATAATAAGATCAAATTAATTGTTTCCTTTTTTCCTTGATCTCATTGCATTGTTTAGGCCAGAGGTCTTCAAACCTGTCAACTTTAAGACCTGTAGACTTCAACTCCCAGAATTCTCCAGCCAGCTATGAATTCTATGCTATACTGGCTGGAGAATTCTGGGAGTTAAAATCCACAAGTCTTATTGTTGACAAGTTTGAAGACCTCTGCTTTAGGCCAAACATTTCCATCTGTTTGAAGACTTAGTGGTCCATATTTTCGTGAAGTCCAAAGTGTCCACCTCTCCTTTATTCACTCATTGTTTTTCCTCTGCCACATTCATTCCACAGTTTTAATTTTCTACGTCAGTGTTTCTCAACCTCAGCAACTTTTAGATGCATGGGCATCGACTCTGGGGAATTCTGGGAGTTGAAGTCCACACATATGAAACTTGCTGAGGTGGAGAAATACTGTTCTACTTCATAGAATCCAAAGTTGCTGAGGTAGCAGTTTTCATTCCCCTTTTCCTTATTTTTATTTTTTGGGGGCAAGGAACCGGCTAAGGTTTTATATTTCCAAAAATAGACCAACATCTAAATCTTTGAAAAGCTCATGAAGAGATTCCCTACAGCAATATTTCTCTCGCACCATGTGTTGTAGTTTCAGTGCCAAGGACACATAAGATGTCAGAACTTGCTTGTATTTTCCAATATACCTGTTCGTGCAGTTAGCAATGAGTAATGGAGCCCTTAGTAGTTTATCAATCTTCAGAAATGAGGCACTGGCATTGCTAGTGTTCCTGCTATAAACCAAATGACTTTCCTGGCACAATGTTTTATATATATTTTAAAAAGAAGCCTCTGAGCAACATGATTGGGAAGCATTATGTTCCACAATAAAATGAATAGCAAACAGCTTAACTTTCTTTTATCCTTTGTGCTTGGAAAACTAGCAAGAGAATGAATGGGATGATTAGCCTTTTTATTTTATTATTATCTTTTTCAAAACCATTCATTCTGATTAGTCAGGTGGCCTCTCTACGACAATTCCGACTGCCTATTGTGGTGTGAAGGTTGTTTGGGCTTTTTATTTCTCCTTTTCACGCTGCCATCTCTTGCGTACGCATCACATTTCTTCTCAAACTGGCTACAATAGGATGCCATGTAAAATAAAAATAGAGGAAGTCGTCAGATGTTTTAATTAAACAAAATGAGCCTTGGATAACAATGTCATATAGAATTGAAACTGATTGCAACTCTTCCCTCACTATAAACTCTACCGGTTTCATGCCTGATGGCTGTTTTTAATTTGCTTCTGGACAGAAAGCCTATACTTCCTCATCACATTTCTATTTAGCTTCAATTGCAAACCTTCTCTGAGTATTCAGCTATCCTTAGTGATTCAGATGAAAAGTCATAGTTATTTTCCCATTATCCCTCTGACCTTGGGTTGTAGGAATCTATAGTCCCTCCAGTATCTTCAGAAAGTTCTCTTTCCTGCACTCTTCACTCCTGTTTACACTTCATTGCTATTGGCTATTATGTCTTGACTCATTTCCTCTTCAGAATGTTCTTCCAAACAGTGAATGTATTGCCCGACTCACTAAGTTTGTTATGGACAAGAGTTAATAACAGAGCAAAAGAATTGGAAGAATCCTGGGCCTAGAAAGTTTAGAACTAAGACGCCTTAAACAAGATCTAAGTATTGCCCACAAGATCATATGCTGCAACGTCCTGCCTGTTGGCGACTACTTCAGCTTCAACCACAACAACACAAGAGCACACAACAGATTTAAACCTATTGACTGTAAAAAATATGACTTCAGTAACCGAGTTGTCGAAGCGTGGAACTCATTGCCGGACTCCATAGTGTCATCCCCAAACCCCCAACACTTTACCCTTAGATTATCTACGGTTGACCTATCCAGATTCCTAAGAGGTCATTAAGGGGCGAGTACAAGTGCACTAGAGTGCCTTCCGTCCCCTGTCCTGTTGCTCTCCTATATCTCCTATACCTTTCTTCTATTCCTATATCTCTTCTTCTATTCTTTCATTGATATGTTCTATTATTATATCTTCTTTTCTATTCTTTCATAGATATATTTTACTATGAGTATCTCCTCTATAACCTTCATCATGTATTTTACTATGTGTATATAGATATATACCCACTAAAACCCTCATTGTGTATTGGACAAAATAAATAAATAAATAAATAAATACTTTGCAGATCTTCTAGCCCAACCACTTGCTCAAGCAGGAGACCCCATACCAGTGATGGCAGCCCTTTTTCCCCTTAGGTGCCAAAAGCACGTAAGCGCATGGTGTCAAGCATCTGCAAGTGCCCACACCCATAATGCAATGCTTGGGAGGGTGAAAACAGCCTCTCCACCCCTGCAGAGGTCCCCTAGAGGCTAGAAATGGCCTGTTTCCCAGCTTCCAGTGGGCCTGGTCAGCCCATTTTATGCCTTCCCAGGCTCCAGAGGTTTTCCCCATCCCCGCAGAGGCCCTCTGTAAACCTAAAATGCCCTCTCAGAGCCTCCATGCAAACTGAAAATCAGCTGGATGGCACACACATGTGCACAGGAGCTGAACTAGGGCAACAACTCCTCCACTCGAAACAGAATACCCTACGAAAATAGACTAACAATCCTGGGCCTAGAAAGCCTAGAACTACGGCGCCTAAAACACGATTTGAGTATTGCCCACAAGATCATATGCTGCAACGTCCTACCGGTCAATGACTACTTGAGCTTCAACTTCAACAACACAAGAGCACGCGACAGATTCAAACTTAATACGAACCGCTCCAAACTTGACTGTAAAAAATATGATTTCAACAATCGAGTTATCGAAGTGTGGAACTAATTACCGGACTCAATTGTTTCAACCCCTAACCCCCAACATTTCTCCCTTAGACTCTCCATGATTGACCTCTCCAGGTTCCTAAGAGGCCAGTAAGGGGCGTACATAAGTGCACTGGTGTGCCTTTCGTCCCCTGTCCAATTGTCTTTCCTTTCTCTCACTTATCATATATATTCTCTTCCTTTCATATATCCTCTCCTCTAAGTTCACTTTTACCCTTATATATATTACTACAGGTCTATTTTTCTTCCTATGTATTTGTGTATTGAACAAATGAATAAATAAAAATAATAAATAAATAGAAACATAGAAACATAGAAGACTGACGGCAGAAAAAGACCTCATGGTCCATCTAGTCTGCCCTTATACTATTTCCTGTATTTTATCTTACAATGGATATATGTTTATCCCAGGCATGTTTAAATTCAGTTACTGTGGATTTACCAACCACGTCTGCTGGAAGTTTGTTCCAAGGATCTACTACTCTTTCAGTGAAATAATATTTCCTCACGTTGCTTTTGATCTTTCCCCCAACTAACTTCAGATTGTGTCCCCTTGTTCTTGTGTTCACTTTCCTATTAAAAACACTTCCCTCCTGAATCTTATTTAACCCTTTAACCTATTTAAATGTTTCGATCATGTCCCCCCTTTCCCTTCTGTCCTCCAGACTATACAGATTGAGTTCATTAAGTCTTTCCTGATACGTTTTATGCTTAAGACCTTCCACCATTCTTGTAGCCCGTCTTTGGACCCGTTCAATTTTGTCAATATCTTTTTGTAGGTGAGGTCTCCAGAACTGAATACAGTATTCCAAATGTGGTCTCATCAGTGCTCTATATAAGGGGATCACAATCTCCCTCTTCCTGCTTGTTATACCTCTAGCTATGCAGCCAAGCATCGTACTTGCTTACAATAAATAAATGTCTCATGTGTTGCCAGATATGGCTCTGCGTGCCACCTGTGGCACATGTGCCACAGGTTTGCCATCACTGCCCTATACCATGCCACTCAAATTGCTGTCCTGTATCTTCTTAACAAGGTACCACTATTGTGGGCAGGGACAATACTTAATTGTCAATAACCTCTTGAAGTTCTCATTTATTCCATCTTCTTCTTCCTTCTCCTCCTCCCCCCCATCCAAATTAGCATACAAAAATGATTGTTATCAGTAAAAGCAATCATCTATATTATCATAAAATAAGAAAAAAATAGTTATTGAGCAATAATGAACTTAATTGCCCAGATCAACAGGAATGTCCCCACTTGTTATGTTATAAAATTAGCTTGAACCTGATAGGTGTCTCCCAATAGGAAGTTCCATAATCATGTCACTGTCTCTCCACTCCAAGAATATCTTATTCCTAATTACTTGAACTGTTAATTTGATCAACTGATAGTGGAGGGCAGAATCTCTTTAACTAATCTGCAGAGTGGGTTGAACTGTTTCAGACAAAGTGACCTCCTAAGTAGTTGACTTCACTATTAACCCTGAGTTAAGCATGGTGATTGCAAAGTTGCAAATGAGAAGAGATAAATGCAACATATTGAGTTCACTGGGCAGATAAATATAGCCTATTGAGTTCCCTACCTTGGGGTGGAGAAGAATTTAAAGAAAATAAGTGAGTGGAACATATATTGTAGATTCTCAACTTTATCAAAGAAGCATAATTTATTACTTATTTATTTATTACTTAGATTTCCATTGTATGGAAAATAATGTCCATATTTAGGGCAAAAAAAATATTCCTGAGATCTAGAAGAGCATTCGGGTAGTCTTGAGAACCATTTCACTCACGGGACATTCCAAGAAGGAATATCTACTGTAGATTTCTTAGAAATACTGTAATAATAATAATAAAAATAATTTATTAGATTTGTATGCCGCCCCTCTTCGAAGACTGTAGCATCAGTTAGGAGATAAAATCTGTAACTTCCATTCAGGAATAGAACTACATAGTTCACAGCATTATATCTTGTGAGTCTGCATCACATGATGTCTATAAATTCCATATGCTAAATAAAAATAAAGTAGGCAGTAATACAAAAGTATATAATCTTCTAGGATTTTTTTCCTGCTTTTGTGATTGACTCTGCAATCTGTATATTTCTAGAGGATATTCCAACAAAATAGTAATCAGGTTCAGCCTTTTCAGACTGTGAGATATTCTTTCATGAGAATACAAAATTTAGTAACTTGGCGAGCAATCCAAGATTAGTTAAGGAATTTTGCAGGCTGCCCCTTTCTTAAAGACAAACAGGACTTGTCTCTTTTGTCATTTAACAAATTAAGTATTGCTAGGAGTTCCTTAGCTGTTGGGAAAGGAGGACATTTCTTTTCCTTTTTTTAATGGAGCTGCTTTTTTTTTTTCATCTACCAGAAGAATTTAATTTCATACTAACAAAATCCTGTGTCTGTCTGAGGCTCAAGGTCTATGGATGAATGATTTTTCATCCGGTAAGCTGAAGGCTTTGCTGTTGACCATATTAAGTACAAGGATAAACTTTCTTGCTTCCAATATTTTGATATTAAAAATAATAATAATAGTAACAGCAATTATCCTGTGATCTGCTTCTTGCTTGGCAATGTCTGCTGACTTATTAGATATTAGTATCCCATCATGCTTGCTTAAATGAAAATAATTTAAAACTGGGTCTAGTCAGGAGAAGGGAGAAGACGTAAGTAGTTAAAGGCTTTAGGATTTGTAATCAATAATTTCCTTTTGAATAAAAGCATTCTCTCTCCCAAGCTTCTAGTGCTGCTTTTGGGCTGAATAAACCTAGCACAGAGCTGCTACAGGGTGATGCAATCACAAATAGAACCAAATTGTATGGTGCAGATTCAAATATTTGATGATGCTAAAATGCTTCTTGAGACATCTAACTTCAACCCTAAGTTAGGATTGATGGACAAGATAAGTTTTTCGAGTCTATTAATTATGGAAAATTCATGAGAATGGATGAATAGAAATCCATATTCCCAAGAGGTTTTGTATTCCCTGAGGATCAGCCTATTTCACACCAATCTTTGCTAACACGCCAGCTGCAATTTGCAACAATAAGAAATACATTTGGAGCATTTGTGTTGCAGTGTTGTTATAAAGTTTCTTTATATGCTGCTCCATTTCACCTGGTGTATAAATTTATGTATACAAGGCAAACACATACAAACTGAACATAAAGCCAGATGACTGGGTCAGAAACGATAAAGTGAAAATGATGAAGTGCTTGGTTTTCCCTATCCACTAAATTCTCCTATACTTATTGTTACAAATTTTGCCAGTTTACATTGGGATTACACTTCTTGGAGCAGATAAGATGAATTCCTCTATTAACAGCCACATTCCTGCTACATTGTTAAAGAGTTTGCAGAACCCTTGAGTTATCACAGAGGATACATTCACAGAGGAAATGTGGGATGCCTGCTCACAGTCATTCATGCCCTCATCACCTCGAGGTTCGACTACTGTAACGCTCTCTACATAGGGCTACCTTTGAAGAGTGTTCGGAAACTTCAGATCGTGCAGAATGCAGCTGCGAGAGCAATCATGGGCTTCCTTAGGTGTGCCCATGTTACACCAACACTCCACAGTCTGCATTGGTTGCCAATCAGTTTCCGGTCACAATTCAAAGTGTTGGTTATGACCTATAAAGCCCTTCATGGCATCGGACCAGAATATCTCCGGGACCGCTTTCTGCCGCACGAATCCCAGCGACCAGTTAGGTCCCACAGAGTTGGCCTTCTCTGGGTCCCGTCGACTAAACAATGTCATCTGGTGGGACCCAGGGGAAGAGCCTTCTCTGTGGCGGCCTCGACCCTCTTGAACCAGCTCCCCCTGGAGATTAGGATTGTCCCCACTCTCCTTGCCTTTCGTAAACTCCTTAAAACCCACCTTTGTCGTCAGGCATGAGGGAATTGAGACATCTCCCCCAGGCCTATATAGGTTTATGTAGGGTATGTTTGTGTGTATGTTTTGCTTTTAAATAGGGGGGGTTTAAATATATTTTTAAATAATAGATTTGTTACTGTACATTGTTTTTATTATTGCTGTGAGCCGCCCCGAGTCTACAGAGAGGGGAGACATACAAATAAAATAAAATAAAATAAATAAATAAATAATAACAATAATAATCTAGGAGATATGAGTAATTATTCAATCATACAAAGCAAATACATTAAAGTACAATTAGTGTTTACTTTTTAGAAATAGCACAGTCAAATTTAGCAGTCTGGTCTTACACATTCAAATCAGTCAATATCTCTCAATACCAAAACAATATTACAAGTCTATTTCTGTCTTACATTTATTTATTTTATTTATTTATGTAATTTGACTTCTATGCCGCCCAATCCCGAAGGACTCAGGGCACATCATACATTACAGCTTACAAAATACATCAAATTATCATCAAAAATGCAGATCTTACTGCATCAGTCATGCTGAATCAGCCAAATGAGCAGAGAGAGCAGAAAGAGAGAATCAAGCTTTCTGGCTCCCTCTAATGGCCATTTGCAACACTATCTCTTAAAGCTATAGTATTTCAATACAAAAAAAAAATCATTGTTAGCTTGTAGTTATATATTGCAAACCCAACTGTCTGTACATAGTACTCACATACATAACAAGAACTTGAGATAGTATCTGCTCTGCAAGTGAAAACTGCTTTCAGGAAAAGAAAGATTTAATCAACTTATTTTTTTCTTTTTCATTTTTAAATCACAGTGCAATAAATAATGCGTAGATCTATTGCCTTATTCAAACTGGGGAAAAATATTTGCTCCTTTTAATGTTTTAGTATCTGACTCTCTTGAACTTATGATTTGGGAGAAAGGGACAAACAACAACACTTACACATGACAGCGAAATAATTTATAGCTCATGCTGGCAATAAAAAAAACAGTTCAACCTACAAAATGCAAATGGAGAACAAAACAACACAACACAAATGGAGAACATCATCACTCACATTTAACGATGATGTTACCTAGTTGGGTAATGAAACATCTGCAAACAAACAACTAAACTCTGAAAGCACAAAAAACCCACCGTCCTCACAATTCAACTCTGAGCTGCAAATATTATCTTCTATTGAATTATACCTAATAGGATTCCTAAATATCCCTGGCTCAGTTCAAATAACACATCTTATTATGGTCATAGATCCAAATAACACAAGTTATAATGTGGACTATTTCATTTAGATTTTGCATGTTTATTGAACCCACTCATGTGAGATATATTCAGTAAGGTATATTAAACTTTCTATGGCTTATTATATTGTTTGAAATACATCAGGGGGCTCTTTGGGTAGAAATAAACAAGACAAAGAGGAAAATTCCTGCAAATGTTAGTAGATATTTTGCTAAGAAAAGAAATCAATGGATTATTTATTTATTGACATGTGTTTGGTTTTTTTAAAAAAATAAAACAATCCATTCCTAGAATAACTAACAGCACTTTAAAAACCAGTTTAAATATGCAATTACAAGGAGTTACACATCAGAAAAGGGATGCTCTGTTATTTGTTGCCTAGATTGTACTCAACATTCAGAGAAAATCCTTTGAAAATTACCTCTTCACTAATCCTGTGGGCTTCCATTGCTGTTCTCATCATATCGCCAAAGCTGTTTTAACAGAAAAAAGCTTTACTGATAATGCTTTGATGTAGAGGAGCCATATTTAAATTAAAGTTGCCTCAACAGCAGCATGGGTTAATTATTCCATGGTAAATAGCAAACGGGTTCCTAAGCATTCATTCCAGGTAGCATTTTGTTACCAGGAAGATCCTCACAAGTGACTAGCAAAGGTGAAGCAATTGATCTTCATTAAAAACATCACATCTATCTAGGTGTCAATTCCTCCGCAGATAACTCTGCCGTTAGTAGCTTTCATCAGACTTGATAAGCTTCAGATTACAGTATTTTATTTTATTTTATTTATTTTATTTTACTTTACTTTACTTTACTTTACTTTACTTTACTTTACTTTATTTATTTTATTATTTTATTTTATTTTATTTTATTTTATTTTATTTTATTTTATTTTATTTTATTTTATTTTATTTTATTTTATTTTATTTTATTTTATTTTATTTTATTTTATTTTATTTTATTTTATTTTATTTTATTTTATTTTATTTTATTTTATTTTATTTTATTTTATTTTATTTTATTTATTTTATTTTATTTTATTTTATTTTATTTTATTTTATTTTATTTTATTTTATTTTATTTTATTTTATTTTATTTTATTTATTATTATTTTTTATTTTTTTATTTTTTTATTTTTTGTTTTTTATTTTTTTATTTTATTTGTTTTTGTCAAGTACGTATTGGTAGTATATAAAGATATGACAATGTTTATATACATGATACTAGTAGGCACAGTGATGGAAGCCACTCTGGTGCACTTATGCATGCTCTTAGGAATCGGGAGAGGTCAACAGTGACTAGTCTAAGGGTAAAGTTTTGGGGGGTTAGGTGATGATATTGCAGAGTATGGTAGTGAGTTCCATGATCAACTATTTGGTTACTTAAGTCGTATTTCCTGCAGTCACGTTTGGTGCAGTTTACTTTAAGTTTGCATCTGTTGTGTGTTTGTGTGTTGTTGTGGTTGAAGCTGAAGTAGTCATTGACAGGAAGGACATTGTAGCAGATGATTTTATGGGCTATGCTTAAGTTGTGTTTAAGGCGATATAGTTCCAAGCTTTCTAAACCTAGGATTGTAAGTCTAGTTGCATAGGGTATTCTGTTGCAAGTGGAAGAGTGGAGGGCTCTTCTAGAAAAGTATGTCTGGACATTTTCTGGAGTGTTTATGTTCAAAATGCAGATATAAAAACTCTAGATTTTTTTTTTCAATTTTCAATAGGAAAAAAAACTTATGATAAGGCAAGCCAATATTGCCTAGAATTAATCTGCTCTATTGACCAATAACTCTCTAAATTTCCAGCCAGAAATTTTTTTTCCCTTGTAATCTACCATTTTATCAATAACCTCAACTTTAGAGTTGAAAGCTTTTCCTTTGATAATAACCAGCGGTCCTTCTTAAAGTAAGTTGAAAAGAAATTCAACAGTTTCAGCCTTGATATTTCATTCATTCATATGCATATTTTTTATATCCTGGTATGTAATCCTAAATATACACTGCCTGTATTAATTGTGGATTTTTAATGTAATAAAATTGTGCTTAGCAATTACCTTCAGATTCTCTTTTTTTGTTTATTATAGTGTTCAAACTAACAAACAGAAATAGGACAACTGATCTTCTATCCAAGTGCTACACAGCTCTAAATCTGTTTAGCTTTTATTATGTTGCACACAATGCCTTGACACATGTATAAAAGATTGTAGAGGTGAAAAGAAGTTGTTTCTTTTTAATGTTTATCACAAATAAATATGCCAATCAAAATTATCAGCAATAGCTCTTTCTGTAAATAGGAAAAAAATAAGGATCAGGTTGTTACAACTTTTCTTTCATTTTGAAATATGTCATGTTTGTGTCTGTCTGTCTGTCTGTCTGTCCGTCTACCTGAATCCCAAAACAAAATTATCTAAAAGTGGTGCTGAGCCAAAGAGGGGATTGTTGACAAGCAGTAGGTATGGTCTCCTTTTAATGCTCAGCTATAGAAATACATGTTGGAGTAATACATTGCCTGTTGTGGATAGAATGATGTATTACGGAACATCTAGGACCTAAGGCAAAATCAGACTTCTTGGCATTTATTAATCTATCTGGTGAGATATCTGCAGTCCCAGAGCAAAGACTCAAGGGCAGGAATAACTGTTCTCATGTAGTTTAGAAAAGAAACTGCCATTGTACAAAGCTGCTTTGCCCTACATAACTATCATCATAAAAGAAATAATTGTTGGTCCTTAGGCAGTTCAATCCAGTAGATTAAGTTCTGAGTCTTAGGCTTTATGACCTATTGTTCCAGGAATTGAATTTGTTCCACAATCCAATTAACACATCTGGTTAATACATGATCCAATTAGCACGTCCAGGAAAGAAAATCTACCCCATATGGAGATGGGGAGAGAGGGATCTGACAACCTTGTGATCCTGGTTGACATAGTTTTTCAGTACAGAAGGTGTGGCAAGGTAAAGACAAATGTAACATTGAAAAGTTCTCTTAATAAGAATGAGAAGAAATAAATTATTTCACATTTTAATAGATCGTTATACATTAATGAGACATTTGCACTTTCAAGATCTACGTGTGAATTAGCATCCAGCTATAAACTCTTAATTGTCCTGTCCACAAATTCCAGACCTGGCAAACTAAGGATATTCATTTCTGAGTTTCTGTCTCTTCCCATTATGCAACTTTGGATCCCCCTCCTTTTATCTGATCTTTCCCTAGGCAGCGTCTCCCACCCCATGCCTCAGGTCATTCCCTCACACCATTACTTCATAGCAGAAAAGCTAAGACTTCAGTCTTCCACTTCTCCTTTAAACTCCAAACACACAAATTCAAATCAATTTATTACAATCATAGACCAGAGCAAATAAAAACACTCAGTAAATATACAATTAAAAAGTCTAGTATAAAATAATAAATAACAACTAATATCTATGATAACATCCAGTCTGTCAATTATACATGATCTAACTATACTAAAATTACAATCCATAAAATATGTGTCCCACTGTCCAAAGATACTTCACCAGAAGAGCCCTTCACTCCTCCACTCGAAACAGAATACCCTACGAGACTAGACTTTCAATCCTGGGCCTAGAAAGCTTAGAACTAAGACGCCTTAAACAAGATCTAAGTATTGCCCACAAGATCATATGCTGCAACGTCCTGCCTGTCGGCGACTACTTCAGCTTCAACCACAACAACACAAGAGCACACAACAGATTTAAACTTAATATTAACCGCTCCAAACTTGACTGTAAAAAATATGACTTCAGTAACCGAGTTGTCAAAGCGTGGAACTCATTACCGAACTCCATAGTGTCATCCCCAAACCCCCAACACTTTACCCTTAGATTATTTACGGTGACCTATCCAGATTCCTAAGAGGTCAGTAAGGGGCGAGTACAAGTGCACTAGAGTGCCTTCCGTCCCCTGTCCTATTGCTCTCCTATATCTCCTATACCTTTCTTCTATTCCTATATCTCTTCTTCTATTCTTTCACTGATATGTTCTATTACTATATCTTCTTTTCTATTCTTTCATAGATATATTTTACTATGAGTATCTCCTCTATAACCTTCATCATGTATTTTACTATGTGTATATAGATATATACCCACTAAAACACTCATTGTGTATTGGACAAAATAAATAAATAAAATAAATAAATAAATAATACTAAAAGGGAAAGGAATAAGCAGTGAAAAGAGTTTGCCACATTTGCTAGAAACTACTTGCATTTAGAAGGGCAATTCACAGCACATAATTTTTATTTCTTTTTAAGGATGTGCACTTCCATAGCTCTGTCCATAAAGTCATAAAGAGTCAAGATCGACTCAAAAGAAGACTTAAGAAAATATGAGAAGCATTTTAAAAACAAACTTTTATTATCCCTATACTGACATCAAAATGTGTTCCCATGTAATCCCAGATTCTTCAGCTCTTGTCTCATCCATCAGCTCTAGTCTGGCCTCTTGAGTCTCCAAATTTGAAAAATCTAATGCAAAATTTATCTAACCTATTATGACCTATAAAGCCCTTCATGGCATCTCCGGGACCGCCTTCTGCCGCATGAATCCCAGCGACCGGTTAGGTCCCACAAAGTTGGCCTTCTCCTGGTCCCATCGACTAAACAATGCCGTTTGGCGGGACCCAGTAGAAGAGCCTTCTCTGTGGCAGCCCCGACCTCTGGAACCAGCTCCCCCTGGAGATCAGAACTGTCCCCACCCTCCTTGCCTTTCGTAAAGTTCTTAAGACCCATCTGTGCCATCAGGCATGGGGGGACTGAGACATCTCCCCCGGGCCTATACAGTTTATACATGGTATGTTTGTGTGTATGCTTGCTTTTAATAATGGGGGTTTTAGTGTTTTTTAAATTATTAGATTTGTTCTTCCATTGTCTTTGTTATTGTTGTGAGCTGCCACGAGTCTATGGAGAGGGACGGCATACAAATCTAATTAATAATAATAATAATAATAATAATAATAATAATAATAATAATAATAATAATCCACCAATAACTATGGTGGATTAGACACATGTTTCTGATGAATCCCCAGGGCTACTACTTCTCCTGAGCCACAGGATCAAAATCTTTCAGTCAGTGGCCATAAATGATTTATTTTGACATTGATTATAATCTCAAAAATGTAGGCAGGATCAGATCTGGTTAGAAGCTGGCAAGAAACCAAGAAATTCAAGTCCTAGACTGAGAATGAGAATTGGAAAAAGCTCCCAAAAGACAATGACAAACCCATTCCATTGCATAGAAACCACACAATTGTCCCATTGGTGCTTTTTTCTATAGGCAACTGGACTTTCTTTGTTTTTCCTTGAAGATATTTTGTTTGTCATCCAAGAAGCTTCTTCAATTCTGAAGAAGGTGAAAAGCGAAACTCTTCAAGGAGAAGATTCAAGGAGTCTTCAAGGAAAACCAAACAAAGTTCAGCTGCCTCTTGAAAAAAGCACCTTTGAGACAACCATGACTTGGATGACTGAGAATCTCAAAAGCCACACAATTGTGTTCATGAACTAAAAATAAAAAATAGAAATCATGTTAGACTCAAAAGAGACTTTATTTAGCAATACCTGCTCCCTTACTTCCTCAATTTCTTTATTCTTTATTCTTTAAAAAAAATCTTTTAAAATGTTATAATGGTTGCCAAATGTGGATTTAGGCATTTTGCTCTTATTAAAATTTCATGCCAATCAGAAGTTTCTAATAACACTTTTTTTCTTAAAGTTAATTGCAGACTCATAATAATTGTTCCTCCCGCAACACACTTCCTGGGAATTCTTTAAAAAATATATACTTGTAAATATACTTACTGACAAATTCTGACATTCTAAACGTAATTCGGATTGCTGAATTACTACCCAAAAGTCTTTGCTTTATCCCTATTGTTGTGGTTGGCAGAACACCTATAATTGAGTTAGTTCAACAGTTTCCCTATAAAATTTGTGGAGAAGGATGGTTATATAAATTTGACAAATAAATAAACTAGCACTCAATATAGAGGGAAGCAATATGTAGATGTTCAGGGCAAGATATATAAAAAAATGCATACATACGTTTCCCCTCAGGTAGAGCTCTATAAATAAATCCTGGAACTGAGATTAGTCAAGTCCCAGTGTAAATAACACTGTGGAGAAATAGTCTTGAAATTTATTTCTAGCATTAGGTATATAACATATTGTTCAATTCTATTTCTCCCAGCCTCTGGAATTTCACATAAATGAAAGACTCTATCTCCTTTATTCCATATTGAAAAAGTTTCTTTCTCATCTCAAAGAGATGATACAGACATTCATTGACATTGATTGGTTTCTGGGTAGAACAACAGTGGGCTGAAACACCTCCTGTACATTAAAGAAACTATGCTGAGATAATTAAGGGCAACCAGTATTGCACCAAGACAGCAGAGCTTCTCCAGAAGAGACAAAGTTATGAAATTGCCCATTTGTACTCTTGGGTGCTTCTCCTTGAGAAAAGCCTGGCATACCCTACGAGACTAGACTTTCAATCCTGGGCCTAGAAAGTTTAGAACTAAGACGCCTTAAACAAGATCTAAGTATTGCCCACAAGATCATATGCTGCAACGTCCTGCCTGTCGGCGATCACTTCAGCTTCAACCACAACAACACAAGAGCACACAACAGATTTAAACTTAATATTAACCGCTCCAAACTTGACTGTAAAAAATATGACTTCAGTAACCGAGTTGTGGAAGCGTGGAACTCATTACCGGACTCCATAGTGTCATCCCCAAACCCCCAACATTTCTCCCTTAGACTATCCACGATTGACCTCTCCAGGTTTCTAAGAGGTCAGTAAGGGGCGAGTACAAGTGCACTAAAGAGCCTTCCGTCCCCTGTCCTATTGCTCTCCTATATCTCCTCTACCTTTCTTCTATTCCTATATCTCTTCTTCTATTCTTTCATTGATATGTTCTATTACTATACCTTCTTTTCTATTATTTCTTAGATATATTTTACTATGAGTATCTCCTCTATAACCTTCATCATGCATTTTACTATGTGTATATAGATACATACCCACTAAAACCCACATTGTGTATTGGACAAAATAAATAAATAAATAAATAAATAAATAAATAAATAAAATAAGATCCAAAGGGATTTTATCAGCTACATTCAAGCAGAATGCTAGGAACTGTTGAAAAAGGCAGCAAGTCAAAAGTCTGATGGAGACTGTAAATGAACACTGACTTTGCTGTATCCACTTAAACACATTTTGGAGAAAAGGAATTATGGTAAAAAGAGACCTTTGGCACAACAGGGCAATTAATACCAATTGGATGAGAGGACCTTCAACCCATGGAAGTTCTCAAAAAGACAGATGAAATTAATGGTTTTAATACTTAAAACCTTTCCTGGAGTTTGGACTATGACAGTTAAAAAATAGGATACAATAAAGTTGTGGTTGGTTCTTGTTCATTTGGCAATGAAAACATTTGGAAGAATTAATTAAATAAAATGTACCTTCATTGGGGGAAATGTTTAGATTTCTGAAGAGAGTGATTGACTCCATTAAATAAAGACATTGACTAGAAATGATAGGTTTGGGGATTAAAATGATTTGTATAATATTTTGTATAATATTGTATAATATTTAAGAAAATGCGCGGCCGGTGAGTCAACCCTGGCCCGGACTTGCCGCAGGGCCAGGAGGACACGGCCCTTGGCGTAGCCGCCATCTTGGGGCCGGGATCTCGCGAGATTTCGTGAGATCCTAGCCATCTTTGGGCATCGGCCCTGGCCGATGATGTTGTTGGGGGCAGAGCCTGCCAGCCCTATATAAGAGGCTGCGCAGGCTTGGGGCCTCCTTTTCGCCCCAATGACGAGCAGGCGAACACCTGCCCTCCCTCCCTATCTTTCAGTGTGCCACTGTGGGTCACCCTTAGGGGGCCGAATAGGAATTTTTGGCGGTCTCAGTATTTTCTGCAATCGTTTTTCCGCCTATTCCACACTGCAGTGACTGATGGATGGTTAGGGGGTGCTTCGCTCCCCGATTAGTCTAATTGGCTTACCTTTGGTCATTTGGGTTGGCAGGTTAGGGGCGGAAATTGGGTGGTGTTTAGCAACTGCGTGTTCTCCGTTGGGCATCTTTGGGGATGATTGACAGGTTCTCTCCAAAGGCTTATGGTGCCTTTAGTTCGATCTGAGCAATTGGGGGGAACCTGCCTTTGGGTCCCACCCATTTCTATCCCCTTGTAGGGGTTAGACGGCGAGACCCCCAACATGCAGGTGCATGGCTGGGATCCAGGTGAGGGCGGGGCCCTTCACCTGGATCAGCATGGAGCTACGCCCATAAGTTGCCCCGGAAGTTTTTCTGATGTCATTTTCTGCCCCGGAAGTAATTGTTTGACCCTGTGGGTCCTTGTTAGGTTTTAGTTAAATTTATGCTAATTTAATGAATAAATTATGCAAATTCAATTAATAAAAATGACCCAGTTTAAATCTAGCTCTCTGTGTCCGTGTCGTTACTCTGCCTCTGCTGCAAAGTGTGAGATCATCATATTTCATTAGTTTCATTTCATTTCTTGCACCTTTTTCTCCTTTTCTTTGTTTTCTCTAGCTTTGACTTTTATCATATGTAAAGTTTTCAACCAATATATTTATATGAAATTTGACTGAGGTCAAGCTATTGCACAAAGTCAATTGCAATGTCCCTAAATTTGTGATACGAACAAAGCTCATTTCCAAATCAAGTTATTTAAAAGGGAAGAAATATTCACCTTGTTTGTCATGTACCATTGCCCTTTATTGCTCTAATCTTTTGTTGTTGCTACACACTGTGCCAGCTAATTGAATAATAAAAGTTGCTTAATTTAAGGTTAACTGATTTGTAGTTCTTTAAAGTGAACTTCAAGTAGGTGCTAATTTGAACTCACTAAATTAGATTTGACTATTGCATCTGTTTACTTTAGTATGTCTATTAATTTGCTTGATGGTAACATTTCCTGGAATTAATATAGTGTTTTTCATCTCATGCTAGAATCACTCTTTTTTAGTGTGTGATTTGATCTCCCCCTAATTATATCATTAGATGAATAAACATATTGAAGAGGTTTATTTATAAATCTTTGAAATAATGTAAATGTTTGTGATTGCCCTGGCTGAAAGTGAAAATTTATATTTTAAAATGTTTACAGAGTAAGTTATTATTTGAAGTTTGGGACAGACTTGCCTACAATGGAAGCACAGGAAAAAAAGCAGTGAGAAGGATTGAGGAGCATTAGCTTAAAGAAATGTGATTGCTTAGATCAAATGAAGTTATCATTCTTCTGCCCTGAAACTGGTGAGATCACAGCTAGGTTATTGCATCCAATTTTGTGGACCATATTTTAGGAACGGGTCCAGGGGATAGCAACTAAAATGATAAAAGGACTGGAATAAAAACAAATAATGAGAAGTCGTTAGGGGAACAGTCAAAAAAGATTTCAGGGAGATATGATAGCTTTTTACAGGTATCCAAAGAGTTGCCACTTAGCAGATGGCATATTGTTGCTCCAAGATTCTGTTCTCTGTTCTCCAGGCTATAAAATCTACAGTTCTACAGAGGAATTATTGAGTCTGTCCTTTACACTTCTATAACTTTCTGTCTTGGTACAATAACCAAACAAGACAGGTACAGACTTCAATGGATAGTTTTAAGACGGCAGAAAAAACTATTGCAAACAGCCTGATTATCTATATTATACGCAAGTCGGAAAGAGGGCTGAGAAAATATCTACAGACCTTTCACCTTGTGGACATAAATGTTTCAACTCCTCTTCTCTACTCCAACTTTTCTATAGGGCATTGCATGCCCAAATAACTAGACACAGAGACATTTTCCCCCTCATGCCATTACTTTGCTGAATGCCTAATTCCCACAGCACTATCTTACATCGAATTATATTTACTCATGTAGTATGGATGCAATACTTTTATCCTCCTCATCTCTTCCACTACCTTCTCTTATTGGTATCATTATTATGAGTATTATTACTAGGATATTATAAAGAAAAGAATAGAATAGAATGGAATGGAATAGAATGGAATGGAATAGAATAGCATAGAATGGAATGGAATGGAATAGCATAGAATAGAATAGAATAGAATAGAATAGAATAGAATAGAATAGAATAGCATTTTTATTGGCCAAGTGTGATTGGACACACAAGGAATTTGTCTTTGGTGCAGATGCTCTCAGTGTACATAAAAAATTATACATTTGTCAAGAATCGTGAGGTACAACACCGAGTCAGCGGAGTGGGGCAGCATACAAATCTAATTAATAATAATAATAATAATAATAATAATAATAATAATAATAATAATAATTGAATAGGGGTCAAATAAGCAACCAGGAAACAATCAATACTAATAAAAAATTAAAGGATACAAGCAACAAGTTACAGTCATACAGTCATACGTGGGAGGAGAGGGATGATAGGAATGATGAGGAAAAATTATTTGTTTAGCAGAGTGATGGCATTTGAGGGAAAAAATGTTCTTCTGTCTAGTTGTCTTGGTGTGCAGTACTCCATAGTGATGTTTTGAGGGTGGGAGGGTATGTTGACTGAATTAAGAAAATGGTCACCCTTCTCTACTCTCCAGTAATTCAAGTGAGTCTTCCTGAAGCAAGTTTACTGAAGGTGAAGATGTGTTATCTATGTCCTGTCTGAGATGAAACTGATGGGACTTTGGAATGTCCTTCCCAATGATATTTATCCACCATCACCATTATCTTTAAAGATTGAACAAAACCATCCATTCTTCTTTGTTTTCTTTCTTCTCTTCCTCCTCGTTAGACGGATATGGTCATTTCTATATCCAAAGTTGTAATAGTAATGCAGACTTAGTAAATAGTTTGACAGCATTGAGGGAATTATTTCTCTGCTCTCCTGTACTTCCACATTCCAGACATTATCTCTCTCTTAGTCGCATTTCTCACATTCTTTTTCCTGCTTCACTTAGACAAGATTTATTCCTAATTACATAGCTTTAAAAAAACAGCAGCCTGACTAAATACAATACAAAATACTTTGGCTTACATTAACCTGGCGAAAACACATCCATATTTCTTTTCAGCAACGTTGAAACTCCACCCTTCTTCTCCACTAGGCCCCTGACGTGCCGATTACCTCACTACAATATTTAACCCATTCCTCTCCTTAATATCTTCTTCCAGACCTTTGCTCTCTACGTTTCTGAATCCTTCTGAATTTAGGATTAACCCAGCACACGTCTGATTCTCCCTCACTAGATCCTGAACTCATAGCAACTTCCTGTGGCTGGCCTCCCACCTGTTCTACTACCTGTAACCCCGGGCCCCCCACTACTTCATAAACACTATCTGAATCCGAGTCCTCAATATTTTCATCATCCTCCAAGTGATCAGGAGTATGTACAACAGTGTCTAGTTGTCTTGTTGTTTTGCACTGAGAGCTTATTTATACCGCCAGGCATGGGGGAATTGAGATATTTCTTCCCCCTAGGCCATTACAAGTTATGCATGGTATGTCTGTGTGTGTGTTTGGTTTTATAATAAGGGTTTTTAGTTGTTTTATTATTGGATTGTCACATGCTGTTTTTATCATTGTTGTTAGCCGCCCCGAGTCTACAGAGAGGGGCGGCATACAAATCCAATAAATTATTATTATTATTATTATTATTATTATTATTATTATTATTATTATTATTATTATGCAGCAAAGACAAATGTGTCTATCACATTTGGCCAATAAACCTGTTCTGCTCTGTTCTACCCTACTCTACCCTACCCTATTTGCCCTACCCTACCCTACCATATCTGCCCTACCATACCCTACCCTACCCTATCTGCCCTACCTTACCCTACCCTATCTGTCCTATCCTACCCTATCTGCCCTACCCTACCCTATCTGCCCTACCCTACCCTACCCTATCTGCCCTACCCTACCCTACCCTACCCTATCCTACCCTACCCTACCCTATCCTATCCTATCCTATCCTATCCTATCCTATCCTAATCTTTTCCCATTGCCATTGAAGCATACCTTGGAAAGTGGGCTCTGTAGATAGCATATGTGAAGGACTTTGAGCTCTTACACTTCACTCTCCTGCTGACCTGTTACTACTTCAGAGGGCTGTCTTGTAGGCTGCAAGCATGAATTGCTAGTGATCATATGCTCCTCTTTCTCACACTAGATATGCCTTTTACATTAGTTCATTTTATAGCCTAACTTTCCTCTGGGAAATGGAGCAGCACACACAGGTCTTTCCTGTCATTATATCTTCACATCATTAGTTCTGTGGGAGGGCTGGGATGAAAGACAGTGGATTGGAGCAAAGTGTCCTCACGAGTTTGTGTGCCTGACATTGGACTTCTTCCAGCCTAATATTTTCATAATGGCCATAAAGTCATGCTTGCTTGCTTCATTCCTTTTATGCCATACAGTCAAAGCTTTTGACTCCTGCATGATTTCGATTTTAAATATAATTTCATTTTCATTAATGGCCTGTTACATACCGTGATGCAGTGCTGTGATTTAGCAGAATAGCGGAGTTGGGAGGGACCTTGGAGGTCTTCTAGCCCAGCTCTTTGGTCAAGTCGGAACCCTACACCATTTCAGAGAAGTGGCTGTCCAGTCTCTTAAAAGCCTGCAGTGAAAAAAGCATCCACAAGTTCTGAAGGCAAGCTGGTTAATTGTTCACACTGTCAGGAAATTTCCCTTAGTTCTAGGTTGGATCTATCTTTGATTAGTTTCCATCCATTCTTTCTTGATTTGCCTTCTGGTGCTTTGAAACTAGTTGCCCCCCCTCCACCATCTTTGTAATTTTATTAAGTAACCCCTGAAATATTGGAAGCTGCTGTCATGTCACACCTAGTCCTGATATTCACCTATAAAGCCCTTCATGGCACCGGACCAGGGTACCTACGAGACCGCCTTCTGCCGCACGAATCCCAGCGACCGGTTAGGTCCCACAGAGTTGGTCTCCTCTGGGTCCCGTCAACTAAACAATGTCGTTTGGCGGGACCCAGGGGAAGAGCCTTCTCTGTGGTGGCTCTGACCCTCTGGAATCAGCTCCCTCCAGAGATTAGAACTGCCCCCACCCTCCTTGCCTTTCGTAAACTCCTTCAAACCCACCTCTGTCATCAAGCGTGGGGGAACTGAAGCAACTCCCCCTGCCTATGTAGTTTTTTGTGTATGATATGACTGTATGTATGTTTTTATATATTGGGTTTTTTTGTTTTTTAGACTTTTTAAATGTACAGTGATACCTCGTCTTACAAACGCCTCATCATACAAACTTTTCAAGATACAAACCCGGGGTTTAAGATTTTTTTGCCTCTTCTTACAAACTATTTTCACCTTACAAACCCACCGCCACCACTGGGATGCCCCACCTCTGGACTTCCATTGCCAGTGAAGCACCCGTTTTTGTGCTGCTGGGATTCCCCTGAGGCTCCCCTCCACGGGAAACCCCACCTCTGGACTTCCGTGTTTTTGTGATGCTGCAGGGGAATCCCAGCAGGGGAATCCCAGCAGCGCAAAAATGGGTGCTTCGCTGGCAATGGAAGTCCAGAGGTGGGGTTTCCCATTGAGGGGAACCTCAGAGGAATCCCAGCAGCACAAAAACGGTCGCTTTGGCTGGCAAAAGGGGTGAATTTTGGGCTTGCATGCATTAATCGCTTTTCCATTGATTCCTATGGGAAACATTGTTTGATCTTACAAACTTTTCACCTTAAGAACCTCATCCCGGAACCAATTAAGTTTGTAAGACAAGGTATCACTGTATTATTGTTATTTTAGATTCTAACTATTAGATTTGTCATTATATATTGTTTTTATCATTGCTGTAAGCCGCCCCGAGTCCACGGAGAGGGGCGGCATACAAATCTAATTAATAATAATAATAATAATAATAATAATAATAATAATAATAGTAATAATAATAATAATAATAATAATAATAATAATTCACTAGGCTAGCCATACCCAATTCATGCAACTGTTCTTCATAAGTTTTAGCCTCCAACCTTTAGCCTCCCTTTAATTATCATTGTTGCTCTTTTCTGCCCTCTTTTCAAGGTCTCTGTCTTAGCATAGCAATAACTTTTGTGCTTATATTCTGCTCTGTAGCAATTTGCAGCATTCTCTGGGTGGCTTTACTACTTAGAAACATAATTTGCATATTGCCCCCAACAACCTGGCTCCTCATTTTTCCTGCCTTGAAAGGATGGAAGGCTGAGTCAACTCGGAATCAGTCAGGATTGTAGGCAGAGTTTGCCTGCAATATTACACTTTAACCACTCTGTCGCCATTAATGGAGGGATAGAAGTCCTTGACTTATAACTGTTTATTTAGCGGCTGTTCAAAATTATAAGGGCAGTGGAAAAAGGGACTAATTGCCATCTTTTACTGCTTATAACCATTGCAGCAGCATCATGGTCGGATGTTCAAAATTGGTTGGCTAACTCATATTTGTGACAGTTGCAGTGTCCCGGGATCAGGGGTGAAATCCAGCTGGTTCTGACAGGTTCTGGAAAACCGGTAGTGAAAATTCAGTAGTTAGAGCATCAGCTCATACCACCTCTGAATGGCCCCAGAGTGGGATGGGAATGGAGATTTTGCAATATCTTTCCCCCAGGAGTGGGGAAGGAATGGGGATCTTGAAGTATCCTTCCCCCAAGAGTGAGAAGGGAATGGGGATTTTACAAGCAACCAAAAAAAAATTCATAGAAAGAACCGCTCATATGACACAAGGTCATGTAATTTCAAGTTTCAGATATGCAAGGAAAATTATTTACAGGGTCTCAAACTTTGCTTCAGGTTACATATGACCCGAACTGAATTGCAGGGTTAATGTATGAGCAGAGTAATCCTTGTTTACTAAGCTTGTGCACAAACAGAAACATTTAGATTTAGATTAGTTGTGAATAACTACTCAGACACACACAGATATACTAACTTGAATTGAAGTTTACTTTGAGAAATAACATATTCAGATAAACAGTTTAAAGTCATGAACATAATAAATCAGAATAAACAATCCAAATATTACCAAGTACATAACCAGTTTCTTGGTCATAATCAGCAAGCAAAGATATCAAGCCTAAACACATTTTAGCTATAATACATAACTACAGTACATAGAGATTGCAAAGCTAACCTAACAGTGAATAGCCATTAACAGTGAATAGCCAGACAAAGAGAAACAAAGAGAAAACTCCAGAGAAATAAGCTGTGAACTTTCACTCCCTCTTGTGCCAACCCAACTGTCCTAACAGGTCTGATGGAGATCAAAGTCCAAAACATTTTAAATGTACCACTTCTATAGAAATAATAGAAGATTGACGGCAGAAAGAGACATCATGGTCCATCTAGTCTGCCCTTATACTATTTCATGTATGTTATCTTAGGATGGATATATGTTTATCCCAGGCATGTTTAAATTCAGTTACTGTGGATTTGCCAACCACGTCGGCTGGAAGTTTGTTCCAAGGATCTACTACTCTTTCAGTAAAATAATATTTTCTCATGTTGCTTTTGATCTTTCCCCCAACTAACTTCAGATTGTGTCCCCTTGTTCTTATGTTCACTTTCCTATTAAAAACACTTCCCTCCTGAACCTTATTTAACCCTTTAACGTATTTAAATGTTTCGATCATGTCCCCCCTTTCCCTTCTGTCCTCCAGACTATACAGATTGAGTTCATGAAGTCTTTCCTGATAGGTTTTATCCTTAAGACCTTCCACCATTTTTGTAGCCCATCTTTGGACCCGTTCAATTTTATCAATATCTTTTTGTAGGTGAGGTCTCTAGAACTGAACACAGTATTCCAAATGGGGTCTCACCAGCGCTCTATACAGCGGGATCATAATCTCCCTCTTCCTGCTTGTTATACCTCTAGCTATGCAGCCAAGCATTCTACTTGCTTTTCCTACTGCCTGACCGCATTGTTCACCCAGTTGTTTTTAAACAGTCAGTAGTGTTTCCTTTGTCTCTGTAGCGCAATTTCTTTGCAATGCTAGATAACCACAAAAGGATGGGCTGAATGTGGATAAGTGTCTCTGTGTATGAGACACACACAGCTATTCCTTTGCTCTTCAAAGGTCATGGTTGTGCAATTAATTTATTGCATCTGGGTTTTCATCAGCACCAGTTCAAATCATATAATGGCTGTTCCATTAGGAGTGTGCATCCCTGGTACAAGTTGGCATTTATTCCTCTGCCATTCATCACAATTCAAGTATCCATTTAAATTGCAAAATAACAAGAAGGTGGGGAGGGGAGGAAGCACCCAGGCAGCCATTGGCTTAACCACTTTCTGTTTCATATATTGAATTTTCTTCTTATGTGAAGATAAATAGCCGTAGCTGTCCCTGATATTTTATGTGCCGACATTTTAATCTGGGGGACTCTGGAAAATTACTCCTGGAAGCCTTATCAAACTTCTTTCTGATATATTATTCACTTCCAGAGAGGTTGATTCATTTTACAGGACATGGTAAGTACTGAGAAGGAGTTGTCTGCATATCCTGATCTGCTTTTGATTAGGGGTGTTGCAAAAGTAGTAAAATTTTAAGCTTGGCAATATAAGCAATCAGTAGAAATTTAAGCAGAATGTACAAGAAGAAAGAAAGAAATTGCTGCTTTAGAATAATGGCATGACTTAAGAAGAGGAGAAGCAGTAATTGGAGCATAACTCGGTGCCAAAGAATTTTTCTACACACTACAGGAGCAGCAGGAATTACAGCATAACTTGGTACCAAAGTTTTCTACACATTTTTTTTGTATAATGCATAGCATGGGATTAAGCTTGTTATCCGTACACTTACTATGATCTTTAAAAACTCATAGATTTCATTGCAAGTAGGAACAATAAATCTGCAGATTTTTGGAAAATGAGAGAAAATAAGAATCTTAGATTTCTCTTTCTCTTTCTCTTTCTCTTTCTCTTTCTCTTTCTCTTTCTCTTTCTCTTTCTCTTTCTCTTTCTCTTTCTCTTTCTCTTTCTCTTTCTCTTTCTCTTTCTCTTTCTCTTTCTCTTTCTCTTTCTCTTTCTCTTTCTCTTTCTCTTTCTCTTTCTCTCCCTCCCACCCCTCTTCCTCTCTTTTGAAGCAGCTACAAGTAAGCTTCATGATCACTGCTGATAAATGTAGGAAGATCCAATGAACTGAGAGGTAGATTAATGCGTTTCAAAGGCACAGATCAATAGCATTAAAAATAGAAAAGAAAAACACGACTTTTTAAAGTTGTATCTCATCTTTAAAAAATGAGACTTGCAGCTTATAATTAGCCCATGTGGCTAATAACCTTTCTTATTTGAAGAAATAGCTAAATAATGAGGCCTCGTCTGGAACTTCAAGATCTGACAGGTCTTGAAGCAGGTCAATTTGCTTATGTTTGGCTGCCTCCCTAATGACTTAAGATTATATAGAAAAGAAAGATGAGTGATTATTTTTCCTCCAGGTTCCAAAATGATTCTTCTATGAATCCTTTCAGTAAATTGAAAGATGCTAGGCTAGCAGTAACAGCTCCAGAACAGACTGATTCTTTGGATAATACTCAACATCTCTTCCTACTTCTATGTCAGATGTGTCAAACGCGCATTGTTACAGCAACATCACTTAATGTATTGGGACTTTTCCCACCTTCGCTAAACTGGGCATGGGCATGGCCAGCGCATGATGGATCTAGCCCACAGGCCATGATTTTGACAGCTCTGTTCTATATTCTTATTCCAGTAATGAAATCTCATATATTTTTCTCCTGTTAGCTTGCTTTCTAACCTGTTTAGTCACCTTATATATTTGTTGCTTTTTCTATATATTTGCCCCAATTGTTTAGATGATTTTTCCAACTCAGAGATGTGTTCTGCCGGACTCTCTGGTAGGAGCCTCCCAAAAATTCAAAGGTACAAATTTCAGACACACACACACACACACACATTTGAAAATTCAAAACAATGTTCTTTATCACAAAATTCGAAACAAAGTAAGTACTTTTTGTATTGCAAAGAGCACTCGTCCCAAAACAACCTGGTAGTTTGTACAAGTCCCTTATCAGTTCGTAAGTAGTTAGCTTGCAGCTGTGAAGAAAGTCACAGCTCTTCTTCTTCCACGAAGTGAAACACACTTTGCTGTGCTTTGGTTTCAAAGTGGTGAAAAGTCAACAAACAAAGGCCGGAGTCAGCAAGACATTCATGAAACACAAAGATCAGATAATTCTCCACAACGGCCAAACCCACACGCTGCTATTTATAGCAGCAGCACTAATTACAGCAGCCCCACCCAACCACAGGTGGCCTCATTTACTTTTGTAATAATCCTTTAGTTGTTGCTTCCTATGCATCACTCTACGCATGCGTGGCTATGTCATTAATTCTTGTTCCGAATCCAGAGATGATACAGATGATTGATCTCCTCCTGGGCTGTCTGCCAAACTCTCCTCCTCCCTGTCACTCAGGCCTCCTTGGTCAGAGGAGACTTCGTCGGCAGATTCCACTGGGAGCAAAACAAGCCTGCAGCATGTGGATGTCTCCCCCACATCCACCCGCACATTCCTTGGGGCAGGAGCTGGACCAGAGCTAACCACAACAGAGATTATAGATAATACAGGTTTATGACAATAGGACCACCTTTTTAGAATTACCTCCACTCAGTGATGGGCTCCTATGGGTACGGTCAGGTACGCAGTACCGGTAGCAAAATTTGGAGCTCCACCCCAGAACACACAATTTGCACTGAAAGATGTTGAAACAAAATGCATAAGCCATGCTCACAGTGTGGTAGTAAAAATTTTGGTAGCCCATCACTGCCTCCACCCCCCATTTCCATAAAGATATCCATCTTCTATGCAAGGAAATTATAACTTGCAACATTTAAAAAGGGAATGGAAAGGGGGGAAATTGACTTTGCTGATAATGTGCTTTGTTGTTATTCTAAACTCATTTCCTGACATATGAAGTCCTCTTCATTGAAGATTTCTTCACTGAAGACTGCAATGCTGATATAGTGACTATTTTGCTAATTCTCAGTCTAAGGCTGAGAGAGGTGTTTAGTCCAAAGTTACCGAGCTGGCTTCATTTAGTCCTTTATAGGAAGATCGAAATGCTGTTCTTCCTTGTCCAATCCAGCACGTTAACTACTACATCGCACTGACTTTCTTTATAGAATGCACACATGTGGCATGCATGGAGGATCAGGATCACACACAAGTTCCATTACATAAAATTTATTGCTTTTATTATACATGAAATTAGTCAACTAATGTACAATATTAAATTGGCACCAGATAAGAATCAGGGATGGGCTACCATTCCCGGCCCTTTCGGAATGTGCCGGGAGTGTGCCCCCGCTTTCCCCCCGGTGAGCAAGCATGCACGTGCACACGCACATGGGATTCAGCTTCTGCGCATGCCTAGAAGCCGAATCTCATGTGAGCATGTGAGTGCGCTTTCTGGTTTTTTTTCACTTCTGCGCGCGCGAAAAGAACCCAGAAATAGGCAAAAAGGTAAGTGCCTGCTTGCTGCTGCCTGCTGCTGTTTGCTCCCCCACCACCCGCTTTTTGCCATTCGCCCCACGCAGCGGCTTTCCCACCACCACCTGTTTGGTGCTATTGGCCCTGCTCGCCTCTTGCTCTTGGGGCGAACAGCAATAGTGCAGCTGGTGGTGCTGAGATGGTGTGAGAGATGAGCAAAGGGTGAATGGAGGTGAACAGCGGCAGCATGTGTGGTGGTGGTGAGCCAGCATGAGTGTGGGCAGTGGTGGTGAGCCAGCATGAGTGTGGGCGGTGGTGGGGAGCTGGCGCAAGCACGGGTGGTGGTGGGGAGCCAGTGCAAGAGATGAGTGAGGGGCTTGTGGTGCGGGAAGGCAGCGCTTGTGGTGGGGGAAGGGAGGGCTCACGATGGGAGAAGGAAGGGCTTGCAGTGAGGGAAGGCAGTGCTCGTGGCAGGGCAGGGCAGGTGTAGGTCCAGGGAAGCACTGGTTGTGCGTACACGCCCTGTGGCACCAACAGAGCTAGGCTACGCACTACATTGCCGCCACCGGAACCACGTTCCCCCACCCCCACCCCTGGAGTTAATCTAATTAAAAGAGGGTTTGGATTTAAACCATTTGTTGGACATTATGACTCCAGGCATCAGCAAGGCTGATGACGTGCTTGACTCTGTCCCTTCTCTTACAATGTGTATTAATAACAACAAAAGCACTAACCCTCCCGTTGCCTTTTAACATATTGTTAATCTTTTTCATGTTACCCTTATTATAAAAATAGGAGTCTATGAGATGGGCAGTTCTATAAATAAATAAATGAATGAATGAATGAATGAATGAATGAATGAGTGAGTGAGTGAGTGAGTGAGTGAGTGAATGAATGAATGAATGAATGAATGAATGAAGAAATAAGTAAATGAATAAATACTTTCCCCTTGTATATACAGTCAGCCCAGTTCCATGCAATCCTAATGTAACCATAAATGAAATCTGGACTATCCGATCTGGAATTGTTCCATGCTCATCAGAAAGAAAATAGTTCTTTTGCAAAGCCTTTGAAGTACACACTTCGACTTTGAAAGTTAAGTATGCTTACCTGCATTAATTAACTTTGAAGTTAGTAAGGGTATATTTGTGCTTTGCTTATGTACTGATGTCACTACATCCAATACATCTCTACAGTGTTGTACAACTTGGCATATATAGAATTTGGCATAAGAAGCTCATAGCAAAAATTGCTTCCATTTATAAAAAAGGAAATGAACCATTGCCTCTAGAGTCGGGAGAAATTTATATAGGCATTGGAGGTGAAAAAAAGTTGTAACATTCCCAGAGCCATTGAGCAGATTTGGAAGCAATTTCATTACATTCAGTCCAAGCGTCACATTCCTGTTCAGACCTGGAAAAGAAATGCACATTTGCTCTTGAAGCCAATTGCCCATTCTTTGTGATGCATTTTGGCTCCAGCGGTTTTATAAGAACTTTCTTCTGTTTATTGCAATAGCTTGCTTGAGCTGAAAAGACTTGATCCATTTTCTTTCAATTGTGATCTTGATCCATTTTCTTTCGGTTGTGGCAGGAAATGCTCACTGACTTTATTAGATTTTTGCTTGAAAAGGTCTTTATCTCTTTTGCAAGATTCTTTCAGCTCTGAAATATTGGGCACTCCTTCAATCTATTGGCTTAGCTAGTTCCTTTTATTATTGCCATTCTAAACTATTTGAAAGCCTATCTTTCAAAAAAAGACATTTGGCAGAGGAGTTGTGATTGAGGCTATCCTTTCTGCCATATTGGACTCTTTCACGGTTCTTTGGAGGAAAATCCCAAGATAAATGGTGTTCAATTATTGCTGATGAGATTGACAGAGAGAGAAAATCTGAAATGATGTATTAATTTCAGTGCACAATATAAGGCTACATATATCTTTATAGAAGTGTCCTTTGAAATCAGCAAAGTGGAGTCAATGACTGCTTTACTGTCATTGGACTGAGACATAAAAGATTGAACTACCCAATGGATGTGTGAATGATATCTACTTACACCAAATGGATTGAAATAAATTGATTAATGGGACAGCCCTCCCTGTAAAGCAACAGGAATTAACAGATGTACATTTATTTATTTTATTTTATTAATTAGACTTCTATGCAGCCCTTCTTGAAGCGACTCAGGGCGGCATACAATATTGTAAATACTGTACAAACAATATATGTGGAAAAAAAATGCATTTAAAAAAAAAAAAGAAATGTACAAAGTTAGCAGAAATTCTAAAAACCCCATGTACAGTCATCCACATTGATCCAATTCATTCACAACATCGGTCAGAGACAATCTCGTCACTCATGAGACCCATGTCTGCCAATAGAGGTAGGTTTTCAGAGTTTTCCGAAAGACTAGGAGGGAGGGCATGGTATGTATCTCTGGAGGGAATTCATTCCAGAGGGCCTGGGCCACCACAGAGAAGGCTCTTTCCCTAGGCCCTACAGATGACATTGTCTGGGTGACGGGACCTGCAGAAGGCCGACTCTGTGGGACCTAACCTGCTGCTGGAATACATGAGGCAGCAGACAGCTTGTAAATAGTCTGGTCCTAAGCCATGTAGAGCTTTGTAGGTCATAACCAGCTCTTTAAATTGTGCCCAGAGACCAATTAGCAACCAGTGCAGTTCACGGAGCGATGTTGAAATGTGGGCACAACTTGGAAGCCCCACAAATGTGCACCTGCATTGAGCACAGTCCCCAAACACTCTTCAGAAGCAGCCCCATGTAGAGAGCATTGCAGTAATCGAACCGCGTGGTGATAAGGGTGTGAGCGACTGGGAGAAGTGACTCCCTGTCCAAATAAGGCTGCAACTGGCGCACTAGGCATACCCGTGCAATTGCCCCCCTCTCCACAGCCGAGAGATGGTCTTCTAAGCTCAGCTGTGGATCGAAGAGGATGCCCAGGTTGCAGACCCTCTCTGAAAGGGGCAAGGACTCCCCCCCCCCAGGGTGATGGATGGACAGATGGAATTGTCCTTGGGAGGGAAAACCCACAGCCATTCTGTCTTGTTGGGGTTGAGTCTGAGCCTATTAACACCCAGCCAGACCCTGACAGCCTCCAGACACAGGCATTTGCAAATTGGTCTGCTAGGAAATCAGCATTCATGGCCACACATAGTATATATTTTATACTGTGATACTCTGCTTATTTTGAATAAACAATTAAAAATAAAAAAATGTCAAGATTAAGTTATCTGATTTTGAATTCATCATAAGAACTTGCCCTAAGTTCTAAATGTCAGGCATCTTTCAAATCAAGTCTAAACACTTTGAGGGGCAAACAAAATCTCCCCTACTTTTCTAATAATTTTTCAGTTTCTGCAAAATAAATATTAATGTGGACAATGAAGTTACTAATTTGGAAAGTTCTTTCACAGATAGAGGGAAATCTGCAATGATGTATTACTACCCCTGTTATTATTTTACCCTCTCAGAAGTCGCTACAAGAGAGGTGCTCCACTATCCCATCGTGAAAATACATACTGTACATTGCAGATATTTAGAATGCAATGGGCATCAATTTTAGAAACATTTTCATTGTAGGTTATCTCCTCATAAACAGATGTTTTTTTTAATTGGAGCCTACAGCTTGACTACATTTCTCATTTTAAAAATTGCAAACTTTTAGATAACCAAATTGGGTTGGTGAGAGATACATAATTTGCTTGCTGCCTCTGAACTGTTCACTTCCTACTGGTATTGCTCAAAAATGATGTTTATATTGCATATCATATAAGAAACATTTTGGTGTAATAGTTAAATCAAAAGGGTAGGAATTGGGAGATTGAATTCTAGTTCTGTCTTAGGCCCAAAATCAGCTGGGCATTCTTGGACTAGTCTCAGCCCTAGAAAGGAGGCAATGACAATTGAAAAAAACTGCATGTGTGTATGTATGTGTGTTACATATTGTTGTGTACACTCCTGTTCAGTTTGGAGAAAAGGGGAAACCCCGATTCGGCTCCTCGCTGCTGCTGCGCTACCGAGCAGATCAGCTGCTGGTTGGCCGAAGGAACCTTCCCTGGGTCTTCCCGGCCGCCCACGCAAAGGGGAAACCCCGGCTCCTCGCTGATGCCCGCCGCTCGCCCGCCTGCCAGCAAGAGGGGGAAGACCCAGGGAAGGTTCCTTCGGCCGCCCAGCAGCTGATCTGCTCGGTAGCGCAGCAGCAGCGAGGAGCCGAATCGGGTTTCCCCTTTGCGTGGGCGGCAGGGAACGCAAACTCCACCATCTACGCATGCGCGGCCATAGAAAAAAAGGCCGCACATGCCGCAACCCTACATCGCGAAAAATCGATTATCCATAGAAAAAAAGGGCGCACATGCCGCAACCCTACATCGCGAAAAATCGATTATCGCGAGGGGTCTTGGAACGGAACCCTCGCGATAATAGAGGGATCACTGTATTCATTAAAATTGGTTTCAATGTGCTGTATTTTCCATTTTACCAAATTCTCTTCTCAAAATAGTTCTATGTATATAGTACAACTATGGCTTTTCCTCAAGTAGTCCATGCCAGTTGAAAAGTTTGTAAATATAATTCCAATTGGACAAGTTCTTTGGGTTAAATGGACTGATGTACCTTAAGCTATACCTTGAGCTATGTCAGGAATATTGCTATGATTTTTTTAAATGCTTTTATTTATTTGTTTTGTCAAGTACATATTGTTGTTATACAAAATAATAATATTTATATACATGATACTAGTAAAAGAGAAACATTAGGACAGGGGATGGAAGGCACTCTGGTGCACTTATGCACGCCCCTTACTGACCTCTTAGTAATCGGGAGAGGTCAACAGCAGATAGTCTAAGGGTAAAGTTTTGGGAGTTAGGTGATGATACTATGATTAATAATAAGGGTTTTTAGTTTAGTGGTTTTATTAAATTGGATTGTTACATGTTGTTTTTTATCATTGTTGTTAGCCGCCCCGAGTCTGCAGAGAGGGGCGGCATACAAATTGATTAATTAATTAATTAATTAATTAATTAATTAATTAATTAATTTGCTCTCCCTTAATTTCAACCAATGCAGCTTGAATTTTCAGTCACAATGACTTTGTTTCAAAAGAAAAAAAATAGTACATTATCCAGCCATAGTTGCGCCGGACAGGGAATGAAACTCGAACACAAGAGCTGGATGAAAAATGGGTCACTTTATTGATTACAGTAATAGACCTGTAGAGGGTGCTAAATGGGGTGAAAAATCCTGAACAAAACATACTTGGGCAACCAATGGGCAAACTCCTAGCTTGGTAAGGGTGAAGCGAGCCCCGCCTTCACCCAAATTGAAAGCCACGCCCAGCATGTGGGAGGGCTCACCTCCATGACCAGGAACCGGAAGTGACGTAGATGAGCCCCAAGTGCTCCTCCCTCCCACCACTCCGTCCGTGGAGGAGGCATGAGTTGTGAGACGAAGGAGCCCATCACCTTTTAACAGATGCCCAAGGGAGAACACACGGTTGCAACTGACACCCTTTCCACCCCGTTTTTGCCAATAGTGACCAAATAAAGAAAATTCAATCAACCTATTTACAACGATACACCCCCTAACCCAATAAAAACCTCACACCTGACCAGGATGGAGAAGGCGAAAAAACAATCTGAAATAAAGCTTCCAGACTGCCAAAAATTTCTTCTCGGCCCCAAAGGGCGACCTCTGCCAGACACCCTGGATAGAGCGGAGGGTGGGTGGGTGACCGATCTGGAGGGCGAGCAGGGAGCAAAGGGGCGAGGGCGAGGGGTGCAGAGCCTGAAATATCCCTCCCCTCGCTCCCAGCAGCCCCTGCGAGCCAACCACAGCTCGTGGTGGCTCAGGCGCTTGGCGCCCCGCCAATCAGCTGGGAGGCGGCGTCCTGCCCCTCCCAGCTGCGACGGACTTCCAGCCGGGGCGATTCTTCCCCCGGCTGGCCGGGCAAGCTGTTTTGCTGCTGAAAGCAGCGCGTGGGTGCGCCTGTGCTCTGCGCAGGCGCGTCCAGCTGGGAGGCGGTGTTCTCGCCCCTCCCCGCCAGCGCAACTATCGGCCGGGCGAAATCGCCTGGCCTCTTAATTGCGCCGGACAGGGAATGAAACTCAAACACAAGAGCTGGATGAAAAATGGGTCACTTTATTGATTACAGTAATAGACCTGTAGAGGGTGCTAAATGGGGTGAAAAATCCTGAACAAAACATACTTGGGCAACCAATGGGCGAACTCCTAGCTTGGTAAGGGTGAAGCGAGCCCTGCCTTCACCCAAATTGAAAGCCACACCCAGTGTGTGGGAGGGCTCACCTCCATGACCCGGATCCGGAAGTGACGTAGATGAGCCCCAAGTGCTCCTCCCTCCCACCACTCCGTCCGTGGAGGAGGCATGAGTTGTGAGACCAAGGAGCCCATCACCTTTTAACAGATGCCCAAGGGAGAACACACGGTTGCAACTGACACCCTTTCCACCCCGTTTTTGCCACAGCTGGGGGTCAGATCTCTATCTTGGTCCCCAGCTCCCTCCCTAAGCCTGCACCAGCTCCAGCAGGCCCCTCTGCAGGTCTGTCAAGAAGATGTCATTGCCAACATCTGTCAAGTGTACCCCATCTGGTCTGTAAAGATCGGGAATATGAATGCGAATGTCCGGGTGCCTAATTATAAATCCCTCTTCGGCCAAAATTAGTTTCCCAATTTCTTTATTAACTTGAATCCTTTATTTGTCAATCGCTCTTGGATGCTGTGCAAACCTCCAAACCTTGCGAGGCAGGATCCAAGACCACACCAGCTGCGTGCTTGGCCACCACTTCCTTATGACCTTAAGGTCTTCACCAGCTTGGGCCACCAGTGCCAAGCCCTTCAGCAGTCCAAGGTCATTGCCACCCAAGTGCAACACCAAAACACCAGGCTCAGCCCTTCCACGGCTCCAGCCACTCAGCAGTGGGAGGAGTCCATCCCAACGCAGCCCTCTTCGTCCCAGCCACTCCACTTTCGCATGGCGACTTAACGCCAACTGTGTTCCCCAATGGGATGTTGCAGCTCTTCTGCCAGCCCAGAAAATCATACTGTGTCCACACAACAGCATTGTGGGCGGCCTCACGGGCATTTCCTTCACCCGTCGTACAACACACCGTGGAGCTGGGCCAGGACCTAGAACAATGAGAAAAAACAAAGCAGGTTTAATTACCGGGCAAAGCAGATGTCTCCATTGCTGTCCTTATGTATCCTTTGAAAGCCGAAGATTTCCACCTGCCTATGTCCTGGATCTGGCTCGCCGGGAGCCCCAACGTAGCCGCTGTTGATGCGGCCCCAATCCGGAATGAGTGTGTCCCAAATAGCTGGGGGTCCAAACCAATACCTGATAGGGCCTTTTTGGTGATGGTCCAGAACTGATATATCGTTAAAGGTGCCATATTCTGGTGACAAAAAAGGTAACCTTCCTTGTCTCCTCTTGCTTCTAGAAAGCTTATTAAAGTCGAGACAGGACATATTTCCTTAACTCCGGCTGCCGAGAGGTGGACCACCTTGCCTTTACCCAATTGGTCTGTCTTGGAGAATCTTAAGTGTAGCGACACCATATCGTTGGCAATAGACAGGTCCTTGGCCTGAAATGCTCTTAAGGATGCATCATTGCGGGAAGAGGCGAGGGCCTCGCTGACTCTAAAAGCCCCGAAAAACAGTATGGAAGCTACCGCCCGAAGCAGGTGTGTTTCGTAACCTGAGGAACATAACAACTCCCACTGCCGAGAGATCCTCACTAACTGGGCAACAGAAAGCGGATTCCTTTGGTCAACCTTTCTTGGCACCTGCTCCCTGGACCATCCCTCCAGCATCTTTCTAACTCTGAACTCCCTGGTTGTATCTAGGAAGACATTAGCTTTTGCTAGAAATGCCAAACCAGCCAATTTGCCACGTATTGTCCTGGGAGCGCACCCTGCTTGGTGCTTCTCAACACAGAATTCCAGCAGGTGTTCTACCGGAATGGGCTAGCTCTGCGTGTGTCCTCTGCCCTGCCTGAAAGCCCAGAACTCCTCACCTGCTTTGAAGTATGCTTGTCTGGTGCCAGGAGCCACCGACATGCTTACCGCTCTGTTGACCTCAAGTTCCCAAGCTGCCACAGGTGAGGTGGGACGTTGTGTGAAGACTGCTGCGCATCCGGTGCCATCTCCCGAAACCTGGCCAGCTGTCCCCGTGATAGAGCGTCAGCTAGGCCATTCTCCACACCCGGGACGTGACGGGCCATGAATAAAACATTGATTTTGAGGCACCTGCTAACAAAGTGGCGAACTAGACGCATCACGCGTTCGCTCTTGGATGACAATGAGTTAATGACGTGTACTACGGCTAGGTTGTCACACCAGAACAAGACAGTTTTATTCCTAAACTCTTCCCCCCAGATCTCAACAGCCACTACAATGGGGAAAAATTCTAGGAATGTCAGATCCCTGCAAATGCCTTTTTCCCGCCATTCCAGAGGCCAGGGGGATTGGCACCATTGGTTTGACAGGACAACCCCAAAACCGACCCCCCCCCCCTGCAGCATCTCAATGGACCTGTAGTTCAGCTTCCAACCTGCGTACCTCTCTCCAAAAGGAAACCCCATTGTGCTGGTCAAGGAATTGTTTCCACACTCGCAGATCTCTCTTGGCCCCCAGGCTGATTCTGGTCCTATGGTGTGGCTTCTTAAGCCCCTTGGCTGCTGAAAAAATTCTCCTGGCAAAGGCCCTGCCCGGGGCTACCACCCTACACGCAAAATTCAACAAGCCAGAGATCTCCTGTAATTGTTTCAACTTCACTTTTCTAGCTGTCAATACTCTCGATATCCTATCCTTGAGCTTAATCAATTTATCTTGGGGAAGCCTGCAAGTTTGGGCCACAGAGTCTATTTCAATACCGAGGAAAATAATAACAGGAGAGGGCCCTTCCGTCTTTTCGCCCGCGAGGGGTACACCCAGATCAGTGCACAGAGCCTTAAAAGCATCCATTAACCATTTACATTGGGTGCTCTCAGCCGGGCCGGCCATCATAATGTCATCTAGGTAGTGGACAATGGAATCAGAGCCCGTCCACTGCTTGTGTGCCCATTCAAGAAATGAACTGAAACGCTCAAAGAGGGAACATGAGATTGAACAGCCCATGGGGAGGGCCCTGTCAATATAGTATCCACCTTCGAAGCGAAACCCCAGAAGATCAAAATCATCGGGGTGGATGGGTAACAGCCGAAAAGCGGATTTGATGTCACATTTGCCCATCAAAGCACCCATCCCACAACGACGGACCATTCTTATGGCCTCGTCAAACGAGGTGTATTTTACCGAAGACATTGCTTCTGGACTGAAGTCATTTACTGACTCACCCGGGGGGAATGACAAATGATGAATCAGCCTGAACTCGCCTTTGGCTTTCTTGGGCACTACCCCTAGTGGGGACACTCTGAGATTCTTCAATGGGGGAGACAGGAATGGGCCAATTACTCGACCCTCTTTTACTTCCTTGCGTATTTTATTGCGGACAACATGTTCCAATCCTCTAAAAGACCTTAAATTGTTTGCCACAAATACTTTCCTGGGGCCCTGGTATGGTATCCTGAACCCCTCTTTAAAACCCAAAATTAACTCATTTGCGTGATCCGCAAACCATACCCCCGCAGCCAGAGTGCAAGGCGTGACAATTTAATTGGGCTGGGTCCCTTTTCATTGATTTTGCGGGTGGGCTCTGTTCCCCGCTGACCCGTCCTGATTAAATTTCCCAGACCTATGTCTGGAACATGCATGCGTTGCATGCCTTCCCCCGCAGTTGGAGCACACATGGCGGTATTTGCATTGTTTCCGGCTGCACACGCCTTTGCCGCTGAATTCATAACAAAGCAGGGGTGTCCGAACCCCCTGCCCCGTCCAGTGGCGGGGTGCTGCCGGTGTGTTATTTTTTGCCAGCATAAGATGCCCACTCTCTGTGCGCTCGCCCTTGCGGGGGGGGCATGAATGCGTTACATGAGTCCATAAATCATTGACCATCCCATCCCATGATAGTCTTTTGTCTATTGCGGCCCGCATACGAAACATTTCATCATATTGAAGCCAGGCCGGGCCATCATATTCGTAGTGGGTCTTTACAATCGTGTCCATGTATTTAAGCATGGCTTTGGCCTGGTTAGGTTCTTTCTCTAATTTAACATAAAAATAGGTCATGAACCCATATAACCAGGAGCTAATGCTTCTGTCCACCTTTGTCTTTTTTTGTTTCTCTGTGCCCCCCTCTTCCTCTTTTTCCTTTTTGGGGACCTCCCTGTTCAGTAAAGAGAACACATCCACGTATTCCCCCCTCCAAATTCTCTCCTTCACAGTGGGGTGAAGATGAAACCCGAGCATCGTGGGAGAGTAGTTCCAGGCCGAGGGGGAAGTTTCTGCCTCCCCCCCTGACTGGGTGTTTGCTTGTGCCCCGCTCTGAATTGCCATGATCGGGGTTGGGGCTGGCGTACTGATGCCTTGGGGGCCCCCCAAGTTCGTCACCCCAGTAAAAATGCCTGCAGGCTGTGACCCTGTGCCTTGCCCACCAGACCAAACCCTGTTGCAAACCAAGTCAGTGTTCGAGATCGGTGTGGTGCTGCTATACTCACCCACTGGTAGTGCCACTCTGCCTTGTTCCCCCTGCTGGTTCGCTGGGAGCCCGCCTGATGCCATAGGAGGCTCTGAAGTTCCACTGGTGCCCGCTGATGTCCCGGCTACATTCTGGGATGTAGGTCCAGCACCTCCTCCTGATGCTTGGTTGCCCCCGGCTCGCATCCAATTTTCCATCACATCCATGCGGTCTAATATCTTAGAAAGTAAATTATTGTTGAGACCTTCACCTTCGTTTCTCCCACTATTGCTACCCGTAGCCGTTCTGGCTACATTGGCTTCTTTAGCCTTTTGCGTAGGAACCGCGCTACGTTTGGGGCGGGATATGGCCTGAGGCTCCACATTCTTTCTCTTATCCTTTCGTGGAGCCATGAATGCCAATACTATCAACACTTACTTAAATTGAAAATGTATCCTATAATACAGTAAACATGACCGTAAAGCCAATGGCTCTGAATAGGTAATAAATTAACTTAGCCTAAGTAACAATGCCTCAATACTAAATCAAAGAAAACAAAGCCTTAGGCAGGTAACCCCCTTTTTTTCTTTTTTTCTTTTTTTTTTTAAAATTAAATGTATATATCTAACCACCAGGAAATTGCCCTTTACGCACCCAAAACGATGTGGTCCACGATAAATGAGAAAGTAATGCAAGGCAACACCCAAATGAAAGCAACAAACTGTTGAATTACTGGAAAAATTAACAATGCCGGTAATAAAAGGCTATGGCTCAGCTAGTAATGTGCTAGTAATCTGGCCTAATTGGCACTGGTTTAAACTTGCCTTATCCTCGGTTAAATTAGCCCCACAGAGGAGACTATTGCCTCAATTAAGCAATTAAAGTATAATTGTTTAAATATATATATATAATAAATTTAAAGTTCACTTAATTTAATAATTCTTAAGATTATGCAAATTCCAAAAGGTAACTTCAGCTTGGTTTGTAAAAAGACCCTTCCAGAAAATAAAACGTATAAAATTAAAAACTATAAACAGGCTAAACCTGCTAATAATCACCAATCAAATTCTAGGGGAAGGAGGGGTATTTGTAACAAAGCACAAAAGATGCAAATTCCACCAACGAAACAAAAAACACCGGGCAGACTCAAACACAAGAAAAACAAGGCTAATCAAATTAGCTTGTACCGAATAATTAACTACAAAATTAAATTAGCTGCAAAACAGAAACCAGAGAGTCAACCCCCCCCCCCCCCCAGCTACTTGCAGCCACGAGCAATGGCGACGAGACGTCCTCCGGTGATCCTGATTTCCTCTTTTTTGATCCGAAAGGCTGCAGGCAATTCCGGAGCTTCCGAGGGCAATCCTGGTTAAAAGGCTAATCCTGCTAATAACCACAATTAAACTTCTTAAAGGACCACAAGGTAAATTTTTCCAATGCAAACACAAGTGTTAACCCAGTAGCTTAACTTAATTAAACTCTAAAAGAAAAGTAAAAGAAAACCAAGAGCCCAACACCACCCAGCTACTTGCGGTCACAAGCAATGGCGGCGCGACGTCCTCCGATGATCCTGACTTCCTCTTTCCCGCGAAAAGGCCAAAGGTGACTCCGGAGCTCAGAGGACAATCTGGACCGATCTGGAGGGCGAGCAGGGAGCAAAGGGACGAGGGCGAGGGGTGCAGAGCCTGAAATACTCCTCCCCTCGCTCCCGGCAGCCCCTGTGAGCCAACCACAGCTCATGGTGGGTCAGGCGCTTGGCGCCCCGCCAATCAGCTGGGAGGCGGCGTCCTGCCCCTCCCAGGTGTGACGGACTTCCAGCCGGGGCGATTCTTCCCCCGGCCGGCCGGGCAAGCTGTTTTGCCGCCGAAAGCAGCGCGTGGGCGCGCCTGCGCTCTGCGCAGGTGCGCCCAGCTGGGAGGCAGTGTTCTCGCCCCTCCCCGCCGGCGCAACTATCGGCTGGGCGAAATCGCCTGGCCTCTTAATTTGCTTTACAAAGGAAAGAAAGAAAGAAACTTTATTCTAAAATGTAGTAAACACATGTTCAGATGGCTTTATAACTCACATCAATAGATGCTTCCTATTAGAAATGAATTAGCCTGCATACTGCAAGGGAAGGGATTACATTGGCTATGGGGGATGCATAAGTACCCATCTGTGAATTAATTGAGGCTGCCCTTAAGTCACCCTTATTGAAATACTACCATTATGGTCACAGAGTCATTTCATATCTTCCTATCATAATGCTGAACATTATGCTCTCCCATGAGCCAAATAATTGGTGAAGGTCAAGGTCCTTGTTCTTCTTCTGAACAATATTTGGGCAAAAAAAATTATACTGTTAGTATAGCCGTTCAAAGGGTATTTGCTATACATTCCATTTGAAGCATCATTTTAAAGAGGAAAAGAGACTGAATGCAAATTAATCCCTCTGTCATTGTAATGCAATTCTTAGTTGATATTTGGTAGGCATCAGTTGTAAAACATCTGTGCATACAGTTGGAGGCATGCACAAAGGGCCTAAGAAAAATATTTCACTTCTAGATTCCACATCTTCCTGCCTTGTGGAGGAAAAGCAAAAGAAGGGGAACGTAGTGAAGATTTCATAAAAGTAATAGCTCCCGGTGTGCACCTTCAATTTTCTTGGTTATCTTACAGAACTGGGGTTTTTTTTTTCCTGGTGACATCCTACCAAGTCTATAAACTGGGATTTTTCTGCTTAGCACTGACCCCATTTATTATTATTATTATTTATTATTTATTGGATTTGTATGCCGCCCCTCTCCGCAGACTCGGGGCGGCTAACAACAATGATAAAAACAGCATGTAGAAATCCAATTAATAAAACAACTAAAAACCCTTATAATAAAACCAAACATACACACAAACATACCATGCATAACTTGTAATGGCCTAGGGGGAAGGAATATCTTAACTCCCCCATGCCTGGTGGCATAAATGAGTCTTGAGTAGTTCTAATCTCCGGGGGGAGTTGGTTCCAGAGGGCTGGGGCCGCCACAGAGAAGGCTCTTGCCCTGGGGCCCGCCAAATGACATTGTTTAGTCGACGGGACCCGGAGAAGGCCAACTCTGTGGGACCTTATCGGTTGCTGGGATTCGTGCGATAGCAGGCGGTTCCGGAGGTAATCTGGTCCAATGCCATGTAGGGCTTTAAAGGTCATGACCAACACTTTGAATTGTGACCGGAAACTGATCGGCAGCCAATGCAGGCCATGGAGTGTTGAAGAAAGGTGGGTGAATCTTGGAAGCCCCACGACAGCTCTCGCGGCTGTGTTCTGCATGATCTGAAGTTTCCGAACACTTTTCAAAGGTAGCCCCATATAGAGAGCGTTGCAGTAATCGAACCTCGAGGTGATGAGGTGATGATTTAGTATTTTGAGATCAAAGTTCATGTCCTGCTATGTGCTCCTCAAAGTTTAGGGATATTGCATGCTTGTTGTGCTATATCGGGGGTGTCAAACTCAATTTCATTGAGGGATGCATCACAGATGTGTTTGACCTTGGGGTCGGCATGGCCAGGGAGGATGTGGCCAGCTTGACATCACTTGTTTTGGAGGCATCTGTAGTGACAACTACAGTTCATCTGTAGTGAACTCTGCCAGTGAAAACGGGCTCCTAAGCTCCATTTTCAGCTGCGACGGCCTCCTGCCACCCTCTGCCAGTGAAAATGGAGCTTAGGGGGTCTGCATGTGCCCCCCCGAGCTCTGTTTTTACTGGCAGAGGGTGGCAGGAGACAGCCACAGCTGAAAATGGAGCCTGGGAGGGCTATGCAGTCTTCTCAAGCTCCATTTTCACTTGCAGAGGTAACTTTTTCTGTTTCTAGGGTGGCCTTGTGGGCCAGATCTAAGCATCTCACAAGCCCAGGATCTTCAACAAACCATAATAATAATAAAATGTACATGCTGCTTTACTCTTTAAATTTTTTAAAATTAATTTTAAATGTTAAAACATACAAACTACATACATACAACATAAAAACAGTGTCCTGTGAAGGTGCGCCCATCACCTGACAACATATATAAATACCCCACCACCAATTGGAGGGTCTGTACTAACATCTGCTTTACTCCAAGTGCTGCTTTACTTCAGGTTTGGACAGTTATGTGCTACCCCTCCTCTTATTCCGAGAGGAGAATGGGGAAGGGGAAGGGAGAGGAGTATCAGGAAACCTAACAACAATGTAGATTTTGATAGCTATCTCACACAAGGAACAGGGACAGATATGAAACTGTCTCATTGATCTCCATTTAGTCAAGCAAGCAAGCAAGCAACAAAACAAAGGGGGAAAAAACTCTGGGAAAAAAATCACTCAATTTATTTCTATATGGCCAACTGAGGCATGTCATTACATTCTGATTCTCTTGCTCTTTAAAAAGGCAAATCCTACTTGGTTTCCTTGAAGTCTAATTGAAAATTAACACAATTCCACCAGAGAGTTGTTGGATGAGATTCTTGTTTAAATGGTACTTGATTAAACTCATAACTAAAAGATGCTCAAGGACAAAAGTTTTGAAGATGGTAGTTTGGTATTGATTATAAAGAGAAAAATGTTTTATTACCATTCTATAATTGCCACGAGGAAGTTTCTTAAAAACAAAAGAAAAAAGAAAGAACAAATGAAATAGGAAATCTGAGGATTCATTGCATATCCTGGCAGGGATGACTTGAGCAAAATAATAGCTTTTAAAAAATGAAGAAAAAACTTACCTTTATAAGAGTCAAGGTAACAAAAACCTCTCTTTTTCTGAGATATTGTAGCTGGATATTTATGACTTTTAGCCACTTTCTCAAAGAAAATGGACTGTAGGAAGAACTGGAACTATTTGATTAGCTCCACCAAATGTGTGTATCCAAAAAGCGGCTGGAGAAGTTTTTCAAATGTCTGTATGGGAAGAATAAATTACCCAACAACTTCTCAAAGGATAGAACTTGGGTGATAGAAGCGATTGCAAAAACCACATGGGTAGAATTTTCCATTGAAATCTCTCCTTTTGGATTTGATTAGGAACTAACTCAACAGCCAAGTTGGCACAGTGGTTAGAAAGTAATATTGCAGGCTAACTCTGTATCCCAAGCCAGGAGTTCAGTCATGAGTAGCTCAAGGTTGACTCAACCTTCCATCCTTCCAAGGTTGGTAAAATGAGAACACAAATTACTGGGGGCAATATCTTGACTAATGAAGGCAAATTATTATTGTTATTATTTATTAGATTTGTATGCTGCCCCTCTCCGAAGACTTGGGGCGGCTCACAACAATAGTAAAAACAATGTCAAAGAACAAATCTAATATTAAAAAGAAACACATATAAAACCCCTCATTTAAAACCAAACAACACATACATACCAATCATAAAATATAAAAGCCTAGGGAGATGTCTCAGTTCCCCCATGCCTGGCGATATAGGAGGGTCTTGAGTAATTTACGAAAGACAAGGAGGGTGGGAGCAGTTCTGATCTCCGTGAGGAGTTGATTCCAGAGGGCCGGGGCCGCCACAAAGAAGGCTCTTCCCCTGGGGCCCGCCAAACGACATTGTTTTCTCGGCGGGACCCGGAGAAGGCCAACTCTGTGGGACCTTATCGGCCGCTGGGATTCATGCGGTAGCAGGCGGTTCCAGAGATAGTCTGGTCCAGTGCCATGTAGGGCTTTAAAGGTCATAACCAACACTTTGAATTGTGACCGGAAATTGATCAGCAGCCAGTGCAGGCCATGAAATATTGTAGAAACGTGGGCGAATCTAGGAAGCCCCATGATAGCTCTCGCGGCCTCACTCTGCACGATCTGAAGTTTTCGAACACTTTTCAAAGGTAGCCCCATGTAGAGAGCGTCCCATGTATGTGTCCCAGGATAATTATGTAGGATCCAATCTGAGTTGGTCACCAGAACCAGAGTTTTTGTCTTCTGAGTTTTCAGACTTGTGCTGGAACCCATCCAAACTTCTCTGAGGATGCTGACTCTGTAAACTGCTTAGAGAGGGCAGTAAACCACAATGAAATAGTATGCAAGTCTAATTCAGAGGTCTACTATTTTGCAACTTTATGATTTGTGGACTTCAACTCCAAGAATTCTGGGAGTTGAACTCCACAAGTCTTAAAGTTGCCAAGTTTGAGGACCCCTGGTCTAAGTGCTTGTGCTACACTGTTTTACTTCCCTCTGAAACTGGAGTTCCTTTTTCAACCTTGAAGAAGGAAATCTTACTTATGGAACTTTATTTTAATCTTCTGAAATGCTATTGAATGAAGCAACATTTACCAGGTGAATATTTATAGCAGCCTTCTGCACTTAGTTTTAGAGATATGCAAGGACTACAACTCCCATATATACAAAATGCTGGATTTTCTTTCCTTTTTTTCCCTTTTCATTTATTTTCTTTCCTTTTCTTGCTGGAGAAAGATATCAGCTGGAGAGTGTTTCCCAGATATTTTGTGCAGATGGCTGACTTTCTAAATCAATCTAATTTATCTAATTGAGTGAACAGATCACTCAAAACAATCCAGTAAGAATCAATTGTAATTACAGCAAAATCAACTAACCAACTAATTGAAGTCAGCAATATATCAAAAAGTGTTACCGTTTTAAACAGAATGCGCAAAACAGCTGCAGATGGCTTTCCCGGACAAGACCAGTATTTCTTGCATTGTACAACTATAGAAGAAAGACTGTCTGAATGCACCTTTTATTGTGACTTCGTTTTCAGTGCAGTGAAAAAGATAAATTCATCTTTATGTAGATATACCAATAGTGATACCAATAGCCCTTCATGGCATCGGACCAGAATGTATCCAGGACCGCCTTCTGCTGTACGAATCCCAGTGACCGGTTAGGTCCCACACAGTTGGCCTTCTCCGGGTCCCGTCGACTAAACAATGTCTTCTGGTGGGACCCAGGGGAAGAGCCTTCTCTGTGGCAGCCCCGACCCTCTGGAATCAGCTCCCCCGGATATTAGAACTGCCCCCACCCTCCTTGCCTTTCGTAAAGTTCTTAAGACCCATCTCTGCCGTCAGGCATGGGGGAACTGAGACATCTCCCCTGGGCCTATACATTTTATACATGGTATGTTTGTGTGTATGTTTGCTTTTAATAATGGGGTTTTTAGTGTTTTTTTAAATTATTAGATTTGTTCTTACATTGTCTTTGTTATTGTTGTGAGCTGCCCTGAGTCTACGGAGAGGGGCGGCATACAAATCTAGATAGATAGATAGATAGATAGATAGATAGATAGATAGATAGATAGATAGATAGATAGATAGATAGATAGATAGATAATGTTGTTATTTGGGTGACATGAAGACCTTCAGAATGATCACAAGTTTTTCAAATAATGGTTAGAAATGAAAGGCTCTTTTAGAAAGCTCTCACTCTTATCAGATTCTTCAAGGGGGTGGTAGCTCAGCTCCAAACCTCCTTCTGAGCCACTTACAGATACGCCAATATTAGGTAGGGCTGCTTGCTGGTGTTCTCAGTTATTTCCTCCTTGACCCATAACCCCAGATGCCTGATAATATCTGTTCCTGGGATTGGCTCAAAGATGAAGTGGACACTGGGAGGGGTTTCAAAAAGAGTGGTTTAATGTAATGCTCCAGGGCAGGAATTTCCAATTCTGCCTGTACTCTCTCTGCTATCTCTCAATGTTCCGATTAACGCGTGAAAAGAAATCAGAACTCCAAGGCAGGAACATTCTCAGAGAATGTTTATTGCACACATCATATTGGCACAGCCAGTGAAAACCAACTCTAAAAGTTTCCACAGTTACCATGTAATTAAAAGAGCAAAGGTTTCCCTCCCCAGGTGTCACAGGAAGCATTGTCCAATCAAATCAGTTGGCAGGCTCCCTCCACCACTTCTAATTCCTCCTCTTGCCACCTATTGGGATGACCTTGGTTCTGATGGGAGAGCTCTTTATTAAGTCTACAAGACAGTCTAGCTATTCCCCCCTCACCCTCCCCATGGCAACTATAAAGCAGCCCAAGATGGCTTCAACCAGGTTCGATTCAGAGTTGATGCCATCACTGTCTTCCAATAAAAGTTTGTTTTGAAATGCCGTTTGTTTCAGGAGTTCTGCTTTCTTGAGAAGGCTGACAAGAACAAGACTCCTGTTCTTTCATCCCTCCACCACCATTCTTCCTCTATCTTTTTCAGCCCTACTGTTACCTAACTGTTCTTTTTCTACTCTTGCCACCACAACCAATATTGTTTCTTCTTTTAAAGAGCTTCTCTCCTAATACAGCAAGCACTGATTCCCAAGCATAGTTCAGAAACAAACATCACACTAAATACTATATTCCATACCTTTCTAGTGGTACTTCTTATTAATTATCTTATTAGCATGTGAGATACATGCAACCGTTTGACAACTGGGACATTTTAAGATTGTGTTTTTGTCTGAAGCTCCTTTTCTTCTTGCAGATATTTAATTATAAACAGGAGCTTATACCCATCTTTCTGAGATTTTAAGCAATTCTCTTGGCATTTTTACTAACCTGTGCAATTTTGTTAGTAAAACAATTTTCCATGTATCATTCATTTTCACTTTTAAAAATAACTGGTTCTAGTTTTTCATATGTGTCATCAATGTGAAGAACCTTTTTTCATGATTCTCCTTCTACTTACTGTTGTGGTTGGCTTCAGGCCAACTCCTGTGACTGTTGATTTTGACAAAGAGCAGTGGGAGCTGTCTGTTTACAGAAGACCAGTCTGGCTGCAATACAAGTCAGACAGTGAACCCAAAGCACAGACAGGGAGAGACAGGGAGCAGGAAGGGACAGCAGAGACAGAGAGGGGAATGGATTCAGCCAGCTCCCCAGCCAGAGGTTCCTTGGAATCAGTAGGGGAAGAATTAATGAGTAACCCTATTCTGAATGCTTGGGTACGGAGAATGTTGGGAAGGCTAGAGCAGCTGCGCAAGCGTAGAAACGAATTATAAGACACAGCTGATAAGACAATGATGCTGCTGCAACCTTGATAAAAAGGGAGGGTTGGAGCGATCTGTATGGGAATTTATCATTTGAGCTTTGGAGAGAGAGAGACATTGATGCATCGTGGTTTCGTTTTGGTTTTTGGATTCCTGTGAACTTTCTGACACCCAAGCCTGAAAGTACTGTGTGGACTTGAGTGAGTAACTCTGACCCTCTGGACTAATAACTCAGCATTCTTTTGTATTCACGGAGGCATACAACCCTCTGTATATAAAGGAAACCCTTTTGTTTTATTGTTACAAGTTTGTGTGTTTGATTTATTACTTTGCTCTTGGGTGGCTAGAGGCCAGGCAGAGGCCAGGCAGAAAACTTACCCTATTTCTTCTTTATATTTTCTTTCTCCTGTAGAGTTTTGGGGTTTTAAAAAAATAACTTGATCTTCCCATAATCTTTTCCTTTGGATTTGTTATGCTATAATATCTTATTCTTCTATTCATTTAAAAAATATTCCTTACACTATTATTTAACTATAATGTCTTGTATCTTCTTCAACTTCTGTGGACATCTCTCTTTCTCTCTCTCTGTGCTTTTCCTTTCCTTTCCTTTCAAATGCCAGCAGAAATAAATTTTGCTTTCTTTTTTCCTCTAGCATTGGGAATATTTTTTGTATATTTCATCTTTCAACATTGCCCAAAACTCAGTTAAGTTTCTTCAAGTACCATATTCATCAAAATTAATCCATTAAATATATTCTTCACTTTCATCACATAATCATATGCCTTACTGCTGATGTTGTATTTTGTTGACCCTATACCTTTAGTTTAAATTATAATTTAAGAAGGAGTTTTTGATTTGAGTTGAATAGAAGAACAAGATGTTATAACATAACAAACCCAGTGTTGTGAGTGGTCCTCGGCCAACTCTGGTAATGATAGATTCTGAGGAGGATGAGCCAGGCCCATCATGGTACCCTGGGCCAGTGGGTTTGCCAGCTGATGCAGAGGATGAGGATGAAGATGAGGGAGAAATAGACATGGATGAACCTGAGGGACCACCAGAGGTGAGAGATATGCCAATGACAGTACGGTCTGATTTAAAGGAGAGGAGGAAGACTATAAGCCTTTGCTAGATGCATGCTTTAGAAGACTAAGAAAAAGACAAGAATACTTGTATGGGAAAATGAAGTAGTCTGTAGTTTGTTAACTCTAGGGAATTGTTGACCACTCCCCATAGGTATTTAAGGGTGGCTAATAGGAAATTTGGGGTGGAGTTTCAATGTTTTGTAAAAGAGTCAGTTGATGTTTGAGGTTTCAGCCAGGTTACACTAGACAACTGTTTTTCCCCTGCTAAAATCCTTGGAGAAAAAGTGCCCTGTCTGTGGAGATGATGTAAGTCAGTGAAACTGGAGACTGTTTTTCTCATAAAGGAATTCACACTTAGCTTTGATCTTCAGCAGCAGCCTAGCTGCAGGACTCTTATCTTTTAACTTCTCTCACTGAGAAGCTGTCAAGATGAAGTTACATGCATGAATTTGGCTGGTATAAATGATGCTTTCTATATAAAAAGATTGATTTGAATATTAGTGCATGGATTCCTCCTTTGTTTTCCATCTGTATAATAATAATAATAATAATAATAATAATAATAATAATAATAATAATTATTATTATTATTTATTAGATTTTTATGCCGCCCCTCTCCGAAGACTCGGGGCGGCTCACAACAAGCGATAAAACAATATTGTACAGGCACAAATCTAATATTAAGAAAAAACTAAAAACCCTATCAATTTAAAAAACCAAACAGCACATACATACCAAACATAAATTATAATAAGCTTGGGGGAAAGGTGTCTCAAATCCCCCATGCCTGGCGGTATAGATGGGTCTTAAGTAGTTTACGGAAGACAAGGAGGGTGGGAGCAGTTCTAATCTCCGGGGGGAGTTGATTCCAGAGGGCCGGGGCCGCCACAGAGAAGGCTCTTCCCCTGGGGCCCGCCAGATGACATTGTTTAGTCGACAGGACCCGGAGAAGGCCAACTCTGTGGGACCTTATCGGCCGCTGGGATTTGTGCGGTAGCAGGCGGTTCCGGAGGTATTCTGGTCCAATGCCATGTAGGGCTTTAAAGGTCATGACCAACACTTTGAATTGTGACCGGAAACTGATCGGCAGCCAATGCAGGCCACGGAGTGTTGTAGAAACGTGGGCGAATCTGGGAAGCCCCACGATGGCTCTCGCGGCTGCGTTCTGCACGATCTGAAGTTTCCGAACACTTTTCAGAGGTAGCCCCATGTAGAGAGCGTTGCAGTAATCGAACCTTGAGGTGATAAGGGCATGAGTGACTGTGAGCAATGACTCCCTGTCCAAATAGGGCCGCAACTGGTGCACCAGGCGAACCTGGGCAAACGCCCTCCTCGCCACAGCCGAAAGATGATGTTCCAATGTCAGCTGTGGGTCGAGGAGGATGCCCATGTTGCGCACCCTCTCTGAGGGGGTCAGTAGTCCCCCCCCAGGGTAATGGACGGACAGATGGAATTGTCCTTGGGAGGCAAGACCCACAGCCACTCCGTCTTGTCTGGATTGAGTTTGAGTTTGTTGACACCCATCCAGTCCCCAACAGCCTCCAGGCACCGGCACATCACTTCCACTGCTTCGCTGACTGGACATGGGGTGGAGATGTACATGCCCTTGGATGATCTCACCCAGCGGTTTCATGTAGATATTAAATAGCAGGGGGGAGAGGACCGACCCCTGAGGTACCCCACAAGGGAGAAACCTAGAGGTCGACCTCTGACCCCCCACTAACACCTGGGATAGAACACCTGAGTGAAAATATCATGGGAAGATCAAGTGATATGAAGCCAAGATCGACAGGAGCCAAGATCAACAGGAGAAGGAAAATATAAAGAAGAAATAGGTTGCGTAGTCAGCACCAAATCATGATTTTATGTCTCAATAGAGTTTTTCCATGCTTGATTGCAGAGTATACGGATAATCTGATTTCCCCATTCTCCATCTAATGATGTCAAAGAGCGGAGACATTTTTAGATTGTCAAAAGAAAGTATTTTCTATAAACATGGAATTTTCATGGATGAATTCTACTAGTCAGTCTTCTGCCTCAATTTATATACTGAAGGCAAAATGTCATATTATTGTTGATGATGTTGTACCTCTAGATGCCTTTCTCACAAGAAGTGCTATGCACTCACAAAGCATGCTTTCCCTAATCCTTTCTGAAGAGGTTAATTGGGTATCTAATTTGCTATTTAAGGTATTTCCATAAATTCTGATTGATATAATTTCTCAAACTGTTTTTCCTCTTGGAAATGCAATTACTAAACTGATTAAATTTCATATTCAAAAATAATATCATTTTAAATAATAATATTTATTTATTTATTTTTAATAATAAATAAATTTTCTAATAACTGTCCTAAATTGTCATATGATGAAGAAAGAGATAAATATTTCGAATTAATAAAAGTAGCCTCTTCCTTTTTACTTCATACTGTAAGGCAGTGTTTCCCAACCTTGACAGCTTGAAGATATCTGGACTTCAATTCCCAGAAGTCTGGGAGTTGAAGTCCAAATATCTTCAAGTTGCCAAGGTTGGGAAACACTGCTGTAAGGGGTGGATGGGTGTTCTGTCTGGGTCCCCCCAGACGCCAACACCAACCAAAAAGAGTATCCAGACACACTGGTAAAAAGCAAAGGCAGTTTATATACTGGAAAGCAAACACAGGTAACAAAAACTGTTCTTACAGACAGGAACACGATGAAGCTTCACAGAGGTTTCACGAAGGCCAGGCAATAAAACAGGATTCTTGCTGGCAAAAACAACACTGGAGATAATAAAACCCACGCCTCCCCCAAGTCTTTCAGCCTTCTAGGCCACAAGCCAAGATCAGAGATGACAAGAATCGAAGCAAGGTCACAGGACTCCCAGTTGATAACTCTCCACAAGACTGTAAGGGCGGGCCTGCCTTTTCAACCCTGCTGAGGAGAACCACACCCAAACCCAGCTGTTGCCAATTCAGGGATGGAAATATCTTTCTAATTGGCCCCTTCTTTGAGCTGCTCGTCGCTGCCTCATGTCTATTATAGCCTGTGCGTCTTCATCCAATGAATCCAGGCTATTAGCTGGGGAGAGGCCTCCACCGGGGGTTTCAGGCTGCTCTCCCTCCTCCTCTTCCTGACGTTCCTCTCCCCCGTCTGCCTGGTCCTCCCCCTCCTGGTCACTGTCCTCCTCCTCTGGGCATGGATCCAGCAGAGCTCCAGCCGGTCCCTGAGGAGCCTCAGGCTGAATCACAACAATAGGTATACAAAGAAAAAGAGTACAGTACAGTATTTGCAACCCGATACCATGGAGTGCTTGATAAATCTTATTTCTGCAGAGAGTTACACAAATGCATTTAACTCATTTATGGAACAAGTTTATCTTGTCAGAGCTATGAGTTATGCTGTTGAATTCCACTATAGCACACTGTGGCTTTGAGAACCCAGATAACAAAGGAGCATGAGTAATACAAATCTCTTTCTTTAAAGAAAGACACTGCATTTCCTTCATCCTCTCAACTTTTTTCTGGTAATGTAATTCTTGAAAATGCTTCTGAAATAACTCCAAATTTCTAGGCGATTTGAAAGAGCCATAGCAGCAAGCTGAAAGTTCTTTATTCACTCAGCTAATGAAAAGTTGCCAATTTGTGCTCAAATTGGAGAATTTGTAAGAATAAATAGCTCTGCTGGATAATATTTACTTGAGTACTCCAGGCAAACGCCATCAAACACAAGGTCACAAAAAAAAATATTTCCTTTGACCATTTGAATGTAGTGTTAAATTAAAAGTAAAATTATCCTCCATCTGTCTGGTTTGCTCTTATATAGTCAATGGTTCACACACTTGATCCATTGTGCTCTACTTTCTGCTGATGTGACATTGTTTTCTCTCAGTGTGATGCTGAAGCAAATAAAAATAAAAGATTTGGACATCCAGATCTTAAACTTTAAATGAATTCTATTTAACAACTGGATCTGAATCTCTGTAAATTCAAATGTGTATAGATACATCTGTATCATCAGTGAAGGGCTACCAAAAATTTTACTACTACACTGTGGGCGTGGCTTATGCAGGACGCCCTGCATTTTCATTCAACATCTTTCAGTGCAAAATGGATGCTCTGGGGTGGAGCTCCATTTTTTCTACCCCACTGCGTTCCCCCACCATCCGGGTAGTAGCCTACCCCTTTGTATCACAATAAGCAACTTAATCTTACTAACCAGGTTTAGCCAATTCCATTATCTACATGATTCACATTTACATGATTCTACATGATTCACACTGTTCTGCCGGGCTCTCTGGTGGGACAAATTTCAGACACACACACGTTTGAAAATTCAAAACAATGTTCTTTATCACAAAAGTCAAAATAAAAGAAGCACTCTTTTTGTATTGCAAAGAGCACTCATCCCAAAACAATCTGGTAGTTTGTATAAGTCCCTTATCAGTCCTTAAGTACTTAGCTTGCAGCTGTGAAGAAACGTCACAGCCCTTCTTCTTCCACGAAGTGAAACACACACACACACTTTGCTCTGCTTTGGTTTCAAAGGCATGAAAAATCAACAAAGTCCAGAAAAAAGCAACACACGATTCCCGAAGAACTGCAATCAGATACTCTTCCACAACGGCCAAACCCACACGCTGCTATTTATAGCAGCAGCCCTAATTACTGGAGCCCCACCCAAACACAGGTGGCTTCTCTTATTTCCAGTAATATGTCCTTACTTGTTCTCTTCTACGCATAATTCTGCGCTTGCGTGGGTCCAAGATGTCTTCATCCGAATCAATGGAAGATAATGGAGATTGACTGCCTGGGCTGTGTGCCAAGCCCCCCTCTTCCAAGTCACTCCCACCCTCTTCTTCGTCCAAGGAAACTAAACTCTGAACTGACTCTGTCGGCAATAAAACAGGCCTATGACATGTTGAAGTTTCCCCTGCATCCACCTCCACATTCCCTGGAGCAGGAGCTGGGCCAGAGCCAACCACAACACACACATACACATTCATACATTCCTATTCTACATTTATGAGATACTCTTTCATCTCTGTGAATTCAACCATCACTCAATTGAGTTTATTTTATTTATTTATTTATTTATTCATTCATTCATTCATCCATTCATTCGTTCATTCATTCATTCATTCATTTATTTATTTTGTCCAATACACAATGAGGGTTTTAGTGGGTATATATCTATATACACATAGTAAAATTATGAAGATTATAGAGGAGATACTCATAGTAAAATATATCTAAGAAATAATAGAAAAGAAGGTATAGTAATAGAACATATCAATGAAAGAATAGAAGAAGAGATATAGGAATAGAAGAAAGGAATAGGAGATATAGGAGAGCGATAGGACAGGGGACGGAAGGCACTCTAGTGCACTTGTACTCGCCCCTTACTGACCTCTTAGGAATCTGGTTAGGTCAACCATAGATAATCTAAGGGTAAAGTTTTGGGGGTTTGGGGATGACACTATGGAGTCCGTTAATGAGTTCCACGCTTCAACAACTCGGTTACTGAAGTCATATTTTTTACAGTCAAGTTTGGAGCGGTTAATATTAAGTTTAAATCTGTTGTGTGCTCTTGTGTTGTTGTGGTTGAAGCTGAAGTAGTTTAGCCAAAGATGGGAATAAAACTCATGGTTTTTCAGTTTTTAGCCTGATGCCTTAATCACTACATCAAACTGGTTCACATAAAATATATGAAAATATATTCAAAAGTCTAGGTTAAGAAAGACAGTATTCAAAACAGAACGTCACCCTCTGCACAGTGAATGACCTTCCACAGTTGTGTATTTGCAGTATCAAAGGAGCTGCAAATGTCCTGTTTGAACACAAGCTAGCTTCATTATCTGTTGCAATCACAGGCTTTTTAGTCAATATCGTTTTATATGCAAACTCTCTTTGTGCTTTCTGAACTGGCAGCATCTAATTCCTTATAATTCCCCCCTCTGGCCCTGACCTCTTTACACACCTTTTGCCTGACATCTTGACATCTGGGTGACCTGATCCTTTTGAGTCTAAGTTTGGAAGCTTACTTCATGCAAACAAATTGTTCTTTCTGTGGATAGTTTAGAAAGTGATTTACTAGACCACCGGGGAAACAAAATGGATTGGTTAGGACACTCTAGATTGAAAGAACCTAACTTATTCTCTTCTCAAATAAACTTTAGAGACTTTATACTTAACAACATAAATGTTGTATTTCTTTCAAATTCAACTACAAAAAAAATGCAAGTCCCTTTTTTATTTAACATTTACCCCCTTTCCTCCTCTAGAGAACATGTCTTCCTAAAAGTCCTTGATCAGCAAAGCAAATCTATTGCCTTCAGGTACAATTGTTTTCCTTTTTTTAAAAAAAGTAATTTTTATTGAATTGTTTTAAAAAGCATAATCAAGAAAATATATACATTTTTTATATTTTTGAAATATATATATAAAAAAAGAAAATATATACATTGACATATTTGCAATACACAAAAAAGGGGAAAAAACATACATACACTTCTAAACGAACAAAAAACACCCTGGACAATTACAAAATTATAAATAACATCAATTTCCTCTTGAGAGAGGGAAAGTTACAATCTTGTTGAATATCAAATTATTTTCTGGTGAATAAAACTCATTGGCATTCACTATTGTTCTTTTTGGTTATCAATGTCTTCTCTATTATTATTATTTTTTTTAAACTGCCTTCTGTACACTTTTTAATTAATTGATTTAATTACATAAAGATTTGTTTTCCCAAAAACCGTTGTAATTGCATCATATTTCATCTTTTTGTCAATAAATATCTTAAAGCATCATTATTATCGTAATTCAATTTGAACTTTTATCGTTTTCCATATCATTTTTTTTCTCCTGCATCTCTAAACAAAACCATAGTATGTATGTATGTATGTATTCATTCATTCATTCATTCATTCATTCATTCATTCATTTATTAGATTTGTATGCCACCCCTCTCCGTAGACTCGGGGCGGCTAGTAACTGTTTTATTCTGAGAAGTATTGATTTCCCCTATTTATATTCTATTTTTTTATTTTTTTATTATACGTATACACAAAGACATTACATAACATACAAAAATACATAGGAAGGACAGTTCCTATTTGAGTTATAGCTCAAGATTCAGTCTATACATTTTTCATATACTTATCATTTAAATTAATTTTTTAAATACATTTATGATTCATTTTCATTTCCTCCATATATTTCTAATTTCTGACCAACTTTTTATCCTATTTCAGGTGACTCTTTTATGTATTTCTTTAGTACATATTCAATTTTCAGTTTTTATTTACATTTATTTTTACAAACCACTCTTTTTCATTATAGAATTGTGCACATATATCAAACATATCCTTATCACCTATATCGTAATTCTGAATCCATGTTTTTTAGTCGTAAAACCTGTTCCAAATTGAGTAGTACAGTATTCTGTTTCCTCTTTAGTCTGCAATTCTTTGGTCATCTTATTGGTGTGTTTTTTTAAAATACTTTATTAATTATATACATTAAAAAAGAACATAGAAAGACAAAACAACAATACAACATTTACAGAGTGTATATACATATAGCTCTATGAGTCAAAAGAGAAAAGTAATAATAATAAGAAAGAAGATGATAACATATATACACTCATAACAAAAATAAAGCATTATTCTTTATACATGGATTATTTGGGTATCAGAACTTTTTATTTACATCTGCTACGTAGCAGTATACTTGATTTGCAGCTCATTCATTCATAACAATATTTTCCCTTTGTTGATTGTTACTCATTCATCTTGTTGATTTTTCCGTTTAACATTTTGTGAGATTATTTTCATTTTCTCTATTTTCTCTATGGTATAGTAGTGCCTTATAATAACAATATTTCCTCTTATTAACACTTTAATTTTTCTCTCAAAATTTAATGACTTGAATAACTTTATTGTTATTCATATTGTTCCTTTATTTTATTTTATTTTTAGCAATCCAGATATACCACCTGCCCCAAGTTTTGTAAGCTTTGTCATCTGTACTACCTCATATATTTTGGTTATTAAATTAAACATTGTTGAGACGACATCTTATTGTTGTGAGCTGCTCCGAGTCCTCGGAGAGGGCCAGCATACAAATCTAATAAATTCTTCTTCTTCTTCTTCTTCTTCTTCTTCTTCTTCTTCTTCTTCTTCTTCTTCTTCTTCTTCTTCTTCTTCTTCTTCTTCTTCCTATTATTATTATTATTATTATTATTATTATTATTATTATTATTATTATTATTATTATTATTATCATCTTATCCATTTTGGCACAATCAAAAAAATTCCTTATCATTTCATTTTCATTTGCTATATTGTTAATTTTCCATTTTTGCACATATTTATATTCTATTTTTGTTATTATACTCACGCGGCTTGGTTTAAAAGAACACCTAGTTTAATAAGGAGCAAGTTGGATGTGCTGCATTGTAATCATTCAGAGAACAGAACAGAATACAATGCAGAATACAGAATGCAGAATTCTCACCTTGGCCAAGTGAGATTAAACACACAAGGAATTAAAAGTTATTTATTCATTCATTCATTCATTCATTCATTCATTCATTCATTCATTCATTCATTCGATTTTTATGCCAGCTTACAACATGTTAGCAATAGCATTTTTTAACAGAGCCAGCCTATTGCCCCCACAATCTGGGTCCTCATTTTACCCACCTCGGAAGGATGTAAGGCTGAGTCAACCTTGAGCCGGTGATGAGATTTGAACCACTGACCTTCAGATCTGCAGTCAGCTTCAGTGGCCTGCAGTACAGCACTCTACCTGCTGCGCCACCCCGGCTCTTCTTAGTTAGCTAACCACACTCTCTTCATAGTGCTTCCATCCCTCTCTATTTTTTTTCTCTATCCATTCTCATTCCCAAGAATGTTGTGGGTAGTGTCTAATCAAATTCATTTTATATTTGTACATTGCATGTAGTGTATATTTCTCTATGTGAGGCTCTTTTAGAATTTGTTGTCATCCAAATCTTTGCAACCCCGATCTGGTAGCTGTAATAAAGCAGCCAAGCATGTATATGGGCATAGAATTAGACATGTTTCTTCCAAACATGCTGATTACTCCTCTTTGTTTCTCAGTAACAACTTTTTCCCAGATTTAGTAACTGCATTGGCATTAGAAGAAGAAAGGGGGAAACAACAAAGAACAGTAGAAAAAGAAATAACAAAACTTCCTGGGGAAGAGAAAAGTTGCTTGGCTGCATAGCTAGAGGTATAACAAGCAGGAAGAGGGAGATTATGATCCCGCTATATAGAATGCTGGTGAGACCACATTTGGAATACTGTGTTCAGTTCTGGAGACCTCACCTACAAAAAGATATTGACAAAATTGAAGGGGTCCAAAGACGGGCTACAAGAATGGTGGAAGGTCTTAAACATAAAACGTATCAGGAAAGACTTCATGAACTCAATCTGTAGAGTCTGGAGGACAGAAGGAAAAGGGGGGACATGATCGAAACATTTAAATATATTAAAGGGTTAAATAAGGTCCAGGAGGGAAGTGTTTTTAATAGGAAAGTGAACACAAGAACAAGGGGACACAATCTGAAGTTAGTTGGGGGAAAGATCAAAAGCAATGTGAGAAAATATTATTTTACTGAAAGAGTAGTAGATCCTTGGAACAAACTTCCAGCAGACGTGATAGATAAATCCACAGTAACTGAATTCAAACATGCCTGGGATAAACATATATCCATCCTAAGATAAAATACAGGAAATAGTATAAAGGCTGACTAGATGGATCATGGGGTCTTTTTCTGCCGTCAGACTTCTATGTTTCTATGTTTCTATGTTGCAGAAGAACATCTTTCACCTAGTTAAAATATTTAAATGCTGTCTTATAATTATTTTCATGGGTAGAATGACAACAATTTAAATCAAATTATTTGAATTATTTATTTACGTATAACACATATGAGCAGGGCATAAAAGGCATCTAGTCAGATGTTAAATGTCACAAGGGGGCAGCTTAAAATGTATATAATTTTTGAACCTTCTTCGCCTTTCCATTTTTTAAAAAATTTCCTTTTTAGATCATTAGAACCTTCGGAGAACTAACTTTTATAATTAAAATATCTGAATAAAATAGCATAGTTTTTGTACTATTCACCTGCAGGGCCTTAAATATGATTAGATTGTTGTCATGCTGGCTAGGTTCTTGTGATTACGAGAATGAGAAAGTGTTAATTTGCTGGTCTTGAAGGAACATTGGTTCTCTGAAATTCCGGGGGAAAGGGAAAATTTCAAGCTTTATTTCACTGGAGTCATTACTGCACCAGTATTATACTCCTGGTGACCTCAGCCCAAAAGAAAGAAAGAAAGAAAGAAAGAAAGAAAGAAAGAAGGGAGGGAGGGAGGGAAGGAAGGAAGGAAGGAAGGAAGAGAAAAAAGAAAAGAAAAGAAAAAAATCCAGGGGGAAGGGAAAATTTCAAGCTTTATTTCACTGAAGTCATTACTGCACCAGTATTATACTCCTGGTGACCTCACCCCAAAAGAAAGAAAGGAAGGAAGGAAGGAAGGAAGGAAGGAAGGAGGAGGAAGGAAGGCAGGAAGGAAGGCAGGAAGGAAGGCAGGAAGAGAAAAAAGAAAAGAAAAGAAAAAAATTCCGGGGGAAAGGGAAAATTTCAGGCTTTATTTCACTGAAGTCATTACTGCACCAGTATTATACTCCTGGTGACCTCACCCCAAAGGAAAGGAAGGGAGGGAGGAAGGAAGGAAGGAAGGAAGGAAAAGTTGACCAGCAAGAAGACTGACCTCTTGTAAACTGAAAACTGGAACAGATTAAAAATCCTGGGGAATTTTTTTAACACCTTCTATAGCAGTGATGGTGAACCTTTTTTTCCTTGGGTGCCAAAAGAGCATGGTCAAATGCTCAAGTGCCCACACCCATACTTCAATGCCTGGAGAGTGCAAAAACAGTTTTCCCCACCCCTCAGAGACCCTCTGGAGGATGGAAACAGCCTGTTTCCTAACTTCCGGTGGGCCCAGTAGGCTCGTGTTTTGCCCTCTCCAGGCTCCAGACTTCCCTGGAGATGGGGGAGGGTAAAACGCCCTCCTCCATCCCCCCAGAGGCTCTCTAGAAGCTGAAAATGCCCAAAAAGCCTCTGTATGAGGCAAAAACCAGCTGGCTGGCACACACATGCACGTTGGAGCTGAGCTAGGGCAAAACCTCGTGTCCCAGCAGTTATTCCTCCACGTGCCACCTGTGGCACCTGTGCCATAGGTTCGCCATCACTGTTCTATAGTATGAAATTGACAGCAAACAGGCAGAAAACTGCATCACTGGGTATATTTCTTTTCCCTGCTGTTCCCCTCCCATTTACTATATGTTACCCTCCGGGTTCTTTTAGACCTGGAGTATAAAAAGTTGGTTCTAGCTACTGGAATGGTCTTTTTGAATATTTTTTTCACTGGTATACTAATTTGAACATTTCTGAACACAATGAAATGAAAATTGAAGTGAAAAAATTAATGTTTATTTGTTTATTTTGCTCATAAATGTCCCCTCACCATTTTTGTGAAATTTTGTTCATTTTCATCTAGATTAGGCTGCAAAATCTGACTTTTTTGACCATCTTTGGCATTGGGAAACTAATTAGAAAATTTCTGAACATAATGAAATGAAAATTGAAATGAAAAAATTGATGTTTGCAAACTTGTGCTCCGCCGGGTCATTTTAGACCCGGAGTATAAAAAGGTTGGTTCTAGCTACTGGAATGGTTTTTTAAAATACTTTTTTCACTAGTATACTAATTTGAACATCCCTGATCACAAACAAATGAAAAATGAAATGAAAAAAAAGAGGATTTTGTAGGCTAATGTGTCTATAAATTGAAATAATTGCACACGGGGGGGGGGCTTTTCTGAGCAAAATAAACAAATTTTCATTTCATTGTGTTCAGAAATATTCAAATTAGTATACTAGCAAAAAAGTATTTAAAAAAAAACATTCTAGTAGCTAGAACCAACCTTTTTTTTTACTCTGGGTCTAAAAGGACCTGGAGGAATCCAAATGTGTATTCTGCGAACAGAACATTTTTTTTTCATTTCATTATTTTTAGAAATGTTCAAATTAGTATGTCAGTGCCAAATATGGTCAAAAAGGTCAGACTTTGCAGCCTAATCTAGATGAAATTGACCAAAATTTCACAAAAATGGGAGGGGGGCTTTTATGAGCAAAATACACAAATAAGCATTAATTTTTTCACTAATTTTTCTGGGAATTCTGTAACCCACTTCACTGAGTGAAGATATAAAAAGCTGCTAAAAGGAGATGTTGTTTCCTCCATCATTTATTTAGGTCAAGAATAAAAATATTTTCTCTAGTTTCAGCTACCTTTGATATCAAATATCTTTTCCTCTTTGTACTATTAGACCCATTATCTGTTCCTGATGACCAACGACAATTCTACTACAATCAAAATTCTTCTCTCTCTCTTCTTTAGAGATGTATCATAATATTTTGTCAACTTGACCATTACTTCGGTGAGAATAGATGAGGAACCCTCTGAAGTATTTCTTTCTTTCAAAATGTATGTGACAATCAGTTCCAGCAATATGAAACATTACTGAAGTCAAAACAATTCAAGAAGGCTTAAATTGATAGAATGAGTAGTTCAGAGCCATAATTAGATTCAAAATCTGACTTGGAGAGTAAAATTGTCCTTCTAATCTCTCCTCCCTCCAGCTTGTTAAATATCTTAGTTGAATTATCAGCCAAAATGTACTCATTTGCATCTTTAACAATGCTGACACTGGAATCATGATGGAATCTGGCACTTGGCTATCTCTTGCAGTTCTTCTGTCTCAGTTCCACTAATGAATTCACTCATTTTTGGTTCTTCTTTGTTCCATTCAGGTATTTGGCTTGGTGTTCCATCTGTCAAGAGTGTGGGTTGGATTGGGAAAAACTGATGGAGGTAAGGAACATTTTTAGCCGCTCTATCTTTCTCATGAATCCCAAAGGACCAGATTGGTTGATTATTGAACACTTTTCCCCATTATCATTCATTCCTTCCTTCCTTCCTTCCTTCCTTCCTTCCTTCCTTCCTTCCTTCCTTCCTTCCTTCCTTCCTTCCTTCCTTCTGTTGTGGTTAGCTCTGGCCCAGCTCCTGCCCCAAGGACTGTGGATGTGGGGGAGACATCCACATGCCGCAGGCCTGTTTTGCTCCCGGTGGAATCTGCTGATGAAGGCTCCTCTGACCAAGAAGACATGAGTGACAGGGAGGAGGAGAGTGGGGCAGACAGCTCAGAAGGAGATCAATTATCTCTCTCCTCCTTGGATTCAGAACAAGAGTTAATGATACAGCCATGCATGCGGAGAGTGATGCATAGGCAGCAACAACTGACAGATCATTATCAAAGAAAATGAGGCCACCTGTGGTTGGGTGGGGCTGTGGTAATTAGTGAGGCTGCTATAAATAGCAGTGTGTGGGTTTGGCCATTGTGGAGGATTATCTGATCATTGTGTTTCCTGCCTGCCTTGCTGACTTAGACCTTGATGTGTTGCTTTTTCCCCGCTTTGAAACTAAAGCAAAGCAAAATATTTTCACTTTGTGAAAAAAATAGGACTGTGAATTGCCTCACAGCTGCAAGCTAAGTATCTCAGAAATGATAAGGGACTTGTACCAATTACCAGTTTGTTTGGAGATGAGTGCTCTTTGCTCTACAAAAAGAGGGCTTAGTTTAAGTGAATTTTCGTTATAAAGAACATTGTTTTGAATTTTCAAACGTGTGTGTGTCTGAAATTTGTATCTGAATTTTCAGGAGGATTCTGCCAAAGAGCTCGACAGAACACCTTCCTTCCTTCCTTCCTTCCTTCCTTCCTTCCTTCCTTCCTTCCTTCCTTCCTTCCTTCCTTCCTTCCTTCCTTCCTTCCTCCCTCCCTCCCTCCTTCCTTCCTTCCTTCCTTTCTTTCATTCCCATGTGACCATTGCATCTTGTGCTACGTTCTTCTCAGACCATCTAATTCTTCATTTTTCCTTCTTTTATCTTGTCAAGATTGGCTGTATTCCATCTCCCATTTCTCCTGCACTGCACTGCAGCAGTTTCATGTGGAGAATGAATATACAACAGCCTGTAGCATTTGCTTATGGTGTAACTACTCCAGATACTCCAACTAGCTATTTGGTTGTGATGCAAAGTGAGGCCACATGCACGGGCCCCTTACCAGGAATTGTAAATATAAGGGAGCATAGAATCATGAATAGAAGGTTGGAGGGAGCACAAATGAAAGAGGCTGAAGCATAGTTTGGCATTGCGGTATTTTGAAGATTAACACATTTATGATTTCATAAGTTTTCACTTGACATTCTGAGCTCTAGACCATGAAACTTTGTGGCATAATATATCACCTTTAAGGCCCTTATTGTAACTCATTTTCAACTTTCATAGATTGTACAAATTTAATCTTAATTCCTAATAGACATCTGCAACTCTCCAGCTTGTTTAAGGATCTCAGAAGAACTTTCTTAAAGTCATGGACTTTTGTGCAGTGGAGTTTCACATTCTTATTAGTACCTCTTTCCATTGGGACCATTAATCTTATTTTGATTTATTTCATTCTATAATAGCAATAGGTAGAGCTTAGTAGTCAAAATAGCAGCTGGCTCTGGTTTTCTTTAATATTTAAAAAGCCTTTTGTCCATTTTTCACCATATCAGAGAACATTAATCAGGTAAGCCTGTTTATTTTAATCAAATCACCTGCTTACAGTCTGTAATTAAATATTTCATTATGAGCTCTTTCAGTAGAGATCTGCAGAATGATATATTTGGTCTGCTTTTCTTTTTATTTTTTTCTTTTGGATGTCTTCCATCCTTTTTCTCTCTCAAGGTACAAATAAAAGCTGTTTAAAAGTTCTTTGTGCTTGATAGAGAAAAAAGAGAGTTCCTAATATTTAATGTTTTGAAATCCCACTGTTTTTGGTAATTAAAAGATCCCCATGGTAAGACCAGATTGTGTCATTAACTAATTTAGTTTTTCATAAATTCTCACCTGTAGTTTGTAAATACATTCATCCATCACTACATCTTTGCAAGAAGGAGGTATATAGGTTAGGTTAGGTTAGGTTTATTGGATTTATATGCTGCCCCTCTCCGCAAACTCGGGGCGGCTCACAACAATAATAAAAAACAGTACAGTACATAATACCAAATCCAATGCCCACCCATCTAGTTACAATTTAAATTAATAATCTCATAAAAACAGTATATATAAAAAACAGGCACACAGTCAATCAATCAACAAAACAACATGGGCAAGGGGGAGGTGTTTTAGTTCCCCCATACCTGACGGCAAAGGTGGGTCTTAAGGAGTTTACGAAAGGCAGGGAAGGTGGGGGCAATCCTAATCTCAGGGGGGAGCTGGTTCCAGAGGGTCGGGGCCCCCACAGAGAAGGCTCTTCCCCTGGGTCCCACTAGACGACATTGTTTAGTCGACGGGACCCGGAGAAGGCCAACTCTGTGGGACCTAACCGGTCGCTGGGATTCGTGCGGCAGGAGGCGGTCTCGAAGATATTCTGGTCCGGTGCCATGAAGGGCTTTATAGGTCATAACCAACACTTTGAATTGTGACCGGAAACTGATCGGCAGCCAAGGCAGACTGCGGAGTGTTGGAGTGATATGGGCATACTTGGAGAAGCCCATAATTGCTCTCGCAGCTGCATTCTGCACGATCTGAAGTTTCCGAACACTTTTCAAAGGTAGCCCCATGTAGAGAGCGTTACAGTAGTCGAGCCTCGAGGTGATGAGGGCATGAGTGACTGTGAGCAATGAGTCCCGGTCCAAATAGGGCCGCAACTGGCGCACCAGGCGAACCTGGGCAAACGCCCCCCTCGCCACAGCTGAAAGGTGTTTTTCTAATGTGAGCTGTGGAACGAGGAGGACGCCCAAGTTGCGGACCCTCTCTGAGCGGGTCAATAATTCCCCCCCCCCCAGGGTAATGGACGGACAGATAGAATTGTCCTTGGGAGGCAAAACCCACAGCCACTCCGTCTTGTCTGGGTTGAGTTTGAGTTTGTTGACACCCATCCAGGCCCCAACAGCCTCCAGGCACCGGCACATCACTTCCACTGCTTCGTTGACTGGACATGGGGTGGAGATAGGATGGAGTGGGGAGTGTTCACACTTAAATTGAATGTTGAGGTTAAAGCAGTCTTGTATATTTTCTCATACTTTATTTATAATTTTGATACATGAACATACCAAAAGCAGTAATGGATCCAATGCTTATTATGCCAAGAATAAAAAACCCACCAGGAGCTGCTGATACTCTATTTTTAGTAATTATGAAAGTAGATTAGCAAGTTACTAAGGCTATTGGTTAGAAGCACCAGACCTAAAGCAAGCTTTTTAACCATTTATTTTTTGCTTTCTTGTGGCATCTCAGATGTTCTACGTAGGCATTAACATTTTTTGATTAATTATTAGTAGCAGGTTGGATTTAAGCTTATTATTTATATGTAGGAAAAGATATCCACTTTTCAGTCTCATCCCTCAAGCCATCTATCCCCTTTTCAAACATATTTACTAATCCTTCCTTTCTCCATCCCTTCCTTCCATTCCTCCTTCTTCCTTCTCTTTCCTTCCCTTCCTCTCCTTCCGCCATTTGGGTCAGTTACTAATTTAATTAATAGCAATATCTGTATCACTTAGGTTTATGTACCACTTCATAGTGCTTTATAGCCCTCTCTAAGCAGTTTACAGAGTCAGCATATTGTCCTAACAATCTGAATCCTCATTTTACCAATCTTGGAAGGATGGAAAGTTGAGTCAATCTTGAGCTGGATGAATAAAACCATTTATTTATTTATTTGTTTGTTTGTTTGTTTGTTTGTTTGTTTGTTTGTTTGTTTGTTCGTTCGTTCGTTTGTTTATTTATCTATCTCAGGGACCGCCTTCTGCCGCACGAATCCCAGCGGCCAGTTAGGTCCCACAGAGTGGGTCTTCTCCGGGTCCCGTCAACTAAACAATGCCGCTTGGCGGGACCCAGGAGAAGAGCCTTCTCTGTGGCGGCCCCGGCCCTCTGGAACCAACTCCCCCCAGAGATTAGAATTGCCCCCACCCTCCTTGCCTTTCGTAAGCTACTTAAAACCCACCTCTGCCGCCAGGCATGGGGGAATTAAGACTTTTTCCCCCCCCTAGGCCGTTACAACTGTATACATGGTATGTTTGTATGTATGTTTGGTTTTTATATATTAAGGGGTTTTAATTTGCTTTTAGTATTGGATTTTATTGTATATTTTCATGATTGTTGTTAGCCGCCCCGAGTTTTTGGAGAGGGGCGGCATATAAATCCAATAAAACTTGAAACTTGAAACTTGAAACCTATTTATTTATTTATTTATTTATTTATTTATTTATTTATTTATTTATTTATTTATTTATTGATGTGATGTGATGTGATGTGATGTGATGTGATGTGATGTGATTTGATTTGATTTATATGTCGCCCCTCTCCGTAGACTCGGGGCGGCTCACAACAAAATAAAACAATTTATGACAAATGTAATAATTTAAAAACATTAAAAAACCCATTATTAAAACAGACATACACACAAGCATACCATACATAAATTGTATAGGCCTGGGGGAGATATCTCAATTCCCCCATGCCTGACGGCAGAGGTGGGTTTTAAGGAGTTTACGAAAGGCAAGAAGGGTGGGGGCAGTTCTAATCTCTGGGGGGAGCTTGTTCCAGAGACTCGGGGCCGCCACAAAGAAGGCTCTTCCCCTGGGACCCACCAAACGACATTGTTTAGTCGATGGGACCTGGAGAAGGCCAACTCTGTGGGTCATAATCGGTCGCTGGGATTCGTGCGGCAGAAGGCGATCCCGGAGATATTTGTGAAAGAGGCTACTGTTTCTGCATCATTCTTATAGCACTCTACCTACATATAAGAGAAAAAAGAGAATATATCTTTAAAATTTTAGTTTTAACCTTCTGCATATAAACATGTTGCAGTCCTGCAATGATTTTTACACCTTGAAAATACATAGACTACTGCATGCAGAGCTCAGATTATTGTAAAATAAATTAATTTTTCAACAATGGAGGAATCTAAGACTGAGTTTTTAATAGAGAAGATAGACTAAGACTATCCCCAGTACAAAATATTCTACAGTTGAAGAGTCCTTGAAGAACTGAAGTACTGTAGGGTAAAGGGATTGTGGTCTCATTGCAATTTTCAGCTGGAACTCCTCAAATTTGATAGATGGCAATATTGCCTCTTCAGATGAGAGATGTTCACAGAATCGGTTCTTTCAGCTAATATCTCTAGGACACTGGGAATGTTTGGGGAAGAACACTATATCAATCAGAAAGACAATATTGACAAGAGGCAAAGAGTCTTAAGGAGTGGATTCCTGAAAGCTTTACTAGTTGCATTCGGTTTTTCAGCACCCTGGACAGTGCTTAGTTAACAGAGCCAACAATTTCCCTTATAAGAGCACTTTTATGCTCATTCACAAAAATGGGTTATTATTTGGCTTGTTACTCCATTACATTTTTCAAAAGGTATACTGCCTTTATTGGCCCAGAGGCACTGTGATGGATGAATTAGGTTGCCAAATCAAAGAAAGAAGTTTCTGGTCCAGCTTCATAGGTCATACTAGGAGAACTCAGTTTTCTTGTTATCAGGAGTCTTTGATTTGGAACCAAGGATCTCTCACATCCCAAAAATGTGAGAATGAATTTAAGTGAACTATAAGTGAACTATCGTTCATTTATAATTTCTACCTCTTCTGTACCAAGACCTCTCCCTGTGTTACTTCTGGACTCAAGGATTGTGTTGGTGAGGATATTTTGATATCTCCTTCTCAAATATTCTCCTTTTTAACATATTCTCTGACTCCCTGGCCTCATCTCTTGAACTTGGGGAGTCATATATTATATAGTTTTACAGTCTAGGCATAACCAACTCAATGACTTATGGAAATGAAAAGGCATTGGAAAATTTTAAAGTAATGTCCACTATATCATCTGGAGAATAGAAATAAATCCCTAGAGCAGCGTTTCCCAACCAGTGTGCCGCAGCACACTAGTGTGCCGCGAGACATGGTCAGGTGTGCCGCCAAACTCCTAGGGCAGCTCCAGCTGGGCGGGGCACTGCCGGTGCGGCTACTTTCCGATGCCGCTATTGCTGGCACTCTCCTGCCCCAAAGAAGGAAGGCAGGAAAAAAGGAGAGCTTAATTCTTCGCACCGGCAGCAAGAGGAGGAGGGCGCCATCAGCAATGGCACCAAGTAGTAGCTGGGGGATGGCGGTGGCAAGAGCTCCAGGGCGGAGGCACCAGCAGCGCCCCGCCCAGCTGGAGCTTCCCTGGCAGGGGCGGAAACCAATGTCCTTTGGGGCCCGGAGGGAGGGCGGTGGGAGCAGGAGGGTGCCGGGCCACGCACGCCTGCGCCAGCGCACCCCGAAACACCCCCCTGCACACCCTTTTCCAAGGGCGAAGCCGCGGCCGCCCCCCGCGCCTCTGGGCCCCTCGCGCCCCTGGCTGCTCGCCGCTGCCTTCACCGAAAGCGCTTTTGTCCCGGGCTCTCAGCGAGGGGGCTGCAGGAGAGGTGGCGAAGGCGATCTCTCTCGTTCTCCGGAGGCTGGAGAAAGTGATTTTCAATGTCGGGGGCACGGGCCGGCGTGCGCTCTCCCCATCCCCCTGCCCCATTCAAAGTAAGCCGGCAGGGGGATGGGGAGAGCGCACGCCGGCCCGCGCCCCCGACATTGAAAATCACTTTCTCCAGCCTCCGGAGAACGAGAGAGATCGCCTTCGCCCCCTCTCCTGCAGCCCCCGGGACAAAAGCGCTTTCGTCGAAGGCAGCGGCGAGCAGCCAGGGGTGAGAGACAGAGAGAGAAAGAAAGAGAGCTAGCAAGAGAGGCAAAGAGAAAGAAAGAGACATATAGCAAGAGGCAGTGAAAGAGAGAGAGAGAGAGAAAGAAAGAGAGAAAAAAGCAAGAAAGAGATAGCAAGAGAGACAGAGAGAGAGCAAGGGAGAGAAAGACATAGAGGGAGGGAAGGAGGGAGAGAGAGCAAAAAAGAGGAAGAAAGAAAGAAAGAGGGATGGAGAGAGAGAAAGAAGGGAAGGAAGAGAATGAGGGAGGGAGAAATAGAGCGAAAGGGAGGGAGAGATTTTTTTTTGTCCAAACTTTTCTTTAGCCGCCCCCCCCACCCACCCCCCGTTCAATGTTCCCCAGGATTTTGAAAATATGAATAATGTGCCGCGGCTCAAAAAAGGTTGGGAAACACTGCCCTAGAGTATGAATTGGCCATTCCTGTAGGCAGTTCCTCAACTCTTTAGACAGACTTGCAATGATTCTCAACAATTTCTAGGGAGCTGTAACTGACCCCAACATTATCTGGGGAAGTTTGAAAAAGGCCCATGGAAAGATTTAAATCCTTTGAGAACAAAACAATAAAATCTGAACTTTTAAATGTTGTTTTAACATTTTAGGTCTTTTGAAGGGCCTTTTATTTCCTCACCTTTCTCTTGAATTACAACCCTCCCTGGGTATATCACTATGCTACAAATTTATTATACTTTAAAATGGCTTAACTTTCATTGTTCCTTAAAAAAATATTGGGAACTGTTGTGCTATGAAAGGATTGAGGAACTCCAACAGAAGTACATTAAAAGGACTGACTTCCAGCTAAAGTTATCAAGATGAATATCACATAACTTTCAAGGTGGACACAATTCCCAGATAAAACTTTAGTGTGCTGAAAAAAGGGTACATTTCTTAGCATTTTTATTTCTGAAGTCATCTCCATATCTTCTCTTTAGAATGTTGCAATGAAAGAAAGTGTATGTTCTTGTTTGAAGAATTTACTATACAAGTAGTGATGAGAATAGCTGTAATTCACTATCCTATAATTGCAGAATTGAAGGGAAGTGAAGGAAAGAAATAGAAACTTAGAAATGTACATTTCTAACTTTTGTTTGATTGTTTGTTTGTTTGTTAGTTTATTTATTTATTTATTTATTTATTTATTTATTTATTTATTTATTATTTATTTATTTATTTATTTATTTATTTATTTATTTATTTATTTATTTATTTATTTATTTATTTATTTATTTATTTATTTATTTATTTTTGCAGTCCATAAGTCTGCATTGTACATGACCAATCCGGAAGTTTAAAAAAAACAAACTGTTTTGCTTATTATAATCTCTATTACTCAAAAATAGAAAACTTTTGGAAGTGATGGTAAATATATATGAAGAATATAATACATTTCATTTGCCATCTTTTATGCTTTATGTTTATATTTTATTGTAATTTCTTTGCTGGTTGGCTTTTAGTCACCCAATGTTATTGACAGTCAGTCAGAATACACATTTAAATAAATGTTCATTATGAGATTATAAACTTAAGATAAACGTAAAATGAAGACCAAGCAACCATCTCCATGTACTGAAAACATATCTTTTACATGTGGGTCCTTTCCTCAGGCCAACCGATTAATCCTGCCAGCATAATTGTAATGAATATCCTCAATAGCCTTGAATTGCACACATGGAAATATGGCAATATGCTTATAAATTCCAGCATGTGAAGGAGGTTTTGATTATGTAATCCTCAGAATGAAGTTGTGTCATTTAATCAACCATTTTGGCAGAACTGCATTGGTAATCTCGTAATAACAGTGTGATTTGAATGCAATCAGAAATTATTACAGGCAATAATGTTTTCCTTGAAGTGAAATTTCACATTCACTACACTGAAGACTTATTTTTTTAAGGTCATAAAGGACAATTATTAAAGAAGAAGTGAAATGAAAAAGCGGGTTCTTCCATCCCTCTCATTTTTAAGCATTTTCTTGTTCAGCCTTTTCACATTTGTTCCCTTTGTCAATGGACCTTTCGTACAAAGCCTTTACTTAGCTAACTTGCTGAGTAAAATAACAATAACATTTACATTTGCTCTAGGAAACTCAAGGCCAAGCAAACTATTTAGGTAGCACAAAATATTCTGTGTCAAAATTATGCCTCATTGGGCTGCAAGGTCTTTCTGTTACATTATATTACTTCTATTATGAGAAAATTCTAAATGGGGAACATTAATGAAAACTTACAATGATGATTTAATGTGTAGATGTTCCTAAAGGAGCAAGAACAGAGACAGATATCAGCAGTCAGACTGAAAATCTCTCCAGAAAAAAAGGGAGATTGTGAGATTGCTCATTGAACTCCAGAATTTCTCACAATGTAGTGTATATGGGCATAATTAGGTCCCACAGAGTTGGCCTTCTCCGGGTCCCGTCAACTAAACAATGTCGTTTGGCGGGACCTAGGGGAAGAGCCTTCTCTGTGGTGGCCCTGGCCCTCTGGAACCAACTCCCCCCAGAGATTAGAATAGCTCCCACCCTTCTTGCCTTTCGCAACCTTCTTAAAACCCACCTTTGTCGTCAGGCATGGGGAAATTAAGATATTCTTTCCCCCTCGGCTTCCACAATTTATGTATGGTACGTTTGTATGTATGATTGGTTTTAAATTAAGGGTTTTTAGCTTCTTTAGTATTGGATTGTCGCACATTGTTTTTATTACTGTTGTTAGACGCCCCGAGTCTACGGAGAGGGGCGGCATACAAATCCAATAAAATGAAATGAAATGAAATAAGGTTCACCAAGTTTCTATCAGACCTGCCCCAATCTAATCCCTTAGGAAAGAAAGACCCTTGGTTCCGTTTGGTTAAAACCAAGGTTCCTTGGATGCAGTAAAATCAAGCCAGCTCTGAATTCTCCCATGTTTACAAGATACAAAAAAGGTTCACCCCCAACCCAGCTAGAGCTCACCAAAATGTTGAGATCACTGAGATTTGGGGTGGTGGTGGTAATCCAAATATTTCTTAGGGTGCTTGGCTTTGGGATCTTGGTACAAATAGGATGAGGCTATTCTGGTCTTTATCACCCATCATTCCCTTCTCCCAATTTCACATCTCTCTCTCTCTCTCTCTCTCTCTCTCTCTCTCTCTCTCACACACACACACACACACACACACACACAGAGAGAGAGGGGGGGGAGAGAGTTTTATTGTTCTTTCATCCTCCCCTCCCCTTCTAGCCTTTGGTGGAAAAAATCTGGGAGACACCAAGCCAAATCAAGCATTTGGAAACCAGAACTTAACTGTTTTTCTTACTTTTTTAGCTATTAGGAACATTTGCAATGACATCTTTTAGAATGCCAAGTGACTTTCCTTCAATCTTTGGCAAAGTTTAATATACAAGTTTCATGACTAAAATATATATTTTGTCAGATTAGAACATTGGTTCTGAAAAGTTCAAAGCAGCTAAGGTTCCAAATGAATTGAAATAAGATTTTGAAATTAATTATAAGAATCCTTCTTTTGCTTTTGTTTTGAAGTCTTGAAAAAAAAAGATAGGGTGGATTGTGAGGTTTAGACACTAGAGATAACCAGGAAGAACTAAATATTATAATTAATGTAGAATGCTTAAATTTGACTTAGGAATACAAAATGGAGTGACTTAGTTTTGAATGATTTAAACTTATTGCTGATGGTCGATCAGCAAACTGTGCAGAAGTAGATTTGATTGGGGCAGCATATAAACCAAGTCGTGGCATGATGACTCAGTGGTTAAGCCTTGATTTCAAGATGTGAATGAGTAGTATGAGCTCATACTACTTGCTCCAGCTCCTGCCAATCTACAAAAAGATATTGACAAAATTGAACGGGTCCAAAGACGGGCTACAAGAATGGTGGAAGGTCTTAAGCATAAAACGTATCAGGAAAGACTTAATGAACTCAATCTGTATAGTCTGGAGGACAGAAGGAAAAGGGGGGACATGATCGAAACATTTAAATATGTTAAAGGGTTAAATAAGGTCCAGGAGGAAAGTGTTTTTAATAGGAAAGTGAACACAAGAACAAGGGGACACAATCTGAAGTTAGTTGGGGGAAAGATCAAAAGCAACATGAGAAAATATTATTTTACTGAAAGAGTAGTAGATCCTTGGGACAAACTTCCAGCAGACGTGGTAGATAAATCCACAGTAACTGAATTTAAACATGCCTGGGATAAACATATATCCATCCTAAGATAAAATACAGAAAATAGTATAAGGCAGACTAGATGGACCATGAGGTCTTTTTCTGCAATCAGACTTCTATGTTTCTATGAAAACATGCAAATGTAAGTAAACAAATAGGCACCAGTTTGTTGGGAGGGTAACAACATTCTATGTGCCTCAGCATATACTGTATCTTTTGGAGTATAAAACACACCTCCCCCCCCAAAAGAGACTGAAAATTTGGGTGCATCCTATACTCTGAATGTATATTAACTTTTTAAAAAAGCTTTTTTCCAGCCCTAATGGGGTGCTAATGATCTTCCCAGCTTTTCTTGACTTGCAGGCTTGTTTTCATTGCTACTCCCTCCAAAGAAGATTTTTTTCAGCCCTAACCAGGGGATGAAATAATTTTCTGAAGCTGACTAGACTAAGGATGCTAGCCAGATGAATACCTGGTAGGTAGATTTTCCCCCCACGCACACTTATTTTCCTTTCCCAAAATTAAGGTGTGTCTTATATTCTGTAAAATACAGTAGTCATGCGGCCGGCCACATGAGCACAGAAGCTACTTTGGACAATTTTGGTCTCCTTGGTTAATTAAGAAAATGGAGATGACCAATTCCCCCTACAGGCGAACATGACTGGAACAGGGCAAATATTTACCGTTATAAACCAAGTGTTCTGCCGGGCTCTCTGGTAGGAGCCTCCTGAAAATTCAAGGGTACAAATTTCAGATACACACACGTTTGAAAATTCAAAACAATGTTCTTTATCCCAAAATTCAAAATAAACTAAGCACTCTTTTTGTACTGCAAAGAGCACTCGTCCCAAAACAACCGGGTAGTCTGTACAATTAACCTTAAGCAGTCATTAAGTACTTAGCTAGCAGCTGTGAAGAAACTTCACACCCCTTCTTCTTCCAACGAAGTGAGACACACACACACACACACACACACGTTGCTCTGCTTTGTTTTCAAAGGCATGAAAAATCAACAAAGTCCAGAAACCAGCAACACAGGATTCCTGACGAACTGCGATCAGAACTGCTGCCAAACCCACATGCTGCTATTTATAGCAGCAGCCCTAATTACTGGAGCCCCCCCAAACACAGGTGGCCGCTCTTATCTCCTGTAATATGTCTTTGCTTGGTCTCTTCTATGCATAATTCTGCGCTTGCGTGGGTCCAAAACGTCTTCATCCGAATCAATGGAAGATAAGGGAGATTGACTGCCTGGGCTGTGTGTCAAGCCCCCCTCTGCCGAATTACTCCCACCTTCTTCTTCGTCCGAGGAAACTAAACTCTGAACTGACTCTGTCGGCAATAACACAGGCCTTTGACATGTTGAAGTTTCCCCTGCATCCACATCCACATTCCCTGGAGCAGGAGCTGGGCCAGAGCCAACCACAACACCAAGTAAGTAAACAAATAATCAAACTCCAATGTGGTCCTCAAAAAAAAAAGGTAGGTGACAGAGGGCAGATTTAACTATCATATCTTCAATCTCTAAGGTGCATCATTACAATAAGGATTGATATTAAAACTATGATAAATATGGGCCTAAATAAATATTTTCCCATGTTCTTATTTGCAAGGCAATTCCTTGTTCAAAAGTTCAGGGGGAATTTGAAAACGGGAGTTACTAGGAAATTACTTTTTGCTGCTAGGCAAAGAATTTGCAGACAGTTATTATCTAGTCAGGCATTTCAAGATGATATTGCATGCACATTTCTGCAATATGGCAAATTTTGTACCATCTCCCATCCTTCTATTGCATGTATAGACAGATTGCCAAACCATGCAGAATTTGAAGGAAAGATAAATAATGGGGAAATCAGCAAGTGCAAGTGGCATTAATGTGTAGGCCAGTTTCCCAGTGCCCATAAGCTTAGTAAAAGTGATGCTACTTCATGCAAATGCATTTCTGAATCAAATTTTATTTTCCCACAGTGCCTAAAATATAATTACTTTGGAGACCTTGGATCATTGTGAGAAATTAAAAAGATTGGTCCTAGACTTGAAGAGTCGTAACTGCTACCACTGTTAATAGCTTTATAATCCATTGAAAGTATACTATTAAGGTGCAGATTCAAAGGGTAATAACAAATAACATGCCAAATATCTCCTTTGCAGGGACACCCTATAACACAGATGTAAATTCCTGTTTTGGAGGCTCCCTTGTGTGGACTTAAATGTCTTTCTTAACTTTCACAGGTTAGAATCCAAAACTTTGATGCAATTTGACTGAATCTTCCAATTAAATTTGCCCAGCAAATTGAATGACTTATTGATCTAAAGCATCACATCAGAACAGGTCAATTTGAATGCATTTCATGTTTGCTTTATACATGGATTAAAAAAAAAATCCAAATAAAATCAAGAGAATGGTTCAAGTAGTGGACCTAAATAGAATTCATTTTAAATGCATTGTGGAATGTTTTGCTTTGAAATGATTCGCTACATGGAATAAAATCACAGAGGAGTTGCATGCTGTTATAAAAGATAACCTTAAGGGTCTGATTGTAGATGACAGTTACTATTCAAAAGAAGCAACTTCAAAATCAAATGAAGAATGTTGGCTATCTTCTCAAAAGCTTCAGAAAGGAATAGATGGGGGGGGGGGAAACAACATATTAATTTTTATTTATTCTTCCTTATCTTCTCTTAGCCCACTATCATGCAAAAAAAACCAAACCCCAAACCAAACCCCCCCCAACAAAACCCTGCTGGTTGCTGCAATGAGATGTTGTGGAAGTGAACAGATTTTAATTTGGGGCAGATTATTCAGATGACTGCATCTGTTGTTTATATCATTTGATAAGCAGTCTGCTACAAATCAACAATAATGCGGGTTGGATGTTTGCTAGTGCAAATGATAGCAGATGCCTTGATAGGAGAATATTGAATAGCATACATCAACTTTTCTTTTTTCTTTTTTTGATGTGATTTCTTGCTGTATCCTCTCTGCCATTGAGAACAGATCTCCATAGAATTGGAGGAGGGGGGGGCACATGTTATTTTGCATAGAAGCTGCAATCTCTCTTCCACAAATTACAGCGGATGGTACTAATCAAATAATCTGTGTGATTAGCCAGTTCAATTAAAAACATATGAACATAAAATATGCAATTAGGATTCCTTCTGCATCAACCAACATCTATTTAATCTGGTATTCTTTTCTCCAAGACAGTTGAATATTTGCGTCTAGGAATTCCTGAAATATTTCTTCCCATATTAAATGCTATCCTTTTTATTTAGTTACAACATTTATTATATCCCCCTTCCGTTACAACAAAGGTAATTTCCAATTCTAATTGTGAATTGAACACTGAATGGATCTTCGTCTGATATTCTCCCCAACACACATCACTAAAAATATGCAGGGAAGAACACAAACGTCTTAATGTATGATAGGTACAATTCTATCAAATATTTGGTTCTGTTTTCCTAATGAGTAAATTCATCAATTTGCACAGATATAACATCATTGAAGGAATAGAGACTTAAAGTTTGTTAGACAACATGATTTCGACACTGCTTATCTAGGGCAAAGAAGTATGCCTGCCCATTAAGAACTAAACAGTGCAGGTAAAATCACACAATGGCATACTATAGTAGGGTAATAAGAAATGAGAGGCTGGGCGATTTAACGCCCAGCCAACAGTTGCCGATGGCGGGAACCAACTTGATACCGCCTATCAGCTGGGGGCGTTCCCCGCAGCAATGCAGGAATGTCCCTGACTACCCAGTGGCCGCTCGGGCATTCTGGGAGGTCGGGAGCGGGGAGTGCGCCCTTTATCAGGGCTGGCCCTCCCCCTGGCTTCCCTTGCTCACCAAGCTCACCACATAACAGACACTCACCCACCCTCCGCTCAATCCAGGGTATTTTTTATAGGTCACCTGGTTTGGGGCCGAGTAGGAATTTTTTGCAAACTTATAGCATTTGCTACGGATTGTTTTTTCACCTAGTGGATGAGGGAAAAGATTTGTGGTTATGGGGTGCATCTGTATGTAAATAGGTTTTGACTCAACAATTTGATGTATATATACTTGGTCACTATATGGCAGAAACGGGGCGGAAAGGGTATCAGTAGCAACTGTGTGTTCTCCTTTGTGCATCTTTTGTAAGATGATTGGCACCCCCGTTGAACAACTCATGCTTCCTCCCCAGACGGAGCGGTGTGAAGGGGGTTCCCTTGGGGCTCACCCACATCATTTCTGGTTCTGGGTCATGCAGGGTGAGCCCTCCCACACGCTGGGTGTGGCTTTTCGGGCTGGGTATAGGCGGGGCATGCCTCACCCTGACCTTGCATGGCGTGACGCCCATTTAATTGCCCAAGCATGTTTGTGTTCAGGAAACTCCACCCCATTTAGCGACCCCTGCAGGTCTTTCTGTTAATATTTAATAAAGTGACCCATTTTACCCAGCTTGGTGTCCGAGTGTTCATTTCCCGTCCAAGGCAACAAGTAGATCTCTAGGTGAAACAGACAGAGTTACATCAGTTGCTTGGTGCTGTTACCCTCACACCATAGTGATACCTATTTATCTATTTACACTTGATTGCTTTCAAATTGCTAGGTTGACAGGAGCTGGGGCAAGAATGGGAGCTCACCTGTCACATGGTGCTTAGGTCTCAACCTGGGCTGCTGGCTTTCCAGCTAACAAACCCACAATGTCCACATACTTGTTAAATCTAAAAAAAACCAACAATATTCTGCTTGATTTGATGCTGGCCTTTTAAAATTTTGATTTGGTGATAGTTTTTATGCATGTTAAAGTATTTAACATATACACTCATTTAAGATGAAGAATTTTCTTTGCACAATTCCTTAAAAATATGATTTTGATTAGCTGCACGCCATCACAAAAACATAGTCAATAAAAGCGTACATAATCTTGTTTAGACCTATTGTACCTATATAGTTGATAGAACTTGGAAAGTCCTGACAGTCTGTGAATGCCCAATATAGAGTACATCCCAATGAAATATGCAAGATTTATTTGGAGGTTGGGCTAAAGCGTCTAGACATTCCTGGATGACATATTGGCGAGTGAGATATACATACAGACATGAACAAGTGTAGTTATATAATGGGAGAAAAGTGGTAACAGGAAGTAGGGAAAAAATTGAACACCAATAACTAGTGATGGGCGAATCCAACGGTGTTTGGGTTTGGCAAGTTCGGATGAACTTTGCGCAAAATTTGGCCGAACCCGAACCCGAATGGGGAATCCCACCAAGAGATTCCGTCGGTGGAGCTTTGATGTCACGTATACCAGCAGGTTGCTAAGGACACCATGGAATCCAGGAAGCGATCACCTTGGCATCCTTAGCAACCTGCCGGTGACATCAAAGCTCCAAACACTGAACATGACCCTGAACTTTGCCCAAAGTTTCAAAAAATTTCAGGTTCATGTTCAGCATACCGAACACCGGAAAATTCGGTACGGACCCGAATTGTGTGAGTTCGGTTCGCTCATCACTACCAATAACATTCTAGTACTTTTTAAATAGAATTCTTTTGAATCCAAAAGCACCCACATAACCCCCACCAGCATCAGACCAATGATAGCTTTCACACCTGGACTTTGTGAATCCTTGTTAACCTTCTTTGAAGTAGGTTAGTGAGCTCCATACGTCCTGGATCAGAGTTAAAGCAGTCAGGGCCTTCTTAGTCTCTCAAGCTCCATATTTGTGACTATTATCTTGTTTGTATCTGATTCTGGGAGCCATAGCAAAAATTTATTATTACTTCTTCACAGCTTGTCATCTTCAAATTCTCACATCTGGATGAGAATCTTCAATAATTTTCATGAAAGTTTTGTGCGAAACAGAAGGTAACTTATATTTCTATTATGAATGAAAAGTTATAATAATAATCATCAGTTAAAAAATACTGAGCCATGCTGAGCCACTAGCAGATTCTAAATTGAACATTCAGGTCTCCACTATGAATGTTTGCAAGTGAATATATGGTAAAAATTTGGTATCATCTAAGGTCTGATTATTTATGAGTTTTGTATACAAGATAGATGAATTGTAGGGAATGAAAAGTTACCTTATCAATGAATGCAGCTGCGAGAGCAATCATGGGCTTTCCCAAAAATGCCCATGTAACACCAACACTCCGCAATCTGCATTGGTTGCCGATCAGTTTCCGGTCACAATTCAAAGTGTTGGTCATTACCTATAAAGCCCTTCATGGCACCGGACCAGGGTATCTACGAGACTGCCTTCTGCCGCACGAATCCCAGCGACCGGTTAGGTCCCACAGAGTGGGCCTTCTCCGGGTCCCGTCAACAAAACAATGTCGCTTGGCGGGGCCCAGGGGAAAAGCCTTCTCTGTGGCGGCCCCAACCCTCTGGAATCAACTCCCCCCAGAGATTAGAATTGCCCCCACCCTCCTTGCCTTTCGTAAGCTCCTTAAAACCCACCTCTGTCATCAGGCATGGGGGAATTGAGACATTATTCCCCCCTAGGCCTTTATAATTTATGCGTGGTATGTTTGCTGTATGGATGTTTAGTTTTATAATAAGGGTTTTTTAGTTGTTTTTAGTATTGGATTTACATGATTTTTTTTAAATTACTGTTGTTAGCCACCCCGAGTATACAGACAGGGGCGGCATACAAATCCAATAAATAATAATAATAATAATAATAATAATAATAATAATAATAATAATAATAATAAATGTATTTGCGTGTAAGTGTTGCATCGGTGCAACAAACTATTAAATTTTGGGGTCTGTATTAAGAACAACAGATTTCTAGGTTTTCCAAACCCTGAATTCGTTAAGCAAGTCAGGTTATCCAAAATATCCAAATTAAGATTCTGAGTGGTTAATTAGATAATTTCTCCCCATTTTAGCCGAAAGCTCAGAGATTGTGGAAAATATAATGTTGAATGAAAATGTGTTCAGCCAGTAGAACTTATAGATGAGTATTTGAGGCAATCTGAATCCCATTTCACAAAGCAAAAAAGAGGTGGTCTCCAGTGAATTTGTATTTAAATGAGACTCAAACATCTGTGGACTTGGCAGTTTTATATCCCACAAAGTTCCAGTTGAAAGCTTTGGGTAAAGAATGTGCTTACTGGAGCTAAATGCATAACAGAAGAAAACAGATTCCAAATTATATGCAGAATAAGTGATGCTATTTTGCTGCTTTTTTTCCTGAGAATTTTAGTTATTGCAGTGGATATGAAAATACATCTTAAAACTGGCCAATTTCAGTCATTTCCTGTTAGCATCTCCTTTCTTTATGGATACTTTTATACTCAGCTGGATATGTTTTCAATATTGTCACTCCATTTAGATCAACTTCTTTGAGTTGGTTGTTGTATAGATGTGCAAAAAGTCAAACTTTTTGAATTCCCAAAATTGTAATCCCAAAGCAACCAGAAAGACAAAAGCTTTATAAGCCATTCTAGACTATATATACCATATGTTGGCACATAGGATTTGCAAGGTACTTTAGGTACCTTATAACCAACCTGGCACCTTATAAGGAGTGTCAGAAACCTGCATTGTCCAAATCTGTCTCACAGGATTAGCTGAACTCTGAAATCCATCTGACATGCTGTACAAGCTATTGATGTAGTCATCATCACTATAATATATGGCAGTGAATAATTTAATGGGCTGTCAAGAGTTTTAATCTGCAATTAATTCCTTGTTGTTCTGTCGGGCTCTCTGGTAGACTCCTCCCAAAAATTCACAGGTACAAATTTCAGACACACACATGTTTGAAAATTCAAAACAATGTTCTTTATAAGGAAAATTCACTTAAACCAAGCCCTCTTTTGGTATAGCAAAGAGCACTCGTCTCCAAACAAACTGGTAATTTGTACAAGTCCCTTATCAGTTCTGTGATACTTAGCTTGCAGCTTTGAGGCAATTCACAGTCCTTCTTCTTTCACAAAGTGAAACACACTTTGCTCTGGTTTAGTTTCAAAGTGGGGAAAAAGCAGCACACAAAACGTCAAAGTCAGTAAAGCAGTCACGAAACACAACAATCAGATAATCCTCCACAATGGCCAAACCCACAGGCTGCTATTTATAGCAGCCTCACTAATTACCACAGCCCCACCCAACCACAGGTGGCCTCATTTTCCTTGATAATAATCTCTCAGTTGTTGTTGCCTATGCATCACTCTCTGCATGCGTGGCTGTATCATTAACTCTTGTTCTGAATCCAAGGAGGAGCTAGATAATGGATCTCCTTCTGAGCTGTCTGCCACACTCTCCTCCTCCCTGTCACTCATGTCTTCTTGGTCAGAGGAGCCTTCATCATCAGATTCCACCGGGGGCAAAACAGGCCTGCAGCATGTGGATGTCTCCCCCACATCCACAGTCCTTGGGGCAGGAGCTGGGCCAGAGCTAACCACAACACTTGTGGGGGGGGGGGTTGGTGTGTGTGTCTGTTTGTGTGTGTATCAGGGGTGGGTCCCTTCCAATTCAGACCAGATCTCCCAAATCAGTAGCAACCCATTAATAATGTAATAAATCCAATTCTGTCGGCGTTGGTTCGTGCCCATCACCATCTTGTTTTTTTAAAAATGCCAATTTTTCCCTGTTTGGATGGCATCTTCTTTTCTACTGCTTGAAAATGGGTCTTCCCATCCACCCCTGAGTTAATATTGATCGTCAGCTGTGTTTAGGGTGGATTCCAGCTACTCAGCATGCACGGAAGCGAAATTGTACAAGGAGATGCTTCACGATGTGAACCGGTGGCAAAGATAAGTGGCACTCACCCCTAGTGTATGTATATAATGTGCATGTTGCCATTTGCAACAATAGAGAAGGAAACTTCCTATATGTCAGTGTTCTAATTAACATCCAAGAAATAAATCAGAGTCCAAACCTTGGCATTCTTCCAAGTTCCAATTAATTAACAGAGCCATGTTGGTTACGAACTACAGTAGTACCTCTAGATACAAGCTGCTCCACATGCGAGTATTCCAAGTTACGAGCCATGACGGGAGCGAAATTTCTGTTTCAGACCCGAGCTCAAATTCGGGATACGAGCCGAGCTTCCACTAGGTGGCGCAAGAATCCTTGTTTCTGGTTATCTCCATGGGGAAAAACAAAGTCTAAAGCCATTTGTTCCAGATACGAGTTGATCAACATACGAGCTCCGTTCTGGAACGAATTAAACTCATATCTAGAGGTACTACTGTATAGTCAACCCGATACTAAGTCTAATAAATTGAATTAAATTGAATTTAACCTTTCCCACAGTTCTCCACCCCGGTTAAGGTTCATCTCTTGTCCCCACACTTACAAGTTCATCACATGGACCACTCCGGTTCTCTCAATGTCCATGATCCTCCCCTGTACTTCTGGCTGGTGCTGAACAAAGGATGAGCTTGAATCTCTGGAAAAAAAATTTTGTGGCTAGTATTTTTCCCTCTCATGCAACCACCCCTCCCCAATTCCCACAGTATTATTCTATTTGTGGCAGGCCAAAGTCTCCAACTCAAAATGATGGCTTCAACCTGACACAATAAACTAGCCAACCATATTGCCATTAAGCATTCTGCACACCGTATTAAGTCAACTATGATCATTCTTTGTTAATTATATGCAACTGATTATACAGCCACATATCTTTTAATAAGCACAGCTGTTTCCTGTCCAGATTTTAACTGGAGAAATTTTCCCTTCTCTAATTTTGACATAGTACACATTGAAAAAAGCAACAACAACTCCAGAGGGCTCTTTCGACACATGCCGTTTAATGCATTTTGACACATGGTGTGCTAGTAGACCTTTGTTTAGCCTTAATCAGTTTTTAATGACATTTTGTTCCCTATTAGGTAGATCTTTGACTAATTTGGAGGAGCAGGGGATAAACATTGGACATGGAACAAAGTTTGAATTATATTGTTGTTTACAAAGATATTGAGCACACTTGTGATTCTCCAAATTATAATTATTGTGATGGAGCAAAATGTATTCTATGATGTGAGCCACAGTAATAGATTGATGATTTTCCTTTTGGATGGCAGTCTATCCCAGGGGTGTCAAACCTAAGGCCTTAAAGCTGGATCTGGCCCAGGGGTGCTTAGATCTGGCCCATGGGGCCACCTTGGAAACAGCAAAAGATTGCTCCGCAGTGCCTCTGTCAGAGAAAACAGAGCTCAGGAGGACTGTGTGCAGCCCTCCTGAGTTCCATTTTTATTGGAAGAGTCTTGCATGAGGCTGTTGTAGCAGAAAACAGAGTTTGGGAGCCCGTTTTCCCTGGCAGAGTGCTTGGGCCACCATAGGCGCCCTCAACACGAGTGATGCTGAGCTGGCCATGCCCATTCCAGCTCTTGAAGTCAGACACATCCCTGATGTGGCTCTCAATGAAATTGAGTTTGACACCTCTGGTCTACACAGGGTGATCCTTGATCTAAGAAAAATAATGTCGCTAATATCCCAAAGGTGATTTTTTTCAAGCGGCAACTGGACTTTCTTTGTTTTTCCTTTAAAACATTTTGCTTCTCACCCAAGAAACTTCTTCAGAACGTCTTCAACAGCGGGCGTGGGGGGAGGAAGCAAGTTCAGTTGCTACTTGAAAAAGCACCTTTGATCTGGATGACTGAAATCTCCATAATCAATGTCATTGATATGATCTATTTTCCCATATATAAAATTATGGAGAATATGCTAATGTCTATCTCAAAAATTTCTATTTGCATAGGCAATGGTTGCTACAGCATGGAGTTGATTTCTGCAGATTTCTTGAGACATTAGCCCTCATTATGTATATTTAGATAAAGATGAAAATGTAGCCGCAATTTCCTATTTCTTTGACAATGAAGCATAACTTCAAGAGGCCATGGTCAAGTTTAAAATCACCCTAAAGCCAGCTGTTAGCTGAACCAGAGATTTTCTCCAACTCATTAATGTTTCTAACCCATTAGATTTTAACAAGCCTAATTATCCAGTCAATCCAATTATCTAAGCAGAAGCACCACATATATTGAGAAGTCAAGAAAACCAGCACTTCTGCAGTCAATGGCTCTCTTTTCCATTCACAAAAACTACCTTAAGTCATTTTCATTTTCTGATTTTCTGTCTGGAACCCATGTAACCATATGTCCATAGTATCAGCTTGATAAATGAAAATTTTAATTCTTGAGCAAACTCCTATTAGGAACATGAGGGTTGATTTTTTTTTACCCTTATTAATTATGTAAATGGTTAATAGAAAGAGAGCAGTTAGTGTGTTTCTTTAATGAGAAGCAATGGTTCATTAGTTTAAATTGCAGTCAGTTGCCAATAAATTAGCCCAAGATGGAAGAATAATGAATGTTATTTTCAGAACACAATAGAAAGCAAGTGCTTGTGAATGTAGCATTTTTTAAATGTGCATTACAGATACCTGTAGCCCAGTGTTGCCCAACCTTGGCAACTTGAAGAGATCTGGACTTCAACTCCCAGAATTCCCCAGCCAGCATTCGCTGGCTGTGGAATTCTGGGAGTTGAAGTCCAAATATTTTCAAGTTGCCAAGGTTGGGAAACACTGCTCTAGCCTATGGGCAGTGTTCCCTCTAAGGTGCATAGCGCGTTGTAGCACACTGGTTTTCCCCTCTCAGCGCGGGAATTTTGAATTGCCGCGCAGAGGACCTTCTCCACTCCTACTTGCTTTGGCGTCAGCAGCCAGGGCCGAGTCTGCCCCGGCTCTGATACACACCCGCGCGGCGTCGGAGGAAGCGTTGACCTCCTCCCCTGCCGCCGCACTCGGGGCTGTCCCCTGGAGCCGGGGGCGATGGGCCCAGCCTCGGCCCTGAGCTCCGCCTCCTCCTGAAAATAATCCATTGAGTTTTTAGAAATTGCTTAAAAAAACCAGACCCAAACATAAACATACAAAAATAGAAACATAGAAGACTGACGGCAGAAAAAGACCCCATGGTCCATCTAGTCTGCCCTTTTACTATTTCCTGTATTTTATCTTACAATGGATATATGTTTATCCCAGGCATGTTTAAATTCAGTTACTGTGGATTTACCAACCACGTCTGCTGGAAGTTTGTTCCAAGGATCTACTACTCTTTCAGTAAAATAATACTTTCTCATGTTGCCTTTGATCTTTCCCCCAACTAACTTCAGATTGTGTCCCCTTGTTCTTGTGTTCACTTTCCTGTTAAAAACACTTCCCTCCTGAACCCTATTTAACCCTTTAACATATTTAAATGTTTCGATCATGTCCCCCCTTTTCCTTCTGTCTTCCAGACTATACAGATTGAGTTCATTAAGCCTTTCCTGATACGTTTTATGCTTAAGACCTTCCACCATTCTTGTAGCCCGTCTTTGGACCCGTTCAATTTTGTCAATATCTTTTTGTCGGTGAGGTCTCCAGAACTGAACACAGTACTCCAAATGTGGTCTCACCAGCGCTCTATATAAGGGGATCACAATCTCCCTCTTCCTGCTTGTTATACCTCTAGCTATGCAGCCAAGCATCCTACTTGCCTTTCCTACCGCCCGACCACACTGCTCACCCATTTTGAGACTGTCAGAAATCACTACCCCTAAATCCTTCTCTTCTGAAGTTTTTGCTAACACAGAACTGCCAATGCAATACTCAGATTTAGGATTCCTTTTCCCCAAGTGCATTATTTTACATTTGGAAACATTAAACTGCAGTTTCCATTGCTTTGACCATTTATCTAGTAACGCTAAATCATTTACCATATTACAGACCCCTCCAGGAATATCAACCCTATTGCACACTTTAGAGTCATCGGCAAATAGGCAAACTAATTTTTTTCTACTCCATTCCTTATCATTTCTTCTTAATGAAGTGATAAATAAATTACAGCTAGTTTTTTTATAAGCCCATTCCTTATTAATTCCATATTTTCTGCAACAGGTGGTTAAATTAATGACTCAAAGAAATAAAAAGTCTATTAATTTAATTACGTGATTACTGTTATGCCAACATTTCTTTTAGTAACCTATAATAATCACAACAGTTGCTTTATTCTGAGTTTTTTATGTAAATGACTTCATAATAAGTATTTACATAATAGTTTTATTGCAGGTTCCTTTTTTTGGCATATTTAGTGTTTAGTTTCTAATTTTATTCAGAATGTTAGTGATGGAAATGGAGAAAATATTGACATAATTAATTGTTCCTATTTGTAATCATTCCTAAAGCAAAACAAACTATGTTATATAAATATCTCCATCAAAACATATTCCACCTCAAATAAAAAATCTTTATATGTTGACGAATCGAGAAATGAAGAAACTCTGAGTGTCAAAGGAAAAGAATGGTCATGACATACTGTCAGTAGTGGGTTTCTCTTATCCTTGCTATCGGTTCAGGAACAGGAGCGTGTGGGTATGTGGGTGCACTTTGTACATCCACAATGCTTTTGTGCATGTGCAGAAACTTCGGTGCGTGCACAGAGCATTTTGAATGATATCTGAGTGGATGGGTGGAGCATCCTGCAGCTACTACTAGTTCACCCAATCTATGATTAACCAGTAGCAACCCACCACTGCATACAGTACAGTGGTGGGTTGCTACCGGTTCACACTGGTTCAGGTGAACTGGTAGCAGCAGTGGCAGGAGCCTCTGCCCACCTGCCCAGACATCATCAAAAATGCTCTGTTCATGAGCAGAAGCATTGCATGCACATACTCATTCCCAAACTGGAAGCAAAGGTAAGTGAACCCCACTACTGATAGAATACATGGATGGACAAATCCACATTATCATGTTGTGTCCAAATTCCAAAGGTTTATTTATTTATTAGAGTTGAAAGGGACCTTACAGGTCGTCAAGTTTATTTGGAATGTGTTTGAAATCATGAAAGGAAATACAACAGTGAGAAAATATATTTGGAGATCATAGGTCTAGCTGAGATACAGAAGTGGGTTTCTCCAGGTTCAGACTGGTTCTTTGGAACTAGTAGTGAGAATTTCCCCCTACTTGATGAACCAGGAAAGATTGCTGGTTGGCCATGCCCCCAAACTGGCTCTAATCTGTTTTGGTACTGTGCATGCCTGCACTCCCACACCCACGCAGTGCAGGAGGAAGAGAACCAGTGGTAGGGTAAGTTATAACCCTCCCCTGCTGAGATATCTACTTGGTAATCATTAAAAGCTTGAATCTAAGGCATGTCCAACCCAATGCAGCCTTGGACAGCTAGTAATGCAGCTCCACAAGATTTATAAAAAAATAAAAATAAAGGAAAAATAAAGGAACTAATTACTGTATATGATAATTTGAAAAGCTAAATATGGAATTGCACATACAAAAAAGGCAGCTTAGTTTAAATTGCATCAGATAAATTCACAAGTGTCTGACTTGATTTGAAAATTTGAAACAAATTGTCATTTTAATCCAGAAAATCAATTGGGAAATTTGATTGACTTGCCTGTGAATTAAAGTACTGAATGGACTATTTCCATACTCCAAGAACAAAATTCCCAAACAAATATGCATAAGAATTGATACAATGGCACTTTAGTAATCGAGTTCTCGAAGCGTGGAACTCATTACTGGACTCCGTAGTATCTTCCCCTAACCCCCAACATTTTACCCTTAGACTATCCACCATTGACCTCTCCAGATTTCTAAGAGGTCAGTAAGGGGCATGAGTAAGTGCACTAGCGTACCTTCCGTCCTCTGTCCTATTGTCTCTCCTATATCTCATATATCGTATCTACTATTCTTCTATTCTATTCTTATACTACTCTCGTAATATCCTTCTATTCTCTTTGATATATTCTACTCCTAAATTTTCACTTCTATTCTTTCTCTAATGTATTTTACTCAAGTATAACCTCTATAACTTTCATTATGTATTATTGTGCATTGGACAAAGTAAATCAATCAATCAATCAATCAATCAACCAATCAACCAACCAACCAACCAACCAACCAACCAACCGATAAATAAATAAATAAATAAATAAATAAATAAATAAATAAATAAAAAAATAAATAAATAAATAAATATTTATATTTGTTCCAGCAATTTTGCAAGCTCAGGGTTACCTATGACTTTTAAATGACTTGGCAAGGAATGAAGGATAGAATAAAAAGAGCTAGGAAAAATATAATTGTTCCCCAAGAATTTAATATGGGTGTGATCTTCATATAGGCACTCAGAGTTGTCTTGAACTGTAAGATGGGCAGCAAATAAATTTAACAACATTAATAAAATTGGATATTCAAATATAGCAATACGTTATCTTAGAAAGCAAGGGGAGAGAGAGATAATTATCTTACTGGATAATGTATTGTACTAAAAGCAGACATATGATTACCAGTAAATAAATTATATATTATTTTTGTCTTAGTAAAACATGTCACCCATACAAATTGCCATACTGAGAAAGAGATTAAATAGAGCCATTTAGTAAACAGGTTATGTGAAATACTAAATTAAATTAAGGCTTGGTTTCAAAATCAAATTTAGACTTAGATCAGTAGCTTTTATGCTGAAACAAGTATGCATGGAAGGAGAAATTTTCTGCCTGCTGTAGATGTTATTGCTATTAATCTAGTTAATTAGAGAAGAAAACAAAACAAATTGCTCTTAATAAGTTTTTCAGAGATGATTTATTCTTAATTTATGAACTCATTGATATCTATTTATTTTATCCCTTTTCCCAAATTAAATTTATATTCCAGAGAGTTTGAAATGACCTTTACTTGTTCAGTAAGCAGTTCAGCCCTAGGCTTGGATGCTAGCTTTTCATCCATTAATGGAAGAAAACTGTAAGACATTGATCATCACACAATAATTCATGGAAGTTTGAATGGTAGTCTGTAAAGGGCATGAAAATTGGTCCCTGCCTTTATGGGAATAGAAGATGCAACACAGCATTTTCAATCATGCAGGTCAAGATTGTGCCAAAGGTGGTTTTTTCAAAAGGCAACTGGACTTTCTTGGTTTTTTTCTTTGAAAATGTTTCAGTTCTCATCCAAGATTTTTCAGTTCTAATTATAGAAGCTATAGTTAAAACTGAAGAAGCTTCTTGGATGAGAAGCAAAGGTGGGCTGCTAAGATGGAACGGTGACGTGTGCTCGCCCCCATGGCTCAGAGAGGTAGCCGAGTCCAGCGCGATTTTGCTACTGCGCCTGTGCAGGTAGCAAAACTGCATGTGGAGACACAGGTTTGTCTGTGTTTCAAAGTAGTTTTTTGCTTCTGCGCCGAAACACGGGCGTACCTGCATCTCCAGGTGTGGTTTTGCCACCTGCACAGGTGCAGTAGCAAAATCGCGCTGGACTCCGCTACCACTCAAAGCCACGGGGTGAGCACTCGTCACCGTTCCACCTTAGCAGCCCTCTGATGAGAAGTGACATAATTTCAAAGAAAAAAACCAGAAAGCTCAACTGCCCTGTGGGGGAAAAAATACATTTGGGATTCCTAGGAAAGATATTAAAACTTTTTTGGACTGTATTGGTTTTGTCTTGATTACACCTTTTCACATTCTTTTGCATTCCTCTTTTAAACTTCTAAATTTTGGGTGTCTGAATTATACAGTTCGTATCTGTAAAATTTAGATCTTCTTTTAGGGGTTCCTTCACATTTCCTCCTATTTATATCTGTATAAATAATAAAATTGATTTAATATAATAACAGAGTTGCAAAGGACCTTGGAGGTTTTCTACTCCAACCCCCTGCTTAGGCAGGAAACTTTACACTACTTCAGACAAATGGCTATCCAACATCTTAAAACTTCCAGTGTTGGAGCATTCACAACTTCCGGAGGCAAGTAGTTCCACTAATTGTTCTAACTGTCAGGAGATTTCTCCTTAGCTCTAAGTTGCTTCTCTCCTTGATTAATTTCCACCCATTGCTTCTTGTTCTACCCTCAGGTGCTTTGAAGAATAGCTTGACTCTCTAGTCTTTGTGGCAACCCCTGAGATATTGGAACACTGCTATCATGTCTCCCCTGGTCCTTTTTTTCATTAAACTAGCCGTGCCCAGTTTCTGCAAACTGTTCTTCATATGTTTTAGCCTCCAGTCTATCTATCTATCTATCTATCTATCTATCTATCTATCTATCTATCTATCTATCTATCTATCTATCTATCTATCTATCTATCTATCTGATTTTTATGCTGCCCTTCTCCTTAGAGTCAGGGCGGCTTACAACATGTTAGCAATAGCACTTTTTAACAGAGCCAGCGTGTTGCCCCCACAATCCGGGTCCTCACTTTACCCACCTCGGAAGGATGGAAGGCTGAGTCAACCTTGAGCCAGTGATGAGATTTGAACTGCTGACCTACAGATCTACATTCAGCTTCACTGGTCTACAGTACAGCACTCTGCCTGCTGCACCACCCCAGCTGTCTGCAAGGAATACAAATCCTTCCATTCCCCACTATCCTGTCAGAGCTGAAGAAGCTTCTTCTCCAGGTCTCATTGGCCAAGCAGTGCCATTTGGCAGGACTGTGGGGAAGGGTCTTCTCTGTAGGGGCCCCAGCTCTCTGGAACCAACTACCTCTGGCAATCCACACCACCACCACCCTCCTGATCTTCCGGAAGCCTTAAAAACCTGGCTCTGCCTGCAGGCCTGGAGCCACTGAGCAATAGCATGCAGCTCTAGCCCAGAAGTTTGTATGTTTTTATTAATGAGGTTTTATACTGTTTTTATATCATTTATATCAGTTGTACACCGCCCGGAGTCTGAAAGGAAATGGGCAGCTCACAAATCCAATAAATTAAATTAATTTAATTTAATTAAACCTATGAAATGACCAAGCAATCTTTATTATGTCCAACGACTCCTTTGCAGTAACAGTAGAATTAGTTCATCTGGATATGCCAAGTTCTGCCTGGACTACCTTCCAAGGCTGACATCAGTTTTGCAAATCTGGAAGGACATTTCTCCCTCACCATCCTTATAGATCTAGGAGGGAGGGAGTCCTTCTGAGATGTGGCTCTTTCCTCCCCCCTACCTTTATATGACAGATTAACTCATCTGGCTTTGTCTATTGTGCACCTTGAGTTCATGTAGAGCGAGTCTCGGGGGCAGCCTTTTTCTATGTTCAGTAAAAGGAAAAATGGTAGTGAGCCGAGCTATTTTTATAGGACATAAAAAGAGGCTTATCTGGAATGTAGGAAATAAAGAGGCTATTCCTCATTTTGGGGTGTTGCTAATGACTGGCTGCCCTTCTCTTTGTTATTTTCTCAAGCAGCCATTAACCTTGCTTCACTCACCGTGGCACTTTCTCATCTTCCTTTGTTTTGCTTTCTCTGTTCAATACCTTGGTTTAAGAATCTCCAGGGGCAGCTGATTAATGAACCTTCAATGTTCCATCTTAAGCCCAGAAATGGAACAGAAACTTCCATTTTATTTGATTTGTTGTAATTTACAGCTACTGTCTCCCTATTCCAAGGCGTGTATGCGTGTCTCTCTCGGTGTGTGTTCCTGAATAATAATAATCACAAATACATACACCCTGCGACGCTAAAGAGAAAGTGTTAACACCATTATATAGGTACTATTTGCCATTCAGAAGTCACAGATCCAGCTTTATTTCTGAGAAGAATAGCAACAGCAATAGCACTTAAATACTGCTTCGTTGTGCTTTACAGCCCTCTCTAAGCAGTTTACAGAGTCAGCATAGAAACATAGAAGACTGACGGCAGAAAAAGACCTCATGATCCATCTAGTCTGCCCTTATACTATTTTTTTGTATTTTATCTTAGGATGGATATATGTTTATCCCATGTTTAAATTCAGTTACTGTGGATTTACCAACCATGTCTGCTGGAAGTTTGTTCCAAGGATCTACTACCCTTTCAGTAAAATAATATTTTCTCATGTTGCTTTTGATCTTTCCCCCAACTAACTTCAGATTGTGTCCCCTTGTTCTTGTGTTCACTTTCCTATTAAAAACACTTCCCTCTTGAACCTTATTTAACCCTTTGACATATTTAAATGTTTCGATCATGTCCCCCCTTTTCCTTCTGTCCTCCAGACTATACAGATTGAGAATATGATGTTCCAAGGGGAAGTTGTTGTAAGTGAGGTGCATAGTGTCTCCAAACCATCAAGTGCAGTTAGTAGAAATAAAAAGAGGACGCATTTTCTTGTGGGTGACTCGACTGTTAGAGGTGTTGATTTTGGACAGAGTAAGGATGTGCTGAAGCTGATGAGGGGTCTCCCAGGGGCCACTGCTAGCAGGGACAGGAGGCGGATTACAAATATTGTCAAGGCTGTGAGTAAAGGTAATAATGTTGATGTGGTAGTGCATCTTGGCACAAATGATTTGTCCCAGAGAAATGTTAATGTAGTAAAAAGAGATTTCCAATGTTTTCAAGAGCCATGGTGGTGTTTTGGTTAGAATCCTTCCATCTTTCCGAGCATATTGCCCCCAACAATCTGGGTCCTCATTTTATTGAGCTCAGAAGCAGGAAAAACACCCTGAGCTAATCAAGATCAAATTGCCAATCTGCTTTACAGATTTACAGATTAATAGAGTTGGAAGGGACCTTGTAGTCATCTAGTCCAACCCCCACTCAAGTATAAGTCCATCCAACACTTCATTCATTCATTCATTGAATTCATTCATTCATTTTGGAAGGGACCCTTTTGGAAGGGTCATCTAGCACAACCCCCACTCAAGCAGGAGTCCCTACACCATCTCAGATCAATGGTAGTCCAATTTCCTCTTGAAGGTCTCAAGTCCTGGAGCTCTCACAACCTCCACAGGCAAGTTGTTCCATTGGTTGATAGCTCTCATTGTCAGAAAGTTTCTCCTTATTTCCAGGTTGAATGGAAGAAGCTTCCTGGATGAGAAGTAAAATGTCTTCAAGGAAAAAAACAAGAAAGTCCACAGTTGCCTCTTGAAAAAGCACTTTTGGGACAATCAAAGATTGATGAATTGATTTGTCACATTTTTGTGACAAATTGTTCCTTGTCTGGCCTTCTGGTGCCTGGGAAAAAAGGCTGACCCCTCCCCTCTGTGGTAGCCCCTCAGGTATTGGAACACTGCTATCATGTCTCCCCTGGTCCTTCACTTCACTAGACTGTCCATGTCCAGTTATAGTTTCTGCTGGTAGCTGGCAGCCATCAGAATTAGTTTGCTGTACCGCATTCTAATCACAACACCACCATGGCTCTTGAAAATATTGAAAAGCGACTTTTAGTAATCCACGCTCTACATAGATACATCTCAGAAGACTTACCTGCAGTGATGGCCTACCAAAACTTTTACTACCACACTGTGGGCGTGGCTTGTGCATTTTGTTTCAACATCTTTCAGTGCAAATTGGGTGCTCTGGGGTGGAGCTCCAAATTTTACTACCAGAACTGTGTTCCTGATCATTCCTGTACAAGCCCACCACTGCTTACCTGGATCTTATGATATAGAGTTTAATGACGTGTAATGATATTATCACCATCAGATATTTTGTTAAAACCTTTGGATCCTTTTCCAATGCCAATTCAAAGTCTAATGATTGAACAGAGCACAACTTGTGCGCCGTACTTATATTATTTGTTTTGCAGCAATTTCTTTTTACTTAGACACCTATTTGCTCTTTGATCATGCATGAGTATACCCCACTTTACTTTCAGTAAATATACAAGGGACACTGATAATATGGTACAACTCAAATACAGTAGAACGCCGGTTAGTGAACGCCCGGGTTAGTGAACAATTCAGTAAGAGACCAAAAATTTGGCTAAAATTTGCACCAGTTAGTGAACAAAATTTCGGATTGTGAACAGCTGATGTCACCCAACGTGTCCCTGCATCTCAAACCAAGCATCATTCGCCCTCGAGACACAGTTGCGTTCGTTTGGTCAGTTGTTATCTTTATCGTGCTGCTTCCTTCTTTTTTAGTGATTTTAGTGCTTAATAATAATAATAATAATAATAATAATAATAATAATAATAATAATAAATAATTAAAATAATAATTTAAAAAACCCTGGTCATGGCTTACAAGTGGAACACTCAAAAAGGAGACAGAAGGACTAATACTGGCGGCACAAGAACAGGCCATTAGAACAAATGCTGTCAAAGCCAGAATTGAAAAATCAACAGACGATCCGACGTGCAGACTCTGTAAAGAAACAGATGAAACAATTGATCACATACTCAGCTGCTGCAAAAAGATTGCACAGACTGACTACAAGCATAGACACGATGCTGTGGCACAGATGATCCACTGGAACTTGTGCCGGAACTACCATTTACCAGTGGCAAAGAACTGGTGGGATCATAAGCCCGAAAAAGTGGTCGAAAATGAGCAAGCAAAACTATTGTGGGACTTCCGACTTCAGACTGACCGAATTCTGAAGCATAACACAACAGACATTGTGATCGTGGAGAAAAAGAAAGTATGGATCATCGACATCGCAATCCCAGGAGACAACAGAATTGAGGAGAAGCAGCTAGAGAAATTAGTGAAATACGAAGATATAAAAATCGAGCTGCAATGACTCTGGCATAAGCCAGTGAAAGTGGTCCCAGTGGCACTTGGCACGCTGGGTGCAGTGCCAAAGGATCTCAGTGGACATTTGAAAACCATCGGAATTGACACAATCTCCATCTGTCAATTGCAAAAGGCCGCTTTACTGGGATCAGCAAACATAATTCGCTGCTACATCACACAGTCCTAGGTGCTTGGGAAGTGCCCGACTGGTGATGAAATACGAAATCCAGCATAGTGATCTCGTTTGCTGTGTTGTACTGACATAATAATAATAATAATAATAATAATAATAATAATAATAATAATAATAATAACAATATTTGTGATCATACCACCTTCTTCCACTCCCTCATCTTGGGGTGGGGGGTTGTATGTATATAAATTCCTTCTTTCTCCTATAGATATTAAAGCATTGTGTTGTCATCTGGTGTAGTCCAGATATGTCTTTGTGTGTGTGTGTATGTACATAAACATGAAGATAATGATATGCAGCTTCCAAGTGACTGAGAAGGAAGCTAAATCTAATTGGGAAGGAAGAAATAATAGAGTTCCTTCATTTGGAATCGTTCAGAGTTTGTGTTCATGTGCTATGGTGCAGCAGTCACCAACTGGTTGTTCTGCACAAAAATTATTTGCATTTTTTATATTCCTCTAAATCAGGGGTCCTAAAACTATGGCCCCTTGGACAGATACGTGCAATGAATATTTGTGTTGCTGCAGAGAGTCTTTTTGTATGAGTCAAACGAGGGCAGAAGTTCTGACTTGAGGTCTGTTTAAGCCAACTGGGGTGGGGTTTTGGGTGAAGGCTGGAAGGAAGTGCCACTGGTGGAAAAGAGCCAGAAGACCTTGTTCCAGTGGGACTGCATCATGGCCTGGAATTGGCTGACCATCTCAGCTCCCTGAGCCTCCAGGTTCCAGCACCTGGCCAGGCACTTCCACAGGTTTACCCTCTGCTTGGAAAGTATGCTCATACTTCTCAGTGAGGTGCTTCTGCTGAGTGTCCTTCTCAGACAGATCCAATATGAACTAGGCTAATGATGGCGAACCTATGTCACGGGTACCACAGGTGACACCTGGAGCCATATCTGCTGGCACACAAGCCGCTGCCCTAGCTCAGTTCCAATGTACATGTGTGTGCCAGCCAGCTGATTTTTGGCTTGCACAGAGGCTGAGAGGGCGTTTTTGGCTTCCCAAGAGCCTACAGAGGGATGGTGGAGGCATTTTTACCCTCCCCTTGCTCCAGGGAAGCCTTTGGAGCCTGGAAAGGGCAAAACATAAACCTACTGGGTCCCCCAGAAATTGGGAAAAAGGCCCTTTCCGGCCTCCAGAGGGTACCCAGGTGATTGGGGAAGCTATTTTCAACCTCCCCAGGCACTGAATTATGGGTGTGAGAACTTGTGCATGTGCAATCGCATGCATGCACGCTCTTTCGACACCCAAGAAAAAAAAAAGGTTCCCCATCACTGAACTAGGCTGTTTTGCCAGTTCTTTCTCATGGTAACTGCTTAGCTCCAACAACTGCTTCCTGGTGGGGCCCTAAGGAGCCCAGGCGGGGAGGTGAGGAGTGGATAGGAGAAGAGGGGCAAGTAGAGGCTGGCGAGGTGCCCTTCGATGTGAGTGACATTGAGTTGGCCATGCCCAGTATTGGCTTCCTTAATGATGCAGGCCACACTGCGCACTGGTAGGAAAAAGGGCAATGCACATTCAACTCTGGGTGACTGACGAGTGGGTCTGTGCCTCCCGGTGAGATTTTGCTTCTGCACATGTGGAGGAAACAAAATCATGCGAGAGGACGAACGCAAGATTTCAGCAATTGCCAAAAATTATTTATTTATTTATTTTATTTGACTTCTATGCCGCCCAGTCCCGAAGGACTCAGGGCGGCTCACAACAGTATAAAATTACAATAGCAATAGCAATAAAAAGAAGTCAATGAAAACATGAGCAATATCTAAAATCCTAATTAAAACTTAAAAAACAATTCAATAACACACATACTAGACATTCATACCAAATTCAAATATACTGGCAATCTAGTGGTTGATTTAGGGCCCCCAGGCCTGCCGGCATAGCCAGGTCTTCGTGGCCTTACAAAAAGCCAGCAGGGTGCGGGCTGTATGGACCTCAGGGTGGAGTTTATTCCATAAAGCCGGGGCCGCAACAGAGAAGGCCCTCCTCCATGGTCCCACCAGCCTGCATTGTTTAGCTGACGGGACCTGGAGGAGGCCAACTCTGTGTGCTCTAATTGGTTTCTGGGAGGTATCTCACATGTACACACATCCTCTCATTAGATTTTGTTTCCTACACATGCACAGAAGCAAAATCTTGCTGGGATGTTTGTGCGCATCCGCCAATCACCCAGACTGTCAGGTGCATTGCACCGGTAGCAGCAGGAATAGCAACCCCCGCCTGGCCACTCCCTCCCAGTCACATGACCATCTAGCCACGCCCACCCAGCATGTCTTTAAACAGATCACATTAGTGGTCCACAGGATTTAAAATTATGAATTTAGTGGTCCCTGAGGTCTGAAAAGTTGGAGACCCCTGACATAATGGGTTTTGAGCATTTGGCATTTTTGATAAGTTGTGTCCTTTTCATTGGAAGATGTTGTATAGATGATCAGTTTTCTTTTTGTGGTTTTTTAGATTGCTACAGTACATTTGCTCTCATCTGAATAATGTTCTTATACAAATCCTCTTGTGGGAGATTGCATCTCCCACAAGAGGAGTTACTTTAGTAATGGAGCACTTAGTATGCATTGTTTCTCAATAATTTTGCATTTCTAATTTGCCATTGTTTCCTCTGCTGATGAAGATATCCAGGAAGGATACTGTGTTTTTGTTTTACCAAAGCAAAAGTTCCCTTTTGCAGGTGTTTGATGTTATAAATTGGAAACAAACGCCCTTTCCAGAAGAAACATCATAAAGTGCAGATATATGACTATGGAACACTGCAAATGGCCACACATGTGGTCTGGTTTCTGAGTGTGCAAAACGCAGTATGTGATTGCCAGGAAGGATGGATGTCAGAAGTTCAAATCTAAGTTATAAGTAGCTTTTTGGGGAGTCCACTGTACCTTTGGTCACTAAGTGACTGTTCATAAATTGAGGATTACCTGCACTATTATTTTCAATTTGTAACATATATGCAAACTTTGTGCATGTACTTGTTATAAAGAAGAAATATGTAAATAATAGTAAATTTCCCAGAATATTGACACAGTGGAATAATATTCGTACATGGAAGCAATGACCAAATTGAGTCTGAGGGCAGGGTCAAATGTGTCATCACTTTGGAATCACTATGCTCCCATGGGAGACCTAAATCCAACCCATGTATTCCATTGACTCTTATTTTAGCATCAATTTGCTTTGATCATTGATAGATCAATTTTTTGTGCATTGGTAACATGAAATAAACTTCTAGTATTTATTTATTTATTTTGTCAAGTACATATTGGTGGTATACAAAAATATAATAATATTTATATACATGATACTAGTAAAAGAGTATCATGTATATAAATACATGATTAGGACAGGGGACGGAAGGCACTCTGGTGCACTTATCCACGCCCCTTACTGACCTCTTAGGAATCAGGACAGGTCAACGATGGATAGTCTAAGGGTAAAGTTTGGGGGGTTAGAGTTCCATGCATCAACTACTTGGTTACCAAAGTCGTATTTCCTGCAGTCGGGTTTAGAGCGGTTTACCTTAAGTTTGTATCAGGGGTGGGCTACTGCCCAGACAGGGGGGAATGCAATGGGGTAGTGAAAATGGAGCTCCACCCCAGAGCACCCAATTTGCACTGAAATATGTTGAAAGAAAATGCATAAGCCACGCCCACAGTGTGGTAGTAAAAATTTTGGTAGCCCTTCACTGGTTTGTATCTGTTATGTGCCCGAGTGTTGTTGTGGTTGAATTCTATCCCAGTGCATGTTTTCTTGTATCTGACATTATATGTCGATATGGGCTAGATTTATATTAGGGAAATAAGTGCATACACATACACATATACATACACATATATATCATCTTTCAGCTGTGGCGAGGGGGGCGTTTGCCCAGGTTCGCCTGGTGCACCAGTTGCGGCCCTATCTGGACCGGGACTCACTGCTCACAGTCACTCATGCCCTCATCACCTCGAGGTTCGACTACTGTAACGCTCTCTACATGGGGCTACCTTTGAAGAGTGTTCGGAAACTTCAGATCGTGCAGAATGCAGCTGCGAGAGCAGTCATGGGCTTACCTAGGTATGCCCATGTTTCACCAACACTCCGCAGTCTACATTGGTTGCCGATCAACTTCCGGTCACAATTCAAAGTGTTGGTTATGACCTTTAAAGCCCTTCATGGCACTGGACCAGAATATCTCCAAGACCGCCTGCTGCTGCACGAATCCCAGCGACCGATTAGGTCCCACAGAGTGGGCCTTCTCCGGGTCCCGTCAACTAAGCAATGTCGGTTGGCGGGCCCCAGGGGAAGAGCCTTCTCTGTGGCGGCCCCGACCCTCTGGAACCAACTCCCCCCGGAGATTAGAACTGCCCCTACCCTCCTTGCCTTTCGTAAGCTCCTTAAGACCCACCTTTGTCGTCAGGCATAGGGGAACTGAAACACCTCCCCCGGGCATGTTCAATTTATGCATGGTATGTTTGTATGTATGTGTTTTTAGAAAATGGGGTCTTTTAAATATTTTTAAATAGAAATTTAGATTTGTTGTAAATTGTTTTCACTTTGTTGTGAGCCGCCTCGAGTCTGCAGAGAAGGGCAGCATACAAATCTAAATAATAAATAATAAATAAATAAATAAATAAATTGTATTATTTTATCTTTTCTTTTAATGTTGCAATAATGAAGAAATTGGATGACACAAAAATGTACCAAAAAAAAGGATTAGAAACTAATTTGTATATCCCTTATATCTGCCCCCCCCTTCCTCCTTCTTCCAACTTTGGCTCAGCGCAGGTGACAGCTGTTGGGAGGAGACTCCTAACAGCATCTACACATTGTCTTCATTTTTTGCTACAATCCTTGAAATGTATCAGTAGGTACTTACCCTGCATTTAAGTGATGCTTTTACCCGATGGGAATAGACAAGCAATTAACCAGAACAAATTGTGTCGATAGCAGTGAGGAACATATTATTATTGCCTGAAGGGGTTTTGAAGCTTTCCCTTATGAAACTGACTTGTAAATAATGCAAGAGGAAGTGAATTACTTTGGTGGAGGGACTTATAATGGAAAGGCATTAAAAGTTAACCTGTCAAAAGTTTCCTTTAAAATAATAATATTTTTACTCTAAGTCCCAAACAAATTGAACTAGATTAACTTTCAGTACCAATTAGCAAAGGGCCATTTCTTTTGAAGTAAACTTGTATGAGCCAAAGGAAGCAGAAACAATGTCATTGCGTTTGCATTATCCTTGCCCTCGGTGATTCAAAACTAGCCCACTCTGCAGCAGCATAACCCTCTGATCAGGTTGACAGGAGGAAAAAACTTGCATAGAGTTTGAATTAGTGGTTTAAAGGTAGCAGAAACCTTCTTCTATCTTAATTACATTACCTTTTTAAACCATGTTAATCCCAGCACAGCAGGCCGCCTTACTGTTGGCAAGGCTGCTAAATATATTTGCACTTGAAAGACAAGATCATAGCAACATAGGTCTCCTGAACAGTTTAATGCATTCCTAAATGCTGAGTAAAAATGCAAGGAGGAAAAAAAGTTGAGAAGCAACATTGTAAAGCTGTGATGGAAATCTAAGATATCCACAGAAAATATCTGCTACAGTATGTGAGGTACCTGCAGGGAATATATAATTGTAAATTGATTGACTGCTCTTCTGCAGATCATATTGTCATATTGCCAGTCAAAATAAAACACTCCAAGCATGAGTAATGGAGCATCATCTGGAAACTGAAAGCAATGGTTGGCCAAATTTTTAAAATTTAAAAAATTCTACAAAATATTTTTACACACACACACACACACACACACACAGACACACACATATGTGTATGTACGTGTTGTGGTTGGCTCTGGCCCAGCTCCTGCCCCAAGGAATGTGGAGGTGGATGCAGGGGAAACATCAACATGTCATAGGCCTGTTTTATTGCTGACAGAGGCAGGGAGTAAAGTTTCCTCGGAAGGAGAAGAAGGTGGGGGTGACTTGGAAGAGGGGAGTTTGGCAGACAGCCCAGGAGGAGATCAATCATCCTTATCATCCCTGGATTCTGAACAAGAATGTATGACACATCCACGCATGGGTAGAGTGATGCATAGGAGACAACATCTGAAGGATTATTACAGGAGATAAATGAGGCCACCTGTGGTTGGGTGGGGCTGCTGTAATTAGTGCTACAGATAAAAGAGCAGCCTGCTATTTTAGCCTCATGGCAGTTTATCTGATTCATAGTTTCGTCAAGATCGTGGTTTTTGCTGTTCAAGATTGTGTGTGGACTTTCTGGACTTTAGAATTGGACTCAATTTCCCAGTTTTGGGGTGAGAATTTGGATTGCATTTAACCTGTGCCTTGTGTGTACCAGAAAATCCCTTTGACATTTAAAAAGGGAGCTGTTTCTGTTTTTCTGTTGATAAAGACTTTTGGGTTTTCCTTCTATCGTGTGGTGTGTGTCTTTCTGGACTAATTACCCTGTAATTAAGGGCGGTTGAGACACGCCGGCAGAAAAGTATGTATGTATGTATGTATGTATGTATGTATGTATGTATGTATGTATGTATGTTTAGTATAAATACACATATACAAACAAACACTCTTTTTTTCTCTAGAATCAAAGGTGTAATGTATCAAACCCACTTATTGTAAGAATTCATCTTCTGGAATGAGAGCTTTAGACCTCAAATGCCAACAAAAGAAAATTGTGTCAAAAAAAACCTGTATCACATTTCTGATCGGCCACTTTTCTAATCCATTTTTTAATAACTTTGAAATACTGACGTGGCTGTTTAGAAAATTGCACTGTTCTACTAATCTTAATGATTCAGTAGGATTATATGACACATTTTTATATTTTATAAAATTATATTACAGCAATGGAAGTGAAACTTGGGATAGCCCTCTACATTAATCATTTATTAGTAACATCATAAATCCATATTTTATGAAGCTTTCAGTTACTCTTATAATACAGTGTTTATTAATTTAAAAGCAGAAGTTCTTGTCATTTTTTTGGATCAAAGCAGATGTCATTCTTAATAACGAAAAGATATTTGGTTCATTCGTTAGAAGAAATAACAGATCTGTTTAATACCATCCTGGACACTGACACCGATTCTTTCTACTACAAAACTTCAAACATTCACACTACAGCTGGTCTTTGACTTATGACCATAAATGGAACCTTAACTTGTTTTGCTAAGCAATGGAGTTGTTAAATGAGTTACACCCAAATTTTTGACTGTTTTGACTGATCCCAGTAACTCCCAGAAAGAGAACTAATGACCAAAAGAATATAAATCTGTTCATCCTTCACCATTCAGTCAGAACGGAAGAAGCATCTTGGATGAGAAGCAAAACATCTTCAAAGAAAAGAAAGAAATTCCAGTTGTCTTTTGAAAAAGCACTTTTGGGACAATCATGAACCGGATGACTGAGAATCTCCATAGACATCAAACTGTTAAGCCTTCGTCCCCCATTGACTTTGCTTGTCATAAGCTCTCCAAATTGTGATTACATAAATCCAGATTTATGTATATCCATCATAAATAAATGCCAATTGCCACGCACCCAAGTGACCACAGGATTGATGTTATTGTCATAAGTATGAGAACTGGTCACAAGTCATTTTTCTCAGTGTTGTAAGTCAATCTGTCATTAAGCAAATTGTCATAAATTGGAACTATCTGTAGATATAAACAATCTCTTTCACTTTCACAGATAGGACTCAGAAATACGTTTGAACACGGGTATTTGTAATTCAGTGATACCTTGCCTTACAAACTTAATTGGTTCCGGGATGAAGTTCTTAAGGTAAAAAGTTTGTAAGATGAAACAATGTTTCCCATAGGAATCAATGGAAAAGCAATTAATGCGTGCAAGCCCAAAATTCACCCCTTTTGCCAGCCGAAGCGCCCTTTTTTGCACTGCTGGGATTCCCCTGAGGCTCCCCTCCATGGGAAACCCCCACCTCCAGACTTCTGTGTTTTTGTGATGCTGTAGGGGAATTCCAGCATTGCAAAAATGAGCGATTCGCTGGCAACGGAAGTCCGGAGGTGGAGTTTCCCAGCGAAGGGAGCATCAGTGAAATCGCAGCATTGCAAAAACACCAAAGTCCTCGAAACCCACCTCCGGACCTCTGTGTTTTTGTGATGCTGCGATTTCACTGAGGCTCCCCTCGCTGGGAAACCCCACCTCCGGACTTCCGTTGCCAGTGAAGCACCCGGTTTTTGCGCTGCTGGGATTCTCCTGCAGCATCACAAAAACACGGAAGTCCGGAGCTGGTGTTTCCCATGGAGGGGAGCCTCAGGGGTATCCCAGCAGTGCAAAAACGGGTGCTTCCCAGTGGTGGTGGTGGGTTTGTAAGGTGAAAATAGTTTGTAAGAAGAGGCAAAAAAATCTTAAACCCGGGTTTGTATCTCGAAAAGTTTGTATGATGAGGCATTTGTAAGACACGGTATCACTGTACTTTAAAACTTTGGGATTTTAAAAATGTATCTTCTACAACACATGCAAACCCAGTTTCTCAGCTGCGAAAAATCCAAAGGACAAACATTTTCTACTTAGCGTAGCAGTCTAGAAAATGTGCATTGCAGTGGAACCTCAGTTAGTGAACACAATCCGTTCCGGAAAACTGGTTCCAATCCCAAATGTTCACTATCCGAAATAATTTTCCCCATAAAAAATAAAGAAAATAGAAATAATTGACTCACTAGTATATAAGTGGTACAGATTATATAGGGTTATTTTTAATGAGAACAGTTATAGTACAGTACATAAAGAGTTAAATAATGGTCTCATTGCTGGTCTCCTTGACAATTTACACTTTGAACTATGTGTTCTCTCTGCAGCTGTCGTCTTTGTTTTCTTGATTAAGTTTGTTTTTCACTTTCGTCTTTAACTCTCAGGATTAGCCTCTCCAGATCCTCTTTGCTTTCTGCAAGCAAAGGTGATATCACCTGCATATCAGAGGTTGTTGATATTCCTACCACTGTTTTTAATTCTAGTGGCAGATTCCCCCAAATAGGCATTTCTCATAACCATTTATCTGTACATGGTGAATAGTATTTATTTATTTATTTGTTTGTTTGTTTGTATGCCGCCCCTCTCCGGAGACTCGGGGCGGCTAACAGCAATAATAAGACAACATATAACAATAATCCAATACTAAAAAGAATTAAAACCCATTATAATTAAAAAACCAAACATACATACAGATATACTATGCATAAAATTGTAAAGGCCTAGGGGGAATGGATATCTCAATTCCCCCATGCCTGGTGGCAGAGGTGGGTTTTAAGTAGCTTACGAAAGGCAAGGAGGGTGGGGGCAATTCTAATCTCTGGGGGGAGTTGGTTCCAGAGGGCCGGGGCCGCCACAGAGAAGGCTCTTCCCCTGGGTCCCGCCAAGCGGCATTGTTTAGTTGACAGGACCCGGAGAAGACCCACTCTGTGGGACCTAACTGGTCACTGGGATTCGTGCAGCAGAAGGCGGTCCCTGAGATAATCTGGTCCGGTGCAACCTTGCCAAAGGCCTTTTCCAATTCTGCACCATTTTGTGTCACATTCTGTTCTTACAGTGGCTGCCTGATCAGAGTACAATAACTGAAAGAGTGGGATGTGGTGCGGTGATATTCCCAGTTCTTTGAAGCAGTTCTAGAGTCTGTTATGTTCAACTCAGTCAAAAGCTTTTGTGTAACTAACGAAGCACATACAGAGGTCTTCTTTGCTTTTCCATTATCCAACGTAGATTGGCAACGTGACCATCTTGCACATTGTTTTCAATTCATGATGGTTCTGACATTTTATAGCCAAGATTGAAAAATGTTTCATACCTGAGCAGAAAGGAGGTGGTAGCAGAAAGAACTAAAAGGTCAATGCTACTATTCATCCCTCTAAATCAGAGCTAGTTTCAAGGCAGATATAATCAGGAGGGTACTCTTATGCAAGATGTGTAAGAATGGAGTGGCATTCAAAGACAATTGTGTCTTGATTATTATTGTTACAAGCGCATGTATATCCTTGCCATTTTGCTCCTGTTACAGTGGTTATTTTGAAATCCTTAATTATCCCTTGAAAGGAGTTGCTGCATGAGGAACGTAATCCTTATCTGTCTCCAAAGCATTCTTCTTTTCTAACTGAACTGCTTATTTCCCTTTTCAGTCAAGCCTTAAAAAGAATGGAGACATTCTGAGCAAATCCTACTTTAAGTTCATTAGACTTAACGAAGTCACGTAGGATAGGATGTGCAAGGGACAAGAACTTCCTCTTTTCAAGGCTTTCTTTGTAATGGATGAAGTAAAACTTGAGATGATTGTTAATCTTGGACCCATATAGTTATAATTTATTAGATTTGTATGCTTTTCAATTTGAGCATACAAACAAACAGACAAACTCACTCTGTGGATATATATTTATATAATGGACATTCAACATACATACATGTCAACCATCCTGTTGATCTTATCTTCTACAGCCTATCACTAATGTCTTGTTCTCCTATGTATCTTCTGTATATTTGTAACTTTTGTTTACATTTGTGTGGTTCACTTCGTATTTAATTTTATTAAAACATAGAAAGTAAGTTGTTTATGGATGTTTCCTTCCTTCCTTCCTTCCTTCCTTCCTTCCTTCCTTCCTTCCTTCCTTCCTTCCTTCCTCAGTCTTCCAATTCTCTCCCTGCTCCCCAACCAGATTTCCCCCCACTGGGGGTGGGAGAGGCTCCACTGTGAATTCCCAAAGACGGTTAAGTCAACTTATGGGAAAGGTGGAGAGGGCAAGTTGAGAGCTCCGGTGTAGCCAAGCAACAGGCCATCTGAGTCCATCGTGCGGCTTTTGGAAATGCCGCATGGCTTTTGTTTTTGGCCTGCACATGCATGTGCGTGCGCACAGGTTGGACCAACCTCCGCGGGCTGTTCACAGACAGTAGGCGGGCCGCATCCGGCCCTTGGGCTGCATCTTGCCCAGGTCTGGTATAGGTGGTACATTGCTCAACAATAGTAAGTGTGAGAGGGATCTTGGAGTCCTACTGGACAACCATTTAAAATATGAGCCAGCAGTTAGCAGATTAGTTAATCAGTTCTCTTGATTATCCTGATATACCTGATTTGATGGTTTTGATGCATCTAATCTTAATAGCCTTGATACATCTGACCTTGTTGCACTAATTTTAGTGATCTTGATGCACTTGGCTTTGATGCTCCTGACCTCAAGGGTCTTGATATACCATATTTTTCAGAGTATAAGATGGAGAGATGGTTTTTGGAGAGGAAAATCTGCCTACCAGATATTCATATGGCTATTGTCCTTAGTCTGGTCAGCTTCAGCACATTATTTTATCCCCTGGTTAGGGCTTTAAAAAAAAATGTTATTTGGAGAGAGTAACAACGAAAGAGTTTGCAAGCTGATTATTCTGCCGGGCTCTCTGGTAGAAGCCTCCCGAAAATTCACGGGTACAAATTGCAGACACACACATGTTTGAAAATTCAAACAATGTCCTTTATCACAAAATTCAAAAGAAACAAAACACCCTTTTTGTATTGCAAAGAGCACTCTTCCCCAAAACAACCTTGTAGGCTGTACAAGTCCCTTAATCAGTCCTTAAGTACTTATCTAGTAGCTGTGAAGAAACGTCACAGCCCTCCTTCTTCCCACGAAGTGAAACACATACACACTTTACTCTGCTTTGGTGTCAAAGGCGTGAAAAATCCACAAAGTTCAGAAACAGCGAGGCACGATCCTGAAGAACTGCGATCAGATAATCTTCCACAATGGCCAAACTAGCACGCTATTTATAGCAGCAGCTCTCATTACTGGAGCCCCACCCAAACACAGGCGGCCTCTCCTATCTCCTGTAATATTTCCTCAATTGGTCTCTTTGATGCATAAATCTGCGCCTGCGTGGGTCTAACACTTCGTCATCTGAATCAACTGAAAATAATGGTGATTGGCTTCCTGGGCTGTGTGCCAAGCCCCCCTCTTCCAAGTCACCCCCACCTTCTTCTTTGTCCGAGGAAACTGCACTCCCTGACTCTGCCGGCAACAAAACAGGCCTAGGACATGTTGACGTTTCCCCTGCCTCCACCTCCACATTCCCTGGGGCAGGAGCTGGGCCAGAGCCAACCACAACACTGGTAAGAGCTGAGAACATCATTAGCAGTTGGTTAGGGCTGGAAACAAACATTTGGAGCAAGCAGAGCAATGGGGAAAAAAACCTGCAAAGACTTAGGGTTTAAAAAACATTCTTTGCAGAGAAAAAAATGACAAAGCCTGCAATGTAAGAGCTGGGAAGATTATTAGCAGCTAGTTACGGCTGGGGGAAAAAGCTTTAAAAAAGCTACATTCAGAGTATAAGACACACCCAAATTTTTAGCCTCTTTTAGGGGGAGTGGAAGGTATGTTTTATACTCAGAAAAATATGGTAACTAACTTTTGTTAGTTTGGTAGGTTTCTTCTAGCCTTGATACTAAAGGTTCCTGCCTCACCAGCTTGATTCCTTATACATTTGTTATACACTGGTAATTTGCATGCAAATTGCAAAGCCTTAGCACAGTCAGGAAGGAAAGAATAAGTATTCTGCAAGAGACTTGGAGAATATGGAATTAATTGCCAAACGGCTGCTGCAGAATAGAATTTGGTAGAATTCTTCCCCTCAGTTTTCCTTATTCTCTTCTGAATGTATTCTGCTGGATTAAGATATCCCATGGAGTGAATGAGAGATACAGGGAAGAAGTAGAAGCCTGCTTACATTATCTTTTAAGCAGCTTTATATATACATTTTTTTAAAAAAACCATCCTGTTTTGCCATATGTGGATGCTTTATCAGAAATTTTCTGGTAATAAAGAACACTACAGGAATAGGACAAAAGGAGTCATTTTATTAGTTATATTCACAGTTAGGTTTTGACCAGAAAATTAGTAACTCTGTTCAAAATAATTTCAAAAATATTCAACATATTTTTCCTACATTTAAATATATATGTAACCCTTCCCTGGTGCAGAGCTGAAGGGATTGGATACTGTAGCCTAGAGGATAATTCTCTGCCTTACAAGGCAAAGGTTGCAGGTTCAAGTCCCAGTGGGTATGGCTAGCTGATGAGGCCAAAATAAGGCCAAAATAGATCTATCCTAGTCTCCCTTAATTTTCAAATTCAGCAAAAAAACCCACAAAAAACACCATGTCACACATACAGATAGAATTGTCGGCTATCAATAAAAAATTAACTGCCTTGGAAATGGCCCTGGGTTGGACCGAGAGGCAAATAAGGAGCTGTGATGTTCCTTCAATACACCAGGGTGATTCGACACAAAAATATGTAACCCTTTCCTGGTGCAGAGCTGAAGGGATTGGATACTGTAGCCTAGAGGATAATTCTCTGCCTTACAAGGCAAAGGTTGTAGGTTCAAGTCCCAGTGGGTATGGCTAGCTGATGAGGCCAAAAGAAGGCCGAAATAGATCTATCCTAGTCTCCCTTAATTTTCAAATTCAGCAAAAAAAAAACACATGTGACATATGTTCTATCACATGTTTTTTTACATACATACATACATACATACATACATACCATACATATATCCTCAAAGAGTATAATTTATGCTAGATCTCTGGCATAGGAAAATTCTCCTTGTTCCCCCCAAAGTATGCAAAATAATTTAAAATATTTATATTGTTATAACAATATTCTACCTTTTATCCATGAACTGAAAATATACACAGCACTCTGGTTCCTTTTTGTATTTTTAATAGAATACACTACTATGTAATAGCTGGGTTGAAGTAATTAAAACCATTCAATGAGTTTCAATGGATTTTAACTTTATTTTTTGTAAAAAAGAAAAAGAAAAAAAGCTTTTGGGAAAGGAGGATAGGAGCTGGCATTTAAGACTTTAAAAAGAAAAGAAATGACCGATGTGGGTTTTGCATTTACTTCTAAATGCTTACTCTAGCAGAACTGATCTGATCTGATCCATGAAACTTCCTGTATCAGTCACTATAATGAGAATAGAAAGCTGCCTCATATTATGAGCTGTAGAAGGGATCATGCCAATACATTTCATCTCAGGCCAGAAGGAAGCCAAAACGCTATTGAGGCTCCTGCCCCAAATCAAGAAAGGCAAATACAGACAAGTCACTATTGTCTAGAAAAGCTGTACAATAACCACCAATTCCTAGGATAAATGAATACAATATTTGGCAGTTGGCATGAATGTAAGTGCCTTCAATATAAAGTAGAACCTCTGGTTATGAATGCTTCTGACCATGACCAAATCCTAATGCAAATCAAAGTCAATGCAATCCTAAATTAGAATACTTATGGGACCGCCTTCTGCCACACAAATCCCAACGACCGATTAGATCCCACAGAGTTGGCCTTCTCCGGGTCACGTTGACTAAACAATGTCATCTGGCGGGACCTAGGGGAAGAGCCTTCTCTGTGGTGGCCCCTACTCATACATACAGAGAGACAATTATAATCAGGATGTATTTAAATTGTATTGTTGGCCATTAATATCTGAAGTGGGGTGGTAACTTATCCATACAAAAGGAAATGGAAAAGGAGAGAGTAGAGTTGCTACATTTGCCTATAAATATTTCATATTAGAAAAGCAACTTCAAACGCTTGAATTGTAGTGCTGTTTACAAAGATCACCCTTGTTACAATGAAAGCAAGGAAAAGACGTGAACATTGCCGGGGGGGGGGGTGTTTCACAGATACTAGCTTGGCATCACTAAATCATGAAGGTGAGTTAAATCTGTAATATATATTTACAGATAATCTCCAATTGAAAACTTGTCTTCTTGTATTCTTTATTACCAGTCAACATCCTCTTCTCTTTCACTCCCATTGGAATAGAAACAAGAAGGTGAAAAATAGTACATGGTTGGGTGTTGAAGGTTAAATCCTTTGCATGTTATAAAACATGCTGATATTCCATCTTCTAGAGCAGGGGTCCCCAACCGCCGGTCCACGGACCAGTACCGGGCTGCAAGGCATGTTGCATCAGCAGCTGCTGTGGAGCCGGCGAGTGCCAAGCTGTTTCCTGTCTCTTTCCCCTCACGTTCACTTGGGACCGCCATTTGCCTCGGGTTGAGAAAACCTTTGCTTACTTGCTTTCTTCCTTTCCTGTCTTTCTTCTCTCGTTGAAAGTGGTCTATTTCCTCCTTGCGAAGCCCTTGCAAAGCCCTCGCTCTGCCTGCAGCTCAAACGAAAAGGCTTTGGCATTGTGCAGCTCTTTTTTTGCTAGGCTCCCCCACCCTATTCCCGGGTCCTGGGTGGGAGCGAAGCCAGGGGTGTGTGTGTGACCATGAAACCCCCACCACCAGCTCTGGTAATTTTCTTTTGGAAGGATTCCTTGCTGCAAGAAAATTACCAGACCTGACAGTGGTGGGCGCTCCAAGCAGGCAGCGATCGCAAAGGAAGGTGACTGTGTCCGTGGAGGCACCTCCCCCTGCTCTGGGATTCCTTGCTGCAATCCCAGCCGGAACAGGGGGGGGGATGTCCTCTGGAACTGCTGAAAGGCAAACGGCGGTCCCGAGTGAACAGGAGGGGAAAGAGACAGGAAACCGCCCCCTCCTACCTTTCCTCCCTCTGTCACCTCAACTCCCCCGCAAAATTAAAAAGGGGGGGGAGAGACAATGGAACGGTAAGCTAAACCCCCTTTCCACCCCCACCGGGCCATAGAAAAATTCTCTTGCTGAAACTGGTCCCTGGTGGAAAAAAGGTTGGGGACCACTGTTCTAGAAGCAAAAATATAAATCAAAATATTGTTGTTGTTGTTGTTGTTGTTATTGTTGTTATGTTATTCTTATTCTTATTGTTATTGTTAATTTGTTGTTCTGTTTTTGTTGTTGTTATTATTATTATTATTATTATTATTATTATTATTATTATTATTATTATTATGTCAGTACAACACAGCAAACGAGATCACTATGCTGGATTTCGTATTTCATCACCAGTCAGGCGCTTCCCAAGCACCTAGAACTGCATGATGTAGCGGCGAATTATATTTGCCGATCCCAGTAAAGTGGCCTTTTGCAATTGACAGATGGAGATTGTGTCAATTCCAATGGTTTTCAAATGTCTGCTGAGATCCTTTGGCACTGTGCCCAGCGTGCCAAGTACCACTGGGACCACTTTCACTGGTTTATGCCAGAGTCGTTGCAGCTCGATTTTCAGATCTTCGTATTTCACTATTTTCTCTAGCTGTTTCTCCTCAATTCTGCTGTCTCCTGGGATTGCAATGTCGATGATCCATACTTTCTTTTTCTCCACAATCAGGATGTCTGGTTTGTTATGCTTCAGAATTCGGTCAGTCTGAATTATTATTATTATTATTATTATTATTATTATTATTATTATTGTTGTTGTTGTTGTTGTTGTTGTTGTTGTTATTATTATTATTATTATTATTGTTGTTGTTGTTGTTGTTGTTATTATTGAAAGGGGGTAAATGAGGGCATGTTTGACTGCAGATTTTAACATTTTAGCAACTGTTTAGCTATTCCTGGCTGGCATTTTGTTACCTTTGAATTCTTCATGTGCAAAAGGCCATATCGGAATGCAAATATTATAAAGAATATAGTGAAACAGATTGCCAGCATGGCTCTGAAAGGCCAAAGCAAAAGTGAACCATCATTAAATTAAGCTAATAACTAAGTCATTAGATACTTTTGTTGGAACAATTTCCAGGTGCTGCATTTTAATACATAGAAGTAGTGTTATCATGTTTCGAGATGGAACACCCTTGCAAATACCATGAAACAAATTTAAGGTTGAGGAATTGATTTCTAAGCCAACACTGTTCTTCTATCAAGAGCAAAGATGGATGCCTACAAATAAACAAACATTACCACCCTACATGTGAATGTGTGCATCTATGTCAAAAGACAATTATTATAGCATCTTTATATCAGAAAACATTTTGGTCAGAGGGCAGTGATATCTTACAACAATCTGCTTTTTAAGAACTGAAAAGATGCAACTGTTTTCATTTTGTTCTATTAGAAAATATGTCATCATTGGAGGGGATCAGTTGAAAGACCTTTTGAAAGCACCACACTACAATACATTAGACCATAGATGGAACTACAACCAAAGACTTGTCAAATAAGATCAATATATGATTCTAAACCAAGTCTGGTCTAGAGCCGCCTAGCTGGTTTGCAAAGCACCGTTAAAGTTCCAGAATCTAGTAGGACTATCTAAACTATGTCTAATACATAGTATATACTTTAGTAGGACTATGTCTAAAACTTTGGATGGTTATTGTTCTGTCTGGGTCCCTCCAGAAGCCAACACCAACTAAAAAGAGAATCCAGACACACTGGTGAAAAGCAAAGGCAGTTTATATAATTCAAAGCAAACACAGGTAACAGAAACTGTTCTTACAGACAGGAACACGCTGGAACTTCACAGAGGTTTCATGAAGGCCATGAAATAAAACAGGATTCTTGCTGTCAAAAATGACGCTGGAGATAACAAAACCCACGCCTCCTCCAAGTCTTCCAGACTTCTAGGCCACAAGCCAAGATCAGAGACGCCGAGAAGCGAAGCAGGGTCACAGAACTTCCAGTTGATAACGCTCCACAAGGCTGCAAGGGCGGGCCTGCCTTTTAAACCCTGCTGAGGAGAACCACACCCAAACCCAGCTGTTGCCAATTCAATGATGCAAATACCTTTCTAATTGGTCCCGTCTCTGAGCTGCACGTCGCTGTCTCATGTCAATTATAGCCTGTGCTTCTTCATCCAATGAGTCCAGGCTACTAGCTGGGGAGAGCCCCCCCCCCCGGGGCTCTCAGGCTGCTCTCCCTCCTCCTCTTCCTGACTTTCCTCTCCCCCGTCTGCCTGGTCCTCCCCCTCCTGTTCACTGTCCTCCTCCTCTGGGCATGGATCCAGCAGAGACGCAGCCGGTCCCTGAGGAGCCTCAGGCTGAATCACAACAGTTATTATGAATTGTTGGTCTCATTTGTTTTTTTTTTAAATATTTTTTATTGTTTTTCATTAGACATACAAAGACAAACAACATTCAACATTCAAGGAGCTACCATTGCTCTGCTTATCATAGAAGTCTAACTAATACAAAAAAGAAATGTCTAACTATAATCAGATCGATTCAGAAATATAACACTCACACTCTATGTTCTTATTAAATTTAACTCTATTGTTTATAGTTTATGGTTTCTATAACTTTGGTTAATTTTGTTATCTATAAATTATAAAATAATTAAACTCATAATACTATGTAAAAAAGTAATACTTAATATTAGTAACATTATAAAAAATACTCTGTGCTTTTATTATTTTTAAACTATTACATTCTGTCTATTACTATCATGTTGTTTAATTAATTAATTAATATTCACTTATTTGATATGACTAAAAATATTCTTCCATCTAAACATACAATTAACTTTCTAGTTGATAAATTCAAATAATTATAAGTTCTTACTTATATAATTTTACCACTATTTTTAAGATTCCACCATTTATATACCGTACTTTATCCCATATTTTATAAAATTCTGTTTCAGCTTGGTTATTCAAGCGTTTTGTCATCATGTCTAGTTCTGCACATTTTATAGTTTTTTAAAATACTTCTACATCTTTTGGTATTTCCTTTTCTTTCTGTGCAAACATGTCTCATTTGTTATAAAGTTGCTCCTGACTTTGATGGCATGATAATTCAAGGACTTTTTAAAGTATTTTTTTCAAATAATTTAGTACTTGAGTATGTTTTGAAGTTAAATATTGGATCAAAAGTTTTAAATATTGATGGTAATCATGTCCTTTTTATGCCTTGATGTTGCTCCTAAAATCGCCAACTCTAGTTTTGCTTTCAAAATCCAGTTGTGTGACTTGCTAATGAAGTTTTGCAAACCAATTGGTTGGAAATACATGTACTTCTAATTATTTGAAATCACCAAATGAAAAGTCTCTGTCTCTGGGTGTACAGTGATCCCTCTATTATCGCGAGGGTTCCGTTCCAAGACCCCTCGCGATAATCGATTTTTCGCGATGTAGGGTTGCGGAAGTAAAAACACCATCTGCGCATGCGCGCCCTTTTTTCTATGGCCGCGCATGCGTAGATGGTGGAGTTTGCGTTCCCTGCCGCCCACGCAAAGGGGAAACCCCGATTCGGCTCCTCGCTGCTGCTGCGCTACCGAGCAGATCAGCTGCTGGGTGGCCGAAGGAACCTTCCCTGGGTCTTCCCCCTCTTGCTGGCGGGCGGGCAAGCGGCGGGCATCAGCGAGGAGCCGGGGTTTCCCCTTTGCGTGGGCGGCCGGGAAGACCCAGGTTGGGGGTTTGGGGGGGTGCTGGGAAGCCCCCCAGGCTGGCTGCGACCTTTTAAAACAGCCGCGCCGCTTCCCAGCTGAGTCCTGAAGCCAAACGCGGAAGTTCGCCTTTGGCGTTTGGCTTCAGGACTCAGCTCGGAAGCGGCGCGGCTGTTTTAAAAGGTCGCAGCCGGCCTGGGGGCCTTCTCAGCACCCCCCCAAACCTGGGTTGGGGGTTCGGGGGGGTGCTGGGAAGCCCCCCAGGCCAGCTGCGACCTTTTAAAACAGCCGCGCCGCTTCCGAGCTGAGTCCCGAAGCCAAACGCGGAAGTGGTTTTTTTTTTAATTAATTTTTTAAAAAAATCGCGATATAGCATTTCGCGAAGATTGAGATCGCGAAACTCGAGGGATCACTGTATATGCATAGTACAGATAAGATTAAACTGTAGTATTTTCCTTTTCACTCACTTGAAGACAATGCTAAATATATTTGCTTTGTTTTGCTTTGTTTTATATGCAGAGCAAAAGTGTGACAAATTTAAATAACATACTTATCTCCAAGGGCGAAGGATCAGGACCATTCATTAAGTTGCAGCACAGAAGATTTATTTATTTATTTATTTATTTATTTATTTATTCATTCATTCATTCATTCATTCATTCATTCATTCATTCATTCAATTTTTATGCTGCCCTTCTCCTAAGACTCAGGGGGCGGCTTACAACATGTTAGCAATAGCACTTTTTAACAGAGCCAGCGTATTGCCTCCAGAATCCAGGTCCTCATTTTACCCACCTCGGAAGGATGGAAGGCTGAGTCAACCTTGAGCTGGTGATGAGAACTGAACCGCTGACCTACAGATCTACTGTCAGCTTCATTGGCCTGCAGTACAGCACTCTACCTGCTGTGCCACCCCGGCTCCTTATTATTATACAAGAATCTAATCATCTGAAGTTCAATTTTAAATCGGTACCAGATAAGGTTCAATGGAATTTTAGAGGGGTTGGACTTGGATCATTTGTGGCAATGTAAGGACTCTAGGCTGATGACGTATTTAATTCTGCCCTCAGTTCTTCCTACTCTTCTACATACCAATTTTCTCTGCTGTTTCTCTTTGAGCCATCTACTTTTATGACCCCACTCATGTTTGAGTCCAGACTCTTCTCCCCCAAAATGGTCACCCACCAAGTTTAAAATGCAGTGATCTAATACATGCACATGCAAATAATACATGAGGCTGAAATTCAGATATCAATGCAACTTAGGTCAATGATATTTTTTTTTGCTGTCCTAAGCAAGCCTCCTTTGAAAGAAACTCTATTAAAAATACCAACTCTCCTTAAGGTTGGCCTCTCAATCTCAACCTATAAAGCCCTTCATGGCATCGGACCAGGATACCTCCGAGACCGCCTTCTGCTGCATGAATCCCAGCGACCAGTTAGGTCCCACAAAGTTGGCCTTCTCTGGGTCCCGTCGACTAAACAATGTCATCTGGCGGGATCCAGGGGAAGAGCCTTCTCTGTGGCGGCCCCGACCCTCTGGAACCAGCTCCCCCCAGAGATTAGGATTGCCCCCACCCTCCTTGCCTTTCGTAAACTTCTTAAAACCCACCGCTGCCGTCAGGCATGGAGGAATTGAGTTATCTCCCCTTGGCCTTTATAATTTATGCATGGTATGTTTGTGTGTATGTCTGCTTTTTAAATAAGGGGCTTTTAGAGACTTTTTAATATTAGATTTATGATACATTGTTCATATTATTGTTGTGAGCCGCCCTGAGTCTGCGGAGAGGGGCAGCATACAAATCTAATAAATTTAATAAATAAATTGAAGGAAAATGCTGTTGAGAAATATTTTAAGATGGAAAAAGATTATCTGATGTTTGAAACATCAGAAAAGCATAATTTCACATGAAAGACCACTTAAAGCATTGCTCTTCTGTTTCATTGTGCAGACACAGACTGTGTTTGATCCCTGGCATGAAGGGGCATAGTGAATCAACCCCCCCCCAAAAAAACCCCTGGAAATGTTCTATATTCATATCTTGAATCAAAGAGTTAAGATGTAACATTTTGCCTGCCTCTTTTCTTTGACACTTGTGTCTTGTCCAAAGACCATCAAAGGCCTGAGAAATGCCTATTTCATTTCAAAGTATGATTCTTCTGTGATACCAAGAAGGCTCAATCTCCAGTCTTTCAAACCTTCATGCAAGGTTAACCATTTAGTGATCAGTTACATGATGAAAACTGAGAACAAATTCTCAGCAGGGAACATTAATCTGGTGTTCCAGGACAAACAAGAGCCCCATTCGGGAGCGACAAATGGGAAGAACCAAGATCTGCTCCCTGCCTCTTCCTTTTTCTTTCTTATTTATTTGTTTGGTTGTTTGTTCATTCATTCATTCATTCATTCATTCATTCATTCATTCATTCATTCATTCATTTATTTATTGGATTTGTATGCCGCCCCTCTCTGTAGACTCCATAGACACTTCCTTGTATTGAAAATGTAAAGTCAGTAATCAATCTATGTTCCCTTCATGGATCGCTGCCTTGTTGTGGTGAAGCAGTTTGCACAGCTTAAGAAATGTGAGCTAAACCATGCAGGGCCACCCAAGATGGACCAGTCATAATGGAAAGTTTTATTTACTACTATATCTTTTTCTATATCTTTTTTGCTAATTCCCCCCCCCTTATTTCTTTTTACCCTTATTAAATAAATAAATAAATAAAATTTACTTTTTAAAATATACATATATATCTTTTGCTCTTTTTGCTCTTTTTGCTCTTACCCTGTGGACTAATTTTTTCACCAATTTTATACTTGTGGATTAATTTTTCCTCACCCATTTTTGGACTTTTCTGGACATTTGGATATTTCGATATTGGGTACTTGGATATTTCTGGACATCTGTATATCTAAAACCTCTGAAGAACATGTCAACTCCCTTACTTTTTTTTTCTCTTCTTCATCTTGGAACTTTGTAACACCTGCAATCTCTATTTCACCAAGACTAAGGTTTGATTCCATCTCCTTGGCTTTATACCCCTCCACTAAAGACTTACCTGAACTGAACTGAAATCATTGGAAACCGATATTACTCACCTTACTTGATATTCCATAGAAATACTGCCCTAACATTTACTGATCTTTGAGATTAATGAATTGAACTCCTGAATTGTACTGTTGATTTTTGAACTCCGGATTCTGATTCTGACCCTTGGTTCCTTTTCACTTTAACATATTATACAAATATTATATTATATATATTGATAAAACATATATACCAAATTGTGCAACATATAAGATATTCTAACATTTACTTTAATTATTGAATTACTCAGATAGACTATATGTTTAGATAGACTATATCGTGATTTGACAGGTTTATTCTATATTAACTTTAGATTCTAGATCTCATTATTAATTATCTCCAGTTAACTTCAAATAATACTTAGACTTATTTAACTGATTCTATAAACTGTGATAGACACTAATTTAATGTCCTAAGATTTAATTGATTTAATTGATTTAACTGATTTAACTGATTTAAAGGGCTTAACTGATCGATTGATTGATTGTTTTTCTCTTATATTGAATAATTATTATAGAAGATACCATTATTTGGGTTATACTAAATTAACTATCAACTCTCTGATTGTTTGAAATCTTAATATAAATTTTCCTTCTTTTCCACCTCTTAATTTTAACAAATTTTGATTTTTCCTTAATAATATTCTATTAACTTTACTCTTAAAACTTTACTATATATACTATAATTTTCAACCCTACCTGAACTACCCCAAATTAATTACTTTTGATTACATTATATACATCGTTTTATTACACCATATACATACCTTACTACTTATACACTTTATATAACTGTCATAACAATTTCCGTCTACTACAAAAATGTCTACCTCAAACCAACCGACCTTAATGAAATCATGGAAGAAAAATTCTAACCAACCAGCAACACCAACTTCAACTCAACAACGCCCTCCAGAATCGTCAGACAAAACATCTCTCCAGCAATCATCACAGGTGACCCCAACCATAACTTTAAACTCCTTATTTGAGATGATGATTAAGGGGAAATGAAAGAGGACATTAGGAAAATTCAAGACCATGCGGGTCACCTTGAAGAACCTACGACCAAGCTAGAAGACCAAATGGAAGTCGTCCACGAAACAGTCACGGAAAGTTCTGACAAAACAGAAGGAGAAGGAAACAACAATCCACTCCAGGATCCTTGCTAAGAATACCCCATGTACAAGTACCAAAAGGCCAGAGAACCAAAAGTACCAGAATACCCTATGAAACTAGACTTACAATCCTGGGTCTAGAAAGCTTAGAACTATGGTGCCTTAAACATGATCTAAGTATTGCCCACAAGATCATAGGCTGCAACATCCTGCCTGTCAACGACTACTTCACTACCACAACAACACAAGAACACACAACAGATTCAAGCTTAGTATTAACCACTCCAAACTTGACTGTAAAAAATATGACTTTAGTAATTGAGTTGTCGAAGCATGGAACTCATTACCGGACTCCGTAGTGGCATCCCCTAATCCCCCAACATTTTACCCTTAGACTATCCACGGTTGACCTCTCCAGATTTCTAAGAGGTCAGTAAAGGACATGCATAAGTGCACTAGTGTGCCTTCTGTCCCCTGTCCCATTGTCTCTCTCATATCCCATATATCTTCTCTTCTATCCCTGTATCATTTCTTCTATTCTCTCATTGATATATTTTATTCCTATATTTTCTCCTCTATTCTTTCTTTCAGTATATCCTCTATAACCGTCATTGTGTATTATAATACACAAATAAATAAATAAATAAAATAAAAATAGAGGACAAGGGAACCTGGTATCCTGTGTTGCTTGAGTTTGTAAAGAGTTGGATGTGACTTAGCAATTGAACCACATATTGTAAATCAATATGGTCAGCTGATTTCCATAGCAGATTCTTTGGGCTCTTATAGGAAAATATATATGTCACATGTTTTTTTGCTGAATTTAAAAATTAAAGGAAACTAGGATAGATCTATTTCGGCCTTATTTTTGCCTCATCAGCTAGCCATACCCACTGGGACTTGAACCTGCAACCTTTGCCTTGAAAGGCAGAGAATTATCCTCTAGGCTACAGTATCCAATCCCTTCAGCTCTGCACCAGGAAAGGGTTACATATTTTTGTGTCGAATCACATATAGACAATTCAAATCAAGTCAAGAATGCTATGGTTTGGTAAATATAGCACAATAAGAGACAGATCTCATGGTTTATTATGGAGCCCATTTCCAAGTACAATTATGATTAATAATGTGGGTTAGACCTGATGGATGCTCAATCCAACAATCCTTCCTGTCCACCTCTTATTTCATGACAACATTGGAAGAACATTTAATGATTTATGCAAATTAAGTATAGAAAAGGTTTTTCCTATCTAAGCCAAAATGTTCATCATTAACTCCCTTCGGAACGTTAAAGGAAACATTTTTTGTCCTTCAGAGATGTGTAGTAAGATGCCACTTAATCAAAGCCATTATGTCGAGCATTAATTAGAATCACTGATTAATATATTGTCTCATCGGAAACTGCTTTTCCTTTTAATTCACTGCACTTACTTAAATGGGAAATGCAATGAAATTAATGTAGAAGACCTTTCAGGTCATCTTTCTCTATGCTTCTGCCAGTAAAGATTAGATGTCTGCATTTCATTTTTGAATGCTTTCTTTGGTTGGCACAATGCGGCTAAAAAGACTCTGTCAATATATCTATGGAGATTCTCAATCATCCAGGTCATGTTGGTCCTAAGGGTGCTTTTTCAAGAGGCAACTAGACTCTGGTTTTTCTTTGAGGATGTTTCTTCTTCAAGAAGCTTCTTCAGCTCTGACTGGATGGTGGGGAATAGAAGGATTTCAATCCTTTCAGAGAGCTGGTCATTTGCATTCTTTTAGAGAGTCATTGAGGCCACGTGGAGGTTTGACTGTGTGGTTGGGTCACCTGAGTAGTGCAATGGGTGTGGAGCCTTCTTGGAACAACTGAAAGGATTGTGTTGCAGAGCTCTGCTTTCTGTAGGTTTTCTGGCTTCTTTGATTTTGATTTGATTTTTGATTTGATTGGATTTGTATGCCGCCCCTCTCCGGAGACTCCGGGCGGCTAACAACAGTAGTAAACAGCATATGACAATCTAATATAAACAGTTAAAAACCCCTATTGTAAAACCAAACATACATACAGACATACCATGCATAAAATTGTAAAGGCCTAGGGGGAAAGAGTATCTCAATTCCCCTATGCCTGGTGGCAGAGGTGGGTTTTAAGGAGCTTACGAAAGGCAAGGAGGGTGGGGGCAATTCTAATCTCTGGGGGGAGTTGGTTCCAGAGGGTCGGGGCTGCCACAGAGAAGGCTCTTCCCCTGGGTCCCACCAAGCGACATTGTTTAGTTGACGGGACCCGGAGAAGACCCACTCTGTGGGACCTAACTGGTCGCTGGGATTCGTGCTGCAGAAGGCGGTCCCTGAGATAGTCTGGTCCAGTGCCATGAAGGGCTTTATAGGTCATAACCAACACTTTGAATTGTGACCGGAAACTGATCGGCAACCAATGCAGACTGCGGAATGTTGGTGTAACATGGGCATATTTGGGGAAGCCCATGATTGCTCTCGCAGCTACATTCTGCACGACCTGAAGTTTCCAAACACTTTTCAAAGGTAGCCCTTCACTGTGCAGGCTGTGTTATCTGCATCTCAAACTGAAGTGCAAATGTCTGTCAATATTATGAATTTTTCAAATAATAATAATAATAATAATAATAATAATAATAATAATAATAATAATAATAATAATTTATTAGATTTGTATGCCGCCCCTCTCCGAAGACTCCTGGATTATTATTATTATTATTATTATTATTATTATTATTATTATTATTATTATTATTATTATTATTATTATGTCAATACAACACAGCACACGAGATCACTATGCTGGATTTTGTATTTCATCACCAGTTGGGCACTTCTCAAGCACCTAGGACTGCGTGATGTAGTGGCGAATTATGTTTGCCGATCCCAGTAAAGAGGCCTTTTGCAATTGACAAATGGAGATTTTGTCAATTCCGATGGTTTTCAAATGTCCGCTGAGATCCTTTGGCACTGCACCCAGTGTGCCAAGTACCACTGGGACCACTTTCACTGGCTTATGCCAGAGTCGTTACAGCTTGATTTTTAGATCTTCGTATTTCACTAATTTCTCTAGCTGCTTCTCCTCAATTCTGTTGTCCCTTGGGATTGCGATGTCGAATAATAATAATTTATTAGATTTGTATGCTGCCCCTCTCCAAATACTCGGGGCGGCTCACAACAATAATAAAAACAATGTTACAGTGGAACTAAACTAAAATATGCATCCTGGATTCTGAAATCTTTATTAGAACTAAATTTTTCACCAGCTATTTTTTTCATGGGTGTTTGAAAAAGGCGTTCCTTGACCCAGGAAACCCTACCCCAACAAATGTGATCCCTGGTTGATTTTGAGTTGCTATTTGATTGAGATAGACAACCAGAGAAAATAAATAAATAAAAATCTTTACTATAAGACAAATGGTTTAAATTAGTAGAATATTATGATGATAACTGCAAGAAAATAACACCTGGTGTGAGTTTTTTTTTAAAAAAAAACAATTGAAAACCATATGGTACATTTTTTTCATATGCCACCTTTTGGATACTCAGCACAATATTAAAGACAGATGAGAAATTCATTACATCTGAACAGTGACCCAAATCTGCTATTTTAAGTATTCTAGATGTGAAACAACTTGTAATGTGTTTCAGTTTTATTCATATAATTTAAAGGCTATGCTAAGATGTTTTCTCGTAAAACAGAGGTCTTCCAACTTGGCAACTTTAAGACTTGTGGACTTCAACTCCCAGAATTCTACAGCCAGAATCTGTCCTAAAACACCATTAAAGGTGGTAGTAATGCCTCTTGAATTTTACTTCTCAGACAATCTAAAATAAGAAGCAATTTTTTAAAAAAATTCAAAAATTGCTATAGAAAATAATTGAAAAACAGTCAAGAAAATTTGCATGTTCTCTTGGTCCAACATTGAGTTTGAAAATGTTTATGAATTCATTATCACTTTGTCTACATGATAAGAGGTGAGTTTATTTTTGTAATCTTAAGACAATTCCATTGAAAGGAAGCCCATCTCATTGGAGTATTCTAGGAGGTTATATATTATCTATATTAAATGGCACATAAAGGACATTTTAAATGATAGAATAGAATAGAATAGAAATAATAGAATAGAATAGAATAGAATTTTATTGGCCAAGTGTGATTGGAAAACACAAGGAATTTGTCTTGGTGCATATGCTCTCAGCGTACATAAAATAAAATATACATTTGTCAAGAATCATGTGGTACGACACTTAATGATTGTCATCGGGGTCAAATAAGCAATGAAGAAGCAATATTAATAAAAAATCTTCGGATATAAGCAACAAGTTACAGTCATACAGTCAACATGGGAGGAAATGGGTGATAGGAATGATGAGAAAAACTAGTAGAATAGAAGTGCAGATTTAGTAGAAAGTCTGACAGTGTTGAGGGAATTATTTGTTTAGTAGAGTGATGGCGTTCGGAAAAAAAGTGTTCTTGTGTCTAGTTGTCTTGGTGTGCAGTGCTCTGTAGCGACGTTTTGAGACTTTATTATGGGCATGTGCATTAAATGAATTAAAATTCCAGAATGTAATGGTCAAATGCAAACATATACTCTTATGTTCTATTGTGCATCAATGTAAGATATTAATAAACATTATCTAGATGCTTCCACACTCAAAGTTTACATATTTTCATTTTAATTTAAGCTGTTTGATTGGTTCATTTATTGTATTCATGCACATCTTTGCACATAAGATTGGAAAACATTTGTAAAATCAGAGAGAACTATAAATTCAAGATGAATAAAATGAATTGCCTGTATTCTTTCTATAGAAACAAAGGACATATTTTTGAATTCTATCTTTTTGAAATCAAGGGATGGAAATTATGCAGCCATCCATAAATATTAAAGAAGACATTCCATAAAATAACTGTTTGAGATTCTTAACATGGGTTACTTTATAGAAGAAAAATTTACATCAGAAAAGGCTGTCTTTTATTTTATATACAATGCCATAATTAAATTGCATTAGTTAAACTGTATCTATGCAACTTTCTTTAAAAATAGAAAGCTGTGCTGTTTATTATAATATAAATGTCTTATTTTAATGAATTCTCATTGATAAAATCATTTTGTTTGTTTCTCTGCATAGAAGTGCTACCCTGCAGCTATGCTTTCACAATTATTGCTACAAGACATTTTGCAATTAAAATATCACACTTCTGTAAATTATGATCTGAATTCTGATATCAAGTTCCCTTCTCTAAGACAATTGAGTTTTTTTAAAAAACCATTTTCTTATATTGAAAATGTTTTTCTAGTCGTTGAGAGAATATGGCACTCTATATTCTCATTTTAAATTTAAATCAGATTAATTTCATGCGATTTTTAAAAATATATTTTTAGCATTAGCTGTTTGTCACATGGAGCATTACAGTTCAGCAACAAATATTTGAATGGTATTAAGTATATAAGAGTGATATCAGAGTCTGCAGTTGTGTACTTTTCTTAGAGTTTACAGTTGTGTACAAATCCCTGTTTTAAAAAGGTGGCTTTTAGGCAGTAAGGAAACAGAAAGTGATTATAACCCAATTCAAAAAGTCTCTACCTTTGAATCGATTTAGAAAATCAATTTATTTTGATAATCAATGTAGCAAAATCAGTTTAGCTCTTCTAAACCAATGAATCTGTTAAAAGACATATTTAAAAAGAGCCAGGTTGGTCTAATGGTTAAGTCACTATGCTACAGACTAGGAGACAAGTTGCTGTTGTGGGGGAAATAGGAGGAAAAATGGGTGTTAGATATGTTTGACACCTTATTTGCAAAAATCATTTATTTTTATTATTTATTTATTTATTTTGTCCAACACACAATGAGGGTTTTAGTGGGTATATATCTATATACACATAGTAAAATACATGATGAAGGTTATAGAGGAGATACTCATAATAAAATCTATCTAAGAAATAATAGAAAAGAAGATATAGTAATAGAACATATCAATGAAAGAATAGAAGAAGAAATATAGGAATGGAAGAAAGGTATAGGAAATATAGGAGAGCAATAGGACAGGGGACAGAAGGCACTCTAGTGCCCCTTACTGATCTCTTAGGAATCTGGATAGGTCAACCGTAGATAATCTAAAGGTAAAGTGTTGGGCGTTTGGGGATGACACTATGGAGTCCGGTAATGAGTTCTATGCTTCGACAACTCGATTACTGAAGTCATATTTTTTACAGTCAAGTTTGGAGCGGTTAATATTAAGTTTAAATCTTTTGTGTGCTCTTGTGTTGTTGTGGTTGAAGCTGAAGTAGTCGCCGACAGGCAGGACGTTGCAGCATATGATCTTATGGGCAATACTTAGATCTTGTTTAAGGCGTCTTAGTTCTAAACTTTCTAGGCCCAGGATTGAAAGTCTAGTCTCGTAGGGTATTCTATTTCGAGTGGAGGAGTGAAGGGTGATAGAAACAAACAAACAAATAAGTAGACAATTTAAATCCCTTTCAAACCAATTGAAGCTTTACAGAATGCTACTGTACAGTATTACATTAAAGAATCATGTTGACTCATTTACGTTTGGTTGTGGAGAGTATTATTTTTAGCTCTGGTTTAGCAGCTGGTGTCTTTAGACAGATGTTGAGATTCTACTGCTCTGAGTAAGATTGCCATTGGAATCATTTTTGGAATGGGATAGTCACTGTGATAGTGGAGTTGTGTCTTTGATTCCTGCTTTGTTTTGTTTTGAGTTATCCTTTAACTTCCATCCAGAATGAATTCAGTTTCTGCATTTAAGAATGTGTCCATGGCATGATGTTCATGCTAAAAAGATCTTATTGCTGCTGAAATAAAATATTCTTGGAAATAGTCACAGCAATGCTAATATGTGATAATGTTGTCGCTATTATTGGCAAAACCAAACTTGTCTTGTTTTTTTTTTTGGAAGAACAAAAGTAAAGATCTTGACAGCAATAACAAAAGCTATTGTCTACTTTGCGTTTTGAAGGAGGGGAAAATGTGCTGAACTGTGCATGTTTACTATGCTGTTCTTGGAACAGATGAAGAAAAGATAGATTATGCTGGAAACATGTTTTGTTTATGCATAACTACCCTAAGGAAATTGAATTGCCGTGGCATTTCCTGATATCTTGTTGATGGAGCTAGATCAAACTGAACTAAGAACAAAGGATTTCAGAAACAAAAGATCAGTGAAAAGATGCTCTTTGTCCCATCAATATATGTGTAAATAATCCATTTTCAGATTTCAGACCAGCCCTCTGTCCAGTCAATTCTCAGTTCCTAAACTTATAATTCTAAGAGTTCTAACACTGGCTGACTTTAATGTGCCTTGCATAAATATGTTGGTGGTGTGGGGAATGTCATCTAGATTACCAGGAGGAAGGGGCGGCATCATTACAGAAGACCAAGAGGCAGAGACGTTTAGATGGTTTGGTTGTGAGGAAGAGAGTTAAGAAGATTGCTGCCCAGCAATTCTTGGGATATATCTTTAATGATGCAAGTAGCTCGCTTTGTTGGACAAAAATCTTTCAGAACCAGCTCCTTACCCAAACTATGGTCCTTAGCCACTGTCATCCCTATCTTCAAAAAAAGGAGATTCAAATAACATTGCAAATTATAGACCAATTTCATTGGGTTGTGTCTCTTGCAAGGTTATGAAATCAATCAGAAACCAATCCATTACACTCCATCTTGAAACTAATAACCTACTTGCCAACAAACAATTTGGCTTCAAAAAAAATATTCTGTAATCTGCAATTCTTACACTGTAAAATCATATGGACTACTCAACTTGATCAGGGTAAATCAATATATGCAATATATATTGACTTTTGTAAAGCCATTGATTCTGTAGTTCCCGACAAAGTTCTCCTGAAACTAAAATCCTAGAGCATCTCTGGACCACTGCATGATTGGATAATAGCGTTCTTGTCTAAAAGACAACAAGTGGTCAAAATACGTAGTGCCATATCTAATCATGCTCCTCTCAACAGTGGTGTCCCTCAAGGCAGTGTTTTAGGACCAACTCTCTTTCATGCTTAAACGATCTTTGTGATCACATTACATGCAACTGTGTTCTCTTTGCTGATGATGTAAACTATTTAATACCACTGACAATGCTGCAGTTGAATGGTCTAACAACTGGCAACTTCAAATCTCAACCAACAAATGCTCTGTCTTACACATTGGTAAAAACAATCAGAATACAAAATAAATACTTGGAAGAAATAATCTCGTAGCTGACCCTCACTCAATCAAAGACATTGGAGTACTCATATCCAATGACCTAAATGCTAGAGCTCACTGTAATAGCATTGCAAAAAAAAGCATTAAGAATTGTAAATCTAATCTTACATAGCTTCTACTCTAGAACCACTGGACTGCTTAACCAGAGCATACAAAACATTATGAGACCAATTCTTGAATATAACTCACCTGTATGGAACCCACATTGCATAACAGACATTAATTCAATTGAAAGAGTCCAGAAATACTTCACAAGAGGAGTCCTTCACTCCTCCTCTTGAAACAAATTACCTCACTCTTACAGACTTGAAATACTATGATTAAAAAATGTACAACTATGTCGCCTCCAAACTGATTTAACTGTTGTTCATAAAATCACACACCACAACGACCTTCCTGTTAATGACTACTTCACCTTCAACAACAACACAAGAGCACATGATAGATACAAACTAAATGTAAATCGCTCCGAACTAGACTGCAGAAAATACGACTTCAGCAATAGAGTGATTTGGAATTTGCTACCTGACTTTGTTGTTTCTTCCCCTAACCCCAAAATCTTCAACCTTACATTATCTACAGTTGACCTCTCCCCTTTTCTAAGAAGTCTGTAAGGGGTGTGCATAAGTGCACCTTCGTGCCTACCGTCCCTGTCCTACTGTCTTTTTATCCTTTCTATCACTACTTTCTACTTAATACAAACTATAATTCTATACTTGTTTGACAAATAAATAAATAAATAAATAAATAAATAAATAAATAAATAAATAAAAATAAAAGATGTATGTCTTTAGATGAGGAATAGTAAAGTAATTGCTTAGAAGAAACTCAGTGTATCTTACTTGTTTTCTGGAGCCTGAAAATGCTTGACATGTAATACTATGCAGATATGGCCATGAAACTAATTACTGCTAGGGCTGGGTTCTGCAGAATGATCCTCCTATGACAGTGATGGCTAGCCTTTTTTTCCTCCGGTGCTGAAAAAATGTGGGGATTCCCTATTGCGCATGTGCGAGTGCCCACACCCATAATTCAATACCTGAGGAAGACAAAAATATCCATCCCCCCCCCCCCCCGATGTCCTCAGATGGGCTGGAAACAGCCTATTTCCCAACTCCTGGTGAGCCCAGTAGGCTTGTGTTTTACCCTCCCCAGGCCCCAAAGGCTTCCCTGGAGCCGGGGGAGGGTAAAAATGCCCTCCCCCATCTCCCTGGAGGCTTTCTAGAAGCCAAAAATGCCATACCAGAACCTCTGTGTGAGCCAAAAATCAGCTGACCGGCATACACATGCACGTTGGAGCCAAGCTAGGGCAACAGTTCATATGCCAACAGATATGGTTCCCCGTGCCACCTCTGGCACCCATGCTGTAGGTTCACCATCACTGCCCTAGGAAAAACAGAAGTGCTAGTTTCAATAAATATCATCTCTTCTTGAAGGGTTTATAATTAGATTTCTTAGACCTGTGGTGGTGAACCTATTGCACTTGTGTCACAAGTGAGCCATATCTTTCGGCACGTGAGCCCTAGATTAGCTCCAGTATTTAATTTTAATTTAATTTATTAGATTTGTATGCCACCCCTCTCCGAAGACTCGGGGCGGCTCACAACAGTAATAAAAACAGTATAACAATGGACCAAATCTAATAATAAAAATTATATAAAAAATCCCAACTGTTAAAAACCATACAACACCTACATACCAAACATAAAATATAAGAAAGCCTGGGGGAGATGTCTTAGTTCCCCCATGCCTGGCGATATAGGTGGGTCTTGAGTAACTTGCGAAAGACAAGGAGTGTGGGGGCTGTTCTAATCTCTGGGGGGAGTTGATTCCAGAGGGCCGGGGCCGCCACAGAGAAGGCTGTTCCCCTGGGAAGAGTATGCATATATACACCAGCAAGCTGATTTTTGGCTCACAAGGAGGCTCTCTGAGGGGTTTTTTGTCCTTTGAAGTACCTCCAGGAAATATGTGAAGACATGGAAGGCTCCAGGAAAACCTTGGAACCTGGGGAGGGTGAAAAATAGGCCTACTAGGCCCACCGGAAGTCAGGATACGGCCCATGTCCTGCCTCTGGAGGGCCTCTGAGGGGCAGTGGAGGCCATTTTTTGCCTTTCTTGGGCTATCTCAAAGGGCTGACATGTTGTGACCACCATAGAAAACATAAATCATGTTCTCCCTTATTGTCAGAACTACAGGGAAATCTACCTTCAGTTGAACAGTCTTCTTTAATCAGAATATTCAAGATCTTGATATGTTTTATTTGCACTATTTAGTAGACAATAAGGTTAATGTTATTTCCATAAATGTTGCAAAATCTGTTATATTGTGGGTAAATTCCACCCACAGATGGTTAGTAATTTTCAATGACTGTCATTTCTGGTGCTTATTTTGTTGTGTTATAGACCATGACCACAAAACAAAAGTAATTCATACCGATCCCCATGGCTAAAATTTGCATTTATCCTAATGTTTCATAAACAGAGAAATTGTTCCTAACTGGTGCCCTCTTCCCAACCCATCTCAATAGATTTTTTTATCATTATACACATTTTTCCTTTAAAATGCTGCATTATAATACATTTAATGGCAGATTAAGTAAACAGCTTGGAATTTGGTTTGCTTTTTGTAATTAACTAAATCCCACTTGTAAATACAGACTACAAATTGAAGAGAATGGCTCTGTTGAAATTAAGCTATGTCCAATCCATTTCCGAATGGGACAATAGAAGAGCTTGATGCCTGCGGTTGACGTGAAAAGTTGGTTAAAGTCATTTCTGTACTAATGATTTAGACTATCTTTCAATGTCATCCAGCCATTATGGTGGTTAAATACCAATATGTCTATGGAGATTCTCAGTTATCTGGGTCCCAAAGGTGCTTTTGTCCCAAAGGTACTTTTTCAAGAGACAATTGGACTTCCTTGTTTTTTTCCTTGAAGATATTATGCTTCCCAGTCAAGAAACGTCTTCAGCTCTGACTGGGGAATGGAAGGATTTATTTTCCTTGCAGAAAGCTGGTTATTTGCATTCTAGAAACATAGAAACATAGAAGACTGACGGCAGAAAAAGACCTCATGGTCCATCTAGTCTGCCCTTATACTATTTCCTGTATTTTATCTTACAATGGATATATGTTTATCCCAGGCATGTTTAAATTCAGTTACTGTGGATTTACCAGTTTGTTCCAAGGATCTATTACTCTTTCAGTAAAATAATATTTTCTCATGTTGCTTTTGATCTTTCCCCCAACTAACTTCAGATTGTGTCCCCTTGTTCTTGTGTTCACTTTCCTATTAAAATCACTTCCCTCCTGAACCTTATTTAACCCTTTAAATGTTTCGATCATGTCCCCCCTTTTCCTTCTGTCCTCCAGACCAGCGGTCCCCAAACTCCGGCCCGGGGGCCACATGCGGCCCTCTGAGGCCATTTATCCGGCCCGCGGGTAATGAAACAAACTCCTAGAGCCGGCGCCATTTCTCCCGCCCAACAGCTGATCTGCTGTCGGCCAGGAGAAAACCCCGTGCGCTCTGAGTCCCACCCAGCTTCTCCGGCTGTGTCTGGGGACCATGCCCTGCCCACTCCTACCGATATTCTTCCCGCCACCAGGAAGAAACAGGAAGCAACTCCCCCCCCCAGGAAACAAGAGGCAGCGATTGGATAGCCTTCTGTTCGCAGAAGCAGCGCCCTGGGGTAAGAGCGGTGTAGACTTGTGCCTACACCAGAGCTGTCACCTCGCCCTCTCTCCACCTTTCCCATAACTTGACTTGTGGGGAGTCTCATTTTTTCAGCAGAGAGAGAGACGCACCCCCTCAAGGTCATGGCCAGGCACAGAAGTTTTGTGAGAGAGAGGGAAAAGAGAGAGAGAGAGAAAAAGGGGAAAGAGGGTGAGGGAAATAGAAGTAGAGAGGAATGAAGGAAGGAGGGAGGGAGGGAGGGAGGGAAGGAAGGAAGGAAGGAAGGAAGGAAGGATGAAATGAATGGAGGGGCAGAGGAAGGAAGGACTGTTTTGGGGGGGGTAATTTTTTTTAAATTTTCTCTTAGCATACATTCAAACAATACAGTGTACCATCTAATTTTCAATGAAAAAATGTGGTATTAGTAACTAATATCAATCATCAAAAAGTTTTTTTTTCTAATTTTGTCATCCAGTTACATTCATTTTCTTTTAATTAAATTCATGTTAACAAAAGAAAATTAAAAACAAAACATAAACATACATGAATTTCAGACTTCTTCCCTCCCTCTAAATAGTATGTTCCCATTTTGTTTTTACTTTAAAATAAGGTATGTGCAGTGTGCATAGGGAATTGTTCATAGGTTTTTTTTTTATAGTCTGGCCCTCCAACAGTCTGAGGGACAGTGAACTGGTCCCCTCTGTAAAAAGTTTGGGGACTCCTGCTCCAGACTATACAGATTGAGTTCATTAAGTCTTTCCTGATATGTTAAGTCTTTCCTGATTCTTTTAGAGAGTCGTTGAGGGCACTTGTGGGTTTGTCTGTTTATTCTATGTTATGTTGTCCTTCCATTCTCCACCATCCAGTCAAAGCTGACGAAGATTTTGGGATGAGACGCAAAACATCTTTAAAGAAAAACAAGGAAGTCGAGTTGCCTGTTGCAAAAGCACCTTTGGGACTAAATACTAATAATATGGATAGTTTTATACCACTGGAATTTAATATTTGGATAATAGCAATAGCACTCAGAGTTATATACCACTTCACAGTGCATTACAGCCCTCTCTAAGCATTTACAGAGTCAATTTAGTTTAGTTTACTTTATTGTCATTGCATCTTGTATAACAAAATTAAATGCCAGCTTCAGTGTACATTATAACTATAAAACACACATCCTTCGCATTCTATTCAATTGAATTGAAAAACTCTCATATTGCATTAATATTGCACTATACAGTAGAATTCAATATGGTTACTGACCTGGGATAGCAGCTGTTTTTCAGCCTATTTATCCTTGTTGTTATTATTCTGTACCCTCTGCAAGATAGTAATAGTTGAAAAAAAGGGTGACCATGGATGAGATGGATCTTTAAGAATGTTTTGAACTTTCTTAGGGCAGCGGGAGCTATGAAGCTCTTCCAAAGAGGGAAGAGGGCAACCAATGTTGATGTTAACCAGTGAAGGCCTACATTTTTTTTTACTACCACACTGTGGGTGTGGCTTATTTTGTGGACGTGGCTTGCTGGCCATGTGACCAGGTGGAAGTGGCTTGATGATCATGTGACCGGGGGTGGCTTAAAGGTTATATGACTGGCTTAAAGGTGACCAACTTGATGTCACTCATGTTATGGGCTTGGGTTAGGGTTAGGGTGCCTGGCTTCTCCTCGCCTCAAAGAGATACAATTTCCCAATCTATTTACTATTACTGAACATCCAAAACATACTATTTAATTCTATGTACATATGCCATATGTGTACATACATATAACCCACAGGCACACAAAAATATACATGATCAACTATATAAACTGTATGTACACACTTACGCATGCATAGTTCTTCTAAAATTATACACATTCAACCTCATTTACTGCGAAGCCCTACATGGCATTGGACCAGACTACTTGTGGGACTGCCTTATGCTGCATGAATTCCAGTGACCGGTTAGGCCCCACAAAGTTGGCCTTCTCCAGGTCACATCAACTGGACTTCTCTGTGTGGGGAGGCAGTTCTCTGGAATCAGCTCCCCCCAGAAATTCGTACTGCCCCCATCCTCCTCGCCTTCCATAATAGTCTAAAGACTCAGCTATGCCACCAGGCTTGGGGCTATTAGACTCTAGCCCCCTGGTTGCAGGGTTGCTTTGTTGCAGGGACAATTTTGTGTGAAGTCCAGCTGCTTCTGCATTGTGTGTGAGTCAATTATGTAGAAATAAATTGTAGCTTTTGTGTTATTTTTGTGTAAAGTGTGAAAATTGGTTTTTGATCTCTTTGTGGCTCTGTGATGTTCCTTCTTGTTGTTGCAGGTGCTGCTTGTGTGATTTTGCATTGTGTGTGGCATAGTTCCCTCTAAGCTGAGCAGTGAGCAATCGCTCACTTAAAAATCATCATCAACTCAGAGTTTTCCAAACCTGCCCAGAATCCGAGAGGGAAAGAGTGAGAGGAAAGGAGAGAGAGAGGAAGAGAGAGAAACAGATAGAAAAAAGAGAGGAAGGAAAAGAGAAAGAAAAAGAATGGGAGTAAGGAAGAGAGAAAGAAAATCAAAATCTAGTTTGAAACTAGCTCAACTATTTAAGTGGCATTTTGATATTGATAGAGTTGCCCTATTATGAGCTCACTGTTATAGACACACAGTACAGTATTTTATTTTGAAATTCTCTGAGGCAAAACAGGGTGGGTTGTTTGTTTGTTTGTTTGTTTGTTTGTTTGTTTGTTTGTTTATTTATTTATTTATTTATTTATTTATTTATTTATTTATTTATTTATTTATTTATTTATTTATTTATTTATTTATTTATTTATTTATTTATTTATTTATTTATTTATTTATTTATTTATTTATTTATTTATTTATTTATTTATCTATCTATCTATCTATCTATCTATCTATCTATCTATCTATCTATCTATCTATCTATCTATCTATCTATCTATCTATCTATCTAGCTATCTATCTATCTATCTATCTATCTATTTATTTATTTATTTATTTATTTATTTATTTATTTATTTATTTATTTATTTATTTATTTATTTATTTATTTATTTATTTATTTATTTATTTATTTATTTATTTATTTATTGTTTCTGTGCCGCCCAGTCCCGAAGGGACTGCCGCTCAGACACTATACTTTTCTGCCCACCCCCCCAAAAAATTAGAGGGAACACTGGTGTGTGAGTCAGTTGTGTGGCTTTTGTGTTATTTTTGTGCAAAGTCACAGAGAGCTGGTTTTTGAGCTCTCTGTGACTCTGTGACATTCCTGCTTGTTGTTGCAGGGGCCATTTTGTGTGATGTCAGCTGCTTTTGCATAAGGTGTGAGTCAGTTGTGTGGCATTTGTGTTGTTTGTGGTTGAAGTGTGAAAGTTGGTTTTTGAGCTCTCCTGGTCACATGACCATGCCCACCCAGTCACATGACCATCAAGCCACGCCTACCTACTCACATGCCAGTAGGGAAAATTTTGAGATTTTTATCACTGCTATAGCACTTATATTTGACCAGTCTTTTTTGGGCTGTAGATTAGATTGAGAGAGAAACAAATCCCAGAAGAAGGCAATGACAAATTACTTCTGTACCATTGCTGGAAAAAACAGCTTGGTTATCTCCATGTAGTCACCAGGATTTGAACTTAACTCAGAGGACACTTTATCTAATAAAGGCCAGTTGTGTGTTCTTCTGCAAAGTTTAGTCTCTCTTCTTCAATGTGCTGCTGGTTATATAAAGGAACAATTTCTCATTTTGTCATTTCCTGAAAGCAAGACTATTTTATAAAATCAAGAGCTTGTCAGCCTTTAGCAAACTCCTTCCCCTGGGAATTTTGTAAGACTACCTCTGCTAAGCAGTAGGTGGTAATCTTTTTGCAAACTGATTTTAAGATTAGAATCCTTTAAACCTTGTATTGTATTGTATTGTGGCATAGGCTGATACCATCTCGTCTTTTTTTGACCTTGGCTATTTTCCTCCATCTAGCAGAGCTATAAATGCACGTTTTAAAACTTTGGAGCAGTTTTCTTTACTATAATCTCTCTTTTCCCCACGCATACACCCTCCAATGTACCATCTTCACCTCACTACTGACTGTGAAGATAACTGACACAGCAGTTTGCAATCTTGTTTGTTCAGTAGGGAAAAGGAAACACACACAAAGACTGATAAAGCTGAACTAATACTTTCCTGATTTATATAAGAAAAATCCACAAAGGAAAAACAGCAGGCGACATACACCGCTGACCAGTTCCGACATAAATTAGGGCAAGATTTCCAAATCGAAACAAACATTGACAAGAAAAATAGTGTTGATCTGTGGACAAGATTCAAGACATATTGCCGAAATGCAGTTTTGTTTTACATACAAAATAAATCAAGGTGCATCTTTTCTGAAATCTGAAGCAGAGTGAATGAAATTCTCTCACAATTTAATATTTCTGCTCATATTTCTGCAGAGAGGGTCTGCAATTTGGGCATCGTCCTCGATCTACAGCTGACTTTGGAACATCATCTTTTGGCTGGTGCACCAGTTGCGGCCCTATTTGGATAGGGACTCTCTATTCACAGTCACTCATGCCTTTATCACCTCGAGGTTCAACTACTGCAGTGCTCTCTACATGGGGTTACCTTTGAAGAGTGTTCGAAAACTACAAATTGTGCAAAATGCAGCCGCCCAAGCGGTCATGGGCCCGTCGACTAAATAATGTCGGCTGGCAGGACCCAGGGGAAGAGCCTTCTCTGTGGTGGCCCCGACCCTGTGGAACCAGCTCCCCCCGGAGATTAGGATTGCCCCACCCTCCTTGCCTTTCGTAAACTTCTTAAGACCCACCTCTGGGGGAATTGAGACATCTTCCCCAGGCCTATATAATTTGTGTATGGTATGTTATTGTGTATGTTTTTTAATTATGGGTTTTTTAGTTTATAAATATTAGATTTGTATTTTACATTGTGCTTACTTTTGCTGTGAGCCGCCCCGAGTCTACGGAGAGGGGCGGCATACAAATGTAATAATTAATTAATTAATTAATTAAGTAAGTAAGTAAGTAAGTAAGTAAGTAAGTAAGTAAGTAAGTAAGTAAGTAAACAAACACTAAATTTAGCCTCCTTGGACCAATGGTGATGAGCTGCAGTGCCACAATAGTTACAATGCGGTATTGCAGGTTGCCTTGTGTTCACTGCCAGGAGTTCAATTCTGACTGGCTGAACGTTGACTCAGCTTTCCACCCTTCCAAAGTCGATAAAATAAGGACCAAGATTGTTGGGAACAATATGTTGATTCTGTAAACCACTTAGGGAGGGTTGTCAAAGGACCATGAAGGTGTATATACAGTAAGTCCAAATGCTATTGCTATTGTTTATGTTATGGATTACTAATACATTAGTTCTAAAATAGTTTACAGTGTTTGCTAGTATTTTTTTCCAATTTTCCAGAGTGAAACTTTTTCCTCTATATAGAACTGGACTGATGATTTTCTGCAGGCAAAACATTTTAATATTTTACTTGCCTATAGAATCTCTCAGTCAGACATGACTAAATGGACAACATCATTATCAACATATCAAAACTCAATCCAAAGTTACAGCATCCTCTGCTCTTTCCCCTGTCTTTTTTCTCTCAAGGACGCCAGCTTTAGGCCTTGATCTTATGGGAACTATTTGAAAATAAGAAAATTAACAGGCAGATCATCCATCCATCCAAATGTACATCAATTAAATATAAGGGACTGCCATTTCTGACCAAGTGGATCAAGTTAAATCACAATAAGAGTCAATCAAAGTTTACCTATACTGGCTTAATGAGGAACAATAACATTTTATTTATTTTATTATTTATTTATTTATTCATTTGTCCAATACACAAATACATAGGAAGAAAAATAGACATGTAGTAATATATATAAGGGTAAAGTGAACTTAGAGAGAGGATATATGAAAGAAAGAAAATATATATGATAAGTGAGAGAAAGGAAAGACAATTGGACAGGGGACGAAAGGCACACTAGTGCACTTATGTACGCCCCTTACTGGCGTCTTAGGAACCTAGAGAGGTCAATCGTGGAGAGTCTAAGGGAGAAATGTTGGGGGTTAGGGGTTGACACAATTGAGTCCGGTAATGAGTTCCACGCTTCGATAACTCGATTGTTGAAATCATATTTTTTATAGTCAAGTTTGGAGCGGTTCGTACTAAGTTTGAATCTGTTGCGTGCTCTTGTGTTGTTGCGGTTGAAGCTGAAGTAGTCATTGACCGGTAGGACGTTGCAGCATATGATCTTGTGGGCAATACTCAAATCGTGTTTTAGGCGCCGTAGTTCTAGGCTTTCTAGGCCCAGGATTGTTAGTCTATTTTCGTAGGATATTCTGTTTCAAGTGGAGGAGTGAAGGGCTCTTCTGGTGAAATATCTTTGGACAAGGGTGTTGATGTCTGAGATGTGGAATGGGTTCCAGACAGATGAGCAGTAGTCTAGGATGGGTCTGGCAAAAGTTTTGTAGGCTCTTGTGAGATTGCCTGAGCAGAAGCTGCGTAGGATCAGGTTGACAACTCTTTCTCTTTCTCCAGGATGGTGTATGGAACAGAAGTTCATATACAGACAACAAAAGTAACAGTTTATACAACAATTTAAACTACAGTTAAACTCTACAGTTTATACAACAATTTAAACTCTTTCACAAACACACACACAATCTACTAAGCAGGACATAGTAACTATGAGTTGGGCAGCTTTTTAAATTTGTTAAACAAATATATTGAGAATATATTGGCACTGTTTCTAGGAAAAATATGACCTTGAAAATGTTTATATCAATCATTATGTCTTACTTTGGCAATGAAATAGATAAGATGGGAGGTACCTTGTTTTTTCTTCAAAAAGAGAGATATTTTTTAAAGTGCCACCATCTAGAACAATTTAGGGGTCATATCCATAGTATCATCCAAAAGCTGATGTTCTTTTGAATATTATGATTCTTCATTTTTCATTGGGCCTATGATTTCATCGACAAACAATACATTGCTTTAAGGTTCTAATTAGCATAATTCTATTTAGAAATTTTATTATTTCTGTTCTGTATAATGAAAAATAAATGCAAAGCATTTACTAAGTGCTGCTCTGAATCCTGTTTTTCTTTTGCCTATTTAGTGTTTGTATGCTTTTAATATAAAAGATAAGAGAATAAAGATGATTCTTTTTATCATTTTAAATCTCCTTTGGAACTAGGATTAAAAAAAACCCAAAATGAATGAAACAATAAATTGCATTAACTTCAAATTGCCTTTATTATTATTATTCTATTCATTGCAAAGGATGACTACCATTTTAGTTATTTAAATCAAAAAAGTGCCCTAGTTTTCTTTTGTTTCAAATTTAATTAGAGAGGTATCTTGCTTTAATTTATCTCTAAGGGAATTTCGATAGAAACTTTATAGTGTACATACAGTACGCATAGCCTAAAACAAACATAAAAGTTTTGTCTTGGTGATCTATATTTCCTCCACCTTACTGAAACCTTTAAAATACAATAATAAATAATTATCAAAGAGTCACTTAGTAGAGTTGGGCTGCTATAGAAATTAAAGTAGATATGGGACAGTTCTTGAATTGATCCTGGTATTTAATATCTTTAACCTTACAATGTCAAATGCCAATAAAAGAGAATACTGTATTTGTATCTTGGGGTTGAGCTGTGGAGTCTTTGATCATTTCTGAGCTTGTTCTTTTCTTGCAGGCTTTTCATTACCAAACTGTTGTGGTTAGCTCTGGCCCAGCTCCTGCCCCAAGAACTGTGGATGTGGAGGAGACATCCACATGCTGCAGGCCTGTTTTGCCCACGGTGGAATCTGATGATGAAGGCTCCTCTGACCAAGAAGACATGAGTGACAGGGAGGAGGAGAGTGGGGCAGACAGCTCAGAAGGAGATCAATTATCTAGCTCCTCCTTGGATTCGGAAAAAGAGTTAATGATACAGCCACGCATGTGGAGAACGATGCATAGGCAACAACAACTGAGATATTATTATCAAAGAAAATGAGGCCACCTGTGGTTGGGTGGGGCTGTGGTAAATAGTGAGGCTGTTATAAAGAGCAGCCTGTGGGTTTGGCCATTGTGGAGGATTATCTGATCCTTGTGTTTTGTGACTGCTTTACTGACTTTGACCTTTTGTGTGCTTTATTTTTCCCCACTTTGAAACTAAACTTTCTAACCGAAAAAGTTGAAACAGGAACCAGAGGGAATGCTATATTAGACCTAATACTAACAAACAGGGAAGAAACAATAGAGGGAACAGAAGAAGAAGGGAAACTGGGAGAGAGCGACCACGTCATCCTCAAATTCAACATAGTGCAATCACTAGCTACTATACCCAACACCACTACAGTCCCAGACTTCAGAAAAGCGGACTTTAACAAGCTCAGAGCGAACCTTGAACAATGCCCCTGGAACAAACTCTTAGAAGGAAAAACCACTCAGGAAGCCTGGGTGATCCTAAAAAACAGCATCATAGACGCCCAAAACAACGCAATCCCCATGAAAAGGAAAAACAGGAAAACCAAAACTAAACCTGCATGGCTAAACAAAGCCCTCGCAGATGACATAAAAGGAAAAAAAGCTAAGTACAAACAATGGAAAGAAGGAGACATCAACAATAAGAAGAAAATCAAAGAAACAATCGTCACACTAAAAAACGAAGAGGGTAGAGAAATCACAGACAGCAATGACCAAGCACAGCCACTCAACGCCTACTTTGCATCAGTCTTCACACAAAAGGGAACCTCCCTCCAACCAATCTGCAATTTAACTGCAACAAACTGCCGCAGAACCGAACTCAACATAGACAAAAGCACAGTGAGGGACTACCTGAGGGAACTCAACGAATACAAATCACCAGGGCCAGACGGACTTCACCCCAAAGTCCTAAAAGAATTGGCAGACACCATAGCGGAACCACTCCTCCTCATCTACCAAATATCCTGGATCACTGGAGACCTACCGGAAGACTGGAAGCGAGCTGACGTAGTCCCCATCCACAAAAAAGGCAAAAAGACCGACCCAGGTAACTACAGATCAATCAGTCTGACCTCTATACCTGGAAAAATACTGGAGAAAATAATCAAAAATCAACTTACCCACTTCCTAGATACAAACAAGATCATATCCAATAGCCAGCACGGATTCATCAGAAACAAATCATGCCAAACCAATCTCATATCATTTTTCAACACCATAACCAAGTCAGTTGACCAACGCAACTCAGTGGACCTCATATACTTGGACTTCAGTAAGGCTTTCGATAAAGTCGACCACAATCTCCTAATCCACAAACTAGAAAAAAATGGAGTAGACTACTACACATGTAGATGGATAAACAGTTGGCTGACCAACCGCACCCAACGAGTTGTCCTCAACGGCACCAAATCCACATGGAAAAAAGTAGACAGTGGAGTACCACAGGGCTCTGTCCTGGGCCCTGTACTCTTTAACATCTTCATCAACGACCTGGATGAGGGAATAAAAGGGGAACTAATAAAATTTGCAGATGACACCAAGCTGGTGGGAGTAGCCAACACCCTTGAGGACAGGCTCAGAGTACAAGAAGACCTAGACAGACTATCACAGTGGGCCCATACCAACAAAATGAGGTTCAACACCGACAAATGCAGAGTCCTCCACCTCGGCAAAAAGAACCCTAGACATACATACAGCCTGGGAGATACCCCACTCAGCAGTAGTGACTGCGAAAGAGATCTTGGAGTCTTGGTGGACAATCAACTAAACATGAGTCAGCAATGTGCAGCAGCAGCCAAAAAAGCCAACTCAATCCTAAGCTGCATCAACAGAGGAATACGCTCCAAGACCAGGGAAGTACTAATACCACTCTACTATGCCCTGGTCAGACCCCACCCGGAGTACTGCATCCAATTTTGGTCACCTCACTACAAAAAAGACATCGAAACTCTGGAGAAGGTGCAAAAAAGAGCAACCAAAATGATTAGGGGACTCGAAACCAAGACTTACGAAGAGAGATTGAGAGAACTGGGCATGGACAGCCTAGAAAAAAGAAGGTCTAGAGGGGACATGATAGCAGTTTACAGATACTTGAGGGGTTGCCACGGTGAGGAGGGGGTCTCTTTATTCCCCAGGGCACCAGAGGGCCGGACGAGGAACAATGGTTGGAAGCTGACCAAGGAGAGATTCAACCTGGAAATAAGGAAGAACTTCCTGACGGTCAGAGCGATCAACCAATGGAACTGCCTGCCAGGGGAGGTGGTGAACTCCCCAACTCTGGACACCTTCAAGAGGAGATTGGACTTCCATTTGGCTGGGGTGCTGTAGGGTTTCCTGCTCAGGCAGGGGGTTGGACTCGATGACCTAACGGTCCCTTTCAACTCTATTAATAAAATAAAAATAAAAAAATAAAAAAATAAACCAGAGCAAAGTGTGTTTCACTTTGTGAAAGAAGAAGGACTGTGAATTGCCTCACAGCTGCAATCTAAGTATCACAGAACTGATAAGGGACTTGTACAAATTACCAGTTTGTTTGGAGACGAGTGCTCTTTGCTATACCAAAAGAGGGCTTATTTTAAGTGAACTTTCATTATAAAGAACATTGTTTTGAATTTTCAAACGTGTGTGTGTGTGTCTGAAATTTGTACCTGTGAATTTTTGGGAGGAGTCTACCAGAGAGCCCGACAGAACACAAACTAGGTAACACCATCAGTGATTGTAAGGAATTGGGTTTGCTCTCAATTTATATTGTAGTGCAGTGATGGTGAACCTATGGCACGGGTGCCACAGGTGGCACATGGAGCCATATCTGCTGGCATGCGAGTGGTTGCCCTAGCTCAGCTCCAATGTGCTTCTGTGTCCTGGCCAGCTGATTTTCAGCTAACACAGAGGTGCTGGAAGGGTGTTTTTGGCCTCCAGGCAGCATCCAGGGAGATGGAGGTGGGCATTTTTATCCTCTCCTGGCTCCAGGGAAGCCTTTGGAGCCTGGGGAGGGCAAAGCACGAGTCTACTGGGCCCAGCAGAAGTTGGGACACAGGCTGTTTCCAGCCTCCAGAGGGCCTCTAGGGGGTGAAGGAAGTTGTTTTCACCCTCCTCGAGCATTGAATTATGGTGTGGACACTCACGCATGGGCGATAACGTCACACACGCTCTTTTGACACCCGAGGAAAAAATATTCTAGTGGCTTGTCTAGTCAGTGTTGATGGGTTTTAGAGGTTCTTTCACTGGGCTGTTTATTGTTAGTTTATTTGGGAGTCCCTTGAATACCCCAATACTATTCTTTCATTATCTCAGTCTTCCTCCTTTCATCCTCCAATAACAGAGATAGAAAGAAGTAGAATTGAAAGGTTATTTGATATTAAAAGAATGATGTCCATTTTTCTTGTTCTCAATTTTTCTACCAATATTCGAATCAGTGGTAAAATCCTTTTTATTTTACTACTGCGGGTGTGGTTTTGTGGACATGGTGTGGCTTGGTGGGTGTGTCAGTGGAAGGATACTGCAAAATCTCCATTCCCTCCCCACTTCAGGGGAGGGATACTGCAAAATCCTCATTCCCTCCCAACTCCTGGGGGGGGGGGATTTATTTATTTATTTGGATTCATTGCAAAATTTATTTGGACTTACTGCAAAATCTCCATTCCCTCCCCACTTCAGTGGAAGGATACTGCAAAATCCTCATTCCCCCCCCCCAACTCCTGGGGGTTAGGATTTATTTATTTATTTCGATTCATTGCAAAATTTATTTGGACTTACTGCAAAATCTCGATTCCTTCCCCACTTCAGGAGAAGGATATTGCAAAATCTCCATTCCCACCCTACTCTGGTGGGAGGTGATATTTGCCGGTTCTCCGAACTACTCAAAATTTCCACTACCAGTTCTCCAGAGCCTGTCAGAACCTGGTGGATTTCACCCCGATTCAAACCCATAACTTTTCCCCACAATTTCCTAATTATACTGCTCTACTTCACACATTAATTGCCTTAATATGCATTTCTACTTAAAGGTAACTCAGTCCTTACCAACTGTTTTAATATAATCTGCCCAAAATCATTGATTTTTTTTTTGGTGCATTTTATCTCAAAGTGTGCTAATTTTCTTACCCTTTTATTGGCCGCACATGACAAATTGTGGAGGACTCAATTTCTCCATTACGTGCTACACTAGAATCCATTTTCGTTGATTCCATCTCCATGTAATGGAGAGTGAAAGGAATGCATCAGAACCCCTTTTAAAAAAAAACATTAAATCCATCTCCATCTGTAGGGTACCTGATTGAAAATCTGCTCCTTTGCTGTCCTTGTGAGTACTCAGCACTCTCTAAATGTGCCTCTCAATCTGAGAAGCCTTGAAATTACTTGACCAAAGTATTATTTTAAATTCCACTAATAAGAACGTTCTGATCTTTTAATATCTACAGAAACCTCTCTTTAAAGTCCTTTAATATGCGACTGAAGTTAAGCACATGACAATATCCTTTAATGAATAGGAATGGGTTTTTAAAAAGTAACAAGCTAAGGGAGCCCTCTAGCTCTTCTAAGAATTTTCATTAATCACAGAAATCCAAAAGGCTTCCCTTCATTTTTTTTTCTTTTTCCTTTTTTTTGCTTAAGAGCAATAGTCTTGACACTGGAGAAAATATATGACCTGCAAAGTATCAATTTTCTCCAAGGATCTATTAATATTTATAAAGAGATGTTAATAATTCCATTCCTCTCCTCATTGCTTCTGAAATACCAGTCAGTTGGTGTTGTGGTTAGCTCTGGCCCTGCTCCTGCCCCAAGGACTGTGGATGTGGGGGAGACATCCACATGCTGCAGGCCTGTTTTACCCCCGGTGGAATCTGCTGATGAAGGCTCCTCTGACCAAGAAGACATGAGTGACAGGGAAGAGGAGAGTGTGGCAGACAGCTCAGAAGGAGATCAATTATCTAGCTCCTCCTTGGATTCAGAACAAGAGTTAATGATACAGCCACACATGCGGAGAGCGATGCATAGGCAACAACAACTGAGAGATTATTATCAAAGAAAATGAGGCCACCTGTGGATGGGTGGGGCTGTGGTAATTAGTGAGGCTGCTAAAAATAGCAGCCTGTGGGTTTGGCCATTGTGGAGGATTATCTGATTGTTGTGTTTCGTGCCTGCTTTACTGACTTTGACCTTTTGTGTGCTGATTTTCCCCCGCTTTGAAACTAAACCGGAGCAAAGTGTGTTTCACTTTGTGAAAGAAGAAGGACTGTGAATTGCCTCATAGCTGCAAGCTAAGTATCACAGAACTGATAAGGGACTTGTACAAATTACCAGTTTGTTTGGAGACAAGTGCTTTTTGCTATATCGAAAGAGGGCTTGGTTTAAATACAAGTTTGCTACTTAACTATCGACATGTGTGTTTGACCTTTTCTGGACCATTAATCATTGCTTGAGGCCGGTCAGGCAGAACACTTCGCAGCTTCTGCTCCAGTAATTTCATGCTACTAACCAGAGCATACAAAACATTTGCCAGACCAATCCTGGAATACAGCTCATCTGTCAGGAAGCAACACCGCATTGCCCCCCAGAGGCGGAGTAAAGACGCTGAGACATATATTGTGGATTAACTAAGGGTCATTTATTAATTAGCATAAATTTAAATAAATTTAAATAAATTTAAATACGTAACTTTGAATATTTAATTCAAAGCAAACTAAGGACCTGCAGAGCCAAACTAACGGGGCGGAAATTCCTACCATAAAATTCCTTGGCAACATTGGGCAAGAACTCCTTGCTGAACCAGGTGGAGGTACTACCTTCACCTGGATCCAAGCCACGCCCCTTCGTCGTATGGGAGGAGTTCACCCTCCAATCCCCGAGGGATATTGGATCCGGTGATTCCCATGGACATCCTCTCTCCAATCTCTGATGTTGCTCTAACCTCTAGTTCCTGGAGAGAGGCGGTCCATCACCCTTTAAGGATGCCCAAAAGGAGCATGCGCAGTTGCTTCTAAATGCCCATTTCCGCCCCCAACCTGCCAAACCCCAGTGACCAAAGGGAGGCCTATTTAAATAACTAAATGCGCCGCACCCCCTAACCAATCCAGTCCGCACCGTCAGTGTGGAATAGGCGAAAAAACGGCCGCCTCTAAAGGGGAGGCCGCAAAAAATTCCTATTCGGCCCCAAAGGCAACCTCCTTAGGACACACTGTTGATAGCGGAGGGTGGGCGGGTGTTCGCTGCGAAAACAGCAATGCGGAGGTCCCTTCCGGATCACCATTTAAATAGGGTGATCTGGGACCCTCCTGAGCAAGCCGGCAGCGCGCTCTCATTGGCGCGCTGCCAGAAGCTGAACTTCCGGGTTCCGAATGTAAAAAGAATTTCAGAAGTACTCACCATTTCCTGCTTAGTGTCCAAAACACCCTAATTCTGATGTCCTGTTTCCTATGCCAAAATACTCACCGTATCCTAGTTATGCTTCCAAAGTCAAGGATCTGGATGTGTAAAAAGGATTTCAGAAATACTCACCATTTCCTGCTAAGTGTCCAAAAATCACTAATTCTGATGTCCAGTTTCCTATTCCAAAATACTCACCGTATCCTAGTTATGTTTCCAAAGCCAAGGACCTGGCTATGTAAAAAGAATTTCAGAAATACTCACCATTTCCTGCTTAGTGTCCAAAAATCACTAATTCTGATGTCCATTTTCCTATGCCAAAATACTCACCGTATCCTAGTTATGCTTCCAAAGTCAAGGACCTGGCTATGTAAAAGGAATTTCAGAAATACTCACCATTTCCTACTTAGTTTCCAAAAATCACTAATTCTGATGTCCATTTTCCTATGCCAAAATACTCACCGTATCCTAGTTATGCTTCCAAAGCCAAGGACCTGGCTATGTAAAAGGAATTTCAGAAATACTCACGATTTCCTACTTAGTTTCCAAAAATCACTAATTCTGATGTCCAGTTTCCTATGCCAAAATACTCACCGTATCCTAGTTATGCTTCCAAAGTCAAGGACCTGGCTGTGTAAAAGGAATTTCAGAAATACTCACCATTTCCTACTTAGTTTCCAAAACTCACTAATTCTGATGTCCAGTTTCCTATTCCAAAATACTCACCGTATCCTAGTTATGCTTCCAAAGTCAAGGACCTGGCTGTGTAAAAGGAATTTCAGAAATACTCACCATTTCCTACTTAGTTTCCAAAACTCACTAATTCTGATGTCCAGTTTCCTATTCCAAAATACTCACCGTATCCTAGTTATGGTTCCAAAGCCAAGGACCTGGCTATGTAAAAAGAATTTCAGAAATACTCACCATTTCCTGCTTAGTGTCCAAAACTCACTAATTCTGATGTCCTGTTTCCTATTCCAAAATACTCACCATATCCTAGTTATGTTCCAAAGCCAAGGACCTGGCTATGTAAAAAGAATTTCAGAAATACTCACCATTTCCTGCTTAGTGTCCAAAACACCCTAATTCTGATGTCCTGTTTCCTATTCCAAAATACTCACTGTATCCTAGCTATGGTTCCAAAGCCAAGGACCTGGCTATGTAAAAAGAATTTCAGAAATACTCACTATTTCCTGCTTAGTGTCCAAAACACCCTAATTCTGATGTCCTGTTTCCTATTCCAAAATACTCACCTTATCCTAGTTATGGTTCCAAAGTCAAGGACCTGGCTATGTAAAAAGAATTTCAGAAATACTCACCATTTCCTGCTTAGTGTCCAAAACTCACTAATTCTGATGTCCTGTTTCCTATTCCAAAATACTCACCGTATCATAGCCATGGTTGCAAAGTCAAGGACCTGGCTATGTAAAAAGAATTTCAGAAATACTCACCATTTCCTGCTTAGTGTCCAAAATACACTAATTCTGATGTCCTGTTTCCTATTCCAAAATACTCACCGTATCCTAGTTATGGTTCCAAAGCCAAGGACCTGGCTATGTAAAAAGAATTTCAGAAATACTCACCATTTCCTGCTTAGTGTCCAAAACTCACTAATTCTGATGGCCAGTTTCCTATTCCAAAATACTCACCGTATCCTAGCTATGGTTCCAAAGTCAAGGACCTGGCTATGTAAAAAGAATTTCAGAAATACTCACCATTTCCTGCTTAGTGTCCAAAACACCCTAATTCTGATGTCCTGTTTCCTATTCCAAAATACTCACCGTATCCTAGTTATGGTTCCAAAGCCAGGGACCTGCTGTGTAAAAAGAATTTCAGAAATACTCACCATTTCCTGCTTAGTGTCCAAAACTCTCTAATTCTTATCTCCTGTTTCCTATTCCAAAATACTCACCGTATCCTAGTTATGGTTCCAAAGTCAAGGACCTGGCTGTTTAAAAAGGATTTCAGAAATACTCACCATTTCCTGCTTAGTGTCCCAAACTCTCTAATTCTTATCTCCTGTTTCCTATTCCAAAATACTCACCGTATCCTAGCTATGGTTCCAAAGTCAAGGACCTGGCTATGTAAAAAGAATTTCAGAAATACTCACCATTTCCTGCATAGTGTCCCAAACTCTCTAATTCTTATCTCCTGTTTCCTATTCCAAAATACTCACCGTATCCTAGCTATGGTTCCAAAGTCAAGGACCTGGCTATGTAAAAAGAATTTCAGAAATACTCACCATTTCCTGCTTAGTGTCCAAAACACCCTAATTCTGATGTCCTGTTTCCTATTCCAAAATACTCACCGTATCCTAGTTATGGTTCCAAAGCCAGGGACCTGCTGTGTAAAAAGAATTTCAGAAATACTCACCATTTCCTGCTTAGTGTCCAAAACTCTCTAATTCTTATATCCTGTTTCCTATTCCAAAATACTCACCGTATCCTAGTTATGGTTCCAAAGTCAAGGACCTGGCTGTTTAAAAAGGATTTCAGAAATACTCACCATTTCCTGCATAGTGTCCCAAACTCTCTAATTCTTATCTCCTGTTTCCTATTCCAAAATACTCACCGTATCCTAGTTATGGTTCCAAAATCAAGGACCTGGCTGTGTAAAAAGGATTTCAAAAAATACTCACCATTTCCTGCTTAGTGTCCAAAATTCACTGATTCTGATGTCCTGTTTCCTGTTCCAAAATACTCACCGTATCCTAGCTATGGTTCCAAAGTCAAGGACCTGGCTATGTAAAAGGAATTTCAGAAATACTCACCATTTCCTGCTTAGTGTCCAAAACACCCTAATTCTGATGTCCTGTTTCCTATTCCAAAATACTCACCGTATCCTAGTTATGGTTCCAAAGCCAGGGACCTGCTGTGTAAAAAGAATTTCAGAAATACTCACCATTTCCTGCTTAGTGTCCAAAACTCTCTAATTCTTATCTCCTGTTTCCTATTCCAAAATACTCACCGTATCCTAGTTATGGTTCCAAAGTCAAGGACCTGGCTGTTTAAAAAGGATTTCAGAAATACTCACCATTTCCTGCATAGTGTCCCAAACTCTCTAATTCTTATCTCCTGTTTCCTATTCCAAAATACTCACCGTATCCTAGCTATGGTTCCAAAGTCAAGGACCTGGCTATGTAAAAAGAATTTCAGAAATACTCACCATTTCCTGCATAGTGTCCCAAACTCTCTAATTCTTATCTCCTGTTTCCTATTCCAAAATACTCACCGTATCCTAGCTATGGTTCCAAAGTCAAGGACCTGGCTATGTAAAAAGAATTTCAGAAATACTCACCATTTCCTGCTTAGTGTCCAAAACACCCTAATTCTGATGTCCTGTTTCCTATTCCAAAATACTCACCGTATCCTAGTTATGGTTCCAAAGCCAGGGACCTGCTGTGTAAAAAGAATTTCAGAAATACTCACCATTTCCTGCTTAGTGTCCAAAACTCTCTAATTCTTATCTCCTGTTTCCTATTCCAAAATACTCACCGTATCCTAGTTATGGTTCCAAAGTCAAGGACCTGGCTGTTTAAAAAGGATTTCAGAAATACTCACCATTTCCTGCATAGTGTCCCAAACTCTCTAATTCTTATCTCCTGTTTCCTATTCCAAAATACTCACCGTATCCTAGCTATGGTTCCAAAGTCAAGGACCTGGCTATGTAAAAAGAATTTCAGAAATACTCACCATTTCCTGCATAGTGTCCCAAACTCTCTAATTCTGATGTCCTGTTTCCTATTCCAAAATGCTCACCGTATCCTAGCTATGGTTCCAAAGTCAAGGACCTGGCTATGTAAAAAGAATTTCAGAAATACTCACCATTTCCTGCTTAGTGTCCAAAACACCCTAATTCTGATGTCCTGTTTCCTATTCCAAAATACTCACCGTATCCTAGTTATGGTTCCAAAGCCAGGGACCTGCTGTGTAAAAAGAATTTCAGAAATACTCACCATTTCCTGCTTAGTGTCCAAAACTCTCTAATTCTTATCTCCTGTTTCCTATTCCAAAATACTCACCGTATCCTAGTTATGGTTCCAAAGTCAAGGACCTGGCTGTTTAAAAAGGATTTCAGAAATACTCACCATTTCCTGCATAGTGTCCCAAACTCTCTAATTCTTATCTCCTGTTTCCTATTCCAAAATACTCACCGTATCCTAGTTATGGTTCCAAAATCAAGGACCTGGCTGTGTAAAAAGGATTTCAAAAAATACTCACCATTTCCTGCTTAGTGTCCAAAATTCACTGATTCTGATGTCCTGTTTCCTGTTCCAAAATACTCACCGTATCCTAGCTATGGTTCCAAAGTCAAGGACCTGGCTATGTAAAAGGAATTTCAGAAATACTCACCATTTCCTGCTTAGTGTCCAAAACACCCTAATTCTGATGTCCTGTTTCCTATTCCAAAATACTCACCGTATCCTAGTTATGGTTCCAAAGCCAGGGACCTGCTGTGTAAAAAGAATTTCAGAAATACTCACCATTTCCTGCTTAGTGTCCAAAACTCTCTAATTCTTATCTCCTGTTTCCTATTCCAAAATACTCACCGTATCCTAGTTATGGTTCCAAAGTCAAGGACCTGGCTGTTTAAAAAGGATTTCAGAAATACTCACCATTTCCTGCATAGTGTCCCAAACTCTCTAATTCTTATCTCCTGTTTCCTATTCCAAAATACTCACCGTATCCTAGCTATGGTTCCAAAGTCAAGGACCTGGCTATGTAAAAAGAATTTCAGAAATACTCACCATTTCCTGCATAGTGTCCCAAACTCTCTAATTCTTATCTCCTGTTTCCTATTCCAAAATACTCACCGTATCCTAGCTATGGTTCCAAAGTCAAGGACCTGGCTATGTAAAAAGAATTTCAGAAATACTCACCATTTCCTGCTTAGTGTCCAAAACACCCTAATTCTGATGTCCTGTTTCCTATTCCAAAATACTCACCGTATCCTAGTTATGGTTCCAAAGCCAGGGACCTGCTGTGTAAAAAGAATTTCAGAAATACTCACCATTTCCTGCTTAGTGTCCAAAACTCTCTAATTCTTATCTCCTGTTTCCTATTCCAAAATACTCACCGTATCCTAGTTATGGTTCCAAAGTCAAGGACCTGGCTGTTTAAAAAGGATTTCAGAAATACTCACCATTTCCTGCATAGTGTCCCAAACTCTCTAATTCTTATCTCCTGTTTCCTATTCCAAAATACTCACCGTATCCTAGCTATGGTTCCAAAGTCAAGGACCTGGCTATGTAAAAAGAATTTCAGAAATACTCACCATTTCCTGCATAGTGTCCCAAACTCTCTAATTCTTATCTCCTGTTTCCTATTCCAAAATACTCACCGTATCCTAGCTATGGTTCCAAAGTCAAGGACCTGGCTATGTAAAAAGAATTTCAGAAATACTCACCATTTCCTGCTTAGTGTCCAAAACACCCTAATTCTGATGTCCTGTTTCCTATTCCAAAATACTCACCGTATCCTAGTTATGGTTCCAAAGCCAGGGACCTGCTGTGTAAAAAGAATTTCAGAAATACTCACCATTTCCTGCTTAGTGTCCAAAACTCTCTAATTCTTATCTCCTGTTTCCTATTCCAAAATACTCACCGTATCCTAGTTATGGTTCCAAAGTCAAGGACCTGGCTGTTTAAAAAGGATTTCAGAAATACTCACCATTTCCTGCATAGTGTCCCAAACTCTCTAATTCTTATCTCCTGTTTCCTATTCCAAAATACTCACCGTATCCTAGTTATGGTTCCAAAATCAAGGACCTGGCTGTGTAAAAAGGATTTCAAAAAATACTCACCATTTCCTGCTTAGTGTCCAAAATTCACTGATTCTGATGTCCTGTTTCCTGTTCCAAAATACTCACCGTATCCTAGCTATGGTTCCAAAGTCAAGGACCTGGCTATGTAAAAGGAATTTCAGAAATACTCACCATTTCCTGCTTAGTGTCCAAAACTCACTAATCGTGCTGTCCTGTTTCCTATTCCAAAATACTCACCGTATCCTAGTTATGGTTCCAAATCAAGGATCTGGCTGTTTAAAAAGAATTTCAGAAATACTCACCATTACCTGCTTAGTGTCCAAAACTCACTATTGGACTATCAGTGCCTTTTGCTGGAGATGGACTTATCCTCCAGCCTATGTTAGGGATTCGAACTCCCCACCTCTGTGTTCCTAGCGCCCTACCTTGACTTCGAAACGAAATTTGCTTCCGTTTAGCCAGTCTATGGGGAGCCAATCTCTCCAAACTGCCAGAGCCCCTGAGCCAAGGTGACATCTCCTCCGAATCTACCTGCAAATACTTTGTTTCCCTCTCCCACTGTCTGTTGCTTAGTGACCTATGTTGGGTCATCCATGATGTCACAGTGGAGGTAGAGGAGGGGGCTGGAGGGGGCTGTAACTGTCAGGAATGCTGGAATGAAGTTCAGGATTTGAATCGCTCATCTGTTAATCATAAAATGGATTAGTGGGGGACAGCAATTTCGTTGTCCTCTGGATCCAATAGTGACCACAGTTTTTCTCTATCCCATCAATTTTTTAAGCTACGTGGTACCCTCAATAGTCACACAAATTGTGCATAAAAAGGAAAGGAAAAACTTACCAAATATACTGTTTACAAAGAATAATTTCATTCATACGAATGTCCACAGATTAAACACTCCAGAAAAAGCGATAAGCAAACATTTTTACCATGATAGGTATAATTGCTGTTCGATAAAAATACAGTGGTACCTCTACTTAAGAACTAAATTCGTTCCGTGACCAGGTTCTTAAGTAGAAAGGTTTGTAAGTAGAAGCCATTTTCCCCATAGGAATCAATGTAGAATGCTATCCCATTAGGAAAGAAATAAAAGCTCGGGATTTGGGTGGGAGGAGGAGGAGGAAGAAGAGGAGGAGGACAGTCACTGTCGAAGGAAGAAGGAGAGGGGAGGGGAATCAAAAAAATCCAAAACTTTAAGGCTTTAAAAAAAAAGAGGGACTCTGAGATGGCGAGGAGGAGCATTTGCCTCCCATACACTGCGCCAGAGAGAGAAACCCAAGGGGAATGGCAGGAAACTGTCCGGGCCTTTGTGCTGCTCTCAAATTTCCTGGGAAATTTTTCTGGGCTCGGTTTCTTAAAACCCTGCTCTTCTGTTTCGGGTCTATTTGACCCGAAGCCAAGTTTGAGTCCCTGTAAAAAATTTTCCCTGCATATCTGAAACTTGAAATTTCATGACTATTCATCATTTCAGGGGTTCTCTCTATGAGAATTTTTTTTGGGGGGTGGGTGGCTTAGTTTTTGCTGGGCAAAAAAAGTTAAAAATCTTCTGTTCCCGGGTCACCCTGACCCGGACCAAAAACTCTTCATTTGCAGTGCTTATGTTTGGTCTTTTTGAAAGCTTTTTTCACTTGGAAAGTAGTCTGAACATTTCTGCACACAATGATATGAAAATTGAAATGAAAAAAGTAAATCTTATTGGTTTATTTTGCTGATATAATGCATGCCCCCCCCATTTTTGTGAAAGGTTTTTCAATTTATGGATAGTTTTGCTTGCAAAATGCATTCTATTTTACTGAAGTTGGTGTGGGATTGGTAGCTTGAACATTTCTGAATATAAGAAAAATATAAAGGAACTGAAAAAAATGATTCTTACTGGTTTTTTAACATCAGAAATAAGGCCTCCCGCCCCCTCAGCTGCTTGCAACCATTTTCACTTTTTATTTTTTATGCTCCAAATCCAAAATATTCTTTAAAATCTTAGGCATTCATTTACTCAATTTAACAATGCTGATCATCAAAAAAATATTTGTGGGGGTGGGGAAAAATTTTTTTTCTGGGCAAAAAAAAAGTCACGTTTAGTCTGTTCGGGTCATATAGACCTGGACCAAAATGATTTTTTTTAGGTACTTGAATTTGGTCTTTTTGAAAACTTTTTCAACTGGAAAACTAGTTTGAACATTTATGAACATAATGATATGAAAATTGAACTGGAAAAATTGAGACTTATATTTTTATTTTGATCAAAAAGCCCCTCCCCCCATCCTTTCTGAATTTCGTGTCAATTTCTATTTTTTAAGGCTACAAATCCCCAAGGAATTTCCCCCCAAAAGGTTTGATATACTAAATTGAACATTTATGAATACTGTATAAGAAAAATATAAATGAACTGGAAAAAATGGTTCTTATTGGTTTATTTTTGCCACAAAAGGGCCACCCACCCCCCTCGGCCTTGCTGTGTGCCATTATTGTCACTTTTTATACATATTTGGCTAGAAATATTTGGAATATCCTTTTGAAAATCAACCACATTGTAGCCAGAGAACTAATTTTATGAAACAAATCCATTTTACTAAAAAAAAGTATGTAAGTTTGAAATTAACAGCATAATTTTTATATAAATTGAAATAATTGAACATGGGGGGAGGCATACATTTATGTGCAAAATAAACCAATATGCATCAATTTTTCCAGTTCAATTTTCATATCATTATGTTCAGAAATGTTCAAGCTACCAATCCCACACCAACTTTAGTAAAATAGAATGTATTTTGCAGGCATAATTATCAATAAACCTAAAAAAAATTCACAAAAACGGGGGGGAGGCATATTTATGTGCAAAATAAACCAATAAGGATTAATTTCTTCAGTTCAATTTTCATATCATTGTGTGCAGAAATGTTCAGACTACTTTCCAAGTGAAAAAAGTATTCAAATTGACCAAACATAAGCACTGCAAATGAAGAGTTTTCGGTCCGGGTCAGGGTGACCCGGGAACAGAAGATTTATAACTTTTTTTAAATAGAACAGCAGGGTTAAGTGAATTTTCATTATAAAGAACATTGTTTTGAATTTTCAAACGTGTGTTTGTCTGAAATTTGTACCTGTGAATTTTCGGGAAGAGGCTACCAGAGAGCCCGACAGAACAGTTGGCAAGATTTCTGATTAGAAAAAACAAACTAGTGTAAGACGCAGGCCAGAGTACCCACTAATGAAACTGAAAAAAATGTATAATTCAATATTTTCTTTAAAAGGGGATAGAAAATGCTGAGCTAATTTGTTTCAATTAAATGTAGCGCTATTATCATAAGCAGTAGAGAAAGCCATTAGATGGTAGCAATCATGTTATTGGCAAAGAGGATACCAACTAATGCTACTTTGCCTGCCCCGTTGAAATGCTTCTTTATGATAGTTTATATCCATCTACTGCGTTTTAAATCCATTATTGCACCGACGATCCCATATTCTGGATCATAAAATGAAATCTCACACCTTGAAAAGGGATAGGTTTATCACCTATCTATGTTATCTAGAATGGGTAAATGCAAGCATTATTCATTGCAAACACAGCATGTAACTAAATATGTTGAAAGGGGGACAGAAGCAAAGAGAAAAGAAAAAGAGAGAGAAAGGTTTTAGGGCTTGTCACAGTATGAAACTAGCGTGGGCAGAAGAATTATCCTTAATATTGTTTAATATTATCAGAACAATTATCCCCATTAACTTACCAGTTCTCAGTCAGTCTAATGGAATTTCAAATTAATAATTAAAAAGTTGAATCATTTCAAATGGAAGAAAAGAACTTCAGGTAAATTCTCAGTGGGAGAGTCTCGCATTCTTACCTTCAAGTAGTTCACTTTCAATTAAATGTGTGAAATTATTTAATAGTACTAATCATTCCAGGATTAAGTAATAATTCTCATTACTTAATACTGATATTTATATGCAGTAATTATACACATAGATTATACATATACGCTGTACATGTAATTACACATATGTAATTATATAAATATGTAGAGTAATTATATACTGTAGATAGATAGTAATTATACATATAGCATTCAAGTCAGTCTCAACTCCTGGTGACTGCATAGACAATTCCTTGCAATTTTCTTGCAAGATTTCAGAAGTAGTTTGCCATTGTCTTCTTCCTAGGGCCGAGAGACAAAGTCTTTGTGTTGAGTCCACTGAAGATGGGTCTTATTAGTTCTAATATATATTTGTGTCGAATCACCCTGGTGTATTGAAGGAACACCACAGCTCCTTATTTGCCTCTCCGCCCAACCCAGGGCCATTTCCAAGGCAGTTAATTTTATTGATAGCCGACAATTCTATCTGTATGTGTAACATGTTTTTTTGCTGAATTTGAAAATTAAGGGAGACTAGGATAGATCTATTTCGGCCTTATTTTGGCCTCAACAGCTAGCCATACCCACTGGGACTTGAACCTGCAACCTTTGCCTTGTAAGGCAGAGAATTATCCTCTAGGCTACAGTATCCAATCCCTTCAGCTCTGCTGAATGGCCCTGGGTTGGGCGGAGAAGCAAATAAGGAGCTGTGATGTTCCTTCAATACACCAGGGTGATTCGACACAAAAATATGTAACCGTTCCCTGGTGCAGAGCTGAAGGGATTGGATACTGTAGCCTAGAGCAGTGTTTTTCAACCAGTGTGCCGCGGCACACTAGTGTGCCACGAGACATGGTCAGGTGTGCCGCGAAGCTCAGCAAGAGAGAGAAAGAGAGAGAGAGAAAGCAAGAGAGAGAGAGAAAGAAAGCAAGAGAGAGAGAAAGAAAGCAAGAGAGAAAGAGAAAGAGAGAGAAAGAAAGCAAGAGAGAGAGAGAAAGAGAGGTAGAGATAGAAAGAGCAAAAAAGAGAGGAAGGAAGGAAGAGAGAAAGAAAGAGGGATGGAGAGAGGGAGGAAGGAAGGAAGAGAAATAGAGGGAAAGGGAGGAAGAGAGAGAGAGAGAGAGAGAGAGAGAATTTTTTTGTCCAAACTTTTTAGCCCCCCCACTCCCTCCCGCTCAATGTGCCCCATGATTTTGTATATGTAAAAAATGTGCCGCAGCTCAAAAAAGGTTGAAAATCACTGGCCTAGAGGATAATTTAATAAATCTATTTAATTACTAGAAATATAAGGCCACCCAACTTAAAAAAATGGAAGCATGGATGGCAAACAACAGAAAAACAAACAGTAAATCAAAACAAATGGCACCCCTTTATAATATAAATATAAATTGATTAGATCTCAGCCCCCTGGCCAATGAATGTTTGTGTGGCTGTTGTTTGAATGGGTATGACTGATTTTTAACACAACCAGGGATTTTAGATTGTTTACTTACTTAATTAATTGGATTTAGCTATTGTGTTTGATGTTTCTTTTATATGTTGAAAGCCGCCCCGAGTCCTCGGAGAGGGGCAGCATATAAATCAAATCAAATCAAATCAAATCAATGGATAGATAGATAAACAAACAAACAAACAAACAAACAAACAAATAAAATACCAAGTATAAAAATGGAGTTAAAGTAATGTAACAGAATAGTTAAAACAATTATCCACAAAGTTTTCCATATAAGTTGCAATATTTAGAAATTGGGAATAAGAGGTGTCTCATTTAACTAAAATTCCTAACTAAAAATGTATGCAAAATTATCTCCCACCAACCTAGGCAAGTTCTGTTGTTGAAAATCACATCCCTTGCAAATTAAGCTTCGTGCAGGCAGAGTTTTTGACAGAAATCAATCTGAGACACAGAATGCCTTATTTGCAGATATACGGTTCAAAAATACTGACAGGAAATTATTTATTATAGACACTTGGAGAAAAAGAGATTGAGGGGGTAACTGTTTCAGTTTAACTTTTTTTTTAATCTCTGGTTTTATTGACAGTTCTTTTTTTTTAATCAAATGCTTAATGTGAAGCATTATTCTATTTAATTTAAAATCAGTCTCCGTCAATAAAACATGCCAACATATTGTCAAGTTGGAATATGCTTTTTAAGCAGCATTTGGGGCAGTAACTTGCATGCTATATTTAAAAGAACTAGAAGAGAAAGAGAAGAAGTCACAATTGCACAGAGCGGTGGCCCAGTATGAATCCTGGGACCTTGGGTGTATCTAACTGAATGAAAGGAATGACTAGGTGTTGTGATTCAGCCTGAGGCTCCTCAGGGACCGGCTGGAGCTCTGCCGGATCCATGCCCAGAGGAGGAGGACAGTGACCAGGAGGGGGAGGACCAGGCAGATGGGGGAGAGGAACGTCAGGAAGAGGAGGAGTGAGAGCAGCCTGAGACCCCCGGGGGGCCCCTCTCCCCAGCTAGTAGCCTGGATTCATTGGATGAAGACGCACAGGCTATAATAGACATGCGGCAGAGATGTGCAGCTCAAAGAAGGGGCCAATTAGAAATGTATTTCCATCCCTGAATTGGCAACAGCTGGGTTTGGGTGTGGTTCTCCTCAGCAGGGTTGAAAAGGCAGGCCCGCCCTTACAGTCTTGTGGAGAGTTATCAACTGGGAGTCCTGTGACCTTGCTTCGATTCTTGGCGTCTCTGATCTTGGCTTGTGGCCTAGAAGGCTGAAAGACTTGGGGGAGGCGTGGGTTTTATTATCTCCAGTGTTGTTTTTGCCAGCAAGAATCCTGGTTTATTGCCTGGCCTTCGTGAAACCTCTGTGAAGCTTCATCGTGTTCCTGTCTGTAAGAACAGTTTTTGTTACCTGTGTTTGTTTTCCAGTATATAAACTGCCTTTGCTTTTTACCAGTGTGTCTGGATACTCTTCTTGATTGGTGTTGGCGTCTGGGGGGACCCAGACAGAACACTAGGGATGGCATGATAGCAGTTTTGGGATTGTGATGAAGAAGAGGGGCTCAACCTATTCTCCAAAGCACCTGAAGGCAGGACAAAAATCAATGGATGAAAACCAATCAAGGAAAGGAGCAACTAAGGAGAAATCTCCTGGCAGTGAGAACAACAAAACAGTAGAACTTTCCTTCATAAGTTGTGGACGTTTCCAACACTGGACATTTTCAAGAAGAGATTGGAGAATGATTTGTTTCAAAGGGTACAGGATTTCCTGCCTGAACAGTGGGTTTGGACTGGAAGATCTACAAAATCCCTTCTGTTATTCTATTAAAACTGATTGTATTATTTTTTTTAACAGGATAATTTGGGCATTAAGGTAGGAAAAGACACAGAGCAAAGCTCTGAGATTGGACTGACGTTTGTCCGAAATGGTATAGTGACTCCTGCCTGAGTAGGGGCTTTGACTAGATGACCTACAAGCAGTGAAGGGCTACCAAAAATTTTACTACCACACTGTGGGCGTGGCTTATGCAGGATGCCCTGCATTTTCTTTCAACTTGCAGTGCAAATTGGGTGCTCTGGGGTAGAGCTCCATTTTTGCTACCCTATTGTATTCCACTCCACCCAGGCAGCAGCCCACCCCTGCCTACAAGGTCCCAAGGTTATTTATTCCAACTGATATAAATGAATGAATGAATGAATGAATCAATGAATCAATGAATCAATGAATGAATCAATGAATGAATCAATGAATGAATCAATGAATGAATCAATGAATCAATGAATGAATCAATGAATAAATGCCTTTTTTCGTTTGGAGCATCATTCTGTCCATCTGGAGGCAAAATAGATTTCGTGACAAACACAGTTCAACAGTAACAGTATCACTGTAGCCTATTGTGGGCCTCTGAGAGCAATTCAAATTCAACTCACTTTATGCATTCTTATGAGCCACAGTGTGATTGATAATATAGGCATTCTGAATCCTCACAAGGCTACCATCCTGAATATTCTGAAGCTCCATAATATATAAGAGTTGTTGACTCATTCCACTTGCATTGTCCTGGGAATAATTCTTTGATCTCAGAGTCATTGGATGCTAAACCGGCAGGAATGGTGGAGCGCGTTGGGGGCATTCACAGCCCAACTTGACTGGTGGTGAGAAACATTTTAGTTAAACTGGAACTTCAAATCAGAGTAACAACAAGAAGCTTTAATTTAAGAGCTTCATGCATACTGTTCTTGGTTTTAGATTATTTAGTCTAATAGTTAAAGTAGCTGGCCTATTGCCAAGCAAATTAGCTTGATGTCCTCCTTATAATACTGGGATGATAATAATGTTGGATGCCAAAGATAAACTTGCAAAATCCTCTTGTATGAATGAATCAATGAATCCTCTTGTAACCCAATAATAGTGGTAAAAACAAGGGCAATTTCTATGTGTTCTGGAAAGTGAAACAATCAAGCAAATTCAGTAGGGCTTATTGAATCCAAATAATATGTGTGTATGTGTGTGTGTATATATGTATGTATGTATGTATGTATGTATGTATGTATGTATGTATGTATGTGTTCTGTCTGGGTGCCCCCAGACTTCAACACCAACTGGAAAAAGCAGCCAGACACGCTGGTAAAAGCAAAAGTACTTTATAGTTTGAAAAATAAACACAGAGAAAAACCTGTTCTTCCCAACAGGCAGGCTATGAGACTTCACAGCAGAGTCCTGATGGCCAGACAATACAGCAGACTTCTTGATGGCACACCCACCACTGTAGAGAATAATACCCACACCTTTCCCCCCCAAGGTTTCAGTATTCAAAGTCACAAACCAGAATTCCAAGACGCCAAAGATCACAGCCAGGTCCCAGGACTCCCAAAGATAATACTCCACAAGCCAGGAAGGGTGGGTCTGCCTTTTCAGCCTTTCCAGAGAGCACCACACCAGAACCCAGCTGTTGCCTCTTTAGTGCTGAAAGTACCTGGCTAATTGTCCCCTTCGTTGTGTTGCTCTTCTCCGGATTCTCTAAGGAATCCAGGCTGCTTGCTGGGGAGAGCTCCCTCTCGGGGGACTCTGGCTGTCCTCCCTCTCCCTCAGCCTGAGATTCCTCCTCCCCGTCTGCCTGAACCTCCTGTTCCTCATCCTCCCCCTCTGAGCAGGAAGCCGGCAGAGGATCAGCCGTTCCCTGAGGGGCCTCAGACGGAATCACAACAGTATGTATGTATGTATGTATGTATGTATGTATGTATGTATGTATGTATGTATGCATATACAAACACACAAACACACAAACACACACACTATGTATGTATAGCCAAACTTCATATCTGAGTTCTGTTCTGCATAATGTAAAAAAAAAATGTAATGTTTACTAACCTTTCTTTAAAAAATTAGATTGGCATTTTTCAAGAAGCACTTTGGGAAATATATTTGACTGAAAAATGATGAGAATTATGTAACTGCCTTCACGTGCTTTTTAAAGAGTCTCTCTCTATCCGTTTTATTTGGCTACTTAAGTATACAGTGGTACCTCTGCTTAAGAACTTAATTAGTTCCATGACCAGGTTCTTAAGTAGAAAAGTTTGTAAGTAGAAGCAATTTTCCCATAGGAATCAATGTAAAAGCAAATAATGCATGCAAACCCATTAGGAAAGAAATAAAAGCTCGGAATTTGGATGAGAGGAGGAGGAGGAGGATGAAGAGGACAGTCGCTGCTGAAGGAAGAAGGTGAGGTGAAGGGAATCCAAAAAATCCAAAACTTTAAGGCTTTAAAAAAAAGGAGGGATTCTGCGGCGGCGAGGAGGAGTACACCCATACACCCGGCACGAGGCTGCCTCCCATACACAGCGCCAGAGAGAGAAACCCAGGCAGGTGAGAGGGGGGAAACTCCTGCTACTTTGACCGAAAGGCTGCTACCACTGATGCTACTACCTGCTTCCTCTTCCTTCCCATGCTGAACGGCTCCCCTCTCCTCTCGCTTGCTCACTTCGTAGCTGGTACCTTTCCTTCACTGTGATGACTCCTTGGTTTGGCTGAAGCCAAGTTGATCCGGCCGGGGCGAAGTGTTCCCTTTTGCCTTTCCACTCCCAGATGCTCCGGGAGGCAGCATGAGGGAGTCAGCACAGCGAAGTGATTTATTCCCTCTTAAAGCACCCAGAGAAAGGAAAATGCTCTGTTCGCTCTGGGCTGCCTAGAGTGAAGGGAGCATTTCTTTTCTCTGGGCACTTGCAGAAGTTTATTCCTTCTCCAAGCACCCAGAGAAAGGAAAATGCTTTGTTCACTCTGGACTGCCAAAGCCTCCTTAAGCACCACCGAAAGGCTCCTCTGGCAGCCTAGAAAAGCCCAGGATGGCTGGGATTAAAGGGGGAATGGCAAGAAACTGGCCAGGCCTTTGTACCGCTCTCAAATTTCCTGGGAAATTTTTCCAGGCTCGGGTTCTTAAGTAGAAAATGGTTCTTGAGAAGAGGCAAAAAAATCTTGAACACCCGGTTCTTATCTAGAAAAGTTCTTAAGTAGAGGCGTTCATATGTAGAGGTATCATTGTATATTGAAACTGATGCAGAAGGAACTTAAGATTTGCATATCTTGTGTCATGAAATGGCATCAAGTGGTTTTAAGTAAGATAGTAGTTCCCTTCCTCATCACTGTTGAAATACAAGGTTTTTGAGTGTAAACAGGCTGATATGATAGGAGATGGCACATAATCTATTAGGGACATATTCTTTAAAATATCAGACATTTCTTGATCATCAGCTAAGTGTAAACCTCATATCCTAACCAGCCAAGAAGTCCTGCTGTTCAAAGGATTCATGATATCTAAATCAGTTCATTTGAAAATCACATTAAAGCATCCAATTTTAATGATTAATGAAAGTACACAGAAGGTCATTTTATTATTCCATGGCTGCTGGGAGGATGTCCCCGTGGAATTTGCCAACTCTGTTGGTATCTCAGATTCATTCTTAAAAAAGTGGGATGGGAGTTTGAGGGAGAGTGGGGAGAGATTCAGGAGGCAAATAATGGATCACAAGCTCTTCCAATGCCCTTCAAAGGAGGGGGAAATATATACCAAGCGTGCAGCTTGTGTGAATAAACACTTTTTCATTATTTTAGAGGAATGAAGGAAGAAAGGAAGGAAAGAAGGAAGGTAGGAAGTAAAGAAGGAAGGAAGGAAGGAAGGAAGAGGACAGAAAAGGGAAAAAGGGGGAAGGGAGAAAGAAAGAAAGAAAGGAAGGAAGGAAGGAAGAAAGAGAGAGAGAAAGAAAGAAAGAAAGAAAGAAAGAAAGAAAGAAAGAAAGAAAGAAAGAAAGAAAGACCTGGGACAAACAGACAGAAGGAGAAAAGGCTGTCTCTGGCCCCCTTGCCCAATATTTCCTGGTGTGTCAGGAAGAGCCCAGAAGGAAGGAAGGAAGAAAGGAAGGAAAGAAGGAAGGTAGGAAGGAAGGAAGAAAGGAAGGAAGGAAGAAAGGAGGACAGAAAAGGAAAAAAGGGGGAAGGGAGAAAGGAAGGAAGGATGGAAGAAAGAAAGAAAGAAAGAAAGAAAGAAAGAAAGAAAGACCTGGGACAAACAGACAGAAGGAGAAAAGGCTGTCTCTGCCCCCCCCGGCCCAATATTTCCTGGCATGTCAGGAAGAGCCCAGCAGGGGTTTTGGATGAAGCCATTCATCTACCTCCAGCTCTCCCCCTATCCACCCTCGCCATGTTCTGTAAATGATTGGGTGCTCTGGAGGGAATTGTCTTGGACTTTGAAGCTCTGCAAAAAAACTCTGGACTTTGTAGACTTAATGAACAAGGGAATTTGAGATGCTTTCTACTTGGTTTGGCCTTAATAACTCAATGAACATTTTGATGTAGAATATAAGTAAGAAAAAACTCAGAGGCAGCCTTGCTTTGAAATCTTGCTCCACTTTATTTTTTCCCCCTAGAATGTTGAGTCTTAATATTTCATTAGCAACTGTTACTGCTTTTTAAATATCAGATGCCATGGACTGTTTTCATGTTCTTTTTGAAACCTTCAGTTCAACTGAGTGGCCAGAAAGTTGAGTTTGATGCCGGCAAAAGAGCTGCCTTCTGTATAAAGCAAGGGGCTCTCCCTCCCTATATTTATTCTTTCCTATATTGATTTCATCATGCTTCAGATAATGTACATTTAGTGTAGCTCTGATACCCCAAAGGGAGGAGAGGAAAAGATTTGTGGCTTCTATAAAAGATCTATGGATGAACTCATGCCACATCTTCTGAGATAATCCTCAGAAGCTACAATCATTCTTTTCATCTAAAAGAAACATTTTCCTGGATACATGCCTATCGTCCATGCTCAAAATAAGATTGATTGAAACATTTGGCATCAAGGGCCTGGTTTCCCTCCATGGGTGCCTACTCAACAACTGCAATTCTGATTATAGTACATTTTACAATTTCCCCCAATATCCTTTTTTTGGGCGATAATAGTGCTCTGGGAAGCATTACCCAAAATTAAAATCACCCGATGTACTGGCAGACCTTCAGGATGTGTAGAAAAGAGAGATAGCTCAGAATTAGATATTTCCCTACATTCATGACAGTTATTCCAATTTGTACTCAATCACAAAGCTCACGTTTTGCATGTGAGTAGTACCTGGACACATAGTTAAGATCAGGTGCCCCAACAGTGAAGGGCTGCAAAAAGTTTTACTACCACACTGTGGGCATGGCTTATTTTGTGGGTGTGGCTTGCCAGCCATGTGACCAGGTGGGAATGGCTTGACAATCATGTGACTGTTTATTTATTCATGTTTGTTTATTTATTTGTTTATTCATTCATTCATTCATTCATTCATTCATTCATTTATTTATTTATTTATTTATTTATTTATTTATATGCCGCCCCTCTTGGGGCGGCTAACAACAATGAAAAGACAATGAAAACAAATCTAATATTAAAATAATCTTTAAAAAACCCAATTTAAAGAACCACTCATACATACAAACATACCATGTATAAATTCTATTAGCCTAGGGGGAAATGAAATTTCAATTCCCCCATGCCTGACGACAGAGGTGGGTTTTAAGGAGCTTGCGAAAGGCAAGGAGGGGGGCAATTCTGATATCCGGGGGGAGCTGCTTCCAGTGGGTCGGGGCCGCCACAGAGAAGGCTCTTCTCCTGGGTCCCACAAAACGACATTGCTTAGTCGATGGGATTCGGAGAAGGCCAACTCTGTGGGACCTAACCGGTCGCTGGGATTCGTGCGGCAGAAGGCAGTCCCAGAGATGTCACTCATGTCAAGGCTTTGGGTTAGGGTTAGGCAGGGGTGGGCTGCTGCCCAGATGGGAGGGAACGCAGTGGGGTAGCAAAAATGGAGCTCCATCCCAGAGCACCTAATTTGCACTGAAAGATGTTGAAAGAAAATGCAGGCATCCTGCATAAGCCATGCCCGCAGTGTTCTGCCGGCGTGTTTCAACCACCCGTAATTACAGGGAAATTGGTCCAGGAAGACATGATAAAAGGAAAACCCAAAAGTTTTTTATAAACAGAAAACCAGAAACAGCTCCCTTTTTAAATGTCAAAGGGATTTTCTGGTACACACAAGGCACAGGTGAAACGCAATCCAATTGCTCACTCAATAACTGGAAAATTGAGTCCAATTCTGAAGTCCAGAGAGTCCACACACACAATCCTGAACAGCAAAAACCCACGATCTTGATGAAACAATGAATCAGATAAACTGCTATGAGGCTAACACACCAGGCTGCACTTTTATCTGTAAAATTACAGCAGCCCCACCCAACCACAGGGGGCTTTATTTTCTCTTGTAATAATCCTTCAGTTGTTGTCTCCTATGCATCACTCTACGCATGCGTGGATGTGTCATTAATTCTTGTTCAGAATCCAGGGATGATACAGATGATTGATCTCCTCCTGGGCTGTCTGCCAAACTCCCCTCTTCCCTGTCACTCACGCTTCCTAGGTCAGAGGAGACAGATTCTACTGGAAGTAAATTAGGCCTGCAGCATGTGGATGTCTCCCCCACCTCCACCTCCCCATTGCTTGGAGCAGGAGATGGGCCAGAGCTAACCACAACACACAGTGTGGTAGTAAAACGTTTGGTAGCTCTTCACTGGGGTTAGGGTACCTGGCCTCTCTTCACCTCAGAGAGATATACAATCTGTTTCAGAAAGAGATACAATTTCCCTATCTATTTACTATTACTGAAAATCCAAAATATACTATTTAATTCTATGTATATATGCCATATGTGTACATACATATTATACAGGCACACAAAAATATACATTATCTACTATTTAAACTGTATGTGTATGTACACATACACACACGCACGCACAGTTCTTCTAAAATTATACACATTCAACCTCATTTCCTGTGATAGGAAAAACATACCCAGAGCCCAGAAGGGAAAGAAAGAAAAACATTCAAAATTTTTCTACCAGTTCTGCGTACCTGACCAAAATGTTTCCACTGGTTCTGTGTACCTGACCCTACCCGTAGGAACACAGTGCTGGTGCCCAAATTTGGCAACTCCCAGAATTGAAGTCCACAAGTCTTAAAGTTGCCAAGTTTGAAGACCTCTGGTTAAGAGGATACTCTGATTGTCCATTGCTTCCTATATTTTCCAAGATTCCAAGGTGTTGTGGTTAGCTCTGGCCCAGCTCCTGCCCCAAGGACTGTGGATGTGGGGGAGACATCCACATGCTGCAGGCCTGTTTTGCCCCCGGTGGAATCTGCTGATGAAGGCTCCTCTGACCAAGAAGACATGAGTGACAGGGAGGAGGAGAAATATTCAAAGAGTTGAAGCAGATTCCAAATTTATGTTACAAAGCTATTCCAATATGCGTTTTAAAAGATCTGTCTGCTGAAACCCTCAAGATGAGAAATCAGATGAGAGAAGTGACCTCCCAACTTTATGAAAATGGAATTAGGTTTTCATGGCGTTATCCAGCTACAATATTTGTTTTTAAAGATTCCAAGTCTTTCCAGGTGAGATCATTGGAGGAGGAAAGAAATTTGCTTCATCAGTTGGGGTTAAATCCGGAGGGAGCGTCCCAGGCACAGACATCGAAAAGCCAGCCAGAAGCAGGAGAGGATGAGTTGTTTATGCTCCAACCGATCCGTGTAGCAGAACAAAGCAAGGCTGAGAAAATCGCAGCACTCCAGAAGGAACTGGATTTTCTCCAGGAGAAAGAGAAAGAGAAAGAGAAAAGAGACGAGCCAAGAGTTACGCACCAGAAGAAGAAATAATAAACTGAACTGAGCTGACTTGCTAATATGGTACTATGATTTTCAACTAACTAATCTCTTTTTTGTGTACTTTTTTGGGGTTTTTTGCTAACTAATAAGGGGAGAGGAGGGAAGGAGGGGGGAATCTTTTGATATGCTGTTAAATGGGGAGAAAGGGGGGAGCTTTCTGGTGGAACGCAAATCCAGGGGTGCCTCTCGATAACGACAGTTTTTTTCATTGCCTCCCCCGGGGGGGGGGGGTCAGGGAAGAGGCACTAGGGTGGGGATTCATGGTAATTAAAAAGCATTTTTCCGGTAGGCTCTGTTTTGCAGGAGGGGGAAATGTATTTAAAATTATGTAAATGTGTGATATAGGGTTATTATCGTTGAATGTAAATGGTCTTGCACCACAGAAAAAGCGCTTTAGGATCATGAAGCTGGCTAGGGACAGTAAAGCTGATGTTTTACTTTTATCAGAAACTCATAAAGGAAGGGAAAAAACAGATAGATTAGTTACAAATAGCGAGTGGCAACAAGTTTATGAGTCGAGAGGGACGACCAAATCAAGAGGAGTCGCCATCTTGTTTAACCGAAGAGTGTACTTTCAATTAATTAATATTAAAAGGGACAAAGATGGTAGAATGTTATTTATTAAGGGGAAAATAAAAAATAAGTTAGTAACCTTAGCGGTAATTTATGCTCCTAATGTAAATGCAAAACAATTTATAATAAATGTAAAACGGAAACTAGATAATTTTGCGGAAGGTATAGTGATTCTAGCAGGTGATTTCAACTTGGAATTAACAGCAGGGAGGGGGGAAAAGAAAAAGTTACACTTAAATAAAATCAATATGACGGATTTACATGAAAACATAGTAAACAGGGACACCTTTTATTCTGCAAGACATAATAAATTTAGTTGTATTGATTACATGTTAATTAATAAGACAGATGAGGCAAAGCTTAAGAAAGTGGAAGTGAAAAGTATTTGGTTATCAGACCACGCACCTCTTTTAGCAGTGATTGAGATAGAGGCCGGCAGGAAACAAAGAATTTGGAGATATAACCCTCTGGTTTCAGCTAATGAGGAAAATAGAATTAAATTACAAAAGGAACTGAATGGATTCTTTTGTATTAATGCAACAGGTGAGATTAAGCAAACAATAGTTTGGGATACACATAAGGCTGTTATGAGGGGTAATTGTATTAGTACTTAAGCTTTTATTAGGAAATCCTGGGAAGCTGAAAGGAACAACTTATTAAGAGAAATAGATTTAATCCAAGAAACTTTAAAAATTACAAGAAATAGAGATTGGAATTCACTATTATTACTTAAGAAAAAGAAATTACAATTACTTGATGAAGAAAGATAGAATAAAATGAAGATGATTATAAAACATAGAATTAGGGGATGGGGTAATAAATCAATGAAGCAAATGGTACATTATTTGAAAAAAAGAAAAGAGAAATCCCATATCTCTGCTTTAAAGGATAAGGAAGGTGTAATTAAACGTAGTAATGCAGAAATGGAAAAAATAATGAGTGATTTTTATGGGAACTTATACAAAAAAGAACACATTATTTCGCAAACTACAGAGGTCAAAAAGAAATTAACGGAAGAGGATAGACAAATGCTAAATGCAAAAATTACAAATGATGAGATATCTAGAGTTATTAAAGGGTTGAAACCTGCTAAAGCCCCAGGTCCAGACGGTTTTACTGCTGAATATTATAAAATGTATATGAATGAATTATTACCGCATATGGAAAAAATGTTTAACAATGTAATTAAGACTTTTGAAACTCCACAGACGTGGAAAATGTCAGAAATTATAACTATCCCAAAACCAGATCATGATTTAACTGATCCAAGTTCTTATCGCCCTATCAGCTTATTAAATCAGGATTATAAAATATTTATGAAAATATTGGCAAACAGGGTGGAGAATATTTTACCAAAAGTAATTGGAGAAGACCAATATGGATTTGTTAAAGGAGGGAAGATTTATGAACCAATAAGGAATGTGGTCAATGTTTTACACCATGCTACCAATACCAAAAGAAAACTAAGTATTCTAAAATTAGATGTCTACAAAGCCTTTGATAAAGTTAACCATGATTACCTACTTCAACTATGTAAAGATTTAAATATGGGAGATTCATTCTGTAGAATTATAGAAACAATATATAAGGATAATATAGCTCAAATCAGAGTAAATGGCAACAGAACAGAGACGATTAAAATTCAGAATGGAACTAAACAGGGTTGCCCATTATCCCCAATGTTATTTGCACTAGCAATTGAGACCTTAGCAAACAAAATTAGAAACGATAAGGAATGGAGAGGTTATCAAATAGGGAAATTTGAATTGAAATTAAATTTGTTTGCAGATGATGCTATAGTGATGTCTGAAACCCCAATTGAAATGATAAAAAGAATAATGATATTGCTCCAGGAATTTAAAGATCAATCTGGACTTATGGTTAATATAGAGAAATCAGAGATAATATGTTTAAATACTGGCCCTAAAGAGCAAATCGAGATACAAAAAATATCAGGATTGAAATTAGGTTGTAAAAAAATGAAATATTTGGGAATTTGGTTGTTCAAGAATCCAATAAAAATAGTAATGGCCAACTATAATCTAATATGGAAAAAAATCCAGAAGCAGATAAAAAACTGGAAGGGTAAAAAGTTAGGAAGAATTGCCAAGATCAGGGCCCTTAAAACGATGATAATACCAAAAATGATGTATCTGTTTCAGGTTCTACCGGGTAGCTTTCCTGAGGCAAAACTAAGAGAATGGGACAACAAATTAAATTTTTGGATTGAAGGAGACAAAAAACCTAGAATAAGGAAGCATTGGCAGTTTGCACAAGAGAAAGAGGCAGGTTGGGGCAGCCCATGCCTAGTATTATATAGAAATGCATTTCAAATGGAAAGGTTAATGGAATTACAGTTATGGGGGGGGGGGAAAGAAATGGGTAGAGTTAGAAAAGGAAATCAATAACATAAATAATAAAGAATTATTATTTAAAAATTGGAGTAGAACAGAAATTAGTAACTTAAGTGACCCTTTTAAAGCATGTTTAGAAATATGGTCTAAATGGCAGAGGAAAAGTGGAATAAGGGTCTCCAGGCTATCAACGTTATATGTATTGAATATAGGGGATGATGTTAACTTAAGTAGAATTATCAAAGGGATAACGAGAATTGAACAATTATATGAGAAAGATGGAAGAGTCAGTAGAACTCGATTGGAATGGTGGATTGGTAAACAGAAATGGTTGCAGATTAATGCAATAAGCACATATTTAAATAAAAGTGAGAATAAAGAAGCTTTCTTATGAGAAGAAAATTGCTTAGAAAAAATAATAAGAGAAAAGATAAATGAGAGTAAAGCACAAGCCGGTAATATATACAGAATGCTATTGCAGTTGGAAGAGGAAGTAACAAAAAGTTTGACAAGATGCTGGCAAGATGATTTACAAATAGATGAAAGGGAAATGAAAGAAATAATAGAAAATATATATAAGATTAAAAACACGAGAGTTAGAGAGATGAGAAGGAAAATTTTACATAAATGGTACTATACACCAGTACAAATTGCACACTTCCAGGGGAAAGAGAAGGGTAAATGTTGGCATGGGTGCCAAGAAAAGGGAATTTTTATGCATATGCTCTGGGAGTGCGCAGAAATTCAGAAATTTTGGAATGTAGTGCAGAATGAAATTAATAAAATGTTAAACATTAACTGGATAATTACAAAAGAAATAGCAATTTTAATTAAATACAGGGAACTAGGAGAATTCAAGGAAATTAAAGCCGCAGCATTGGAAAGTGCCCAAGCGGTGATGGTATTAGGTTGGAAAGACTCTACAAAATGGACATTACAAAATTGGTACTGGTACATGGTGGACCACATACATTTCGAAATCATGGAAATAAGATTAAACAATTTTGATGAGAACAAATTGGAGAAGCTGATGGTGCGATGGAATAAGGTAAAAGATTATATGTTGAGTAGAATCTGTGATGTAAATATGAAAAATAAACTGCAATCACTCTTTTAGTAATACTCGATGCAAGATAGAGCCAAGGAATAATAGATAAACAATTAAATTCTTTGAATCCTCTTGTATGGGTGGTGGGGGTGATGGGGGAGTGTTGTTGTTAGGTGATGGGCACATGCACTATGTTTGTTTTATGTAACCATTTAAAAATCAATAAAAATTTTATTAAAAAAAACATACCATGCATAAATTGTAAAGGCCTAGGGGGAAAGAATATCTCAGTTCTCCCATGCCTGATGGCAGAGGTGGGTTTTAAGGAGCTTACAAAAGGCAAGGAGGGTGGGGGAAATTCTAATCTCCTGGAGGAGTTGGTTCCAGAGGGCCGGGGCCACCACAGAGAAGGCTTTTCCCCTGGGCCCCATCAAACGACATTGTTTTGTTGACGGGACCCGGAGAAGGCCCACTCTGTGGGACCTAACCGGTCACTGGGATTCATGCGGCAGAAGGCGGTCCCGTAGATACCCTGGTCCGGTGCCATGAAGGGCTTTATAGGTCATAACCAACACTTTGAATTGTGACCGGAAACTGATCGGCAACCAATGCAGACGGCGGAGTGTTGGTGTTACATGGGCATTTTTGGGAAAGCCCATGATAGCTCTCGCAGCTGCATTCTGCTATATCTGGTAACCCTTTTAAGAAGAGATACTTCTTTTCTTTTTCTTTATTTCTTATTTTCTCTTTGCTATTTTTCTTTCTGTTTTTTTTTAATTTCTGCACTTTTCCTTTTTTTCCTTTTCCCTTTTTTATTTGTCTTAGTTTTTATCTTTCTAATTGTAATGTTTAATAAAATTAGTATATATGTAAAAAATGAACACATCATTAACTGCCTCCTTCTCTTCAAAATCATGTTCTGTGAGTCATTCTATTAATAAGCACAATCCTATTAAGCAAGCCGTCTAATTATTAATCCATTAGCAAGCAGACCGAACATTTCAGTGTCTTTTGAAAAGGCTCTATTCTTGACAGACAGATTTTGTGAAATTTCTCCCCCAGGCCACCCCACCCTATGTTCCTGAATTATAATTTTAAAGGTTGGTTTCCCAAATATAATGAGGAATTAATGACTTGCATGATCATACAGTTCTGTAGTATTTCCTACTTGCTGATTAATTGTATTTCCTGCCTTGTGACAGTGAAAGTAATGTACTAGGTGCTTTATATCTTCAAAATGTTGCTCTTTCTTTTCTTCCTTTAAAATTACCTTAAACTAAACCTTAAGAAGATGGTATTGCTGTTTTAATAGTTAAAGTGATATGTGCACAAAATAATTATCACACAAATGTTTGGTAATTTATTATAGTATTTTGTTATAAAATATGCTAATGCCATGTTTTAATACAGAAATAGTCAACTAATGGCCAGCTAAGTTTTGGCAAATAATTGAAAGCAGAAATAATTTCAGAACCATATTGCTGCTGAAGTTTATAAAAAAGAAAAAAAAACATATTATGAATAATTGCATTAACAGCAGCATGGGTTAAGAAAAAAACCCTATATGGAATTGTATTAGAAAAGGATAATTATTGTAACATTCATGCTTACACATCCCCCCCACCCCATTTTTACAATTCATTCTATTCTGGTGAAAAGGACAAAAGAAACATGAAAATATAAAAATATAAAATAGTAGTTTAGGCTCTCTCTTAGCAAACTGCCACAAAGAAATATCTGGATAATAATCTTTCAGAATGATGGAAAAATTGTATCATCATTCTAGTTTTTCAGCTTCTAAAGAAATGGGCAGAATAGAAATAACTTCCTTGTGTTGGTATTAAAATGAATTAATGAAAGAGGAGGTCTCACAGACATAACACACAGCCTGCCTCTCGTGTTCTGCTGAAAGCTTTGCTGGCTTGGATGTAAGTCTTAATAACTTTGACTTAGGATGCTCTGGTAAGAAGCAGGCTATAATTGCAAAGATGTGTGCACATTATCCAGGCATCTGTTCTATCTATCTATCTATCTATCTATCTATCTATCTATCTATCTATCTATCTATCTATCTATCTATCTATTATCTATCTATCTATCTATCTATCTATCTATCTATCTATCTATCTATCTATCTATCTATCTATCTATCTATTTGTTTGTTAATCAGATTTGTATGTCGCCCCTCTCCGTAGACTCGGGACGGCTAACAACAACAATAATACAATGTAAACAAATCTAATATTTAAGTTAATTTTAAAAACCCCAATTTAAGAAACCAATCATACATACTGAGAGACCATGCATAAATTTTATAAGTCTAGGGAGAAGGGAAACTCTCAATTCCCCCATGCCTGACGACAGAGGTGGGTTTTAAGGAGCTTACGAAAGACAAGGAGGGTGGGGGCAACTCTGATATCTGGGGTCCCGCCAAACGACATTGTTTAGTTGACGGGACCCGGAGAAGGCCAACTCTGTGAGACCTAACTGGTCACTGGGATTTGTGCAGCAGAAGGCGGTCCCGGAGATATTCTGGTCCAGTGCCATGAAGGGCTTTATAGCTCTCACAGCTGCATTCTGCACGATCTGAAGTTTCCGAACACTTTTCAAAGGTAGCCCCATGTAGAGAGCATTACAGTAGTCGAGCCTCGAGGTGATGAGGGCATGAGTGACTGTAATTGCTGACAACTTTAAATGTATTCTAGGAGTGGGTTTCACTTATTTTCCCTACCAGTTTGGAACTGGGAACTTGCATGCGGTGCTTCTGAGCATGTGCAGATTGTTTCTGATGACACCCACACTACCAGTTCACCCAAATTAGGGCAAACTGGTAGCAATCCTCCACTGATGTATTCTGTCCCAGGAACCAAAAGGCAGCTCTCAAGAAAACAGTTCACGGTTAAAGATGTGAGAGAGCCATAGGAGTGGACAATGGACAATCATTGAAACGTGAGCCAGCAGTGTGTGACAGCAGCCAAACAAACATATACAATCCTTGGTTCCATGAACAGAATCAAAACCACATGAAGTATTAGTACCACTTTCTGCCGCATGAATCCCAGCGACTGGTTAGGTCCCACAGAGTTGGCCTTCTCTGGGTCCCGTCGACTAAACAATGTCATTTGGCGGGACCCAGGAGAAGAGCCTTCTCTGGAACCAGCTCCCCCCAGATATCAGAATTGCCCCCACCCTCCTTGCCTTTTGCAAGCTCCTTAAAACGAACCTCTGTCGTCAGGCATGGGGGAATTGAAATGTTCCCTTCCCCCTAGAAATAGAATTTATACATGGTATGCTTGTATGTATGATTGGTTCTTTAAATTGGGGTTTTTAAGATTATTTTTAATATTAGATTTGTTTACATTGTCTTTTTTATTGTTGTTAGCCGCCCCGAGTCTTCGGAGAGGGGCAGCATACAAATCTAATAAGTAAGTAAGTAAGTAAGTAAGTAAGTAAGTAAGTAAGTAAGTCAGTCAGTCAGTCAGTCAGTCAGTCAGTCAGTCAGTCAGTCAATCAATCAATCAATCAATCAATCATTAGTAAGAGCACACCTGGAAAACTGCATCCAGTTTTGTTCACCACATTACAAAAAGGATGTTGAGACTTTGAAAAAAGATCAAATAAGAGTGACTAAGATGATTAAAGGCCTAGAGACTAAAACATATGAAGAAGGGTTCCAGGAATTCGGTCTGGATACTCTAGAGCAGGGGTAGGCAAAGTTGGCTCTTCTATGACATGTGGGCTTCGACTCCCAGAATTCCTGAGCCAATCATGGTAACTCAGGAATTCAGGGAGTTGAAGTCCACCTGTCTTAGAATAGACAACTTTGCCTACCCCTACAGGTGTGGTGATAGCAGTATTCCAATATTTGAAAGGCTGCCACAAAGAAGAGGGGGTCAACTTATTTTCCAGAGGGCAAGACAAGAAACAGTGGATGGAAACTGATCAAAGAGAGAAGTAACTTGGAATTAGGGAGAAACTTTCTAACTGTGTGAACAATTAATCAGTGGGACAGTTTGCCTTCAGAGGTGGGTGCTTCACCACTGGAGGATTTTAAGAAGAGATTGGATAGCCACTTGTCTGAAATGGTATAAGATTTCCTGCCTGAGCAGAGGATTGGACTTGATTAGATTAAGATACTAGAGTTGGAAGGGACCTTGTATGTCATCTAGTCCAACCCCCTTCTCAAGCAGGAGACCCTATACCGTTTTGGACAAATGGCAGTCCAATTTCCCCTTGAAAGTGTTGGAGAACTTACAACCTCCATAGGCAAGCTGTTCCACTGGTTGACCACTCTCACTGTCAGAAAATTCCTCTTTATTTCCAGGTTGAATCTCTCTTTAGTCAGCTTCCATCCATTATTCCTTCTCTGGCTTTCTGATGCTTTGGAAAACAACCTGACCCTTTCCTCTTTGTGGCAGCCCTTCAAGTATTGGAACACTGTTCTCATGTGTCCCCGGTCCTTTTTGCAGAGCAACCGCTCTTCACGCACCGGTGTGGACCACACTGTAGTGTGGTAGCAAAAATCACATTGCACCAATAGCTGCATGCCCCCAAAGCACGCCTCTGCACCCCCGCACAAGATTTGGGTTCTGCGCATGCACCACATGCAAAATCTCGCGCGAGGATGCTCGCATGCACACAATTTTGCAATTTTTGGTGGGTTTTTTGCTTCCACGCATGCACAGAAGCAAGGAAATGGCTGAAAATTGGCAAGATTTCATGCATGCGAGCATCCTCATGCGAGATTTGCCTTCTGCGCATGCGGTCACGCATGCCACCCGGAGCGCACCGGTAGCGCTGGTGTCAGGCAGCCCTTCCCTGCAGGGGATGTCTTATTTTGGGGAAACACACACACACACACACACACACAAATATTAATCATTATCCATTTTGAATACATAGCAGAAAGAGGAAACTTGAGAGTTCACGAGTTGATACTGTATGAAACAAAACTGTGGCTGAATCTGGATGTTCTGCTTTGGATATCACGAAGTCTCCTCCCAGAAGGTAACAAGGAAAACAAGTCATGAAGAGGATGTATAATGTCCCAGACAATCCTGTAGATCTTGCTCAAGCATCATTTATATGCTATGTCCTGGACTCTTAACCCCCAACATTTTTTCCTTAGACTATCCACGGTTGACCTCTCCAGATTCCTAAGAGGTCAGTAAGGGGCGTGCATAAGTGCACTGGTGTGCCTTCCTTCCCCTGTCCAATTGACTCTCCTATATCTCATATATCGTATCTACTATTCTTCTATTCTAATCTTCTTATACTTCTTATATTCTTTTCTTCCATTCATATATCTTTTCCTCTTTTCTTCATTGACTTATTTTATTTTCATATCTTCTCTTCTATCCTTTCCTTGATGTATATTACTACATGTATTCATTTTGTATTGGACAAAATAAATAGATAGATAGATAGATTAGATAGATAGATAGATAGATAGATAGATAGATAGATAGATAGATAGATAAAATGTTATAGTCTCCAGTCCCCTAAATCATCCTGGTTGCTCTCTTCTGCATTTTCTCTAGAGTTTCAATGTCTTTTTTGTAGTGTGATGACCAAAACCAGATGCAGTACTCTAGATGTGGTTTAACTAAGGCTTTATATAGTGATAGTAGACTAGAAAACCTCCTATGTCCCTTCCAGTTCTATTATGATTGAAAAATTTCCAAATATTGTAGTATAAGACTGGCTAAAATGAAAAAGGTCAATCAACTATCTTGGTCTCTAATGCTGTCTTAAAAAGGCTTCAGCATCCAGAACTTGCCGGGCTCAGCTGGTACTCAGCATGATTCTGACTTCCAAGGAGATGGTTTCTTCAAAGGAATCTAATCCAACAATTTGGCACTTATCCACTACTCAGTCTTCTGTTCTATCATTTGGCAGCTGTGGTCCAGTGACTGCAAAAGCAAAATGTGAAGATATAGAGAGGCTGGTTCAGGGTTGGTCCACTGTCTGGCCTGGTAACTAAAATTCCCTGTTGTCATCTTCTTATACCTCCATTTGTTCTCCTGAGGAAGAACCCACTGAAATTTGTGAGGATGGAGAGGCGGAAGGAAAGCTTAAACTTACTAAGGGGGAAAAAAAAGGTTTTCTTTAGCTTTTACCGATTCAACTTCAAATTGAAATTCTGTTGGAGGGGCAGGGGGAAAGAAGTAGAAAATCAACAGACTATAACAGCACATTCATCCCCCAAGGAGAAAATAAAGTGAATATATGCATCTATTTTTTATTTCTTGAAAGCTTTTCTGTTTGACAAGGACATGGGAGAAAGTTATCCTACATCAATAACAATGAATATTAAGACTGAAATCCCATGCATATTTACTGGGAATAAGCTCCATTAAACTTGGTGAATAGATCCCTGTTGTAACATAATTATTATGGTTGTTCACCCAATCAGCCAGATGTTTAGACTACATTGGGCATTTTTATCCCCTATTCAGTCCTTCCCAAGGTCCTGGGATAGACCGATGTTGGCTGAAGGTGTTGAATATATCTTTGCAGGATTTAAGCTGTTCTAAGTAAAGCTGCCTTTTGCAATTGGCTTGATGATTTATTTATTTGTTTATTTATTCGATTTTTATGCTGCCCTTCTCCTTAGACTCGGGGGGGGGGGCTTACAACGTGTTAGCAATAGCACTTTTTAACAGAGCCAGCATATTGCCCCCACAATCCGGGTCCTCACTTTACCCACCTCGGAAGGATGGAAGGCTGAGTCAACCTTGAGCCGGTGATGAGATTTGAACCGCTGACCTACAGATCCACAGTCAACCCCAGTGGCCCGCAACACAGCATTTCATCCTCTGCACCACCCGGGCTCTTTCTACTGACCGACTGTTTCTACTGACCTTCTGTTATTTGTGGCTTTATTATCCCCAGTGCTTGCTTGGTTCTATTTGTTTCTAGGTGATATTTCTTGATCAAGAATCCTTTAGTCTTCTTTTTATTTATTTATTTTTATTTATTTATTTTGTCCAATACATGTTGTGATTCAGCCTGAGGCTGCTCAGGGACCGGCTGTGTCTCTGCTGGCTCCATGCCCGGAGGAGGATGACAGCGAAGAGGAGGGGGCTGAACAGTCAGACGGGAGAGAGGAAAGTCAGGAATGGGATGAAGGAGAACAGCCGGAGAGCCCCCCGGGGGGGGCTCTCCCCAGCCAGTAGCTTGGAGTCATTAGGTGATGAAGCACAAGCCATCATTGACATGCGACAGAGATGGTCAGATCAGAGAAAGGAGCAATTAAAGAAGTATTATCAGCACTGAATTAGGAACAGCTGGGCTTGGGTGTGGTCCTCCTTAGCAGGGTTTAAAAGGCAGGCAAGCCCTTGAAGCCATGTGGAGTGTTATCAGTTGGAGTTACGGTGTCCTGTTTTGTTCTCGACGTCTCTGTTCCTGGCTTGTGGCCCAGCAGTTTGGAAGACCCATGGGAGGTGTAGGTCTGCTATCTACAGCCTCGTCTTGGCAGCAAGAATCCTGTATTGCTGCATGGACTTTTGCCTTCGTGGATATATATTTGAAGATACAGCGTTTTCATGTTTGTAAGGACATTTTCTGTTACCTGTGTTTTTCTTGAATTTTATAAACTGTCTTGGTTCTTGGGGGGTGTCTTAAGTTGTTGATTGCCTCTCTTTGGAACCCAATGGCTCCCTAGGACATACCATCTACCAAAAGAAGACACACACCAACCACTACTTAAACACAAAATCCCACCACCACCCTGCACAGATCAATTCCGTAGCCAAGACCCTCATTTCCAGAACCAAACGCCTAGCCGACAAAGACCATCTAGAACCTGAATTACACAGTCTCACTAATGTATTAATTTCCAATGGATTCCAAAGAGAGGCAATTAACAACTTAATCCAAAAAGAGACACCCCCAAGAACCAAGACACAGAACAGGACAATGGCATCGCCCTCCTCCTTTACATCAAAGGCACCACAGATAAAATCAGTAAAATTCTCCGCAAACACAACATCAGGACAGCCTTTGGTACAGATAAGAAAATAGCCAACATCCTAAGAAACCTGAAAGACAATATCCAGCTAGAAAACCAGGGAGCTTATCAAATACTGTGTAAAATCTGCCCAGCCACATATATTGGACAAACTAACAGGAGAGTGAATGCACGTGTTGCAGAACATAAGAATGCATTAAGGAAAAAAGAAAAAACCTCCTCCCTTTTCCAACACTTCAAAACTACAGGACATGAAATTGATTTTGACAGTACTAAATTAATTTCCAAAACAGAACACTACAGCAAAAGAATAATAATGGAAGCCATCGAGATAGAAAAACATCCCCAAAATATGAACAAGCGGGATGATACCTCCCGCCTACCAGACATCTGGAAACCAGCCCTCAAATGTAACCCAGCCATAAAAACAGAAACTAGACTCAGAACACATATTGCAAAACAATCAAGTAGCCTGCAAGCTTCAACTACTCAGGATATCACGCCTAATCAACAACCATTAATTAATCAACATACTTCAGCTACATCAACGACCCCAGATGTTACCCCACTGACTCACCAGGAAGTTTCTACACAGCAGGCAATTGCTGAGCCATCAAACCACACCCAGCCACCAGTATTTATAGAAGGAAAGCAGCTTAGGTCTCGCAGTGTTCGCCTTAGAACAAGGACAGAAACACCAGCCTGAAGATGATGAGTGGGACCTCATCAAAACGTCGCCTAGAGGATAATTCTCTGCCTTACAAGGCAAAAGTTGCAGGTTCAAGTCCCAGTGGGTATGGCTAGCTGATGAGGCCAAAATAAGGCCGAAATATTCTCCCTTAATTTTCAAATTCAGCAAAAAAAAAAAAAAAGTGACATATATATATGACGGTCTTGGTATATTCAGATTTCTTCCCATGTAGGATTTAGACATTTCTGGTGACGTTTCGACGAGGTCCCACTCGTCATCTTCAGGCTGGTGCTTCTGTCCTTGTTCTAGGGCGAACCTGCCTGAAGATGACGAGTGGGACCTCGTCAAAACGTCGCCAGAAATTTCTAAATCCTACATGGGAAGAAACCCAAATATACCGAGACTGTCATACCTGTACCCGTGAAAATCTATAAAAACATATATATATATATCCATCCATATATATATATAGGTAACCATTCAGAAAAATAGAATGCTAGACAAAATGGATATTCACCTGATTTGGAAAAGCTCTTTTCATATTCTGAAAAATGTATAAAGGGATATATTAGCCAGAAAATGAAAATGGAATGTCGATTTGATGCAAAACTAAAAGTTATATTCAGAACTATCTTACATCCAATCATTATTTTTCTGTTTCTAAAATTCAAACAATTTACTCCAAAGAGGTCCCACATGTGTTGTTAGAAAAGGAATCAGTCCACAATAAGCATTTTTGAAGTATGTAGAAAGGCAATTGAACAATGTCTGCTCTCTTCTTTAGCCAGCAGAGCTCATGATGTCTGTTTGAAATGTTCAATAGTTATTGATTTTTCATCACTAGAGAAATTTTGCAGAGGAGACCATAAAGTAAATTGTTGGAAAGGTTTTCTTTCCTGCGGTAAATCAGCTAAAGTTAGAACTGAGAGAAACTCTCAATTTAACAGATGTCTGTAACAGAAAATAAATTCCATATAGCCTTCAAAACACACACACACAAAAAAAACACACACCAATAACAAAAGGTCTGAATATTTCCTATAGCCTTCCCAAACAATACAACAACAACAAATTGGAAAGACAGTTTTCTGTAATAGTTAAGAGGCTGGCCTGGGAACTAGGCAACTGTGACTTCCAGTTCCACCTTAGGCATGAAAGTTGGTTGAATGACTTTGAGCAAGTCTGACTTCATATATCTATATCTATCTATCTATCTATCTATCTATCTATCTATCTATCTATCTATCTATCTATCTATCTATCTATCTATCTATCTATCTATCTATCATCGTCTGTCTGTCTATCTATCTATCTATCTATCTATCTATCTATCTATCTATCTATCTATCTATCCCTGGTGCAGAACTGAAGAGATCGGATACTGTAGCCTAGAGGTTAATTCTCTGCCTTACAAGGCAAAGGTGGCAGGTTCAAGACCCAGTGAGAGTATGGCTAGCTGATGAAGCCAAAATAAAGTCGAAATAGATCTATCCTAGTCTCCCTTAATTTTCAAATTCAGCAAAAAAACATGTGACATATATGTCACATGTTTTTTTGCTGAATTTGAAAATTAATGTATATATATATACATATATATATATATATATAACTATATATATAACATATTTTTGCTGATATATATAAAGAATATATATATCACATGCTTTTGCTGTATTTTTAAAATTAAGGGAGACTAGGATAGAGTTATTTCGGCCCTATTCTGGCCTCATCAGCTAGCCATACCCTTACTGGGATTTGATCCTGGGCCCCTCTGCCTTGCAAAATATGAAATATTTTAAATATTCAGCAAAAATATGTCATGCATATATATACATACATATATATATGTGTGTGTATATATATATATATATATATATATATTAACCATATTAATTGGATTCTTAGATGGATTGCTATGTTCTTTTGATGTGTTGTGAGCCGCCCCGAATCCTCGGAGACGGGCGGCATACAAATCCAATAAATAAATAAATAAATGAATGAATGAATGAATGAATGAATGAATAAATAAATAATAAATATATATTAAAAAAGGTGGGATAAATATGTAATTACAATAATCCATGCCAAAGGGATGCATTAAGATGGCAATATTTATGCTTTCTATAACACATTCTGAATCATGGGAATTGTCTCTGGTTATTACCGCCTTTGGTCTATGACAAGTTTAATAATATATATAATAAAATACAATAATACGTAATATGCTCTCAACATTCCAATATTTGGGATTTTTTTCTCTCATTCTAATAAATACAAAAACCTGCAAATACAAGTTGAACAACTGTGGCAAAGGAAAGAGAACTAATAGTGATGAGTACCTTGGGTGCAATCCCAAAATATGTACATTTTTCAAACTAACAAATTTGATTGGCTTTTTATTTAATGATTGTAGAACATAATTATAGTTGCATCCAGTACTTTGAGTGAATCTTAGTGTGCTTATAGTTACATAATTCCAAGATTTGAACTTTAGCTACAGCAGTTGTTTCTGAATCATCATCATCTAACTTTTTCTGATTTTAAACATAAATATGAGACAACGAAGACCAACAATTGGAATGAATTGGAATGTGTTTACTCTCTGTAAACTGCTTAGAGAGGGCTGTATATAAGCGGTATATAAATCTAAATGCTATTGCTAAGATACCTGAATTTTGCTACTCTCAATGATACCAATGAATGTTTTTCATTACACTGGGATATAATTTATATATACAATTTTACAAAATACAAGACAGAAGAAATCATTTTGGAGATATTATTCTTTTACAACTCTTTAGGTGACTTAGCTCTTAATAGGAAATATGACCTTCTCATTAGGCATTCAGTGAAAAACAACAACTTCATGTTCTGTTAATTAAGTGAGATTGTGCTGGAGGTAAATATCTTGGTTCCACCTCCCCATTTAGCTATTTATACAGATGAAAAATAGCTGTGTAACATCTTCCTTTTCATCTAAAGACATGACGGTTTTGGATAAAAAGTATGTAAAATAATTGTTTTTATAAATAAAGCATAGACTGGGAGGCCAGAGTTATAGAAGCTTGAATAATACAGCTGGATACACAAGCAAATTTAAGATAGTCCGCTAGTGTTTATTGTGTTGCGGTAAGCCATTGACATAAAAAGCAAAGCAAGTTACAATAAGAAATCTCTCCTTTTTCTATCATCCAGCACCCTTATACATAATTTGCTGATCCCATTAGAGGCTGTCATTGTTTGATCAACACTTAATATGAGGCATATTATTGTTGATTTCAATCTCCAAATATGAGTTCAAAAATGCTTGTGGCTTATTAGAGGTTTTCTATAGGTTTCAAAAAGAAGTACAGTGTTCCCTCGATTTCCGTGGGTTCAAACTTTGCGGAAAGTCTATACCACGGTTTTTCAAAAATATTAATTAAAAAATACTTTGCGGTTTTTCCCTATTGTTGTGCTACTCTTTTTGGTTGGTGTTGGCATCTGGGGGGACCCAGACAGAACACCCTATACCATGTTTTTTCCCGCCCGATGATGTCATATGTCATCGCCAAACCTTCGGCCACCTTTAATAAATATTTTTTTAATAAACTTTAATAAATAAACATGGTGAGTAAATGGTTGCTAAGGGAATGGGAAATTGTAATTTAGTGTTAAGGGAAGGCTTGTGATACTGTTCATAGCCAAAAATAGTGTATTTACTTCCGCATCTCTACTTCGCGGAAATTCAACTTTCGCGGAAATTGAGGGAACACTGTATATTGAGGTATAATCTGGCACTAATGTATGTCTTTAATTCTTTCTCTAAAAATTCCTATAAAGTCTCTGATTGGGGTTGGGAAAGCCACTTTAATAGTGTTTGCATTCCCCATTCTCCAAAATATATAGCTTTAAAAATAATAATCCTAAATTAGGAAATGTTGTGTATGAATTTTGCATATTAGAGTTGCTTTTCAAACTTGATGAGTATTTAATTTTGCATGTTGTTAAATGTGGGATTTAAAGGAATAAGGTAATGGGGAAACTTGCATTTCTTCTCAACCCCCCTCCACCTTTTCTGCTTAAAGGCCTTGAAGTATCTTTCTCTCGTATACTCTGAAGATAATGTTGTTTCTATTCCAGTATAGAAGCAATAGAAATAATGTCCTTTTATTTCTTACAAGAACACCTTATAAGAAAGCTGTTTTTAAAGTTTCCCTCTTTTTTTTGTTAAAAAATATCCTTCAAAAAAGGAGTAGGAAAAGGGAAAAGACTTGGAATAGAAGAATGTAAGAAATCAATTAATTAGCTCTTTAACTGGCAGCAATTGTAAGCTTCAAATGTACTCTAACATTGAATTCTGTCAATGAAAAATTGCAGATAGAAATGTAACAGCAACTCTGAATTTTCTATAGACTGAACCTTTGGGTTTAATTTCAGTATTCATTTTGCTTCTCTATTTTCATTGATTGTGGAATAGCATTTACTGCGGACAGAAGTAAATCTTTAAAAGTCCTCATTGGAAAACAACATGAAATTATGGAACGGTTTTTATTTATTTTTCTCCTAAAATAAAAAAGCTATTGAAGGAACATAGACGAGACACCAATTAATTTTGACTACCACTGCTGCCATCCCATCCTTGCTTGAATCATCACTCCAACCAATTAAATTTTGAAAGAAAACTGGATCTCCAACCTATCATATTGATATATTGATAGAATAGAATAAAATAGAATAGAATAGAACAGAACACAATAGAAATTATCCAAATTTTAGAATAGAATAGAATTGTATTGGCCAAGTGTGATTGGACACAGAATGAATTTGTCTTGGTGCATATGCTCTCAGCGTACATAAAATAAAATATACATTTGTCAAGAATCATGTGGTACGACACTTAATGATTGTCATAGGGGTCAAATAAGCAATGAAGAAGCAATATTAATAAAAATCTTAGGATATATATTTACATGAATACTTGGAAGACCATCGTGTTGAAGGAGTAATAAAAAACCTTGGTCCAGCTGGCCCAGCTGGTAGCACCTTGTAAGGGCCCCTTTCCAGGGTTACAGGAGAAGATGGTCAATGGCTTTGAAGGTAGAAGAGGGATCTACATCCCAATGGTAGATATAGCAGCAAAACCATAATCGAGGAGGAGGGAAATTCTGACTGAAAACCTCCACTGCTTTGTGGCTATCTCCATCATTGGAAAAGGCTTCAGGAACAAACCTTGAGGCAAAAACTGGAGCCGGAGTCCTGGAAGCAGTTCGTGACTGTGTATAGCCATGTTCTGATAACTCCTGCGATGTAGCCAGAAGCAATTGTACTGGCTTTTACCATTCCAGTGGATTATTTCAGAGATATGGAGGGGAGGGTCTGCTGCTTGGGTAACAGTCTATCCTCCATACTAATCTACCCTAGCCTCATGCTCTGGAGATGTTACTTCAGAAATAAGCCTTGGTGGTGCAGTGGTTAGAGTGCAGTACTGTAAGCTACTTCTGCTGATTACCAGCTGCCAATAGTTTGGCGGATCAAATATCAGTAGGCTCAAGGTTGACTCAGACTTCCATCCTTCCAAGGTTGGTAAAATGAGGACTCGGATTGTTGGGGGCAATATGTTTACTCTGTGTAAACCACTTAGAGAGGACTGTAAAGCACTGTGAAGTGGAATATAAGTCTAAATGCTATTACTACTGCTAATCCATTTATTTATTTATTTATTCATTCATTCATTCATTTATTTATTTAGTTCAATACAAATTGAAAGTTAAGGAGAATAAAAACGTGTAGTATTAAATATCAGGGAAGGGATAGAAGAGATATGAGAATAGAATACATCAATGAAGAGTAGAGGAAGGATATATGGATGGGAGAAAAGATATATAAAATATAGGAGAGACAATTGGACAGGGGACAGAAGGCACACTAGTGCACTTATGCTCGCCCCTTACTGACCTCTAAGGAATCTGGAGAAGTCAACCGTGGAAAGTCTAAGGGAAAAATGTTGGGGGTTGGGGGTTGACACCACGGAGTCTGGTAATGAGTTCCATGCTTCAACAACACATTTTTAGGAACTCTTTCCAGGGCATGATACCATAGTATTTTGATACTGAAGGATGCCAATGACAGTAATGGTAAATGATTTGAGAGCTGTACTGGTTGCTAGTTTGTTCCTTTAAAACCCTTCATGGCAAACAGCATAAAATAACAGGTTAATAGAGTTGGAAGTGACCTTGTAGCCATGTATTCCAAGTCCCCACCCAAACAGAGATACCACTTCTGAGACATGGCAATCCAGTCTCTTCTTGAAAGCTTCCAGTGATGAAACTCCCACAACTTCTACAGGAAAGCTGTCCCATTGATTGATTGCTCTCACTGTCAGAAAATTTCTCCTTATTACTGTTGTGGTTGGCTCTGGGTTAGCTCCTGCAGCGGGGAATTTTTATGTTGATTTATGGGAATCCACAGTTTATCAGAGATCTGTTTTGTTGCCAGCAGAATCGGACAGTGAAGTTGGCTCACAGTCAGGGACAGACAGTGGGGGAGAGGAGACAGACAGGGAGATGGGTGCAGCCAGCCCACCAGTCAGTGCTCCAATTAGTGAGTCATCAGAATCGGAGGAGGACCCACTTGTGAATGCCCATGTGCGCAGGCCTGTGGCACGAAGGGAACAGTTGTGCAGGAATCTCAAAAAGATAAGTGAGCACACCTGTTCAAGGGGTAATTATGTTAATGAGTTTGTGATAAATACGGGCATTGGGAAGTGTTTATCCATTTGGGAAAGAGAGGCTTCTGAAAGAAGATTGCTATATCGTGGGAAGTTTGTAGTATTCAAGAACTTTTTGGTGAACTTTGGATATTTCATGGCTAAAGAACTTTTGAGGACTTTTGGCATGCGTGGCTGTGTGGATTTACAGCTACTCCTTTGTTCTGGCATGCTTCTGCATCCAAGGACTTTCAAGTGAGAGTAATTTGACTCCTCTTGGAGCTTGTGTTTCAAGACTGTTTATAAACTTGTTTTATTTCCTTTTTGACTGTGTGTGTTTGAAACCTATTCCAAACTCACTGGGGGCTAATTGCCAATAGCCCAGCATAACAATAACCGGGTTGAATATCTCCTTGTTGAGTTTCCATCCATTGTTCCTTGCCTGGCCTTCAGGTGTTTTGGAAAATAGCTTGAAACCTTCCTCTCTGTTGCAGACCATCAAATATTGGAACACTGCTATCATATCTCCCCTGGCCCTTCTCTTCACTTGAGTAGCCATATGCAGTTCCTGCAACCATTAATTGTATGTTTTAGCCTCCAGTCCCCTAATCATCCTAGATGTTCTTCTCTACACTTTTTCTAGAGTCTGAACACCTTTTTTATAGTGTGGTGACCAAAACTGGACATAGTATTCTTTGTGTGGTCTTTACTAAGGCTTTTTAGAGTTCTATTAGTATTCCACTTGATCTTGAGTGTATCCTTCTGTTAAAGCAATTTATGATTTCATTGGCTTTTTTGGCTTTTGTCACACACTGTTGGCTCATATTTAATGAGCACTAAGACTCCAAGATCCTTCTCACACTGCTATTATGCCTGGTTTCACCCAGACTAAATGTGCACTTTGGGTTTTTCTTGCCCAAGTGTCAGATTTTACTTTTCTCTACATTGAATTTCATTTTGTTAGATAGAGCTCAGTGTTCAACTCTGTCAAGATCCATCTGGATTTCTGCAGAACCACCTTCTGCCTGTAGTCTCCACCCATTTGCTGAAATCTGGAAGCAAAACTCCCATTGGGTCCATTATTTATGGAATGTAGCCTTGGAGATTTCTGAGCTTAGTTGTTTTCTTGCAGATGTTTTATTACCCAATCTACTGTTACCCAGTTTGGGAAATGAAATGTCTGCAAGAAAACAAAACCAAATTCAGAGAACCCGAAACACTCATTTCATCCCAGAACTACAAATATTCTCCTCTACAGTGTATCTGAATGTAACCTGCAAGAATTTGGGTGTTGGACCACCTAATTGCCTCTCCTTTCTCTGAAACAAGATATAGAATTCTTTATTGGCCAAGTGTGATTGGGCAAACAAGGAATTTGTCTCTAGTGTATAAGCTCTCAATGTAACAACAAGTGATAAATCATAATGATCATAAAATTCATTCATCATAAAGAACAAGATATAATACTTGGTGATAGTCATAGGATCCTAAATAAGCAAGACATAAATCACACTAGGATACTAAATAAAACAGTTAATATAAATGGTAAGAAACAAGCAACAAAGTTATAATCATAAGGAGATAAGGAAATAGGAAAGATGGGAAGAATAATACAGTCCTGTTGGGTAGTTTGTAGTGCTGTAGGAATTAGTTGTTTAGCAAAGTGATGGCATGGAGGTGGGGGGAGAAAAACTGTCCTTATGTCCAGTTACTTTGGTGTGCAATGCCCTATACCAGTGGCGGCGAACCTATGGCACGGCTGCCACAAGTGGCATGCGGAGCCATATCTGCAGGCACGTGAGCTGTTGCCCTAGCTCAACTCCAATATGCATATGTGTGCCATCCAGCTGATTTTTGGCTCACACAGAGGCTCAGAGAGAGCCTCTGGGGGAATGGGGAGGGCATTTTTATCCTCCCCCAACTCCAGGGAAGTCTTTGGAGCCTGGGGAGGGTAAAACAAGAGCCTACTGGGCCCACCAGAAGTTGGGAAAGAGTCTATTTCCAGCCTCCAGAGGGTCTCCAGAGGATGGGAGCAGCTGTTTTTGCCCTCCCCAGGCATTGAGTTATGGGTATGGGCACTTGCACATGCATGCACAAGTCTACGGAGACATGCACAAGTCTACGGAGAGGGGCGGCATACAAATCTAAATAATAATAATAATAATAATAATAATAATTATTATTATTATTATTATTATTATTATTATTATTATCATCATTATCATTATTATTATCATCATCATCAACAACAATAATAATAATAATAATAATAATAAAAAAAAAATTAGATTTGTATGCCGCTCTTCTCCAAAGGCTCGGGGCGGCTCACAGGATACAAAAACAATACAACTTGGTGACATAAATGAGTCTTAAGACTCTTGCAAAAAGGCAAGGAGGGTGGGGGCAGTGCGAATCTCTGGAGGGAGCTGATTTCAGAGGGCTGGGGCCGCCACAGAGAAGGCTCTTCCCCTAGGCCCTGCCAGATGGCATTGTCTAGCCCAGCGTTTCCCAACCGGTGTGCCGCGGCACACTAGTGTGCCGCGAGACACAGGCAGGTGTGCCGCCAAGCTCCCCGCCCGATCTACCCCCTCTCCTCCACCGCCGCCCCCTGCCTTGGGGTGCGACTTCTCTCGCGGCAGCTGCGGCTGCAGCTTCAGCTCCTCGGGACAAAAGCGCTCCCAGCCCTCTCTCGCAGCCCCCTGGCTGGGAGCACTTTCGCTGCGAGAGAGGGCTTTCTCCATCCGTTTCGGGAATGCACGCCCCGCCCCTCTCTTGCGCGCGCCGCTCCCCTTTTCTCTCAGCCCTCCCTGGCTTTGCTTCTCAATCCCTCCCTCCTTCCATCTGTCCTTCCCCTCAGCCGTTCTGTCTGGGGGTCTCCCGCTCTTCCCTTCCCCGCCTCCCAGGCTTTGCCTTTGCCACCCCAACCCTTTTTTGGTTGACAAGGAGTCCTTTGCCGCATCCCACAGTTCGCACTCGGCTCGAGGCCGCTTTCCCTGGCTGCGCTCGGAACCGACAGGGCGCTGCTCTTTCTCTCTCTCACTCTCTCCCGTGAGGCAGGGAAGGAAAAAAAAGCAAAAAAACCCCCTTCTTGCAGTGTGCCCGCGCTCGTCCCTTCAGAAGCGAGGGAGGGAAGTCAGAGGGCGAGGGAGCGAGCGAGCGCTCTTGTCCTCAGTGCCCTCTGCAGCCTGCCTTCCTTCTTCTTTGCCCCCGCTGAGGGACGGAGAGAAAGATAGAAAGGAAAGAGGGAGGGAGAGATAAAAAGAAAAGAGATAGAAAGGAAAGAAGGAGGGAGGAAAGAGGGAGGGAGAGATAGAAAGGAAAGAGGGAGGGAGAGATAGAAAGGAAAGAGGGAGACAGAGAGAGAGAAAAAGAGAGACATAGCAAGAGAGAAAGAAAAAAAGAAAGAAAGAGATAGCAAGAGAGAGAGAAAGAGATAGCAAGAGAGAGAGACAAAGAGATAGCAAGAGAGACAGAGAGAGAGAGAGAGAGAGAGAAAGAGAGAGAGAGAGAAAGAGACATAGCAAGAGAGACAGAAAGAGAGCGAAAGAGAGAGAATGAAAGAGAGATAGCAAGAGAGGCAGAGAGAGAGCAAGGGAGAGAGAAAGACATAGAAGGAAGGAAGGAGGGAGAGAGAAAGAGAGCAAAAAAGAGAGGAAGAAAGAAAGAAAGAGGGATGGAGAGAGAGAAAGAAGGGAAGGAAGGAAGAGAGAGAAAGAGGGAGGGAGAAATAGAGTGAAATTGAGGAAGATATATTTTTTTTTGTCCAAACTTTTCTTTAGCCCCCCCCCCCCCCCGTCCCCCCGTTCAGTGTTCCCCAGGATTTTGAAAATATGAATAATGTGCCGCGGCTCAAAAAAGGTTGGGAAACACTGGTCTAGCCGACGGGACCTGGAGAAGGCCAACTCTGTGGGACCTAACCGGTCGTTGGGATTCATGCGGCAGAAGGCAGTCTCGTAAGAATATGAGGGCTCCTCTTAAGATCTACTATCATTTGTACAGTTTTGAGTCTGTTCAGTTCAAGATTGCTCCAGCCATAACTTAAGGTTCCTCCTGATACCTGTTTGACCCTGAATCTGTTAATTTTTCATGAAACAACTAAGTTCTGTCTATTTCAACACACCTTTTCAGATTTTTCTTTTGCCTGGTGGGAATGTTAATGTTTTTCCTTGGTGCATGAAATACTTACTTATAGTGATATTTATTTTATTAGGCTGTAATGTTTATAGTATAATGATTTAGTTTTAATCTTATTACTGTTTGGGGAAGTATGTAAACAACTTAGTGTCAAGCCTGATTAGAGCTGGTTATAAGCCCAGAAAAATAAATACATTCATGTGCAACAAGAACCTTAGTTTCTGTTTGAACATGTAGAAAAGCTTTGAATGAAATACAGGGAAGGAAAGATTATGAGCATCACAGATGCATAGTCTCAGGCATGAAAAATATGACTTCCATGGCAATTATTCGCCAGAGTTTTCCATTATAAACTTGTTTGCATAGAGGCTTGAATGCACACATGAATCAGTTCATACTTCTGAGTGCAATTCTATTCCAGGGCAATTTTTGTGTTTCTTTCCTTAGCCCCAGAACGGTAACTAAACTTCAAAAGATGACACTACCACATCCAGACACATATGTTTGGTAATTTAGTTACTCCTTCCTTCCTTCCTTCCTTCCTTCCTTCCTTCCTTCCCTCTCTCCCTTCCCCCACCCTACTTTCTTATGAATATTAGGATATAAGTTATTATTCTAGTTTTAAAATGTATTGTTGTTTTGAGATAAAATATATTTAGGAGTGCAAATTTTGATATAAATTTTGATAGAGGCATTTGTAGGTACCTCTACCTACAAACGCCTCTACTTACGAACTTTTCTAGATAAGAACCGGGTGTTCAATATTTTTTTGCCTCTTCTCAAGAACCATTTTCCACTTACAAATCTGAGCCTCCGAAACTGTAAACAGAAAAGGCAGGGAGAAGCCTCCGTGGGGCCTCTCTAGGAATCTCCTGGGAGGAAACAGGGCCAGAAAAGGCAGGGAGAAGCCTCCGTGGGGCCTCTCTAGGAATCTCCTGAGAGGAAACAGGGCCAGAAAAGGCAGGGAGAAGCCTCCGTGGGGCCTCTCTAGGAATCTCCTGGGAGGAAACAGGGCCTCCATCCTCCCTGTGGTTTCCCCAACTGCACGCATTATTTTCTTTTACATTGATTCCTATGGGAAAAATTGCTTCTTCTACTTAAGAACCTGGTCATGGAACGAATTAAGTTCGTAAGTAGAGGTACCACTGTATGTTAAAATATTTATGTTAAGATTAATTTAAATGTTTTTATATTTGTAAATGATGGATACAAAGACCAGATAAAACTAATTCATCCATCCTTCAGTCTTCATTTTCAGAAGCCATTGACCTATCCAATCTTCAATTCTCAGTAATAGGAAATGCACAACATAAAAGGCAGAAGTATCATGACATAAACTTCATTTGGAAGTCTCTGTTGCATAATTAACTTTATGAGCCTGCCACTCTGTTTACAGTTGCATAAGTGTGAAAAACACAGAAAACTAGTCTGTGAAACAAATAAAAGCCTTAACCCTTGTATGCTGTTCGAAAAAAGTTCCTAGTGATATGTTCGGGTCACATACGACCCGGACAGAAAACACTTCATTTGAAGTGCTTATGTTTGGTCAATTTGAAAACTTTTTTCACTTGGAAAGTAGTCTGAACATTTCTGCACACAATGATATGAAAATTGAAATGAAAAAATTAATCCTTATTGGTTTATTTTGCACATAAATGTGCCGCCCCCCCCGTTTTTGTGATTTTTTTTCAATTTATGGATAGTTTTGCTTGCAAAATGCATTCTATTTTACTAAAGTTGGTGTGGGATTGGTAGCTTGAACATTACTGCACACAATGATATGAAAATTGAACTGAAAAAATTAATCCTTATTGGTTTATTTTGCACATAAATGTGCCTCCCCCCGTTTTTGTGAAATAGTCTTTACTTTATGGATAGTTTTGCTAGCAGAATGCATTCTATTTTGCTAAAGTTGGTGTGGGATTTGTAGCTTGAACATTTCTGAACATAATGATATGAAAATTGAACTGGAAAAATTGATGCATATTGGTTTATTTTGCATATAAATTTATTTCAATTTATATAAAAATTATGCTGTTAATTTCAAACTTACACACTTTTTTTTAGTAAAATGGATTTCTTTCATAAAATTAGTTATCTGGCTACAATGTGGTTGATTTTCAAAAGGATATTCCAAATATTTATAGACAAATATGTATAAACATTGACAATAATGGCACACAGCAAGGCCGGGGGGGGGGGGGTGGCCCTTTTGTGGCAAAAATAAACCAATAAGAACCATTTTTTTCAGTTCATTTATATTTTTCTCATGTTCAGAAATGTTCAATTTAGTATATCAAACCTTTTGGGGGAAATTTCCTTAGGGATTTGTAGCCTTAAAAAATATAAATTGACACGAAATTCAGAAAGGATGGGGGGAGGGGCTTTTTGATCAAAATAAAAATATAAGTCTCAATTTTTCCAGTTCAATTTTCATATCATTATGTTCATAAATGTTCAAACTAGTTTTCCAGTTGAAAAAGTTTTCAAAAAGATTAAATTCAAGTACCTAAAAAAAATATTTTTGGTCCTGTCATATACGAACAGAAACAGATTTTAAGTTATGATTTTTTTTTGCCCAGAAAACAATTAGCCACCACCCCAAAAATATTTTTTGATGACCAGCATTGTTAAATTGAGTAAATGAATGCCTAAGATTTTAAAGAATATTTCGGATTTGGAGCATAAAAAAATAAAAAGTGAAAATGATTGCAAGCAGCCGAGGGGGGGGGGAGGCCTTATTTCTGATGTTAAAAAACCAGTAAGAATCATTTTTTTCAGTTCCTTTATATTTTTCTTATATTCAGAAATGTTCAAGCTACCAATCCCACACCAACTCCCGTAAAATAGAATGGATTTTGCAAGCAAAACTATCCATAAATTGAAAAAAAATCACAAAAACGGGGGGGGCGGCACATTTATGTGCAAAATAAACCAATAAGGATTAATTTTTTCATTTCAATTTTCATATCATTGTGTGCAGAAATGTTCAGACTACTTTCCAAGTGAAAAAAGTTTTCAAATTGACCAAACATAAGCACTTCAAATGAAGTGTTTTCGGTCCGGGTCGTATGTGACCCGAACATAACATTAGGAACTTTTTTTGCTCAGCAAAAACTAAGCCCCCCACCCCCCCAAAAAAAATTCTCATAGAGAGAACCCCTGAAATGATGAAAAGTCATGAAATTTCAAGTTTCAGATATGCAGGGAAAATTTTTTACAGGGACTCAAACTTGGCTTCGGGTCACATACGACCCGAACAGAACAGCAGAGTTGAGCATCAGAAAAATCCCACTTATTGCTAGATGGAAGAAGCAATATTTATTCTAAGACCTGATTCATAAATCAATGCAATTTGCATGCTGTCTTGTATATTGCAAAGGATCAATCACACATGAAGTGAGACAGATTGTTTATATTCTTTGGAATTGCAATGAATACATGGAACATTTTCATTTTTAATTCTAGTAACAATGTGTCAAAATACTTTGAAGTTTTGGGATGGAAGGAAGGAAGGAAAGAAGGAAGAGGACGCTTAACAATTATAAATTGTTATAAATAAATATCAGAAACATTTCAAAGAAAATTCCAATCCCTCCCTCCCTCCATCCATCCATCTATCTATCCATCCATCACCAACCTCTCTTACTGCTCAACCTTCCTCTTCCAAGGAAAGAAAGAAAGAAAGGAAGGAAGGAAGAAAGAAAGAAAGAAAGAGAGAAAGAAAAGAAATAGCTTTATAGAAAAAGTTCCTTTTTGTTATCATGTTTTGGGATTTATCTGACATTTGGAAATCATAAATCTGCAGATTATTGTACAGGGTTTTATATTATGAAAAGACGCAACATCTATGAACAGCATTCTTAGATCGACAAAAAGAACAAAATAATCTAATAATGTAGATCATGACATGCAGTTTTCTAGGCAACACCACTGGAAAGTTTTGCCACTGCTACTTTCTGGCAATTTTTTCCTCTAATATTCCAAGATTTAGCGGTGTGCTCCCATCCTAGTTTCACCCAGGTTTGAAACTGCTTAGCTTTTATTGCTGTTTTCATTAAGCATCATAATGTGTTGTTTAGAGCAGTGTTTCCCAACCTTGGCAACTTGAAGGTATTTGGACTTCAACTCCCAGAATCCCCCAGCCAGCAAATGCTGGCTGGGGAATTCTGGGAGTTGAAGTCCAAATACCTTCAAGTTGCCAAGGTTGGGAAACACTGGTTTAGAGTACTAAAGAGCAGAACTGCAAATAAAAGAAGAACATCAATTAATTAAATCAAGAACTGCTGATTTTTCAAAATTAGACACCTTAGATGCCTTACAATTTTTTTTTTCCTCAGCTAAGTTAAAGATGACATTCACTCATGGCACGAAGGCCAGTCCAATCAGCAGACTCTGAGAAGTGACCATAAATTGCACCGCTCTGCTCTCTTAATCATGTCTTTCAATGGATGAAACAATCAACAAACTTTTTGCCGAACTCTTGTGCAAACTGCTCGCTAAGATCACCTCTCTGCATTTTAAGAAACAGGGAATGTGCTTTGATTATTTCCTCCTGTTTCTTGGCAGACAGAAGCAAAACACTGAAGCACAAGGAGAGATTTATAATGATGTGGAGAATTGCCATGAAATTATGATCACGAAAATGTTTTAACATTAACACAGTCTCCCCCTGTGTGCTTTTGTAAAGTGCTTGAAGGATCTTTGATCTTACACAGCTCTCGCTCTCTTCTTGGAGCTATATTTTGGAGCTAGGAACTTCTTCACATCTGCATTATTCTTTTTCCTTCGAGGGAAAACACCCACATTTCTCATCCAGAAACCCTAGCAGCAAAATAACAGGGACAAGAGAAGCAGACAGTGCCTGTAAAAAAGAGATAAAAGAACTGGTGTATTGTAATGGTTAAACTGGATTAGGTCTTGGAGGTGGCAGGATAAATTCTACCCTCATTATGTTACAGACACTAACCGAGTCTTTGGGGGAATTTATCTTATGTAGTTGGTATGGGGATGTGTGTGCGTATGAGAGAGAGAGAGATCTTTCTTGTAATTTACCTCCGCTACTGTTGTGATTCAGCCTGAGGCTGCTCAGGGACCAGCTGTGTCTCTGCTGGCTCCATGCCCGGAGGAGGATGACAGTGCAGAGGAGGGGGCTGAACAGTCGGACGGGGGAGAGGAAAATCAGGAATGGGATGAAGGAGAACAGCATGAGAGCCCCGGGGGGGGGGGGCTCTCCCCAGCCAGTAGGTTGGAGTCATTAGGCGATGACGCACAAGCTGTCATTGACATGAGACAGCGACGTTCAGAGCAACGAAAGGAGCAGTTAAAGAGATATTTTCACCATTGAAGTAGAAACAGCTGGGTTTGGGTGTGGTACTCATCAGCAGGGTTTAAAAGGCAGGCAAGCCCTTTAAGCCATGTGGAGTGTTATCAGCTTGGCGTGGCGTTATCCTGTCTTGTTTCTCAGCGTCTCTGTTCCTGGTTTGTGGCCCAGCAGCTTTGGAAGATCCGTGGGAGGTATAGGTCTGCTATCTACAGCCTTGGCTTGGCAGCAAGAATTCTGTATTGCTGCATGGACTTTTGGCCTTCGTGAATATATCTGAAGATACAGCATTTTCCTGTTTGTAAGGATATTTTCTGTTACCTGTGTTTTTCTTGGATTTTATAAAACTGCCTTTGCCTTTTACCAGTGTGTCTGGCTTCTCTTTTTGGGTTGGTATTGGCTTCTGGAGTGACCCAGACCGAACAGCTACTATAGGAAAAAATAAATTTATTTATTTATTTTGTCAAGTACCTATTGGCAATATACATAGATATGACATTGTTCAATATGCATAAGATGGGTACTGATAAGAGGGAAAATTAGGACAGGGATGGTAAACACGCTTACTTACTGACCTCTTAGGCTTCAGGTGTGGTCAACAGTGGACACTCTAAGGGTAAAGTTATGGGGGTTCAGCTTCAACTGATATTATTTTTATGACATGCTTTTGCATTAAACATTACCTGCTTATGTATTGCTCTCCTATATCTCCTATACCTTTCTTCTATTCCTATATCTCTTCTTCTATTCTTTCATTGATATGTTCTATTACTATATCTTCTTTTCTATTATTTCTTAGATATATTTTAATATGAGTATCTCCTCTATAACCTTCATCATGTATTTTACTATGTGTATATAGATATATACCCACTAAAACCCTCATTGTGTATTGGACAAAATAAATAAATAAATAAATGTATAGTTCCCAATCTAGGGAAAAATTCCTCTTCTTATGCCTTCCTGGGGATTTAATTAAAACATGGAAAAGGGACTAATGAAAGACAGGATAATCATAAACACCCATTGACTGATGGTTCAAGACCATCATACTCCTGAAGTTTACTAATATTCCTATGTCCTTAAAGGATGGGGATGGGTAGAAAAAAAGCAAATTCACTTGAATGATTATCTATAGATAGAAATGATTTTTTTTCGCACAATCAGTAACCCCTAGTTCACATCTCCGGGTTAGATAAGCTACAAACCATGTCAATGGTGCTTCCACAATCCAAGAAATTACTTTGTAGTTTCCTTGGGTAATCTCCCAGTCTGAATAATTCAGACAAATTTCAGTATATCAGAAATAGAATAGAAAAATCCAAGTTAATTGCTAATATAAGTTTACAAGGTTCTCTTTCTGTAAAGTATATTAATGGTATCTACTTCCTATGCACATTCTACCAGCTTTAGCTACATAATTAAATTGATTGTTTATGTTTTAGAGTATTTAAAGTCTAAAATTAAGGCAGTAACAATATAATAGAGTGATAATTAATTATAATAACTTTCTGGCACAAAAATCGAGTTGAGACAAACAGTAAAAGGATTTTAAGGGAAAAAGTGCTTTTATGGAACTCAGCATTATTTTGTTAAGTATCTGAAATTACTTTTTAAAATGTGCTTGCAGATCCTATTTCCCTTTTCCTTCTTTCTCCTGCAGTGTAACCTCATGGTGAGATGGGCAGCAAACACATTTAATATAAACAAACACACAAGCAAGAAAGCAAGCAAACAAAGGAATAAATACAGTGTAATCCAACTGTGTAATTATCCTGTGTTATTATATGATGGGGAGTATGTAACATTTTAGCATATTTCTTAATCCTCATTTATTGTATAGATTCATAATCGTTCTGCATGAACCTTCAATGATTACAAGAACAGGTTGAGAGAAACCAAAAGGAACACATGGAATTTTTTTAAAAATTTGTTTGATGAGTTTATTATTTATTTATTTATTTATTTATTTATTTATTTATTTATTTATTTATTTATTTATTTATTCATTCATTCATTCATTCATTCATTCATTCATTCATTCATTTATTAGATTTGTATGCCGCCCCTCTCCGTAGACTCCGTAGTTTCCATGAATAACACAATAGAGGGAGAAAAATAATAGGTTCGTGGCATGGTGGTGGTGCATAGACACACCCAGAGGTGTGCAGCAGATACCATGGCATGGAATGCCGTTCCACCAGCAAAAATGAAGCTGCGCATGCAGCTCCATCATCACTGGCTTTGCATGTGTGTACATGCTCAGTGCACATGAGATTCGGCTTCTGCACATGTGCAGTAGCCAAATCTCGCTGCTCCAGCCAACAGCAACAGCATCCCCCACTAGGTGGGCCCAGAAAGGGCGTGCTCTCTAGGCCCATCTTTCTGGAGGATTTATTCCTGCTAGTGGCTTCTGGGCTTGATTGACAGGGCACCTTTGCTGCTGCAGCCAGCGGCGGCGGCCAATCCCACCTGGGAGCCACCAGTGGGAAGAAATCCTCCAGGAAAGTGGGTCCAGGCTGCCTGAGATAAAACACCTGCCTTTCCTCCCTTCTTCTTTCCCTCGTTCTCTTGGGGTGGGGGAGATACAGCCCCAGAACAAGGAATCTTTTTGGCTGCAGGCAAGAAATCTTTCTCCCAAATTCCATCAGAAATGAGTCTTCGCACCTGCGCAGCCTTCCCGGAGTGAAAGTGGAGAAAGATTTCTGCCAATGCATCATGTAGTCAAAAAGTCCGTTGTCTTGGTGCTGTGTCTTAACGTGCATACTATCCGCCCCTCCACCCAAGAGGTTTCTGCTCGGCGGGGATGGCTGAGGCACTGCGGATGTTGCTGCTGCCCTTGCTGGTGCTGGCGCCTCCGGAAGCCCCTCCCGCCCTCCCTCCCACAGACCAAGATCAGCTGTGGGCAGAGCTGTGTCTGTCAGGGCTGCTCTCCGCATGGTTCCTGGCGCCTCATTGCAGGGAAGAGTAAGCGGAACCTGGGGGGGAGGGAGTCCAGGCAAGGGTCCCTGCGAGGCTCCCCTCCCCAGGAAGAGTCCAGCTCAACCGCTGTCCATCTGAGGTTGTGGGTTTGGGGGGGGGGCAGAAAGAAAGAAAGGTTTCTGCTGGTTTCTTTGTGTGCAGCCCAAAGTCTGTCTGTCTTCCTTTCTTTCTCTTTCTCTCCCCCACCACCCTAAACTCCAGCCCTGCAGCTTCCAAACCTCAGCCAGGGCAATAGCCGCTCTGCTACTGAGCTTCCTGCTGGTGCTGGAGCTGGAACTAAACAGGATGCCATGGAGCTGCCAGATTCCAGTAAAACAGGTGTCTCATGCCTGCCCCACCTCCTGCACTCCCTCCCCAAAAAAGTATTCTTTTTGGGAAAACGCGGAAATGCTCCTGGGCGGGGACTTCTTCAGGCCGTGTTTTTGTGCATGCGCAGAAAACTGAAAAATGGGAGTGTGCACACACACTGCCCCCCCACCGTTCCAGTAGGGCCACAAATGGCTGCCTTTTACTGGACACAGCCATACACTGAAAACCATTTGGATTGGCCAGTGTAAATAATTTTGATTAGTTAGCACTTTTAATCCTGGATAGCTGTTTTGATAATTTAGTAAAAGTTCATCTAGCACACTGTTTCCCAACCTTGGCAACTTGAAGATATTTGGACTTCAACTCCCAGAATTCCCCAGCCAGCATTCGCTGGCTGGGGAATTCTGGGAGTTGAAGTCCAGATATCTTCAAGTTGCCAAGGTTGGGAAACACTGATCTAGCATATAGACTAGCATCCAGTTAGTTACATTTCACCAAAGAAATAATCAATTTGGGAGCATTATTATGCCTATAGGCTTATGACATCAAAAGAAAGAAGAATCACATTCACATGGTCAAATAAAAGTCAGAGTAAGATACAACGCGGAAACCATCAGAAACCATCCTTTACTTTCTATCTATAGTAGGGGTCCACAACTCGACAACCTTAAAAATTTTGGATTTCAAGTCCTAGAATTCTCTAGCCAGCTATGGGAGTTGAAGTCCACAAATCTTAAATTTGCCAAGTTTGAAGACCTCTGATCAATAGTCTACTTACCCCTCTAGCTATATGACAATCCCAACTCCCCACCCCAAATAATTTTTAATTGTTAAACCCTCCAAAAATGTTGCTGAGTTGCCTTTTCTTTATTTCTTTAATGTGAAAGAAAGGAGAATAGCTAGGGGAACCAAGTATGTTTGTTTGTTGTTTGCGACTTATCTATACTATCTCGGCTGCAACAATTTTGCTGCAGCTAAATGGTGGCAAACATATTACGGGTCATGGGTCATTTTCTGCTGTTTAGTGCTTGCTTTGATGCTTCAACCCAATTTGTGTAGCTGTATTTGGATTCACGTAGTTTATAAAAAAAGAATGCAGGAATTCTCTTCTGAGATGCTTTCTCACACACATTCTTTATGTGGGCTGATAATATTTCTTGTCCAACTATTGCCTTCTTGTTCTCACAGTCCATAACAATAGAAATCTCTCAACCAGAGGGGAAAGGGGAAAAATATGGAGGATTGAATAGAGGAGAATCTTTTTCCTGAGATCTAAGAACTACCGGTAAGTAGAAATCACTGGAACAGAACCAATTCCTTCTACCTTTTCAGATTTTTAAAAATCTTTCATTGTCCTGAAGCATTATAAGCGCTAAATCTACAAGAAATATTGCAGAGTTATACCTATCTCACTACATCTATATCTATCTATCTATTGTATAAAACTTGCAGCATGTAGAAAGAAAAGGACAATTGCAATTAATGCAGTCAAAGAGAACAAGGAACCATTAATATTTAAAAATGCAAAACACTTTTGATGGAAATTTTAAAAAAAGGCTTTAGAAATATCTAAAAGAGCTAAACAAAGAGCCTCTAGAAAAATAAATGGAAATGAGTGGTGAAATGATATGGGATAAAATTTAAATAGGCGAGTGCTGGAAGAAGTGATTTAGAAGTTTTTATGGAAATAGCGATGATATGTCAAAGATTGAAATAGAAATAAATGCTATAAATATTAGGTTCTAAGGGGGAAAAAGTGATACAGAGGAAGCCATAAATGCTGGGAAAATGTTGAAAAATGGCAGGCTGTGATGGTTTCACTGGGTAAATGTTAAAATATGAAAGTTGCTTACTTATAAAATGACTTCGTGATTTGCATGTGTGAGCGTTATTGTTGTTCCTCTTATTTATTGGTAGCTCTTTCTTTATCTAACTCAAACATAATAGCATTAGCCATAGCACTTAGACTTATACACTACTTCACAGTGCTTTACAGTCCACTGTAAGCAATTTACAGAGTCAGCCTCTTGCCCCCAACAATCTGAGTCCTCATTTTACCCACCTTGGAAGGATGGAAGGCTAAGTCAACCTTGAGCCAGCAGTCAACAGAAGTAGCCTGTATTCTAATCACTGTGCCACCATGGGTCAAACATAAACTTTCTGGGCAGACAAGATGGACCATGAGGTCTTTTTCTGCCGTCAGACTTCTATGTTTCTATGTTTCTGTGTGAGATTTAATACCAGGCTGAGAAGCCAAAGATGCTGAACTGCATGGAAACAATGGTCTTCAAACCCCAGAATATTCATGTATAATAAGCATACCTCCATACCTCCAAGAGCCGAGGTGGCGCAGTGGTTAGAGTGCAGTACTGCAGGCCACTAAAGCTGACTGTTAGATCGAGAAAGATTTAATTTAGTGTTTACTTTGTTGGTCAAAAAAGTGTGATCAAAACAAACACAAATCATGCCGATGAACAAAATCAATCTATCATAATTTCCTAAGACCATCTCCACAATAACATAACAATAATATGAATCTATTTATCTAATAGCAATAGCAATATCACTTAGATTTATAACAGCTTCATAATGTTTTACAGCCCTCTCTAACTAGTTTACAGAGTCAACCTACTGCCCCCAACAATCTAGGTCATCGTTTTACTGACCTCAGAAGGAGGGAATACTGAGTCAACCTTGTGCTGGTCAGAATCGAACTGCTGGCAGTGAGCAGATTCAGTCTGCAATATTACATCCTGTTGTGGTTAGCTCTGGCCCAGCTCCTGCCCCAAGGAATGTGCAGGTGGATGTGGGGGAGACATCCACATGCCGCAGGCCTGTTTTGCTCCTGATGGAATCGGCCGACGAAGCCTCCTCTGACCAAGGAAGCGTGAGTGACAGGGAAGAGCGGAGTTTGGCAGACAGCCCAGGAGGAGATCAATCATCTGTATCATCCTTGGATTCTGAACAAGAATTAATGACACATCCATGCATGCGTAGAGTGATGAATAGGAGACAACAACTGAAGGATTATTACAAGAGAAAATGAGGCCACCTGTAGTTGGGTGGGGCTGCTGTAATTAGTGCTACAGATAAAAGTGCAGCCTGGTGTTTTAGCCTCATGGCAGTTTATCTGATTCATTGTTTCATCAAGATTGTGGTTTTTGTGCTGTTCAAGATTGTGCGTGGACTCTCTGGACTTTAGAATTGGACTCAATTTCCCAGTTATTGGGTGAACAATTGGACTGCATTTCACCTGAGCCTTGTGTGTATCAGAAAATCCCTTTGACATTTAAAAAGGGAGCTGTTTCTGGTTTTCTGTTTATAAAAACTTTTGGGTTTTCCTTTTATTGTGTGGTGTGTGTCTTCTTGGACTAATTACCCTGTATTTACAGGCGCTTGAAACACGCCGGCAGAACATATTCTAACCACTGCACCACCATGACTCAAAGGCAATGTTTGTTCCTATTTTATGCAATCATTTCCTCCATCTTAACTCATGCAACAGTCCTACAGCTCAGCAAGAAACTGGTAATAGCTTTGCCATTTGTATGTGTGAGCGCACTAAACATGAAAGTGAAAAACTCTGATTAATGAAAAAAATGGTAATGCATTTGCTTCATGCAAGAAGCCACCCACAGATGTTCTCCATTAAAGAGTGTGATGAAAGAATGGCAGGGTTCCTAGAAGACATTAATTTTTTTATTGGTAGGAACATGAGTCATTGTTTGCCTTGACTGAGACAAGTTCTCGTTCACCGAAATGTGAAGAATGTGCTTATCGAGCATAGATGACAAATAAAAAGAATATATGCTTTTCTGAGAGATGTTGATGTATTGTGCCGTCTTGTACCACTTTTTCAATACCTACAAAACATTACTAGATAATATTTTCACAAAATCTGCTTTGACAGTTTTTTGTTTTGTTTTTTTAATCGCTTTAATTCAATCAGATGGACATTTTGTTTGCTTATTTGTGTTTATTTTTTGGTTGTTTAATTATTTCTCCCTCTTTATGCCTTTCAAAGATTAAGATTGTTTCATGGAAAGCTTTGTGATAGCTCTACATAGTGAAACTAACTTATCTATCTATCTATCTATCTATCTATCTATCTATCTATCTATCTATCTATCTATCTATCTATCTATCTATCTATCGACCAACCAACCAACCAACCAACCTACCTATTATTATTATTTTATTATTATTAATTATTATTATTATTATTATTATTATTATTATTATTATTATTATTATTATTTATTGGATTTGTATGCCGCCCCTCTCCGTAGACTCGGGGCAGCTAACAACAATGATAAAAACAGCATGTAACAATCCAATACTAAAACAACTAAAAACCCTTATTATGCCTACCTACCTACTTACTAACTAACTAACTAACTAACTTACTTACTTACTTACTTACTTACTTACTTACTTTCTTACTTACTTACTTATTTGATTTTTTAAATGCCACCTTTCTCCTTAGACTCAGGGCGGCTTACAACATGTTAGCAACAGCACTTTTTAACAGAGTCAGCATATTGCTCCCACAATCCTGGTCCTCATTTTACCCACTTCGGAAGGATGGAAGGCTGAGTCAACCCTGAGTCAGTGATGAGATTTGAACTGCTGACCTACAGATCTACAGTCAGCTTCAGTGGCCTGTAGTACAGCACTCTACCTGCTGTGCCACCCCGTCTCATTAAATGATTCATGTTATTGTTATGTTATTGTGGAGATGGTCTTAGGAAATTATGATAGATTGATTTTGTTCATCGGCATGATTTGTGTTTGTTTTGGTCACACTTTTTTGACGAACAAAGTAAACACTAAATTAAATTTTTCTCGATCACACAGCCTTGCTGAGAAGAATGGAGGCACTATTTATACCATTCCAACCTAATTCCATGGGCCACAACTAGGTATCTCCATCTACAATTGGCAGGTGGCTATGCAGTACTATCGCTCAGGTCTATGACCCCCAAGATCTGCCAAGGCCTCGCAAGGTCAGGGCACACTCCACATGCAGCACGGCCATGATAGTGGCATGGTCTACACTGGTGTTGATCAAGGAGGTCTGCAGGGCCGTCACCTGGTCATCTCCCATGCCTTTCATCAGGCATTACAAAATTGATGTTTACACTTCAAATGAGGCGGCCTTTGGACAATAGTTATTGCAGAGGGCAGTTCGTCAGTATTCTCTGGACAACCATTCATAGCCCTCCCCATGGACAGACGGTTTTGTTATGTCCCATACTTGGATGCTGGCTCCACCCACTATGGAGAAGAGGCGTTGGTCCTCACTTGTTAAATCTCTTCTTGTAGGGTGGAACCAACATCCAATCCCATTCAAAGTTGTTCTGGTCATCCGAGGCATTAAGGTGTCATGTTTTCTGAGTGACATTGAGGGTCCATATGTCTTTGGCAAAGAGGGGTAATGGAGGCACAGGCAGAAATAAAGATCTAACAGACTCAGTCCTCATTGGCTAACAGGACGGTATCATCCCATACTTGGATGTTGGCTCCACCCTACGAGAAGAGGCATATTAGGTGAGGACCAAAGATCATGCAGGGAAAACAAGTTCTTTATTCACTATTAATCTGAAGATTCTTAGTTCTTATTTCAGGATAGTTGATAGAGTCCTACTAACCCAGGACTGTCAAACTCCCAGCCTGTAGACCAGATATGTTACAGCTGGCTACACCCACACCTGGTTCAGCAAAGGGAAGATTAAAGATTATTAATTTATTTATTAATTGGACTTATATGCTGCTCCTCTCTGTGGACTCAATACGCAGTGATGGGCAACAACTGGTGTGCTCGAGTCCCAGTAGAAAATTCCAGGATGCGTGCACAGCTGTGCACCCCAATGCACCCCTGCACATCCCCATGCAAGATTTGGCTTCTGTGCATGTGCAAGTGTGAGGACAATCGTGCAAGCGAAATTTCATCAATTTTTGCCGATTTTTTGCTTCTGCACATGAGCAGAAGCAAAAATATCAGTGAAAATTGCCAAAATGTCACTCTCCTGTGTGTCCTCACAGTGGGATTTCACTTGCTGCGCATACGCAGAAACCAAATCTCGCCCGGGGCCACCCGTTGGGTGTGCAAGTGCACGCGACAGCCTTAGAGGGCGCACCAGTAGGAGAGGTAAGTCAAGTGGCCCTTCGCTGCCGATACGTCATAGCAGCATCAGACGTGAGTTTGACACCCCTGTACTAACTATACAAGCCTCATTATATCTTTCCACTGCTGAAAACAGAATCCAGAGTAAAACATGTGTTATTTGAAAGTGGAAACGTCGTTGGAGAATTCCTGACTTTCTCCTCAGTTAGCTAGTACAAAATGCAATCTCATGTAGAGTTAGGTCAGAAGACCACTGTTTTCAAATGCTTCTATAGGCAATTTTCTTTCTTTTGATATTTATCATAATTATTATCATGTAAGACATGGAAAATCTTGGAGCAAGATTTAGGATATGATCCACCATTCTATATTGCCTTCTTTTTTTTCTGAGTACAAAAAGAGGACATGGGTATGAATATGGAAATATGTGAATGTATGTGTATTTATGTGGTTGTATATGTGATTAAAGAGGAGGGTGAATTCTAGTCTCTCTCTCTCTCTCTCTCTCTCTCTCTCTCTCTCTCTCTCTCTCTCTCTCTCTCTGGTGTACCAATGGTGTACCACTTCTTAAATTTTGCGAAATTTAATGACTTGTCCAGGCAGTTGGCAAAATTTAATATTAACTTGAAGGCACAAGGATGGATGGATGGAGAGATGAGACAGACAGACAGACAGACAGACAGACAGACAGACAGACAGACAGACAGACAGACAGACAGACAGACAGCATTTTTGCAGGATCCAATCTTGGTTAATCACCAGGACCAGAGGTTTAGTCTTCTGAGCTTTCAGACTCATTTTGGACTCTATCCTCAGGGAACTTCTCTCACATCTTGTGGCCTGGTGGCCGAGCCAGATTGGATCTTGCAACATTATTCTGGAGGGCCATGTATATAGAATAGAATAGAATAGAATTTTTATTGGCCAAGTGTGATTGGACACACAAGGAATTTGTCTTGGTGCATATGCTCTCAGCGTACATAAAATAAAATATACATTTGTCAAGAATCACTTGATAACACTTAATGATTGTCATAGGGGTCAAGTAAGGGGTCAAGTAAGCAATGAAGAAGCAATATTAATAAAAATCTTAGGATGTAAGCAACAAGTTACAGTCATACAGTCAACATGGGAGGAAATGGGTGATAGGAATGATGAGAAAAACTAGTAGAATAACAGTGCAGATTTAGTAGAAAGTCTGACAGTGTTGAGTGAATTATTTGTTTAGTAGAGTGATGGTGTTCGGAAAAAAACTGTTCTTGTGTCTAGTTGTCTTGGTGTGCAGTGCTCTGTAGCGACGTTTTGAGGGTAGGAGTTGAAACAATTTGTGTCCAGGATGTGAGGGGTCAGTAAATATTTTCTCCGCCCTCTTTTTGACTCGTGCAGTATACAGGTCCTCAATGGAAGGCAGATTGGCAGCAATTGTTTTTTCTGCAGTTCTGATTGTCCTCTGAAGTCTGTGTCGGTCCTGTTGGTTTGCAGCACCAAACCAGACAGTTATAGAGGTGCAGATGACAGACTCAATGATTCCTCTGTAGAACTGTATCAGCAGCTCCTTGGGCAGTTTGAGCTTCCTGAGCTGGCTCAGAAAGAACATTCTTTGTTGTGCTTTTTTGATGATGTTTTTGATGTTAGGTGACCATTTTAGGTCTTGAGATATGATAGAACCTAGAAATTTGAAGGTCTCTACTGTTGATACTGTGTTGTCTAGTATTGTGAGAGGTGGAAGGGTGGAAGGGTTTATCCTAAAGTCTACCACCATTTCTACGGTTTTGAGTGTGTTCAGTTCTAGATTGTTCTGGTCACAACACATGGATAGTTGTTCAACTTCCCGTCTGTATGCGGATTCATCATTGTCTCGAATGAGTCCGATCACTTTTGTATCATATTTGCCTTCGATCCTAAAAATATGTTGCGCTGAATAAATGAAAATGTTAGCATTTAAAAGATATTGTTTAATTAAGCAGGTGAGTGTGTGCATGTGTGTGTGTGTGTGTGTGTGTGTGTGTGTAGTGTGTAAATCTATGTGAATGTATTAATGGCATATCTACCAAAGAGCCTGCTACACTGGAAGATACATTTCTTCACAATGTGCTTATATTTTCCTGCCAGAAGAATCTCCTTGTTCTCTTAAGACAATGCTATATGATTTTTATTTTATCAGATGAATTATGGCAGGAGGGAGTAATTGACTTACAAGGACCCTAAATCTTCCATTTCCATTAAAACAGTGCAAGAAACAAAAAGGCTTTTCATGGTTCATGCATAATACTCTATTTTTATTGTGCAAAAATCACAGTCAGTAACTGGGGGATTGTTATTTGGTTCCCACTTGCTTGGAATCATATTGTGAGGAATATGTTTCTTCTCGATTTTGAATCTGACTTATTCTCAGTGCTCTAGACACCATGCATCTATAGTTGTAGAAGTAAATATTGGCAAGGAAAAAGAATCACCGTTCTTGTAGAAGTCCAAGCAATGTACACGATTTATATAAAGGAGAAAAAATGTGGGAGATCAGAGGAGACATTGATCTCAGTTCTCCCCAAATCCAATGCAACCTGGCGATATTATCCCCACATTCACTCCTATGAGCAATTATGATCTCTATGGTGGCACAGTGGTAGATTGCAGTACTTCTGCTGACTGCTGGCTGACTACAATTTGGTGGTTCAAATCCCACCAGACTCAAGGTTGATTCTTCCTTCCTTCCATCTGTGGTGGGTAAAATGAGGACCCAAATTATTAGGGCTATATGCTGACTCTATAAACCTCTTAAAGAGGGCTGTAAAGCATTGTAAAGTGGTAAAGTGGTAAACACCCTTGAAAATGTTCAAAGATACTTCACAACAAGAGCCCTTCATTCCTCCACTCGAAACAGAACATCCTACGAAAATAGACTAACAATCCTGGGCCTAGAAAGTTTAGAACTATGACGCCTTAAACAAGATCTAAGTATTGCCCACAGGATCATATGCTGCAATGTCCTGCCTGTCAAAGACTACTTCAGCTTCAACCACAACAACACAAGAGCACACAACAGATTCAAGCTTAATATTAACCGCTCCAAACTTGACTGTAAAAAAATATGACTTTAGTAATCGGGTTGTTGAAGCGTGGAACTCATTACCGGACTCTGTAGTATCATCCCCTAACCCCCAACATTTTACCCTTAGACTATCCACGGTTGACCTCTCCAGATTCCTAAGAGGTCAGTAAGGAGCGTACATAAGCGCACTAGAGTGCCTTCCGTCCCCTCTCCTATAGTCTCTCCTATATCTCGTATTTCTTCTCTACTATATCCTCTATAACCTTCATTGTGTATTATTGAGTATTGGACAAATTAATTAATTAATTAAATAAATAAATAAATGAATGAATGAATGAATGAATAAATAAATAAATAAATAAAACTAGCACTTGCCCTTGACTTACAACCACAATTGAGCCCTTATGAGCTATTATAATCTCATTTTGATGTGTGTAGTTTTGTCATAATTGAGATTCATGACCATAAATTTCTGCTGTTAAGTGGGACATTTATCCTGTTCAATTTTATGACCTTTCTTGCTGTAGTGGTTAAATGAATCACTGCAGTTGATAAGTTAGTCACACGGTTGTTAAGTGAATCTGGCTTCCTCATTGACTTTGCTTGTCAGAAGGTTGCAAAAGGTGATCACATAACCTTGAGGCACAGCAACGGTCATAAATATGAATCAGTTGACAAAGAACTAACTTTCGATCACATGATCATAGGGATGCTGCAAAGGTCATAACTGTGAAAAATGGTCATAAATCACTTTTTTCGGTGCTGTTGTAACTTTGAACTTTCACTAAATAAAATGTTGGAAGTCAAGTCTTAATAGATGCACTTGTTAGACAGAAAGATTGGAACCCCACCTACTACCGCATGAATCCCAGTGACCGATAAGGTCCCACAGAGTTGGCCTTCTCCGGGTCCCGTCAACTAAACAATGTCGTTTGGCGGGCCCCAGGGGAAGAGCCTTATCTGTGGCGGCCCCGGCCCTCTGGAACCAACTCCCCCCGGAGATTAGAACTGCCCCCACCCTTCCTGTCTTTCGTAAACTACTTAAGACTCACTTATACCGCCAGGCATGGGGGAGTTGAGACACTTTTCCCCCAGGCTATTTTTTATACTTTGTTTTATGTTTGGTATGAATGTTGCAGTTTGGTTTGTAAGTAATGATACGGATTTATATGTTTTTAATATTAGATTTGTTCCACTGTTATATTGTTTTTATTGCTGTTGTGAGCCACCCCGAGTCTTCGGAGAGGGGCGGCATACACATTTAATAAATAAATAAATAAATAATAAATAAATAAATAAATAAATAAATGAATGAATGAATGAATGAATGAATGAATGAATGAATGAATAAATAAATAAAGATTGGATATAATACATATTAGTTCAATTATTTTTATTTCTTATTTAAATTACTTACCCTTAGTGTCATAATAATGATAATAACCCTCTTCCTTATATTGATTCTAAAGTACATACCAGTAGATACCTCTGTCTAAAATAACTTAAAGCAAGCAAACTAAATTGGTTTGAATAATGGAAGTATCCTTTACAAAATTACTGTTTGCCCTTTTTCTGAAAAGTCTCAAAATTGTAATTATCTAACATCTAGGAGACTCAAACAGAAAAAAGGCTGCTATAAAGGCTTTTCATTGGTACCAAAATGCCTTAGTTAATGTCACCTAAAAGAGCACTGGGTAAACATTTCCACAGTCAAGGTCTATATGCCCAAGATAGAAAAGTATATTTGTATTGAGCATCTGTTTGTACAGTTGAAAGCACACAAACACTGCAGCCTGCAAAACAAGAGTTAGACAAAAGTCTTTTTTTTCAATAGCAACACCTTCTAGAACAATTATGTGTCTGTCAATTAGTCATTTTCTTACCACATATCCTTTCTAATATTTATTGTTTTATTCTTATATTATAAATACCTAATATTTTCTTGCCACGTATCCCGTACAATATTATCTAATATTACTTTTTCCATATTGAAAATATAAAAACCATTTCATCATACTTTACAGAAAATAATTATAGACCTTTATTTTCTTTTTACCTTTATTTTATTTCTTTCCCTTCTCTTCCTCATTTCTTATTTCCTTTCCTTTCCTATTTTCTCTTCTTTCCCATCCTCTTCTATTTCAGAAAAGAAATGGATCTGTCCAAAACTCTGAAGTGCTCCTGAAATAAGTGTATTTTCAAGAGCAAGAGGGAGGGAACGGTGGTAATAAATTGTGGTTAAGTCATCTAAATCTTCCACCAAAAGATGACAGGTGGTTCAAAGTTTCAAACCACAAATGATATAAGCTGGGCTTTGGAGAGACTTCTGGGTCTCAGAAGTCATTCTTTGCTAACTTGTCATCAGCTTAGAACCAATCAATGATATTTTTGATTGAAAGACATTTTAATGCAAAGCTTTTATAAAATTCCACTGGGGAAAAAGATGTGTTGGCTTAATCTCTCTAGAAGCTGGTTATTTAGGTTCAGAGTATGTGTTATGTCCTGAGAAGCGATATGAATCTCCTTCCGTGAAACAGAGAATTTGAAAAGGATCCTTTGGGAGAAAGGCTACTGTAGTTGAACACCATGTAGTTGCATTCCTGTAATTATAGCATCTCTGAGAAATGTGTCTCGCCTTTTCTTATATATATTTTAGTCACAAAGAGTCCACTACAGGCAAAATACTTTGTTTAACCGTCAGTGACTTTATCATTATAATGGTTTCTTGACTTCTGGCTATAGAGCTAGTTAATTTGAGGAGAATATATATATGTGCATATAGGAAATGTGAAAAATGATGTTATTTACTAAAGATGTTAAGAGAGAATTAAGAAAGGATGAAAAGATGAGAGAAAAAGTGCAGGAAATGAGGAAAAAAGAAAAACGAAAGGTATTTGGAAACAAGTGACTTACGATCTTTACAAGAGTAACAAACAAGCTATAATGAGAAAATCAAGATCTACACAACCTCATTATGGAAACTCCACCATTATGTCACTATTATAAAGTGTCAACAACATGGTTGACAAATTAATCTCACAAGTAGGCATAGACACAAGCCATAGAAACTTTTATAAATGTTTCAAATAAAAGTTATGATATAAGCTTTTTATATATTTCATATATAGGAAAACTCAACACAAATAGTTTTATGAAAATATAGAATATCTTAAAAATGTAGAAACATATTTAATACAAATAGCTATTATACATAGTATATGTTTAATTCAATATTTAAGTCTAAATATCTATTTACCTAAATATACAGTGATACCTTGTCTTACAAACTTAATTGGTTCCAGGGCAAGGTTCTTAAGGTGAAAAGTTTGTAAGACGAAACAATGTTTCCCATAGGAATCAATGGAAAAGCGATTAATGTGTGCAAGCCCAAAATTCACCCCTTTTGCCAGCTGAAGCGCCCATTTTTGTGCTGTTGGGATTCCCCTGAGATTCCCTTCCATAGGAAACCCCACCTCCGGACTTCTGTGTTTTTGCAATGCTGCAGGGGAATCCCAACATCGCAAAAATGAGCACTTTGCTGGCAACGGAAGTCCGGAGGTGGGGTTTCCCAGCGAAGGGAGCATTAGTGAAATCGCAGCATTGCAAAAACACTGAAGTCCTCGAAACCCCACCTTCGGACCTCTGTGTTTTTGCGATGCTGCGATTTCACTGAGGCTCCGCTCGCTGGGAAACCCCACCTCTGGACTTCCGTTGCCAGCAAAGCACCCATTTTTGTGATGCTGGGATTCCCCTGCAGCATCACAAAAACACGGAAGTCCAGATGTGAGGTTTCCCATGGAGGGGAGCCTCAGGGGAATCCGAGCTGCACAAAAACGGATGCTTCACGGCGGCGGTGGGTTTGTAAGGTGAAAATAGTTTGTAAGAAGAGGCAAACAAATCTTAAACCCAGGGTTTGTATCTTGAAAAGTTTGTATGATGATGCGTTTGTAAGACGAGGTATCACTGTATTACTCAAATCTTACCTTATTGTTCTCATGATATTCCATATAAATGCACTATAGAAGTCTATGATATGTTTGTTTATTTTGCTTTCTTATTCTATGTTTAATGTCATCCATTGTTCATGTAACTTTTTAATGTATATAATTAATAAAGTTTATTTTTAATAGAAAAAATAAAATAAAAGAATTCCACTATGTTTACAATACTTCACAGCCTACATGATTAAAAATTCCTATGCAGCAACTGATTTATTTTCTTAGTTTTGTAATCCAAGTTGAATTCATACCCTGCTAAATGTTGTGCGCATATGCACTACATTGCATTGACTCAAAATTATAGTCCAGTATCTCACAATCACTTGCCATTAGCTAGGCCAGCAAGACTTGGTTGAAAATAGAAACCAGATAATCTTTTGTGAATACAAACTTAATGTGAAGATCAAATGTAGGAGCTCAGAATTTCCCTGAATGACTCAACCAAATTTGAGCAGATAAATTGGCCCATACAAGGCAGTAAACCATTTTTGTTTGAATTCTTATCTCTTACAATAGGAGCAACACATTATGATTCATATTAAAAACAAACATTTCCAATGATGTACTCTAAATTAATCATTCAAGAGGGATGATCCAGGTATAAAAACTTGCCGTGGGAATAAGCAAGCAGTGTAAATACATTCTCACTCTTCATTTGCCGCATACCTCCCAGTGACCGATTAGGGCCCACAGGGTTGGCCTTCTCAGGATCCCGTCAGCAAGACAATATCTGTTGGCAGGGCCTTCTCTGTGACAGCTCCAGTTCTCCAGAACCAACTGCCACTTGAGATCCGCACGGTCCTCACCTGCTGGCCTTCCAAAAGGCCGTGAAAACTTGGCTTTTCCGGCAGGCCTGGGGCCAATGAATTATACCATCCAACTCCGGGCATGAATATAAATGATTTAATTTGGTTTTTTTTAATTGTTATAATATTGTTTTAAAATGCTGTGCGCCACCCAGAGTCCGGAAGGAGTTGGGCAGCTTATACATTAAATTAATTAAATTTACCTTTGTTCATCTTCTTACTACTTGAAATTTCTTTCTAGCTTTAAGGTTAGAAAGGTATCAAAGCTGCTTTACATAAGGTCATGTACTCAAAGATTGGGCCAGAACGAGGGTCTCAACAACTTGATGGTGTGTGAACATTCTAACTCTTGTGGTTAGCTCTGGCCCTGCTCCTGCCCCAAGGACTGTGGATGTGGGGGAGACATCCACATGCTGCAGGCCTATTTTGCTCCCGGTGGAATCTGCTGATGAAGGCTCCTCTGACCAAGAAGACATGAGTGACAGGGAGGAGGAGAGTGTGGCAGACAGCTCAGAAGGAGATCAATTATCGAGCTCCTCCTTGGATTCAGAACAAGAGTTAATGATACAACCACGCATGCGGAGAGCGATGCATAGGCAACAACAACTGAGAGATTATTATCAAAGAAAATGAGGCCACCTGTGGTTGGGTGGAGCTGTGGTAAATAGTGAGGCTGCTATAAAAAGCAGCCTGTGGGTTTGGCCATTGTGGAGGATTATCTGATCCTTGTGTTTCGTGACTGCTTTACTGACTTTGACTTTTTGTGTGTGCTGATTTCCCCCCGCTTTGAAACTAAACCAGAGCAAAGTGTGTGTCACTTTGTGAAAGAAGAAGGACTGTGAATTGCCTCACAGCTGCAAGCTAAGTATCACAGAACTGATAAGGGACTTGTACAAATTACCAGTTTGTTTGGAGACGAGTGCTCTTGGCTATACCAAAAGTAAAACAGAGGAGGCCTTGTGAAAGAGATCACTTTAATACAGAATGCATGCCAGACAGGCAGGTACAGGCTTAAAGAATTCCAACAACACATACAGAGTTATATAGCCAGCCCTGGCTGAGGCAGGAACCAATCATATACACAGTAGCTTTCCCGCTTACAAAGTAACTATGGAACGCGCCCTATCAGAACCTTGGATAGGGACGCCAATCGCACGGCTCTAACCGGCCGGCTGTTTCTAAGCAAACACAGCACTCCTAACCCCTTGATTGACACATACATAGTCTTTTAAATATGCCGGTTTGTAGCGCACTCTCTCTGAGCGCCGGGGCATGCCCGCCTGCTCGGAAATCCTTTCCAAATTTGATTCTTGCATTCCCTCCTCAGAAATCCGAACTTCCTCACCCCTTAAAGGTTCCGACGATGCGTTTTCCCCTGACAGTCTGACGGGCAGCTGCAACGGGTTTAAAAACGATCCAGGATGCTCCTCCTCTCCTTCCCTTTGACCATCACTCGCCCTGTCCACCCGGATCTGGTCTAAATGCCTCTTCCAAACCCTTCCATCTTCCAGTTCAATTTCAAAAGATCGAGGTCCCAGCTCCCTCCTTACGGTTCCCCTTTCCCAATTCAGACCTCCTGAGTAAGCCCTGACAAACACAGTGTTACCTATTTTCACCTGCCGGGATGGGGTTACTGGCCACTGCACCGTTTGAGAGTACCATGGGTGCAGTCTGTCAAGAATGATGCGGAGCTTGCGACCCATCAACAGTTCGGCTGGGGTTTTACCTGTAGCCACGCACGGGGTGGAATGTTGCGCTAGCAACAAATCTGCTAACCTTTCCTGCCATGAACCTTGTGGCATCCTCTTAAGGGCGTCTTTTACAGACCTAACTGCCCGTTCCGCCTGGCCATTACTGGCCGGATGCCAAGGCGAGCTTAATGCATGTCTGATGCCAGCAGATGCCAGGAATGACTCAAAGTGCACAGCCGTGAACTGGGGACCGTTGTCCGAAACGAGAAGGTCGGGGAACCCATGAGTGGCAAATAAAGTCAATAGGGCGTCTATGACAGCTTGAGCGCAGGTAGATCTGAGCAGGACAACCTCCACCCACTTTGAATGGGCATCCACGACAATCAAGAAGGTCTGTCCCATAAAGGGACCGGCTAGGTCAATGTGAATGCGAGCCCAGGGGCCAGCAGGCGGCTCCCATGCCAGCGGCTCGGCTCGAGGAGGGAAAGGGCGACTTTCCTGGCAAACTGCACAACCAGCGACCCTTAGCTCCACCTCCTTATCCAACCCAGGCCACCACACATAGTCCCGAGCTAAACTCTTCATGCGCACTATGCCTGGGTGACTTCTGTGCAACATTGCCAGCACCTGGCCCCGCAAGGTTTCCGGAATTACCACCCTGCTTCCTCGCAGCACCACCCCTTTTTCCACAGAGAGCTCCGACTGACATCTAAAAAATGGGACAAACACATCGGCAGGGGCTGTGGCTGGCCATCCTCTTAAAACCCATTGCCTTATTTGGGATAGAATGGCATCCCGGCTGGTCACTCCAGCCACTTCGGTTGCAGAGATGGGAAGTCTGCTCTCAGATAGAGCAAACACGGAGCACGTCGGAGCTGGGTCGACGAGAACATCAGGCAGCGGACATCTGCTCAGGGCATCAGCGTGTGCTATGTGGCGTCCTGGCTTGTAGGTCAACGTGTAACTATAGTTCGCTAGGAAGATGATCCAGCGTGACATCCTTGGTGATAGGACTACTGGACTCTGACGGCTTCCTGATAACAGCCCCAGCAGTGGTTGGTGGTCTGTGACCAATTCGAACTGTCTCCCATATAAATAATCGTGAAACCGCTTGACCCCTGCAATAAGTGCCAGCGCCTCTTTGTCTATATGACCATAGTTTCTTTCAGCTGGCGCCAATGTGCGAGAGAAAAATGCCAGGGGGGCTTCGGCTCCATTGGGCAACCTGTGACTAAGGACAGCGCCCACCCCATGCTGTGAAGCATCACAGGTCAAAATTAAGGGTAACCCTGGAGAGTACTGGGCCAGCACGTTATTGGACAGCAGTAAGTCCTTGACCCCATTAAAAGCCGATTCCTCCCTTCCTCCCCAGTGCCATTTCGCTTGTTTGTCCAAAAGCCGGTGCAAAGGTTCGGCCACCGACGCCTTATGCGGGATGAATATCGCGTAAAAATTTAAAAGTCCTAAGAAGGCTTGTAGCTCAGCCTTGGATCGTGGCCTGGGGGCTTCCCTAATCGCCCGTGTCTTTTCAGGGGTGGGGTGAATTCCCTCCCCATCAACAATAAAGCCCAGGAATTCCACCCTTGGGACACCGAAAACACATTTTTTTTCCTTTAGCTTAAGCCCCGCATCCCTGAACTTGGACAAAACCCTCCTTACTCGTTCCATCAACTCGTCAGTGGAACTCCCCGACACCAGGACGTCATCGAAGTATGGCACCGTGCCATCGAGCCCATACAGTAACCTCTCCATCAGGCCCTGGAATAGTCCTGGGGCAATAGAGACCCCAAATTGTAAACGGTGACACTTAAAAAACCCCCGATGGGTGATGATCGACTGCGCCTCTGCAGCCAGGGGGTCAACGGGAAGCTGCTGATAAGCCTGAGATAAATCCAGCTTCGCGAACACCCGACCCTTTCCCAAGGTGTGCAGCAGCTGTTGCACCACTGGCAACGGATACGAATGGTGTGCCAACGCTTTGTTAATGGAACATTTGTAGTCCCCACACAGCCTAATTCCCCCATCCCCCTTAAATGCAATGACTACCGGGGTTTCCCATTTAGCCTGATCCACCGGCTCCAGCACCCCCTGGGCGATCAGTCTATCCAGTTCCTCATCAACTTTCGGCCGGAGGGGAATGGGTACCCTGCGGGCTTTCAAACGAACCGCCGGTTCTTGTGGGTTTAACCCGAATGAAATCGGGGTTCCCTTATAACAGCCCAACTGACCATCGAATACGGTAGGAAACTCCCGTGCCAAAATCTCAAACCTCCCCATGTCAGTTACAGCATTTACCCCAGTCACAGAGAGTCCCAAAGCCTTGAACCAGTCCAACCCTAAAAGATTAGAGAAAGGCCCATTAATAATAATAAGAGGCAAATTGCCCACAAAAGTTTTGTAACGGACTGGAAAACGGCCCTCCCCCACAATAGGTATTGGTGTTCCTTGATAGTCCTTGAGTTGCACCGAGCATGGAGACAGGCGACTTCTGCTGGCAGCTGGAAAACAGCGCTTCAATGTTGCCCAGGAAATCAAGGAATGGGCAGATCCAGTGTCCACCTGCATAGGGCACCTCGAAGAGCCCAACTGGACCTCCAACGAGATCTTCTCCGTTGAACTGGACATCTCCTTCACGAAAGTGGTAGCCAAACGTGGCCGACTATAGATAGCGTTGCAATCCTCCCGCCGGTTGGAAGGAAATTTTTTCTGCCATCGGGGAATAAAACTCTGGGGCTCCCGTTGCTCTCGGCTAGCGGCTGTAGAAACTCTGCGAGAACGGCAGACCCTGGAAAGGTGCCCTTTGGCACCACAATGCCAACACACGGCATCACGGGAAGGGCAGGAGGACCTCAGATGGTTGCCCCCGCAGCCCTGACAAGGTGCCTGGGGTGGCCTGGGACGGGTAACAGGAACGTCTCGGTTCCTATTCACTGCCAATTTACACACCTCCTCCTCCTCTGCTTCGTGACTTCCCTCTTCTTCTGGGAGAACGGTGGCCTTATCAGTGGCTACCGTAGCCTTTCGGGTTACATTGACGGTGCTGTCCATGGCTGCTAGCGACTGCGTTGACAGCTCAAACGCACGAGCCTCCGCTAGCGCCGCTTGAAATGTCAAATCCCTAATGGCCAGGAGACGCCGCTTAAGCCGACCGTCTCTCACCCCTATTACAAGCCTGTCTAGGAGATAATCATTTAGATCTGCAAACTCGCAATAAAGTGCCGCTCGACGCAGGGCGGCCACATAGTCATTTATAGATTCCCCCTCAGCTTGATTCCGCTGGTAAAATTTATAGCGCCTCGTACACCGGGACGGGGCCGGGGCATAATGATCCTGCAAGGTTTTTAGAAAGTCTTCCCAAGACACATCATGGATCGAAGTAGGGGCAAACAATGCTCGAGCCGTTTCGAACATCTCGGGGCCACAAAACCCCAGGAAATAAGATCTTTTCCTGTCGCCGGAAATCTCCGTGTACCCGTTGGAGATTAAGAAGCAATCGAAACGGGCAACATAGGAATCCCATGTCTCCCCTTGGGGATTGAAGGGGGCGAAAGTAAGTTGCACTGACATTGTCACTTACGTCCAAAGTCCAAGCATAGAAATCCTGAAGAAATGGCGAGAATCCTCGTCGCCAGTAAAACAGAGGAGGCCTTGTGAAAGAGATCACTTTAATACAGAATGCATGCCAGACAGGCAGGTACAGGCTTAAAGAATTCCAACAACACATACAGAGTTATATAGCCAGCCCTGGCTGAGGCAGGAACCAATCATATACACAGTAGCTTTCCCGCTTACAAAGTAACTATGGAACGCGCCCTATCAGAACCTTGGATAGGGACGCCAATTGCACGGCTCTAACCGGCCGGCTGTTTCTAAGCAAACACAGCAAAAAGAGGGCTTGGTTTAAGTGAATTTTCATTATAAAGTACATTGTTTTGAATTTTCAAACGTGTGTGTGTCTGAAATTTGTACCTGTGAATTTTTGGGAGGATTCTACCAGAGAGCCCGACTATTTGAAATTTCTTTCTAGCTTTAAGGTTAGAAAGGTATCAAAGCTGCTTTACATAAGGTCATGTACTCAAAGATTGGGCCAGAACAAGGGTCTCAACAACTTGATGGTGTGTGAACATTCTAACAAACCAAACTTTTCTAATAAATCAACATGAAGAAGGAAGCAGAATTGAAAACCTTGAAAATAATGTTTTGCATTAACTATGACCTTGAATATATAATTATGGGACTGAACATTCATTGCAGACAGGGTCCCTTCCTCTCCCAATTAATGGGAAATCACAATTGTAACCAGTCCAATTTAAGAGGAATCATTGTCATGCTTCTACTTCCTGATGTTTATTTATCTGTCCCTCACTCTCATTCTTGGAGAAACACCAAAGATGAATTTTTAAACAACTTGCAAATTCTAAGCACACAGGTAGTGTTCTGTACAATCATGACCTTTTTAGTATTCTGTATTTGGATTATCTACCCATTTCACTTTTTGCTTCAGGCAGTTTGGAATGAGTGCTGACAAAACTGTGTAAATAAAACAGACGCGGCTCAACCTAATAAATAGGTCATAATATCTGGGAGAAATATACGTAAAATTTATAATATATGTTGAACACAACGATTCTTCTGCATTTTAATTTGACCAATGGGACAAAAACAGATTGCTTAGGAAAAGTACAGGAGAAGCAGAGTTTACTCTGATTTAAGTTTTGTTGTGATTTATTTCTTAGGGATATCCAAGGAAATAAAATATAAAGATTGTATGCTTGCCATCGGGATTAAGATCAATTCATAAATTGGGATGCTTGAAATCCCCTATTGTAAAGCTCTTAGTCCTAGCTTTTTTCTAGCTATTAGCATTTATTTTATTATCCATTTCTCTATTGTTTCTATTCCATTCTTTGTTTTGCTTTAATCTTTCTGGAGTATCAGTCGTGGATTACATCCTGGCTATGATGCTATATTATGGAAGCTATCAAACTATGTACTGTCATAAATCAGATCAAATTAAACTCTTTAGATTGAAGGCAATTCTTCCTGTACTATTCATAACAGAAAAAAGCATTCAGTAAGAGAAGGAGAAATGGGTATGAATTTGAAGAAATAGAGATGACAATGATGATGATGATGATGATGATAACAATAGCAATAGCAATTATAATAGCAATAACAATAAATATAACAATAATATTAGGATTGCCACAAAGAAGGAGTCAACCTATTCTCCAAAGCACTTGAGGGTAGAACAAAAAGCAATGTGTGGAAAGTAAACAAGGAGAGAAGTAACTTAGAACTAAGGAGAAATTTCCTGATATTTAGAACAATTAATCAGTGGAACAGCTTGCCTCCAGAGGTTATGAATGCTCCACCACTGGAAGTTTTTAAGAAGGTGTTGGATAACCATCTATCTGAAGTAGTGTAGGTTTTCCTGTCTAAGCAAGGGGTTGGACTAGAAGACCTCCAAGGTCCCTTCCAACTCTCTTGTTGTTGTTGTTGTTGTTGTTGTTGTTGTTGTTGTTGTTATTATTATTATTATTATTATTATTATTATTATTATTATTATTATTATTCCTGAATTTCGGTTGAAAAATGGGCTACAGGACTCAGGACTGTTGGTTGAGCCAATGAATATACTGTGATTGAAAACAAAGAAATAATGAGAGGTTGCGAGTCCCTTCTGGTGAAGTTGGACTTAGGGGTTCAGGTGGGCTTGTTACTCACGTACCTGCCTCCCAGCTGCGTGTCAACAGCCCTGCCTGTGCTGCTCGAGGAGGTGGCCGGGTTGGCGGTGGAATTCCCCGGACTTATTGTCCTGGGGGACTTCAACCTGCCGTCACTCGGCGGTTCCTCTGGACTGGCACAGGAGTTCATGGCCACCATGACAGCCATGGACCTGACTCAAGTAGTTCAGGGTCCGACCCACGAGGGTGGGCACGCACCCGATATGATATTCCTCTCTGAGCAACTGAGTAATGGTCTGAGACTAAGGGGCTTAGAAGTGTTGCCTTTGTCATGGTCAGACCATTTCCTACTGCGGCTTAACTTCCTGGCTCCAATCCTTCCCCGCAGGGAGGCGGAACCAATTAAGTTGTTCCGCCCCAGATGCCTGATGGATCCAGAAGGTTTTCAGATGGCGCTTGGGGTCATTCCAGATACACTCGTTCACAGTTCGGCAGAGTCTCTTGCTGAGGCCTGGAACAAGGCTGCAGTAGGGGCTCTTGACCGGATTGCGCCGTTGCGACCTCTCCGCGGCACTAGACCCCGTAGAGCCCCATGGTACAACGAGGAGCTCCGGGAGTTGAAGCGCCAGAAGAGACGTCTGGAGAAGCGATGGAGAAAGAGTAAGTCTGAATCCGATCGAACACTTGTAAGAGCTCATATTAAGACTTACAAAGTGGCGCTCAAGGCGGCAAGATGCGCGTACCATGCCGCCTTGATTGCATCAGCGGAATCCCGCCCGGCCGCTCTGTTCAGGGTAACCCGCTCCCTTCTTAATCAGGGGGGAGTTGGGGAGCCCTTGCAGAGCAGCGCTGAGGATTTTAACACGTTTTTCGCTGATAAAATCGCTCAGATCCAGGCGGACCTCGACTCCAATTGTAAAACAGAGTCGACTGACAACGAGTCAGTTGAGGTGACTGGGGCTAAACGTCTTTGTCCACCTGTCTGGGCGGAGTTTGACTTGGTGTCACCTGATGAAGTGGACAAGGCCATTGGAGCTGTGAGTTCCGCCACCTGTTTACTGGATCCGTGACCCTCTTGGCTGGTTTCGGCCAGTCGGGAGGTGACACGGAGCTGGGTCCAGGAGATTGTCAACGCCTCCTTGGGGAGGGGGTCCTTCCCGGCCCTTTATAAGGAGGCACTTGTGCGCCCCCTCCTCAAGAAGCCTTCCCTGGACCCAGCCGTGCTTAATAACTACCATCCAGTCTCCAACCTTCCCTTTATGGGGAAGGTTGTTGAGAAGGTGGTGGCACTCCAACTCCAGCGGTCCTTGGAAGAAGCCGATTATCTAGGTCCTCAGCAGTCTGGATTCAGGCCCGGCTACAGCACGGAAACTGCTTTGGTCGCGTTGATGGATGATCTCTGGCGGGCCCGGGACAGGGGCTTGTCCTCTGTCCTGGTGCTCCTTGACCTCTCAGCGGCTTTCAATACCATCGACCATGGTATCCTTCTGCGCCGGCTGGAGGGGTTGGGAGTGGGAGGCACTGTTCTCCAGTGGTTCTCCTCCTACCTCTCCGGTCGGTCGCAGTCGGTGTTAGTGGGGGGTCAGAGGTCGACCTCGAGGTCTCTCCCTTGTGGTGTGCCTCAGGGGTCGGTCCTCTCCCCCCTGCTATTTAATATCTACATGAAACCGCTAGGCGAGATCATCCAAGGACATGGGGTGAGGTATCATCAATATGCCGATGATACCCAGCTGTACATCTCCACCCCATGCCCAGTCAACGAAGCAGTGGAAGTGATGTGCTGGTGCCTGGATGGGTGTCAACAAACTCAAACTCAATCCAGACAAGACAGAGTGGCTGTGGGTCTTGCCTCCCAAGGACAACTCGATCTGTCCATCCATTACCCTGGGGGGGGGAATTATTGACCCCCTCAGAGAGGGTCCGCAACTTGGGCGTCCTCCTCGATCCACAGCTCACATTAGAGAAACATCTTTCAGCTGTGGCGAGGGGGGCGTTTGCTCAGGTTCGCCTGGTGCGCCAGTTGCGGCCCTACTTGGACCGGGAGTCATTGCTCACAGTCACTCATGCCCTCATCACCTCGAGGTTCGACTACTGTAACGCTCTCTACATGGGGCTACCTTTGAAAAGTGTTCGGAAACTTCAGATCGTGCAGAATGCAGCTGCGAGAGCAATTATGGGCTTCTCTAAGTATGCCCATATCACTCCAACACTCCGCAGTCTGCATTGGTTGCCGATCAGTTTCCGGTCACAATTCAAAGTGTTGGTTATGACCTGTAAAGCCCTTCATGGCACCGGACCAGAATACCTTCGGGACCGCCTTCTGCCGCACGAATCCCAGCACCGGTTCGGTCCCACAGAGTTGGCCTTCTCCGGGTCCCGTCGACTAAACAATGTCGTCTGGCGGGACCCAGGGGAAGAGCCTTCTCTGTGGCGGCTCCGACCCTCTGGAACCAGCTCCCCCCTGAGATTAGGATTGCCCCCACCCTCCTTGCCTTTCGCAAACTTCTTAAAACCCACCTCTGCCGTCAGGCATGGGGGAACTGAAACATCTCCCCTTGCCCATGTTGTTTTGGTATTAGATTGATTGTATGCGTGTTTTGCTTATTTGTTTTAAAACTCTGGGGTTGTTTTTTATGAATTTTAGCTTAAAATTGTCATTGGATTGGTGGGTATTGGATTGTCATTATGTATTGTTTTTGTCTTGCTGTGAGCCGCTCCGAGTTTTCGGAGAGGGGCGGCATATAAATCCAATAAATCTAATCTAATCTAATCTAATTATAGATCAAGTCCAACAAGAAGTGGATATTTGAAATTAATCATGCCTTTCATGATTTGTATGCCGCCCCGAGTCTGCGGAAAGGGGCGGCATACAAATCTAATAAATTATTATTCATCCTCATAGCGGCATTAACAGACTCTACCTACCAAGGTAAATAGGTGGACATGGAATGTTGCAAGTACATCAGATCAAATTAAACTCTTTAGATTGAAGGCAATTCTTCCTTCCTTCCTGTATTTTTTATATTTTGTAAGCAGATCTGAGTCCTTGAAGAAGGGTGGGATATAAGTCCAATCAAGCAAGCAAGCAAACAAACAAGCAAGCATACACCAGGACATTAAGACTATTGATAAACAGTATGTGGGAATGAAAGAAATACTTCAAATTATCGGTCACATAGAACTAAAACAAGAAAAAATATCAAATGCTGTTCAGAAAAATGAGGAAAATATGGAGAATTTTGGAAGACTGAAAGAAAACAGAGGAACCAAAAAACAAACAACAAGAAAGAAAACACAACAAAGGGATTGTTGAAACACAGCGGGAGAAAAAAGTAGGAAAGAAAAGGGGGGAAATCTCTGGTAAGGGAAAGATAAACAAGGAAAAGAAAGCTGGAAGGAGAAAGAAAGAGAAAACTAGAAAAAAGGAAAATAATATTAAACAAAAAGGGAATAAGAGAGGAGAGAAAGATGGCGACTACAGTGAATAACATGTAGAAATGAAGTTATAAAATAACACAAGAAAAGAAAAACATAAGAAAATAAAAAGATTGAAACATGTAAAGTTATCTAGTTTGGATAATGAAATGTCTGCAAGAAAACAAACCAAGCTCAGAGAGCAACAAGGAACCTAATTTCAACCTTGAACTACAAATATTATCCTTTAATGGTAAAGAAATATCTGCAAAATTCAATCAAATTTTCTAATACAAGTAAAACACTTTGTAATGCTTAAAATAATTTAGAAATGTAGTAGTCTTACTATTGTCAATAACTTATTTATTTAATTTTCATTTATTCATTGTATTATTTTCTAATGATAAGCTTGTTCGATATTTCCCACAAAGTCCTCCTTTTAAAAACAGCTTTATTTTTTCTCTTCACTGCTATTTCATTATTTTGTACCTTTGTAAAAAAAGTCGCATAGCATCCCTATTATTATATTTGGAGTTAAGAAAACAGAAATTGTTGTTTACTTCTAATGCCATTTCCTATTTTGTTAGCATTTTCTGTTATTCTCTTTTGCTCTTCCCAGTGCAGTTTTTGGACCTGAATATCTAGAGTGGCAATTTTTTTTTTTTTTGCCAAATTAGGCTTTGAACCAACAGAAGTATAATGAGGGCAACAGTTGCTGTGTGGCACTGAGGGTTCCTCCAGAGTTTTCCTTATCAACAAAACATAAATCTGCAGGCAGTGAGAAGGGGCTGGGAAATTTAATTCAATTTCTATTCTAAAGATGTGGCTTTAGAGAACTAAATCTCTGTGGAAATGCTAAGAGGGAATCTGATGCATGACAGAGGACCAAAATACAATGGCTTTGTTCCTACTGAATCACAAAACTTGTTTTCTTTGTAATTGACATAGATATCATCTGGGAATAACTCTGGCTTTGCTTTTTAAAAATCTGCACTATAGATGTTATGCATTATTTCCCACCTCAAAAGTGGAAACGTTGGGGTCATCTGAGGACATTCAGTTGCAATTGTCCCAGACTAACCATGCAACAACTGTCAGGTCTTCTCAAGCATAACCTCTTGTCCTCAAAAGAGATTCCCTCTTGAATTGATGGCGCTAACCTTCTGGCTGGCATTTTAAAAGGTCTTGAAAACACTTCATAAACCCAGACTTTAATTTTTGAAAGTTGTTATCTTCATGTTTAATTTGAATAGCTTATTAAATATATTAATAGAATAAATTAAGAACCTACATACTTACTTAACCCTCATTTTGTTCCTCTTTGGAGTGAGCAATCTTATATGAAGCGTGGAAAAGGAATTGGAGGGATGGAGGGAGGGAGGAAGGAAGGGAGGGAGGGAGGGAGGAAGGGAGGAAGGGAGGAAGGAAGGAAGGAAGGAAGGAGCACTGGGGAGGAGAGAGGGGGAAAGGCAAGGAAATATAATCTTAATGCCATGGTTATTACCAGATAGTCTCACAGATATTGACTGCTACTATTCATTTCGGCTGTGGTGAACAGAAATTTTACAGAAATATTTCTTATGTTAGTGAAGATGTAACTTCAGTTACAGTCTGATTGTTCAGGTTCGCATGCAGATATGCCTGCTAATAATGATGATAATATCAGTGAACTCTGACAAATATTGGCCAGTATGGCTCAAATACTAGCAGAGACCAATTGTATCCCAAATATACAATAAGAGCTGGGGTGGTGCAGGGGTTAGAGTGCCGCATTGCAGGCTACTTCAGCTAATTTCTAGCTGTAGTTCAGCAGTTCAAATCTCACCACTGACTCAAGGTTGACTCAGCCTTCCATTCTTCTGAGGTGGGTAAAACGAGGACCCAGATTGTTGGGGGCAATATGCTGATTCTGTAAACTGCTTAGAGAGGGCTGTAAAAGCAATATGAAGTGGTAAATAAGTCTAAATGCTAATGCAATTGCTATTCTAGGCAAGCTAGGATCTGTAACCAACAACTAAAAAGAATAGGCCAGGATTTTTTTTGACATGTATTTTTATTAATTCTGCTTTATGCCTTTCACTATAAAATGCTATGAGACTATCATTGCCAGTGGGACAAAAGTGTAATATTAAACAATGGACCTGACTTCATTTATAGGAGGAGTGCTGTTGTTAGTCTATGGCAGAGGTCAGCAACCCACAGCTCTATGTGCCTGTCTGCCTGTCTTCTACCTTCTATTCATCATCTATCAAATATTTGAGTTATATGACAGCTAACCAATTAGAAACATCAGAAAAAGCAAAAATGTTAACCCCCCCCTTTTTAAATTTTTTTAAATTAATTTTTAACAAATGTATATTACACACAACATAAAACAGTGCATAGTGAAAAGTGCCCACCACCCAGACACACACACATTCCCCACCACCAAATCGGGGGTGTTTCTTGTATAGTCCACTTGACCCAAGAGCAATATATCTATTTACATATTATAGAGTGATTCCAATTTATTTCTTTTAGCTTGGTCTCGGATTCTGCTCGTCATATATCGTCTTACCTTGTCCCACCGTCCCATCAGTTGTCCCAACTCAATTTCATTATCCGAATTTATCCTTTTATCCATAATTTCAAATTGAATATGATCCACCATGTACCTATACCAATTTTGAATTGTCCATTTTGTCGCATCCTTCCAACCCAAAACTATTACTGCCTGAGCGCTTTCTATTGCTGCTTTTTTTATTTCTCTAAATTCTCCCATCACATTGCTTTGAACTAGTACTGCCATTTCCTTAGTGATTGTCCATTGTATATTTAGCATTCTATTGATATCCTCTTTCTCTTTTTGCCAAAATTCCTGCACTATCGGGCATTCCCAAAACATATGCATAAACACTCCTTTATCTTGACACCCATGCCAACAATTCCCCCTGACATTCTTCTGAAAGTGTGCGAGTTGAACGGGAGTAAAATACCACTTGTGTAATATTTTCCTTCTCATTTCCCTGAGAACCCCTTAAATTCAAAAACACAGTCCAGGTAAACACCCTCAGACAAATTGGCATAGCTATTGCCTAGTCACTTACCCACACCCGGATCCCCAGGAGTGATGACAGAGCCATATTTTAAAAATCTTACGAAACTTTTAAGGTTCAAGATCTGAACGTATCCAGTATTGATCAATATCATTGCATATTCAAATAGAAACGAATTGGTTTACATTTATTTGCTTAGCAGTGTGTTTTTTAAACCTCTAGCCAGCCAGAACACATAGCAACGTTCCCTAGACATGTTAAAGGATTAATTATCTTCCCTCCCAAATTACTGCTGACAGTTATGCTATCTGATTAGATACTTGTTAAAGTTCATTTCTTCATATAAAACAATTACTTAGCATTGTCCAATCAGATGTATACTTTGATCCCCTTAAGGCTCCAAACAATATGTCTGCAACTTCCCCTGATAGTATTCTCACAGTCTCTTGGCCTCCCATAGGAACTTCTTATTTTATCTTGTTTTAATTTTAATTATTAAACTCTGCGAACAATTGGAAGCAATCTCGATAATACAGGCAAGCATAAATGACATAGTTAAGGGTATAATCAGCATCTGAAATTTATCAAGGATAAAACCAGCAGATTTTAAAAAAAAACACTAATATTCTTTTATTTTGCTCTACAGCAGGAGTGGGTTCCAATTTTTTTACTATCACTCAGTGGGCATGGCTTATTTTGTGGGTATGGCTTCAGGGTCATGGTCCTAACCATTGATGTGAGTGATGTCAAATTGGCCACGCCCACCCAGTCATATGAAAACACAGTCACATGATCACTCAGCAATCCTCCACCCAGTCATATGACAGCAAATCCACTCCTCCCCAGTCACATAGAAACATAGAAGTCTGACGGCAGAAAAATACCTCATGGTCCATCTAGTCTGCCCTTATGCTATTTTCTGTATTTTATCTTAGGATGGATATATGTTTATCCCAGGCATGTTTAAATTCAGTTACTGTGGATTTATCTACCACATCTGCTGGAAGTTTGTTCCAAGGATCTACTACTCTTTCCGTAAAATAATATTTTCTCATGTTGCTTTTGATCTTTCCCCCAACTAACTTCAGATTGTGTCCCCTTGTTCTTGTGTTCACTTTCCTATTAAAAACACTTCCCTCCTGGACCTTATTTAACCCTTTTAATATATTTAAATGTTTCGATCATGTCCCCCCTTTTCCTTCTGTCCTCCAGACTATACAGATTGAGTTCATTAAGTCTTTCCTGATATGTTTTATGCTTAAGACCTTCCACCATTCTTGTAGCCCGTCTTTGGACCCGTTCATTTTTTGTCAATATCTTTTTGTAGGTGAGGTCTCCAGAACTGAACACAGTATTCCAAATGTGGTCTCACCAGCATTCTATATAGCGGGATCATAATCTACCTCTTCCTGCTTGATATACCTCTAGCTATGCAGCCAAGCATCCTACTTGCTTTCCCTACCGCCTGACTGCACTGTTCACCCATTTTGAGACTGTCAGAAATCACTACCCCTAAATCCTTTTCTTCTGAAGTATTTGCTAACACAGAACTGCCAATACAATACTCAGATTGAGGATTCCTTTTCCCCAAGTGCATTATTTTACATTTGGAAACATTAAACTGCAGTTTCCATTGCTTTGACTATTTATCTAATAAAGCTAAATCAGTTACCATATTACAGACACCTCCACGAATATCAACCCTATTGCACACTTTAGAGTCATCGGCAAATAGGCAAACCTTCCCTACCAAACCTTCCCCTATGTCACTCACAAACATATTAAAAATAATAGGACCCAGAACAGACCCTTGTGGCACACCGCTTGTAACCTGACTCTGCTCAGAATACTCGCCGATAACAATAACTCTCTGATGTCTATGCTTCAGCCAGCTGCAAATCCATTGAACTATCCAGGGATTAAGTCCAATCTTCACTAATTTATCTATCAGCTCTTTATGTGGAACCATATCAAAGGCTTTGCTGAAGTCCAGGTAGGCAATATCCACGGCACCACCTTCATCCAACACCTTTGTGACATAGTCAAAGAAATCAATGAGATTAGTCTGACATGATTTGCCTTCAGTAAAGCCATGCTGATTTGGGTCCAATAAGTTATTGTTTTTTAGGTGCTGATTTATCCTCTTTTTGAGTAGAGTCTCCATCATTTTAACTACCACTGATGTCAAGCTAACTGGCCTGTAGTTGCCAGCTTCTTCTCTACTGCCCTTCTTGTGGATAGGCACAACACTGGCCATTCTCCAATCCTCAGGAACTTCTCCTGTTAACAAGGATTAGTTAAACAAATCAGTCAGGGGGGTAGCAATAGCAGATCTGAGTTCTTTAAGAACTCTGGGGTGGATGCCATCTGGACCCATTGCCTTATTTATCTTTAACCGTTCAAGTTCTTCTAAGACATCGGCATCTAAGATCACTGGAGCTGAATCCGTACAGCTGGAAACAATGCTATATCCCTCTATAGTATTACATGCAAAGCCACTCCTGCCCAGTCACATGACCATGAAGCTTCATGGTGTGGCTTCATGGTCATGTGACTGGGTAGGAGTGACTTTGCAGTCATGTGACTGGGGAGGAGTGGATTTGCTGTCATATGACTGGGTGGAGGATTGTTGAGTGATCATTTATTTATTTATTTTTATTTATTTATTTATTTTGTCCAATATACAATGAGGGTTTTAGTGGGTATATATCTATATACACATAGTAAAATACATGATGAAGGTTATAGAGGAGATATTCATAGTAAAATATATCTAAGAAATAATAGAAAAGAAGGTATAGGAATAGAACGTATCAATGAAAGAATAGAAGAAGAGATATAGGAATAGAAGAAAGGTATAGGAGATATAGGAGAGCAATAGGACAGGGGACGGAAGGCACTCTAGTGCACTTGTACTTGGTTTTCTGTGACTGGGTTTTCATATGACTTGGTGGGCGTAGCCAATTTGACATCACTCACATCAAGGGTTAGGATGCCTGGCTTCTCCTCACCTCAAAGGTCTCAACAAGATACAATTTCCCTGTCTATTTACTATTACTTAACATCCAAAATATACTATTTAATCCTATGTATATATGCCATATGTGTACATACATATTACACAGAGGCACACAAAAAGATATATTATCTACTATATATACTGTATCTGTATGTGTATGTTCACACACATACACACAGCACACTCTTCTAAAACTATACGTTCAACCTCACTTACTGCATTTGGAAAAACACACCTAGACTCCACTTTCTGCCACACATTTAAACATAACTTCTGTGTATTAGAACATTACACATGCCTTCAGATGTTCTTCCCTAGCTTGTACATCACTGTTAGAGCCAGGAAATGTCATGGATTGATTAAAATGCAGTGAAACTCATTTAACAATGCTCTTGCTTAGCAACCAAAATTTTTGGGTCAATAGCGGCCATAAGTCTTTTTCTTTTTTTCTTTCTTTTTTTCTTTCTTTTTTCTTTTTTTCTTTCTTTCTTTCTTTCTTTCTTTCTTTCTTTCTGTCTTTCCTTCCTTCCTTCCTTCCTTCTTCCTTCCTTCCTTCCTTCCTTCCTTCCTGTAGTGAATGAAGATGGAGACAGATGACTCGAGGAACACTTACTTTTAATCCAGAACGGTAACACCACAACAACAACTTGGACTAACTTGACAGGTCTTATATACTCTGGGAACAACCAATCGCCTGTAAGAATCTTCCTGCCAATGCAGAGCCACCTAGGAGTCCACACAGACATTCCACTTCCTCCCTCCCTCCCTCTTTCCTTTCCTTTCCTCCCTTTCCTTTTTTTATATATCTATCTGTCATCTACCAATATCTATCTAATCTATAGCTATATCATCATCATCTCTTTCTCTCCCCCCTCTCTCTCTCACCACATCCATCTATCATTTACCTATCTCTCTCTCTCTCTCTCATCTATCATCTATCTATCTATCTATCTATCTATCTATCTATCTATCCATCCATCCATCCATCCATCCATCCATCCATCCATCCATCCATCCATCCAATGGCATGCCAGCAGAGGTTGTCAATGCCCCACCACTTGGTACATTCAAAAGGAAATTGGACTGCCATCTCACTGGGGTGGTGTAGCGTTTCCTGCTTGACCAGGGGGTTGGACTTGATGACCTGCAAGGTCCCTTTCAACTCAAACAAACAAACAAACAAACAAACAAACAGATAAATACCACTCGTGCATCATCACAAAATCTTCAGAACTGTAAAACCTACAAACTTGAAACTTGACTTGTATGTTCCTCTTGGCTTCTAGGTGCTTGCTAAAAAATGATTTTTTGAAATGACCATCAGATATATTTCTTACATTATTATCAACACATTCTGATGCTAAGGAGTAAGATGTTCTACTCTCCCTCCCCTTCTGGAAAGACCTCTGTTCCAACTGCCAATTGGGCATGGGCATGGCTAGCATGTGACTCATCCAGCTGGTGGACTGGGAGTTTAGACATTCTACTTCCCCTTCCCACCTGAAAAGAACTCTGTTCCAACCAGCACTTGCCTTATAGGAGGGAAGGAGGTGGGATGGAGGGAGGGAAGGAAGGAAGGAGGCAGGGATGGAGTGAGGGAGGAAGGAAGGAGAGGGGAAGAGGGAGCGGGAAGGAAGGAAGGGAATGGAGGGAGAGTGAAGGAAGGAAGATAAGTCTTCGGAGAGGGGCGGCATACAAATCCAAATAATAAATAAAATAAAATAAATAAAAGAGGAAGATGGAAGGGAGAAAGGAAGGAGGGAGAGAGGGAGAGAGGGAAGGAAAGAAAGAAAATATAAGACAACTTATAAGACAATATCAAGTCTGATCACATAGTTTCATAGGGAAGCACGGTATCCAGCTATTAGTAGAGTATACACACACACACACACACACACACACACACACACGTTCTATTTTCACAGGTAAATAAATGAGGCTACTGAATGAAGACCATTCAGAGTGCCTACCATTGCTTTTATATTTATGACAACAGCTTCTATTCCTTTAAAATGTAAACCATTGTCAGTAATATACAATAAGGGATATTATAAAGTGACAGCACATAATTCAGCTACAAATTAACTTTCAAAAGCCTCCCGTTTTGAAGCACCATTTACTTTGCCAAGTGAATAGCTCTGAGATTTGAAATTTATTTCTTCCCATCCTCTTTTCTGCTCTAATTTTCACGCAGCAAAGAAATGTGATTGCTTAAAAATAAGAGGTGACTGCATGCCGTATGAACTAATTGTTTCCGAGACTGAAGGCATCATTCCTCTGCTACTGCAATTATGCCAAGTGAGATGAAAAATAAGATGGTTTATTAGCAATATGTCTGTCTCTCACAGCCCTTAATGTATGTTCATTGTAGATTACCAGTGCCTCTTGTAAAGTAATCTCTACACATTTCCATTTCCAATGCAAATCCGTTTATGTAGTGTATCCTGGACATGTACTTAAACTGCTTTTTACAGCATGGAATTCCTTCACCCGTATTCTAGAATGAGAGTCCTAATTTCCACTTTCTTAGTGATTTTACCAGAGATATGAAAGAAATATCACATATAAATGCTTTGGTGCTTAATGCTTTTTTGTTGTTGTTTTTTTACAGAAAAATTAAGAACCCAGGAAAGTTATTTAGATTTGTAAAGGATGTAGGACTGAGTGTTTAGAAAATGTTCAATGTTTGTGTAATTAGGTGCAATATAACTAAAAAGGAAGCCTATTTTCAGAAATGTTGAATTGGGATATGAACCAAAGCATGAGCTACTTGTAGCATATCAAGGCACCATTTATGGGTACACAATGATCCTAGACTGATAACTCACTTAATTTTGCCCCCCAGCTCTACCTACTCTTCTTCCAGAATCGAGCATGACGATGTTTAGTGACCATTACAATTAGTATAGTGAAGAGAAACCAATGTTTGAGACCAATCTTCACATTTACAATTTTGCCGGTCTGTAAAGCAAGAAAAAGCTGAAGTAAGAACATAATCACAGTTAGTTATACTTAGCAATTGCTTTACTAATCAAGCTGACAATCCCAATTGGAGTTGCTAAATGATAATTAGTTTATTTATTTATTTATTAGATTTGTATGCTATATATGTTGTATGTTATATACATTGCTCAAAAAAATAAAGGGAACTTAAACAACGTAATATAACTCCAAGTAAATCAAACTTCTGGGAAATCAAACTGTCCACTTAGGAAGCAACACTGATTGACAATCAATTTCACCTGCTGTTGTGCACATTCAACTTTGTACAGAACAAAGTATTCAATGAGAATATTTCATTCGTTCAGATCTAGGATGTGTTATTTGAGTATTCCCTTTATTTTTTTTGAGCAGTATATATAATTTCTCAGTCTATTGCCATGATGGCGAACCTATGGCACATGTTCCATAGGTGGCACATGGAGTCGTATAAGAAGGCGTGCAAAGTGTTGTTCTGTCGGGCTCTCTGGTACACTCCTCCCAAAAATTCACAGGTACAAATTTCAGACACACACACACATTTGAAAATTCAAAACAATGTTCTTTATAATGAAAATTCACTTAAACCACGCCCTCTTTTGGTATAGCAAAGAGCACTGGTCTCCAAACAAACTGGTAATTTGTACAAATCCCTTATCAGTTCTGTGATACTTAGCTTGCAGCTGTGAGGAAATTCACAGTCCTTCTTCTTTCACAAAGTGAAACACACATTGCTCTGGTTTAGTTTCAAAGCGGGGAAAAAGCAGCACACAAAAGGTCAAAGTCAGTAAAGCAGTCACGAAACATAATCCTCCACAATGGCCAAACCCACAGGCTGCTATTTATAGCAGCCTCACTAATTACCACAGCCCCACCCAACCACAGGTGGCCTCATTTTCTTTGATAATAATCTCTCAGTTGTTGTTGCCTATGCATCGCTCTCCGCATGCGTGGCTGTATCATTAAGTCTTGTTCTGAATCCAAGGAGGAGCTAGATAATTGATCTCCTTCTGAGCTGTCTGCCACACTCTCCTCCTCCCTGTCACTCATGTCTTCTTGGTCAGAGGAGCCTTCATCAGCAGATTCCACCAGGGGCAAAACAGGCCTGCAGCATGTGGATGTCTCCCCCACATCCACAGTCCTTGGGGCAGGAGCAGGGCCAGAGCTAACCACAAAAAGTGTTACCCTATGTCAGCTCCAGTGTGCAAGTGTGCACTAGCCGGCTGATTTTCAGCCTTGGGGAAGGTCGTTTCACCCTCCCTGAAGCCCCAGAGTGCAAAAAACAGCCCAACGGGCAAACTGGAAGTGCAGAAAATGGACTTCTGGTTTGCCTGTTGTGCTGTTTTTCAAACTCTGGGCTTCAGGAAGTTTCCCTGAAGGTTCTGGAGTGCAAAAACAGCACAACAGGCAAACTGGAAGTCTGTTTTTTCAAATTTCTGGTTTTCCCATTTGCCTATTTTTTCACCATCGCAGGCTACAGTGAGGCTTGTGAGCATGCATAGGGATGGGGGAATTGTGCGCATGCACAGGGGTAGTGTGTGAGTGTGTGTGTGTTGTGCATGCATGGGGGGAGGGAATGGGTGTGGGCACATGCATGCATGCTAGCACACACACACGCATGCACGCACACACCCTTTTCCCAAGCAAACCAAAAAAAGGTTCACCATCACTGGTCTATTGTATCAGAAGAATCAATCAAAAGCTATTCATCATAATTGCAAGAGTCACAAAAACATCTTAGGCTTGATAAATAATTTTGTTGCCTGAGGTTTGTGAGATGCAAATAAAATATGGTGTACAATGTGTTTTAGAACTTATTGTGATCATGAAGAATTATATTTACATACTCCCAATCAACATAGGTAGCCCTTGGCTTATGGCCATAATTGAGATCAGAGCATCCATCTCTAATTGATGTGGACGTTAATGGGTCAAACCTGAGTTTATAAATTGTCCCATGGTTGCAATTTTGGCTGGTGGCTTAAGCCGCCAGTTGGGCATTAGTGGTCAGGAGTGTGATAGGTTGATAAGCAATATTAGCCTGGATGTTTCTGATTGAAGAACATTTACTATATGCTTTCCTAAGATGAGTTCCTAAGATGAAAATTTCTCTTTACACCAATTAAAGATCTCATCCCTAAAGCATCAAATGGCTTGAGTACCATTTGAAGGAAAAGAGTGCAGTGTACAGCATTTTGTCTTATGCATTCAAATGCTAAGCATCTTGGATAAAATTGGATGCACAGTATCTTCTTGAAGCAACACTAAAGACCCACCAGAATAAAAGGAATAACATTGCTGCTAGTTACAATGCAAATACTTGAAAGAGATTTAATGTTTGATGAGCTTTTGTGTTTTCAGTAATTGAAACTGACAGCTCTAGGACATAGCTATGGCCAAAGAAACAAACAGCAACATGCTTAGCATTTTCTGAAAATAAGAATTGATGGAAGGATACACAGAAGCAGAGATAAGATGCCTTTCTAAACAAAAACACAGCACAATTATTTATGCAACTTAAGGCAATGCAAAAATACCTCGTTCCCTTTATATGCTTAACTGGGTCAAAGAAGAGGGATTAGTCTGTCCTGGGACTTGAAAAAGAAGATTGTCAATTCATTCCCCCACCCGGTTAGATTTAGCCCTACATAGATTATGATAATTCATCAGGAGCTCATGTTGGTTTACATGAGAGATCTTTCAGCCCCATAAATACCACTCTGCAAAGTAGAAGAGATTGAAAGTATTCCAGGAAGTTTCTATGGTTGAAGGTGAACAAGAACCAAAGTCCTCCATTCCAATGTATCCTTGATCATTACATTGCAAAGGTTCCAGTAAACTTAGCAATTAAACTAAGCTTATCAGGTAAACTACTCCTGGTGTGAAATGCCTCTGTCTGACTGTGTGAGGTTTATTTTTCCTCCTTGTCCACATTGAGATATCTACATAAAAATTGAAGAGCTGTGGATGGGTAAAACACCTGTTGAATCCATTCACAGCAACGTAAATTTGAAATTGTAGGTAGGTCTCCACTTAGAACCATTCCTTTAGTAACCTTTTGATGTTACAAAAAAATGTGACCTACAATCATTTTTCACACTTACGACTATTCCAGCTGCCCCATGGTCATGTGATTAAAATTTGGACGCTTAGCAACTGACATGAACTTATGACCGTTGCAGTGTCTCAAGGGTCATGCGATCACCTTTTATGACCTCCCGATAAACAAACCCAGATTCACTTAACAGACATGTCTGTACTTTGTTCCAATCCAACAGTTATCTTATACAATATTTAACTGAGTGTAGTTATGATTTTTCTTTTCCCACATAGAATAGAATTCTCCTAAAGGAGAAGAACAGTATTAATCTTATCAGAATATTTTTATCCTTATAGATCTTGAATAGTTGTGTTCTTTCTCTCTGTTTTTATTATTATTATTATTATTATTATTATTATTATTATTATTATTATTATTATTATTATTATTTATTGGATTTGTATGCCGCCCCTCTCTGCAGACTCGGTTTTACATCACATATATGCCACATATGCAGTTTTACATCACATATATGCCAGATGGCACATATAAGTGGTAGGAATGTCTTCCCAATAATTTACAATTGCCTAAATACAATGCCAAGTATTAGTGAAGAAAGGAAGATTTCTTTTTGAGTCTCATATTCCAGACAATATGTTGTTTTCAGATGCAAACAGCTGCTAAAAGTAATTTGATTGTGCTGTTGGGTATTTTTGAGAAAGTACTAGGTGTTCTGTCTTCTCCAATACTAAATTCAGAGTATTCAGCCTCACCAGCAGTTCAATATGATTGACAATAAAGCTCCAAGGTTTCAAGCAGCAATTCTTCCTAAGCCTTGATGCCAGAGGGTTTTTTAATAATAGAGGATGTCAAGGACATTGAAGAGATAGAGCAGATTTACTTAGCTTTACCTTGGTACTCTTTTAGTGGCATTGCAATATATCCCTGTTTCCATTTCACTTTATTATCTCATTAGTTGCTTATGAAAATGATAGTGATGATTAATTGCTGTTGTATTTAAAATCTGCATTAAAGTTGTCTGTTTCTATATGAGGCATCTGCAAGGGCTCACGAACCATGAAAAAAACCCCCAACCAACTCCACAAAGTACAAAGGAACAATTTAATGAAATAACACACAACAGGAAGAGGGAGAAAGTGAGAGGGAGAAGATAGAGCAGGATTTGATGTAAATCAAGGAAACCAATATAGGGACCCTCAATAACACTTTGTGTATTTTGTTTCTAGCTTACATATTTAAATGTGTAGTTGAATATACAGTAAATCACACATCACTTTATTCTTGTAATTGACTTGGATGTTTGAGATGTCATACTACCATGAAATCCTATGATGCAAGAAAGGTGGTTTAATTAACATTGTTTGAAATACATTTATAAATATATAAAGAAAGATAAAGGAGAAATAGACTTAACCTGTTTTACAACTAATGTGTCAGGATTCCAAATAGCATCCAAAATTAAATCAGAGTTCAAGGTAAAAGATTCCACAAAGTTCCAATTTATTAATAGAGCTATTTTGGTACATCTGGGTGAAATTCAAATCTGAAGTTTCACCACCCAGCTGAAAGTTCAAGCCCTTGCCCTTACACCCACAAAGCCATCATGTTGTCCAATCTTCAATTGCTATGCTAGCAGAGTCCATCCATCCCCTTCTTGCAGGTGCAAAGGTGCAGAGGCAAAGGATGACCTTGGATTCCTAGAAAGAATTTGTTATGGCGGCATGCCAGCAACTTCAAGTAACCCCCTCCCATTCTCCCACAATAGGAAATATGCAGTAGAATAATATAAATTGCGGCAAGCCTAAGATCCCAATTAAAATAGCCTCAGCTTGACATAATGACTTTCTTAAGTGTGCTTCACCCCTCTGGGCATGAAAGCCTTGATTATGTATGGTAAGATAGGAAAGAAAGAAATTTTGGGGAGGAGCCAATGCCAGGACAACATGGTCGCTTTCCTTGGTAACTCACCATTGGAAGTGGTTGAACTGCAGCTTTTGGACTCTATTATGGACAAGAGTCTCTCTGTAAGAGAGATGAAGAAGGGGTGAATCTGTTGTGAATCTCATGGGTGATTGCAAGCACCCACAGGTAGCAAGAGTGAGCTTACCGACCATCAGCTAAATGGGAGCAATTTGTCGCCATTAGTCCCGGGGGCATTGGTTCAAGAGTGGAAACTAAATTGTCTAGCCACCTGGGTAAGAAAATCAACTATTGATGGATGAGACAATGGATCTTATTTGATAATAACAGATATTTACACTTAGAGGGACATGATTTACAGGTGGGAGTGGCACACACTTATTTGGTATGAAAAAATAAAAATAAAATACACAACTACTTCCAGAGGCATGCAGTTAGGAACTCAACTCCCCCCGGAGATTAGAACTGCTCCCACCCTCCTCGTCTTCCGTAAACTACTTAAGACCCATCTATACCGCCAGGCATGGGGGATTTGAGACACCTTTCCCCCAAGCTTATTATAATTTATGTTTGGTATGTATGTGCTGTTTGGTTTTTAATTGATAGGGTTTTTTAGTTTTTTCTTAATATTAGATTTGTGCCTGTACAATATTGTTTTATCGCTTGTTGTGAGCCGCCCCGAGTCTTCGGAGAGGGGCGGCATACAAATCTAATAAATTATTATTATTATTATTATTATTATTATTATTATTATTATTATTATTATTATCTCACTATACTATACTTAGAATGGAAACAAAGTCTAAATACTATTTGAGTGTGCTACACTGGATATCTATTTCTATGCGGTAGACTAATGCGGTAGAAGGCGGTCCTGCAGATTGATGATAGCAGTCTACAAGTATATGAGGGGATGTCACAGAGAGGAGGGGATCACTTTATTCTTCAGGGAACCAGAGGGCCGGACGAGGAACAACGGCTGGAAGCTGACCAAGGAGAGATTCAACATGGAGATAAGGAGGAACTTCCTGACGGTCAGAGCGATCAACCAATGGAGCAACCTACCAGCGGACGTTGTGAACTCCAACACTCTGGACATTTTTAAGAGAAGATTGAACTGCCACTTGACTGGTGTACTATAGGGTTCCTGCTTGGGCAGGGGGTTGAATTCGATGGCCTTCATGGTCCCTTTCAACTCTAACAATAAATAAATAAAATAAATAAAATAAATAAAATAAATAAAATAAATAAAATAAATAAAATAAATAAAATAAATAAAATAAATAAAATAAATAAAATAAATAAAATAAATAAAATAAATAAAATAAATAAAATAAATAAAATAAATAAAATAAATAAAATAAATAAAATAAATAAAATAAATAAAATAAATAAAATAAATAAAATAAATAAAATAAATAAAATAAATAAAATAATAAATAAAATAATAAATAAAATTAAAATAAATAAAATAAATAAAATAAATAAAATAAATAAAATAAATAAAATAAATAAAATAAATAAAATAAATAAAATAAATAAAATAAATAAAATAAATAAAATAAATAAAATAAATAAAATAAATAAAATAAATAAATAAAAAAATAAAATAAAATAAATAAATAAAATAAATAAAATAAATAAAATAAATGAATGAACGAACAAACAAACAAACAAACAAACAAACAAACAAACAAACAAACAAACAAACAAACAAACAAACAAATAAATTGCCATTCATCTGTCCTTGGGAGGGAGCTTCCATGAGAACCTCTATATTGTATTTTGAAAAATAGGCTTACTGAGAGAAGTCACTCTGTTGGGCATGTTAGGATTCTCCTGAAGGTGGTTCCTGCAGAGCTGGATGCAGCTGATGTGGCCTCATAGACAAATATTGTAAGTGCAAGGATAAGTTGCTTTCTAAGAGTGCTAAAACTTTTCATAAACTCTGTAATTAATTTGCCAGTCTTTAACTGCAATAATAATAATAATAAAGGCTGAGATCTTGCTGACATTGGGTTTGAGGCCACATAGTTTATTTATGTAGCAACTGAAAACTATAGTTGTGATATGTTTGTAAAACTCTGTTTATAATCCCATGAGAACAAAATGAAACCAAGTTCAGTGCCCTATTCTTCATTCTATCTTTCCCATTCTATTTCCCTTTTAATTTGTCAGACTATGACAACAGGACACATGAAGAGTATATTGTTCTCTTGTATGCTAGCAAACAAGAGAGAGAAAAGAAATACATCATAAGCTTTTGAAGCAAGAGAGCCAAAGAGAAAAATAAAGCTGTACTTACAGAGCAGTAAGAATTGATGGACCAATATAATAACGGACTCAAAGTTTGGGGAATCATTTTGCTTCATCTGTGGTGAAATCTTAAGACAATAGAGACATTAAGATTAATATTAATACAGTACATGTTATAGGGCTGTGATGGCGAACCTATGGTATGTGTGCAGAGCCATATGTGATCACATGCAAGGCGTTGCCCTATGTCAGCTCTAGAGCACATTTGCGTGCTGGCCAGCTGAGTTTCAGCCTTGAAGAAGGCCATTTTTGCCCTCCCCAGGCTTCAGGAGGCTTTCCTGAACCCTCCAGAGGGCGAAAAATGGCCCAATGGGAAAACCAGAAGTCAATTTTTTCAAACTTCTGATTGAAAGTTTGAGCCATTATTTGCACTCCAGGAGCTTCAGGGAAGCCTCCTGAAGCCTCTGGAATGCGAAAAATGGCCCAACAGGCAAAACGGAAGTTCAAACAATAAATTTGTTCGTTGGGCCATTTTTTACCATTCCCAGGCTTCAGGAGTCCGGAGGCTTCAGTGAGGCCTTTGCTCATGCACAGAGGGCTGTGCGCATGTACGGGGGCAGCACATGGGTTGTGTGCATGTGCAGTAGGGGCATGGGTGTGGGCACGCACATGCACACAACCCATGTGCTGCCCCCGTACATGCGCACAGCCCTCTGTGCATGAGCAAAGGCCTCACTGAAGCCTCCGGACATGCGCACACACCCTTTTTGGCACACGAGCCAAAAAATGGTTCGCTGGGGTAATATAACACCAGAAAAATCAACTAGTGTAGTGTAGTGGTTAAACTGTTTATTTATTATTATTTTATTTATTTTATTTATTGGATTTGTATGCCGCCCCTCTCTGCAGACTCAGGGCGGCTAACAACAATGATAAAAACAGCATGTAGAAATCCAATTAATAAAACAACTAAAAACCCTTATAATAAAACCAAACATACACACAAACATACCATGCATAACTTGTAATGGCCTAGGGGGAAGGAATATCTTAACTCCCCCATGCCTGGTGGCATAAATGAGTCTTGAGTAGTTTACAAAAGACAGGGAGGGTGGGGGTAGTTCTAATCTCCGGGGGGAGTTGATTCCAGAGGGCCGGGGCCACCACAGAGAAGGCTCTTCCCCTGGGGCCCGCCAAATGACATTGTTTAGTCGACGGGACACGGAGAAGGCCAACTTTGTGGGACCTTATCGGTTGCTGGGATTCATGCGGTAGCAGGCGGTTCCGGTTGTTGGTCTGGTCCTGGGGTTCTAGTCCTATAAACAATCATTAGATGATTTTGGATGAGTCACTTAACCACCTTTGTTAGAAGGGAGTGGAATGCAAGCAACCTTGATCTCCTCAATGAAAGATGGAATATTAATCTGTCAAATAAATAAACATAATGGATTGTATGATCTATTTCAGCCTTCCCTAAATATGCTGGAAATCAAAGTCATACCTTGGGGGTTTCAGGAGGGGGGAAATCAGGGCTAGCTTTGATGATTCATTCCAACATTAAACCATGACATAACCCAGTCACACCAACAACGGCTGATGCATCCATGTAAAACCTTTATGGAAATTGTCCCAGTTTAACTGAAGTCTGAATTTTTTTTCCAAGAGCAGAATTTTATGAGGAAGCTACATTTGCACATATCTATACAACTGAAAATGTTTGTAGAATTAGATATACAATATTTCTAATATGATTTAATTTCACTGTATCATTTCACAGACAATAATATAGAGAAGATTCAAATTAGTGTTAACTACTATGCATTCTAAAATGTACGGTAAGTATACTATTTTATTTTGGTTTTATTTATAGACTAGTTCTTATAGATTTGAATACATATTTTACTACTCAAAGTTCAAATTTATTATTACAGTCATAGACCAAGACAAATAAAAACACTCAGTGAATGTACAATCAAAGTTTGTAGGATAAAATGATAAATAACAGATAAAATCCATGATAAAATCCAGTCTATCAATTATACATTGTCAATACTACTAAAATTACAATCCATAAGCTGTGAGATCTATATTCAGTTTCATACTTTTAAGGAAAAGAATAAACAAGGTTGCCATATTTGTCATATAAATTAGCTAAGGTGTATTAGGCACTTAAAAGCTGGCCACAAATCATATACATACATACATACATACATACATACATACATACATACATACATACATACATACATACATACATACTGTTGTGATTCAGCCTGAGGCTCCTCAGGGACCGGCTGGAGTTCTGCCGGATCCATGCCCAGAGGAGGAGGACAGTGAACAGGAGGGGGAGGACCAGGCAGACGGGGGAGAGGAACGTCAGGAAGAGGAGGAGGGAGAGCAGCTTGAGATCCCCGGGGGGGCCTCTCCCCAGCTAGTAGCCTGGATTCATTGGATGAAGACGCACAGGCTATAATAGACATGAGGCAGAGACGTGCAGCTCAAAGAAGGGGCCAATTAGAAAGGTATTTCCATCCCTGAATTGGCAACAGCTGGGTTTGGGTGTGGTTCTCCTCAGCAGGGTTGAAAAGGCAGGCCCGCCCTTACAGTCTTGTGGAGAGTTATCAACTGGGAGTCCTGTGACGCTTCGATTCTTGGCATCTCTGATCTTGGCTTGTGGCCTAGAAGTCTGGAAGACTTGGGGGAGGTGTGGGTTTTGTTATCTCCAAGCGTTGTTTTTGCAAGCAAGAATCCTGTTTTATTGCCCGGCCTTCGTGAAACCTCTGTGAAGCTTCATAGTGTTCCTGTCTGTAAGAACAGTTTTTGTTACCTGTGTTTGCTTTCAAGTATATAAACTGCCTTTGCTTTTACCAGTGTGTCTGGCTACTCTTTTTGGTTGGTGTTGGCGTCTGGGGGGACCCAGACAGTACACATACATACATGCATGCACGCATACATAGTTCTGTAGATAGATTTGAATACATATTTTACTACTAAATGTGCTGAAAATGTTTTATAACTAGAGCTCAAAATCGACATTCTAAAAAAAATCTGGCTTTGACTTTCATCAGTATAAATCAAGTAAATCAACTCAGAAGACAACAGAATATATTTATTTATTTATTTGACTTCTATGCCGCCCACTCCTGAAGGACTCAGGGCAGCTTACAACAATTGAATATGATGAACTGGATCAGCTTTTATAGGATCCCACTGGTTAAATATAGGTTTAGCACAGGGGTGACACTCAAATTTTCCCTCTACAGGTTCTGTGGATGTGGCTTGGGAGGGGTCATGTGACTGAGTAGGTGTGGCCAACCTGACCTCATTTATAGCAAGGTGGGTGGCACCACTTCCCCAAGCCTTGCCCATCAAGCCATGCACACAGAACTGACCGAAAAGTTCGGCCAAGTCTTCTAGCATTCAACCTGGCTGCTTCTAGTCTCCTTCTCATGTTTGCTTTGTGTGTATGAGCCCAAGGAGGAAGAGAGAAGCAGCCACATTGAATGCTGTGGATGAGAAAAGCTGGACTTTTCTCCTTCCCTTCACAGTGGAGCTGTTCCCCTTATGGTCCCCCATGTGCCCCTCCCTCCCGGGGGTAGAAGTATCTCAGGGACCGCCTTCTGCTGCACAAATCCAAGCGACCAGTTAGGTCCCACAGAGTGGGCCTTCTCCGGGTCCCTTCAACTAAACAATGTTGTTTGGCGGGACCCAGGGGAAGAGCCTTCTCTGTGGTGGCCCCAGCCCTCTGGAACCAACTCCCCCCAGAGATTAGAATTGCCCCCACTCTCCTCACCTTTCATAAGCTTCTTAAAACCCACCTTTGCCATCAGGCATGGGGGAACTAAGATACTCTTTCCCCCTAGGCCTTTACAATTTATGCATGGTATGTTTGTGTGTATGTTTGGTTTTATAATAAGGATTTTTTTTAGTTGTTTTAATATTGGATTGTTACATGCTGTTTTTTATCACTGTTGTTAGCTGCCCCGAGTCTACGGAGAGGGGCGGCATACAAATCCAATAAATAATAATAATAATAATAATAATAATAATAATAATAATAATACCTTAAAGGGACAGGAAGGATGCCTCAGCTCCTTCCAAGCAGGCTTCCTTCTGTTCCCTCTGAAGGGAGGACGAAAAGTACAGCCAGGTCTTCTCCTACTCTGAGGAGGGGTGAACGGAAGGGGTGAGCCATGAGTGAGCGGGTGAGAGGGTGGGTGTAGGTGGGTGAGGCCAACTCGGAGTTGTTTTTACTGGTTCAGCAAACCACTTCAAACCAGTATCTGCAATTCAGTCTGAACTGGTCAAATTTCACCCCTGGTTAAGCAGTTCTGCATAAACAAATTATTTATTGATTTATTTGTTAGTTGGTTTGGTTTGCCTGTTCCTAGGGATGAAAGAGAGTGACCAAATCCAGCTGAATAACATTTGTGTGTAAGATGGAACCAGAATGCAGGTTTTCGCTTGGTAACTTAACATCTACAATTGACTCAATACATAAGATTAAAACTGTTAGTGTCTTAAAGGGTTAATGGAAGAGGCAGACAGATGTGGATTCAAAACAACAGCTCTTTATTTGGCAAATATTTTCAACCCAGCAAACGTTCTGTCTAGCCAATCAGCCGTCAATATTTTCCCTCCAGAATGGAGGACCTGAATGAAGCCTAGGTGCTTCAGTCTGAGAATGGAACAAAGACTTCTGATATTCACATAACACAGCATTTCTCAAATAGGGGGGCAGGGCCCCTCTGGGGGGGCACAGAGCAATGCCAGGGGGAGCGCCTGAACCCCGGGAATGTACTTTTTTTTAACCGCAGGGAGTAGGGGCTTTTTACACTGAACAATAGCACACAGTAGGAGATGGGAAGTGCATATAACAAACTCTTAAGAGACACCATGGAAAAATATTTAACAGGGATGAAAAGAAAGGAGGAGAGAGACAGAGATAATGAGACAAATGTAAGTCTCCTAAAAGCTAAGACGAGGAAATACGGTGACACGTATATAGCGCTTGGCTCCACTGTGACTACAATGGGAGATGAGGAAAGACTGCTATGTTTACTGGGTCTAAAAATGTTGGCAGCGGACAGCATGAAGCCAAATAAATTAAGGTGCCACTTAAACACATGGCACCCCAATCATGCTGATAAGCCACTTGAGTTTTTTCAGTGAAAACATGGTGTATATTGAAAACAATTGTCCCAGCGGATAGTTGGGAGGGGGGTACAAAATGTTTACTTCTTCCAGGGGAGGGGGCGTAACAGAAAATAATTGAGAAACACTGACATAACCCAAGCTTTACAAGCAGATTTTGCTTTGCTAAAACAGATGGCAGAATCCACAGGTATCCAAAACTAGTGTTTTTGTCCTAAGATAGCAAATGGCCAGAAAAGAAAATGATAAGCCTGCTTTCTCAGAATATCTTACATTAATTCAACTCATAAACTGCAAACCATTAAGTGCAGCATTTTGTAAAATTGGATGCAAAATGCAAATATTAAAGAACTCATTTATAGGTTAGGTATGGAATAAATGTTATTCAGAGGTAAAGTAATGGGTTGATTCAAGTAAATTTCATTGAGCGGATTGATGTTCAAACAAATTTGCATATGATTATAGTGGTCCTATGATAAAACTGTTGCCTCTCTTTCCTTCAACCTATTCACAGAGGTGATGATGGATGAATTTAAAAAGGAGCGAACAGAGATAGCAGATAAAAATTCATAATATATAAGAGGAGGGTGTATTGAACTGGAGGCAACCAGTGGTGCTCCTTTCTTCTCTTAATTTCAAAAAGCCTACATTTATGTTCATTCACAACTTCTCTCTCTCTCTCTCTCTCTCTCTCTCTCTCTCTCTCTCTCTCTCTCTCTCTCAATGATGATTTGACAATGCATTTCCAACAACCATGATGAATGATTATGCTTCTCTAAAGTGAAACATCTAGCAATTTTTAAAGGTAATCGTTACTAATTTATTTTATGAACTACAGGTTTTATGATATTGATGATTGGAGTTTGATGGATTGTTGCAGAGTAGTTTTTATTGTATGCTACTTGTATATAAGTCTTGGGAGAGGGCAATATAAACATGAACGAAAGAATGAGCTGTACAAATGGAGAGGATGCGAATTTAAAACAAAGCCCATTTCATTTCTATAAGGATTTTTTAAAAATCTGAACACAGATTTCGATTGCAAGCATAACTGCTTGCTACTCTGCTGATGAAGGAAGAGAGCTTGGCATAGGCTGAACAATTCCATGCACTGGAAGTTCACATTCAAATATATGCCTGTCCTCATGGGCTCTCAGTAAAATGTCATAGTTTGCTATCTTAAGCAATTCACTCTATAGAACCACTAAATTTCTGGAGGAACTTAATCTATACACAAGTAGATTCTTCTTTCAATACCCAAGGAAAGTATTTATTAGCAATTTGCTCTGCAAATAGTTCTTCCAAAATCCTTATTTGCCAAGATTTGAAATGCATGTTGATCTATTACAAGGAAGAAAGAAAAAAACTGTAGCTTTCTTACTGGAACAAATCCAGCCCTTTGCAAATACAGCATGAATTCAGTTCAGGGATTCTTAAAGGCTGCAGTAAGGATATTGTTTCACCGTTGGTGCTGAGAGAGATGTTAATTTTTATCCAGCAGCATGAACCATTCAGTGTTTGTATTTTATCTCTCCCATCCTAATTACAAAACCATTTCATTGTGCCTGGCATTATCAGGATGTGGAATGTAAAAAGCAAATTGGGAGGGAGAAAGAGGCATGTTGTGATGATGGTCAGTACACAAATATAAGCAAAAGACATTATTGAGATGTAAAATGTAATGACTCTCCCTCTCTCTCTTTCTCTTCTACCCTTGTCGTTGTTAGTTGCGAAGTCATGTCTGACCATCACGACCCTTGGACAATGTTCCTCTAGGCCTTCCTCTCCTCTACCATCCTCTGGAGTCCATTTAAGGTCATGCCACCATTTCAGTGACTCCATCCAGCCACCTCATTCTCTGTCATCCCCTCAATCTTTTGCCCTCAATCTTTCCCAGCATTAGGCTCTTCTCTGGTGACAAAGTGCTACAGTTTCATCTTCAGGATCTGGTCTTCTAAAGCAGTGTTTCCCAACCTTTTTTGAGCCGCGGCACATTATTCACATTTTCAAAATCCTGGGGAACATTGAGCGGGGGGGGGGCGCAAAAAAGTTTGGACAAAAAAATCTCTCTTCCTCCCTTTCGCTCTATTTCTCTCCCCCTCCCTCTTTCTCTCCCTTCCTCTTTCTCTCTCCATCCCTTTCTTTCCCCCTTCCGTCCTCTCTCTTTTGCTCTTTCTCTCTCCCTCCTTCCCCCCTCTTGCTGTCTCTTTCTTTCTTTCTCTTCTCTCTCTCTCTCATTCTGTCTCTCTTGCTATCTCTTTCTCTCTCTTCCTTTCGTTCTCTCTCTTGTTCTCTCTCTTCCTTTCTTCTCTGCGGAGGCCAGCAAAGCTTTTTCCGGGTAGGCTGGCTGGGGGATAGAGCGCGCGCACGCACGTACCCCCGACGTTCCAAAGAACCTTCTCCGACCTTCTCCGCTGTGAGAAGGTTTTCTCCGAACGCTCGCCGCCGTTGCAGCCACCACTGCGGGAGGAGCTGGAGAAAGGGGCAGATCGGGCGAGCGGGCGGGCGAGCGTCAGCGGTGAGAAGCCAGGGGCGCGAGGGGAGTGGAGGCACTGGGGGGTGGGGGCAGCCGCGGAGCCGGCCTCCGCACTTTCATCGCTCCCCACCCCAAACTCCAACGCCCAGCTCCTTACGTGGAAGAATTAAGCTCTCCTTTTTCCTGCCTTCCTTCTTTGGGGCCCAGCAGGTTTGCGCCGGCAGCGCCCCGCCCAGCTGGAGCTTCCCTAGAAGCTTTGCGGCACACCTGCCCGTGTCTCGCGGCACACCGGTTGGGAAACGCTGTTCTAAAGAGCAGTCAGGGTTGATCTGCTCTAGAACTGAGCAGTTTGATTGCCTTGCAGTCCAAGGGACTTGCAGGAGTATTCTCCAGCACCATAGTTCAAAGGCCTCAATTCTTCCTGATGGTCCAACTTTCACAGCCATATATTGCAAGTGGGAAAACCATAGCCTTGGCTATATACACTTTTGTTGGCAGAGTGATTTCTCTGCTTTTTAGTATGCTGCCTAGATTTGACATAGCTGTCTTGTCTAGGAGTAAGCATCTTTTAATTTCTTGGCTGCAGTCACGATCTGCGGTTATCTTGGACCCTAGGAAAATAAAATCTGTCACTACCTCCATTTCTTCCATTTCCATTTGGTAATGGAAGAAATAGCTTCCATGATGCTATAATGATGCATATTCATTATAGGATAAGGTATGAATCAGCTTGAAGATTTGCCAGCTACAGTAGGAAAGGTAGTGCAGTGTAAATAAAAATAACAAACTAAAGGACCAAAAATTACAGTGGATTTCAAATGCATCTGTTTCACTCCTTCCAACACGATTGGTTAATTTAGAAGTTCACCATCAAGGATTTTCTCTGTTGGAAGAAACAGATTAGAACACATTTCACTAGACTCATACCCATAAAGAATGAAGCTGGTTTACCTATTTAGCCATTAATCTGGAAAATGCATCTGTGCCTCATCTGTATTTGTGTGTTTGGTTTTTGTATGTGTCTATATATATATATATGGCTAGCTGATGAGGCCTAAATAAGGCCGAAATAGATCTATCCTAGTCTGCCTTAATTTTCAAATTCAGCAAAAAAAAACCCATGTGACATATATATATATATATATATATATATATATATATATATATATATATATATATGTTGGGTTTTTTTATGTCGGATCACCCTGGTATATTGAAGGAACGTCACAGCTCCTTTTTGCCTCTAGGCCCAACCCAGGACCATTTCAAGGCAGTTAATTTATTCATAGCCGACAACTATATTCTGTATATATATGATGGTCTTGGTATATTCGGGTTTCTTCCCATGTAGGATTTGGAAATTTCTGGCAACGCTTCGACCAGGTCCCACTCGTCATCTTCAGGCTGGTGCCCCCGTCCCTGCTCCAAGGTGAACACAGCGAGACCTGAGCTGCCTTCCTTCTATAAATACTGGTGGCTGGGTGTGGTTTGATGGCTCAGCAATTGCCTGCTGTGTAGAAACTTCCTGGTGAGTCAGTGGGGTAACACCTGGGGTCGTTGATGTAACTGAAGTATGCTGATTAGTTAATGGTTGTTGATTAGGCGTGATATCCTGAGTAGTATTTTAAATTTCCAAATCCTACACGGGAAGAAATATATATATATATATATATATATATATATATATATATATATATATATATATATATATATTCATAGGGCCACACCCTTCCCTCCCCTCTGCGGCAAGCCTAATTGTGGGCTTGCTCATGCTGGCTAAAGGGGGGTCTACCGCTTTTACTCGTGTCTGTTGCCTCTTTCCCTCCCCAAGGGAGGAGGTGGAGTTACGAGGCAATACTTCGGAGGTGTTTGGTATTGCCTCGTAACTCCACCTCCTCCCTTGGGGAGGGAAAGGGGCAACAGACACGAGTAAAAGCGGTAGACCCCCCTTTAGCCAGCATGAGCAAGCCCACAATTAGGCTTGCCGCAGAGGGGAGGGAAGGGTGTGGCCCTATGACGCGGGCAATGAGCAGACTGAATAATGCTTTATAAAGGGGATTGTCTCCCATGGCATTTTAATACTCTGATGAAGTTAGCAGCACGCTAACGAAAGCTAAGTGGTTTTATTAAAGTTTCTATGTTCCGGTGATCGAGATGGCTGCTGCCTCATCATTCACACACGTACCTGGAACTCGCATTTTTACGACTATTCTTGATATATATATATATATATATATATATATATATATATATATATATATATTCGTAAATTTTCACGGGTATATGTATGTAGATTGTTCTGAGTTCGGGTTTTGCCCTGTGTAATATTTTGCATGTCTATGTGACGTTTCGGTGAAATCACATTCACCATCATCAGGCTGAAGTTCCAAGCTTCGTGTTGTTGTAAAATGTTGTAAAACAACACGAAGCTTGGAACTTCAGCCTGATGATGGTGAATGGGATTTCACCGAAACGTCGCATAGACATGCAATTGAAAATTAAGGGAGACTACGATAGATCTATTTCGGCCTTATTTTGGCCTCATCAGCTAGCCATACCCACTGGGACTTGAACCTGCAACCTTTGCCTTGTAAGGCAGAGAATTATCCTCTAGGCTACAGTATCCAATCCCTTCAGCTCTGCACCAAGGAAGGGTTACATATTTTTGTGTCGAATCACCCTGGTGTATTGAATATATATATGTTTGTGTGTTTGAGCTAACTACTTCCTGCGGTTTTCAGAAAAGCCTTTGCTTTCTTCTTCCTAAGGTTGAGAGACAATGACTTTACCCAAGGGCACCTAGCTGCTTCAGATCCAAAGTGGGATTAGAACTCACATTATCTTGCTTTCTAACTACTCCCTTAACTGTTGCACTAAATGCCTCATTTAACATTCTCAAAGTTGGCTCAGTGAAGTTCACCCAATGAAAGCATCTATATACTTTATTTTATAAATCTGTTTCAAATAACTGAAAGCTTTTGGATTTATCAAGAACATCATCCTTTGGCTGAAACAAACAATTTGAACTTGAAAAATAGTCATGCTCCATATTTCATGAACACACTGTCAGACATGGGGAGCAATGGAGGGTTAAAACCACTGGCCCATTTGTTATTGGATTGTCAATCTGTGCATCTTGATCTAATGTAGTACCATGCCAATTTTCCCATAACTGAATTAATCTCAGGCATGGCAGAAAATGTTATAAAACTTGGCCTCGAACTAACCATCATCTTGCCGAATTCTTGCTGATGGGGATATGCAATTTGCTTTCCAGTTTTCCAGATAGTTTTTCTAATCCTAACTGATTTGCCAGTGATGGAAATTGAAATCTAAATGGAAACACCTCCTCTATGAAGGAGATTCACCCTATTCCTGGCTATTAGCAGAAAACTGGAGCAATTTTTATTAACCTCATGGAAATGCTTCCAAAAGTCACCATGGTAAGGTATGTTAACTCATTTTATTCTACCAACTGTGTTGATATTTGAGCATGCAGTGCAGGGGTGGGTGCTTTCCAGTTCAGACTGGATCGCCTGAACTGGTAGCGACCTGCTGGTGATGTCACAATGGCATCATGGATCCGGTTTAGTCAGTGTCAGTCTATGGGCATCTCCATCTCTTTTTTTATTTATTTTTTTCTGAATTTTTTTACTGTTTGGAAGTTTCTTTTTTCCTCTGCTGCTCCTTGAAAAAGGGCCCTCCTGCCTGCCCCCGGGTTTATACTTTTTATTCCTTTGTTCCTTTGTTCCTTTATTCCTTTATTCCTTTATTCCTTTATTCCTTTATTCCTTTATTCCTTTATTCCTTTATTCCTTTATTCCTTTATTCCTTTATTCCTTTATTCCTTTATTCCTTTATTCCTTTATTCCTTTATTCCTTTATTCCTTTATTCCTTTATTCCTTTATTCCTTTATTCCTTTATTCCTTTATTCCTTTATTCCTTTATTCCTTTATTCCTTTATTCCTTTATTCCTTTATTCCTTTATTCCTTTATTCCTTTATTCCGGGTGGCGCAGCAGGTAGAGTGCTGTACTGCAGGGCACTGAAGCTGACTGTAGATCTGTAGGTCAGCGGTTCAAATCTCATCACCGGCTCAAGGTTGACTCAGCCTTCCATCCTTCCAAGGTGGGTAAAATGAGGACCCGGATTGTGGGGGCAATAGGCTGGCTCTGTTCAAAAGTGCTATTGCTAACATGTTGTAAGCCGCCCTGAGTCTAAGGAGAAGGGCGGCATAAAAATAAATAAATAAATAAATAAATAAATAAATACATACATACATACATACATACATACATACATACATAGATAATAAATGAATAAATGAATGAATGAATGAATGAATGAATGAATAAATAAATAAATAAATAAATAAATAAATACATACATACACACACAGATAATAAATGAATAAATAAATAAATAAATAAATACATACATACATACATACATACATACACAGATAATAAATGAATAAATGAATGAATGAATAAATAAATAAATAAATAAATTCTCTTGCCCGAAGCACAGCTGATCAGCTCCTCAACTTGTCTTTTGGGATGATTATAGCTACTGAGCATGCGCAGGAGCAGAATTGCACAAGGGAACACATGCAAAATATTGGAATGCAAACCCGTCGTGAAGGTAAGTGGAATCCACCCTATGCTATGACAAAGCACTGGCTGAGAGAGTATCATGTGCTGCATTTAGCAGTACATACATACTTGTAGTTGGCAACGTATATATCAGCTATAGCACAACAATCATCAATTGAAAGAAGGGGGAACAAAACAGGTGATTACCTATCAGCCCAGTGCTTTGGTGATAAAATCATTCGTGATCATCCATTCCTTCAAATACAAGTGTTTTCGTGTACAGCATTTTAGATGTTTGGCAGACCAACCAGAAAAACAACCCAATATGCTTTGTAAACACATCTCCAAAAGTGACAAGAAAATTGTATTCCTTTCCAAAAAGGCTGAAATAGTGACTGAGGACAGTTTTAGACATTTTACATATTTTCTGGGGAAATGCTTAACTTGATACGATGTTGACAAACCTGGCAATGCCTCTCCTTTCTCTTCTGCCAGTGATTTTTGAGTATCCTGAAGTGTCTCAAGTTGAAACTGCACCACAGGAAAAAAATGTTTTACCCCAGAAACATAAGAAAACCCTTTTCAAATCTCTGTCCTTTTATTCTTCTAGGGCAGTGTTTCCCAACTTTGGCAACTTGAAGATATTTGGACTTCAACTCCCAGAATTCCCCAGCCAGCATTTGCTGGCTGAGGAATTCTGGGAGTTGAAGTCCAAATATCTTCAAGTTGCCAAGGTTGGGAAACACTGTTCCAGGGGACCAGCAATCAGGAACTAATGAATAAAAAGACCTAAGACCGTTGAAGACCAGAAGAACATCATGCCTGGACTGACTAACTTCTGATGATTGAAGAGTTTTTAAAGATCTGTTTATACTACCATCGATATCAATTTTATAATTTTAGCGTATATTTTATATATTTATATTTTAATGTTTTTAGTGTTTAAATTGTACTGTCTTTTTATACTATTATTAATTTAATTGATTTTTAACGAAATTGGGGCTTTAAGTAATGGATGACTGGGATAAACATACTTGTGGTTACGAATGGAATGACTGGTACGATTGGATGGGCGGGGGTGGGGGGGGTATGGTATGGATGAGTGTATCGATAGTAGTGTGAATGATATGTCTGGCCCACCTGACGCCCGGGAGACAGGAGAGGGAGGGGCACCGATCTCTGGGGTGGCAGGGGGTCGGAATATCCCTGTGTTGCTGGGGAGAGGCAGATATGGCGGGGGCCACAGAGTTAGCCGTTCCAGGGGAACGAGGGACCGTTGCTTAATAACGGTCCCCTGTTCTGGCTCTGTGAGCCCAATCTTGGGTACTGGTGATGAGTGTAACTCTGGCCCTGGGCTCAGGTTGCTGCTGTTGAATGCCAGGTCGGTGGTTAATAAAGCTCTCCTCATCCGGGATTTGATCCTGGATGAGGAGGCCGACCTGGCATGTATTACTGAAACCTGGCTGGGCCCGGAGGGAGGTGTTCCTCTCTCTGAAATTTGCCCAGCCGGGTTTCAGATATGGCATCAACCGCGACCCCAGGGGAGGGGGGGAGGAGTGGCTATTGTAGCCAGGGAGAGCCTTTGCCTGCGTAGACTCATTGCTCCGGAAATAGCGGGTTGCGAGTCTCTCTTGATGAAGTTGGACTTAGGAGTTCAGGTGGGCTTGTTTCTCACGTACCTGCCTCCCAGCTGCGTGTCAAAAGCCCTGCCTGTGCTACTCGAGGAGGTAGCCGGGTTGGCGGTAGAGTTCCCCAGACTTATTGTCTTGGGGGACTTCAATCTGCCGTCGCTCGGCGAAACCTCTGGGTTGGCACAGGAGTTCATGGCCACCATGACAGCCGTGGACCTGACTCAAGTAGTTCAGGGTCCGACTCACGAGGGAGGGCACGCACCTGACATGGTATTCCTTTCCGAGCAATTGAGTAATGGTCTGAGACTAAGGGGCTTAGAAGTGTTGCCTTTGTCATGGTCAGACCATTTTCTACTACGGCTTGACTTCCTGGCTCCAATCCTCCCCCGCAGGGAGGCGGAACCAATGAAGATGTTCCGCCCCAGGCGCCTGATGGACCCAGAGGGCTTTCAGACGGCGCTTGGGGTTATTCCAGAGGCACTCGTCCACAGTTCGGCGGAGTCTCTCGCGGAGGCCTGGAACACGGCTGCAGCGGGGGCTCTTGACCGGATTGCGCCTTTGCGACCTCTCCGAGGCGTTAGACCCCGTAGAGCCCCATGGTTCAACGAGGAGCTCCGGGAGTTGAAACGCCAAAAGAGACGTCTAGAGAAGCGATGGAGGAAGAGTAGGTCTGAATCCGATCGAACACTTGTAAGAGCTTTTATTAAGACTTACAAAGTGGCGCTCAAGGCGGCAAGATGCGCGTACCATGCCGCCTTGATTGCATCAGCGGAATCCCGCCCGGCCGCTCTGTTTAGGGTGACCCGCTCCCTTCTCAACCAGGGGGGAGTTGGGGAGCCCTTGCAGAGTAGTGCCGAGGATTTTAACACGTTTTTCGCTGATAAAGTCGCTCGGATCCGGGCCGATCTCGACTCCAATTGTATAACAGAGTCGACTGACAATGAGTCAGTCGAGGTGACTGGGGCACGTACTTGTCCACCTGTCTGGGAAGAGTTTGATCTGGTGACACCTGATGAAGTGGACAAGGCCATCGGAGCTGTGAGTTCCGCCACCTGTTTACTGGATCCGTGTCCCTCCTGGTTGGTTTCGGCCAGCAGGGAGGTGACACGGAGCTGGGCCCAGGAGATTACCAACGCTTCCTTGGGGAGGGGAGTTTTTCCATCACTCTATAAAGAAGCGCTTGTGCGCCCCCTCCTCAAGAAGCCCTCCCTGGACCCAGCCGTACTTAACAACTATCGTCCAGTCTCCAACCTTCCCTTTATGGGGAAGGTTGTCGAGAAGGTGGTGGCACTCCAGCTCCAGCGGTCCTTGGAAGAAGCCGATTATCTAGGTCCCCAGCAGTCGGGTTTCAGGGCCGGTTACAGCACGGAAACCGCTTTGGTCGCGTTGATGGATGATCTCTGGCGGGCCCGGGACAGGGGTTTATCCTCTGTCCTGGTGCTCCTTGACCTCTCAGCGGCTTTCGATACCATCGACCATGGTATCCTTCTGCACCGGCTGGAGGGGTTGGGAGTGGGAGGCACTGTCCTTCAGTGGTTCTCCTCCTACCTCTCTGGCCGGTCGCAGTCGGTGTTAGTGGGGGGCCAGAGGTCGACTCCTAGGTTTCTCCCTTGTGGGGTGCCTCAGGGGTCGGTCCTCTCCCCCCTGCTATTCAACATCTACATGAAACCGCTGGGCGAGATCATCCAAGGACATGGGGTGAGGTATCATCAATATGCGGATGATACCCAGCTTTACATCTCCACCCCATGCCCAGTCAACGAAGCGGTGGAAGTGATGTGCCGGTGCCTGGAGGCTGTTGGGGCCTGGATGGGTGTCAACAGACTCAAGCTCAACCCGGATAAGACGGAGTGGCTGTGGGTTCTGCCTCCCAAGGACAATCCCATCTGTCCGTCCATCACCCTGGGGGGGGAATTATTGACCCCCTCAGAGAGGGTCCGCAACTTGGGCGTCCTCCTCGATCCACAGCTCACATTAGAACAACATCTTTCAGCTGTGGCGAGGGGGGCGTTTGCCCAGGTTCGCCTGGTGCACCAGTTGCGGCCCTATCTGGACCGGGACTCATTGCTCACAGTCACTCATGCCCTCATCACCTCGAGGTTCGACTACTGTAATGCTCTCTACATGGGGCTACCTTTGAAAAGTGTTCGGAAACTCCAGATCGTGCAAAATGCAGCTGCGAGAGCAGTCATGGGCCTACCCAGGTATGCCCATGTTTCACCATCACTCCGCAGTCTGCATTGGTTGCCGATCAATTTCCGGTCACAATTCAAAGTGTTGGTTATGACCTTTAAAGCCCTTCATGGCATCGGACCAGAATATCTCCGAGACCGTCTCCTGCCGCACGAATCCCAGCGACCGATTAGGTCCCACAGAGTGGGCCTTCTCCGGGTCCCGTCAACTAAACAATGTCGGTTGGCGGGCCCCAGGGGAAGAGCCTTCTCTGTGGCGGCACCGACTCTCTGGAACCAACTCCCCCCGGAGATTAGAACTGCCCCTACTCTTCCTGCCTTCCGTAAACTCCTTAAAACCCACCTTTGCCGTCAGGCATGGGGGAACTGAAACATCTCCCCTGGGCACGTTTAATTTATGCATGGTATGTCTGTGTGTGTGACTGTTAGCATATGGGGTTTTTTAAATATTTAAATATTTTAAATTGTCTGATTGCTTATGATTTGTTTTTTACATGTTGTGAGCCGCCCCGAGTCTTCGGAGAGGGGCGGCATACAAATCTAAGTAATAAATAAATAAATAAATAAATAAATTTGCAAAAAAGAAATCTCTGTAACCATTTAGTGATGGTTCAAAATTACACTGAGAAAAGTGACTTATGACTATTTTTCACACTGCAGCATCCCCAGGATGTCATGATCAAATTTCTGACATTTGGCAAAGGATTCATATTTATAATAGTTGCAATGTCCCTGGGTCATGTGATCATCTTTTTCACCCTTCAGACAAGCAAAGTCAAGGAGGGAGCCTGAACAATGGTGTTACTAAGTTAACAACTGCAGTAATTCACTTGATAATTGTTGGCAAGAAAGGCTGTGAAATGGAGCAAAACTCACTTAACTGTCTCACTTAACAACAGAAAGTTTGGGCTCAATTGTGGTCATTATAAAAAACAGCACCTAAAAAACAATAACTTATTGGACCCAAATCAGCATGGCTTTACTGAAGGCAAATCATGTCAGACTAATCTCATTGATTTCTTTGACTATGTCACAAAGGTGTTGAATCAAGATGGTGCCGTGGATATTGCCTATCTGGACTTCAGCAAAGCCTTTGATACGGTTCCACATAAAGAGCTGATAGATAAATGAGTGAAGATTGGACTTAATCCCTGGATAGTTGAGTGGATTTCAAGCTGGCTGAAGCGTAGACATCAGAGAGTTATTGTTAATGGCGAGTATTCTGAGCAGAGACAGGTTACAAGCGGTGTGCCACAAGGGTCTGTTCTGGGTCCTATTCTTTTTAATATGTTTGTGAGTGACATAGGGGAAGGTTTGGTAGGGAAGGTTTGCCTATTTGCCGATGACTCTAAAGTGTGCAATAGGGTTGATATTCCTGGAGGGGTCTGTAATATGGTAAACGATTTAGCTTTACTAGATAAATGGTCAAAGCAATGGAAACTGCAGTTTAATGTTTCCAAATGTAAAATAATGCACTTGGGGAAAAGGAATCCTCAATCTGAGTATTGCATTGGCAGTTCTATGTTAGCAAAAACTTCAGAAGAGAAGGATTGAGGGGTAGTGATTTCTGACAGTCTCAAAATGGGTGCGCAGTGTGGTCGGGCGGTAGGAAAAGCAAGTAGGATGCTTGGCTGCATAGACAGAGGTATAACAAGCAGGAAGAGGGAGATTGTGATCCCCTTATATAGAGCGCTGGTGAGACCACATTTGGAGTACTGTGTTCAGTTCTGGAGACCTCACCTACAAAAAGATATTGACAAAATTGAACGGGTCCAAAGACGGGCTACAAGAATGGTGGAAGGTCTTAAGTATAAAACATATCAGGAAAGACTTAATGAACTCAATCTGTACAGTCTGGAGGACAGAAGGAAAAGGGGGGACGTGATCGAAACATTTAAATATGTTAAAGGGTTAAATAGGGTTCAGGAGGGAAGTGTTTTTAATAGGAAAGTGAACACAAGAACAAGGGGACACAATCTGAAGTTAGTTGGGGGAAAGATCAAAGGCAACATGAGAAAATATTATTTTACTGAAAGAGTAGTAGATGCTTGGAACAAACTTCCAGCAGACGTAGTTGGTAAATCCACAGTAACTGAATTTAAACATGCCTGGGATAAACATATATCCATTGTAAGATAAAATACAGGAAATAGTATAAAGGCAGACTAGATGGACCATGAGGTCTTTTTCTGCCGTCAGTCTTCTATGTTTCTATGTTTCTATTAAACAAGGACTGTCAGCTGCTTCAGTCAGAATTTAATAAAAATAAAACTCAGAGTCCATTTCAGGTTCAAAAGTGAATTTATCATAAATCAGAACTGAAAGCAACAAAAGTGAAGCAAAGACTAAGGAAAAAGGCACGATACATGCGTATATCAAAACCCCACTTGACCCCCCCTTTTGGAGATTAGCCAATCCCTAGTGTCCATAACCGTCAGGTGGACGCATCTTCAAAACTTCGTCATATTGATAGAAACATAGAAGATTGATGGCAGAAAAAGACCTCATGGTCCATTTAGTCTGCCCTTATACTATTTCTTGTATTTTATCTTAGGATGGATATATGTTTATCCCAGGGAGGTTTAAATTCAGTTACTGTGGATTTACCAACCACGTCTGGTGGAAGTTTGTTCCAAGCATCTACTACTCTTTCAGTAGAATAATATTTTCTCACATTGCTTTACGTTGATGGAATGCAACTTCTAATGGTCTCTTCCTGTTCACCTGGTTTCTAGGAAACCGAAACGTATCCCAGTCTGCATTAGGAAACAAAACTTCACAGGGCCTCCATCTCCCCCCCCCCTGCCCTCCCCATTTCTCATGGCAACCGAAGCATAGTAGGAATGTAGAACTGTAGCGAGGTTGACAAGGACTATCTGTAGCGGGGTGTGTGTGTGTGTTTCTACTTACCTTTGCCACCGGTTCACATGGCGACATTTCTTTCCCTCTAACCTTTCTTTATATTTGTGTCCTCTTGTGTGAATTCATTTCCTTGCATGCTCAGATAGTGGTTTCAGCCCAAAGAAACAGCTGAGGAGCTGTTTAGAAATACAGATTGCAATTAACCCAAGGGTGGGCAGGCTTTTTTTTACAATAGAGGATGAGGAGAAACCATTTAAACACTGAAAAAAAATCACTTAAAATTTAAAAAAATGGCGGCACACATGGGCCGGGACCGATAGAATCAGATTTGTAACACCAGTGGGTCATTAATGGTTTGGGCGATCTGGTCAAAATCAGAAGAAACCCATCCCTGAGCTGCAATTTGATCCCTGTTTTTGAAAGATGGAAAGAAATATGAGATGTAGTCAAGACATCTGGGCATAAGGAACGCTAGCTAAACTGAAGTTGTTAGTTTCTTCCTCACATGATTTAACTCAAGACAGGTTATTTATTTATTTGAGAGCCAGCATATTGCCCCCACAATCCGGGTCCTCATTTTACCCACCTCAGAAGGATGGAAGGCTGAGTCAACCTTGAGCCGGTGATGAGATTTGAACTGCTGATCTGCAGATCTAGCAGTCAGCTTTAGTGGCCTGCAGTACTGCACTTTAACCACCGCGCCACCTCAATGTTGTTACCTCTTCCCTCTCCCTGATTGTTCCATATGTTAAAAGATGGCATGGCTGGAAGTTGAATGTCATTTCAACTCTAGGATGATAAAAGGGCAAATTAGATAGGGCTTGGATTTTCCTTCTGGATCTTATGAAGAGTTTTTAAAGAAGGCTTTGAAAAATACCTCTTTGTTTTTCTGCAACGTACGAAGTCCGCTTGAGGGCTTACAAAATAATGTGGTTTCTGTCACTAAATGATGGAAATAATCCAGTCTTTCTTGTCGGAAGGAATTACAGAGGATGAAAAAAAAATGGGTCAGAACTCCTTGTTAGTTCCTTGAGGCAGCTCAGGTTAAGAAACAGACACCATAGGATGTGTGTAAAGTTATATTAAAAGTGGAGTATATAAAGATTCTTGGAAATCTGTCGAAAACCTTCACTATCCCATTCAAGACAGGGTTATTCTTTTTCTCATACTTGCGCCTTTTCCAGGGCTGTTTTATCTCTTCCTCTCCATAAAGTCCAAAGCTAGATTTCTCTATATCATCTCTCCATCATAATCACTGCCCTTTTGTGAAGATTGGCCTATACAATTTATGCATGGTATGTTTTTGTGTATGTTTGGTTTTTAATAAGGGTTTTTAGTTATTTTAAATATTAGATTTGTTATATGCTGTTTTTATTATTGTTGTTACCCGCCCCGAGAGGGGCGGCATACAAATCAAATCAAATCAAATCAAATCAAATCAAATCAAATCAAATCAAATCAAATCAAATCAAATCAAATCAAATCAAATCAAATCAAATCAAATCAAATCAAATCAAATCAAATCAAATCAAATCAAATCAAATCAAATCAAATCAAATCAAATCAAATCAAATCAAATCAAATCAAATCAAATCAAATCAAATCAAATCAAATCAAATCAAATCAAATCAAATCAAATCAAATCAAATCAAATCAAATCAAATCAAATCAAATCAAATCACATTGTTCCAAGGAGGAAGCCTACTGAAAAGGTGATAGAATACTGTACAATCGGGCCAGAAATATATTAACAAGGGAGATCAGAGCAGTAAAAAGAAGCTACTCTGAAAAGCTAAGGAATCAAGGGTGCAACCGGAACAATCTGGAACTGAACACACTCAAAATGTAGAAATGGTGGTAGACTTTAGAAGAAACCTCCCATTCTATCACCTCTTACAATACTAGAGAACACAGTATCAACAGTAGGGACCTACAATTTTCTAGGTTCTATCATATTTTAAGACCTAAAATGGTCACCTAACATCAAAAACATCATCAAAAAAGCACAACAAAGAATGTTCTTTCTGCGCCAAGCTTAAATTGCTCAGGGAGCTGCTGATAGAGTTCTACAGAGGAATTATTGAGTCCATCATCTGCACTTCTATAACTGTCTGGTTTGGTTCTGCAGACCTCAGAGGCTAATGAGAACTCCAGAAAAAATCATTACTGCCAACCTGCCTTCCATTGAGGTCCTGTATACTGCACAAGTCAAAAACTGACCCCTCGCATCCTGGAAATAAATTGTTTCAACTCCTATCCTAATAACACTATAGAGCACTGTACACCAAGACAACTAGACAGAAGAACAGGGTTTTTGTAAATTATTATTTTATTTATTCAATTTTTATGCCGCCCTTCTCCTTAGACTCAGGCCGGCTTACAATATGTTAGCAATAGCACTTTTTAACAGAGCTAGGCTATTGCCCCCACAATCCGGGTCCTCATTTTACCCACCTGGGAAGGATGTAAGGCTGAGTCAAACTTGAGCCGGTGATGAGATTTGAACCGCTGACCTTCAGATCTACAGTCAGCTTCAGTGGCCGGCAGTACAGCACTCTACCTGCTGTGCCACCCCGGCTTTTGCTTTTTTCCCCAAATGCCATCACTCTGCTAAACAAATATGTCCCTCACCACTGTCAAACTATTCACTAAGGCTGCATTACTATTACTATTAGTCTTCTCATCTTTCCTATCATCTATCTCCTCCCATTTATGACTGTATGACTGTAACATGTTGCTTGTATCCTTACAATTTATATTAATATTGATTGTTTCCTGATTGCTTATTTATACCCCATGACATTGATGGTGAACCTTTTATTCCCTGGGTGCTAAAAGAGCATGCGTGTGCAGTATCGCACATGCACGAGTGCCCACACCCATAATTCAAAGCCTGGTGAGTGCAAAAAAAGCTTCCCCCACTCCCCAGAGGCCTTCTGCAGGCTGGAAACAGCCACTTTCCCAACTTCTGGTCGGCCCAGTAGGCTCATGTTTTGCCCTCACCAGGCCCCAAAGGCTTCCCTGGAGCCAGGGGAGAGTAAAAACAACCTTCCCCATCCCCCTGAAGCCTCCCTGGAAGCCAAAAACACCCTCCCAGAGCCTCTGTGTGAGCCAAAAATCAGCTGGCTGGCACCAACATGCACCTTGGTGCTGAGCTAGGGCAGTGTTGGTTATGACCTATAAAGCCCTTCATGGCACCGGACCAGATTATCTCAGGGACCGCCTTCTGCTGCACGAATCCCAGCGACCAGTTAGGTCCCACAGAGTGGGCCTTCTCCAGGTCCCGTCAACTAAACAATGTCATTTGGCGGGACCCAGGGGAAGAGCCTTCTCTGTGGTGGCCCCGGCCCTTTGGAACCAACTCCCCCAGAGATTAGAATTGCCCCCACCCTCCTCGCCTTTCGTAAACTTCTTAAAACTCACCTCTGCCGTCAGGCCTGGGGGAACTGAGATATTCTTTCCCCCTAGGCCTTTACAATTTACGCATGGTATGTCTGTATGTATGTTTGGTTTTTATAATAAGTTTTTTTTTAGTTATTTTAATATTGGATTGGATTGTTACATGCTGTCTTTATCATTGTTGTTAGCCGCCCCGAGTCTACGGAGAGGGGCGGCATACAAATGCAATAAATAAATAAATAAATGGCTTGTGTGCCAGCAGATATGGCTCTGCGTGCTACCTGTGGCATCTGTGCCATAGTTTCACCATCACTGCCCTCAGGATTCTTGACAAATGTATCTTTTCTTTTATGTCCACTGAGAGCATATGCACTAAAGACAAATGTCTTGTGTATCCAATCACACTTGGCCAATTAAGAATTTTATTCTATTCTATTCTGCCTGGCTTTGGGCAAATCTACACAGCCAGTTTCCCATGTTATGAGTATGGCCACCAACACTTTCTGGGCATCAGGAGAAGAGATCATTGTCCTCTGTTCATTTTCCAACCCATTGCTACTGCAGCTCCTGCCCATGTTTTCCTGTTCACAGTTAAAAGCAACATTTTTTCTGGTTCTGCTGTCTTAAGCCTTGATTTGTACACTGAGATTTATTTTCTTCTTGCAGTTTGACTGGCTGCTTCACAGAAACTCAAAAATCTGCTCCCTTCATTTTCCTAGTTTTTCTTCAGGGAGATCCGCTGTGGTTTTAGTTATAGGCCTAAATGGCAGGTTTAGTACTTATTACATTTGCTTGCCATGTTATTTTACTTTTAAATGGGAAAGATATTTTTAATTGTCATTTTTACTGTCATGAGGTACTGTACCTACTTTTATACTAGTTTTTTTTTAAAAAAATAACTCTGCTTTTATCATTTCTCCTTCCTTTACCCCCACCCCCCCTTTTGAAATTCCTCATCATAACACTTAGATTCTGACAGTACAGATAAATCCTGTTATGTTTTCCAAGTATCCACAACCAAATATTTCACTGTATTGAAACAAATACTGGGACAGAAGGATTTATTTATTTATTGGATTTGTATGCCGCCCCTCTCCGCAGACTCGGGGCGGCTAACAATAGTAATAAAAACAGCATGTAAATCCAATATTAAAACAGCTAAAAAACAGCTAAAGTGATGACCAACACTTTGAATTGTGACCGGAAACTGACCAGCAACCAATGCAGACTGCGGAGTGTTGGAGTAACATGGGCAAATTTAGGAAAGCCCATGATAGCTCTCGCAGCTGCATTCTGCACGATCTGAAGTTTCCGAATACTTTTCAAAGGTAGCCCCACGTAGGTTGCGTTACAGTAGTTGAGCCTCGAGGTGATGAGGGCATGAGTGACTGTGAGCAGTGACTCCCGGTCCAAATAGGGCCGCAACTGGTGCACCAGGCGAACCTCGGCAAACGTCCCCCTCGCCACAGCTGAAAGATGGTTCTCTAATGTAAGCTGTGGATCAAGGAGGACGCCCAAGTTGCGGACCCTCTCTGAGGGGGTCAATAGTTTCCCCCCCAGGGTTATGGATGGACAGATGGAATTGTCCTTGGGAGGCAAGACCCACAGCCACTCCGTCTTATCCGGGTTGAGTTTGAGTCTGTTGACACCCATCCAGACCCCAACAGCCTCCAGGCACCGGCACATCACTTCCACTGCTTCACTGATATACAATTCATGCGTAGCAAGTAAGAAATGAGATGAAATGTAAAGCAGAACATTCAGAGTGATGCTTAGGGATTATCATAACTAAATTAAAAATAAATAAATATTGACAGAATTTGCATTATAGCGTGTTGGATTATATCTGTGCACATTTTGTTCTTAAGTTTGGGGAATGATATAATTTCTATCCATGCTTGTTTGCTTTTATCTATTTACTTTCCCCCTCGTATTAACATTTCCTTGGCAATTCCAGTTCAAGATTTTAATTTTTAAAAGCCATTCTGCAATGAGAGATTTGTAGCTTTAAAGCTGTCCAAGAATGTTGTCTTGCAGAGCTTTATTTCACTAGTCAAATCCATACCGTTTTTCATGGAATAATTAGAGAACGGAAAGAATAGAGTGCATGCAAATGTATGGATTTGCTGGCGTGAATAGGCAGGACTGGAGTGAGATTGAAGCATATATATCTGGAGCACAAAGCAGTTTTAGTGCATTAAGGGTATAGCCGCACACTTCAAGTCAAGATGAGCTCACTGACGGTGGATCTATAATACCCACAAAGGATTTGTATATTATTAAATATCAATTTCTGCAGAACAACAGAAGAGGTTTGATATCATGATGCTGTATTTTGAGCTTCTAGTTTGCTAATGTGAGAAGCAAGGCTATGGATTGGATATGCCTAGTGGAATTCATTTTTATTAATCAATTTGCTGAAGAGGCAGAAGGAACGCTTATCAAATTTAGAGAGGAACAACAGTGGGTGAGATAGGAATACGTTAGAAGACAAGCACAATTCTAAATTATCTTGATAGCAGTGTAGGAAATAATAAATGAACTTTAATGGAGACAAATGTAAGCTTGTCCACATAGGAATCAGAAATTATACACATAGTTATAAGATGAGATACGTTTATTTGTTGATGGAATTTATACACTGGCTCAGTTTGGTCAGATGAAGTGGTCAGGTTATCCGGTCTGATCAAATTTAATAGATTAACAGAGTTGGAAGGGACCTTGTATATCATCTAATACAACACACACACACCTATACACACAAACACACACACACGCTCAAACAAGAGACACACACACGCTCAAACAGGAGACAACAAAAGACAGTCCAGTCTTTTTGAAAGTCTCAAGTGAAGGCAAGCTATTCCATTCGTTGATAGTTCTCACTGTTGTTTGTTATCACACCCTCTGTATGATGGTTCTTGGAATTATATTTATCATAGTAAGTGTAGATTTTACTTTGCTAGTTATTGCTGTCTAAGAGGGCAGGGGTTGCTCATCTCTGTTTGAGCCCATGCTGTTTGAAGGCATTTTCATGGTCATGTGGTCAGCATGATATCATGGAGTACTGTTACCTTCCCACCAGAGTGGTACCTATTCATCTACTTCCATTAACATGTTTTTGAACTACTAGGTTGGCAGTAGCTGAGTGAAGATGGGAGCTCATCCTGTCACATGGATCTCGGGTCTCAAGCATATTATTGGGGAGATATGCTAACATTGTAAACTGCATAGAGAATACTGTAAAGTGCCCCCCAACCCTTGTCCTATTGTCTCTCCTATATCCCATATATCTATTCCTATATCTTTTTTTAAATTCTCTCATTGATTTATTTTATCCTATATTCTCTCTTCTATTCTTTCTCTAATTCTATTTCCTTGAAGGTGTCCTCTATTACCTTCATTGTGTATTATTTTGTATTGGACAAAATAAATAAATAAATAAATAAATAAAAATAAATAAACTATGAGTGATATATAAATTTAGTTGATGGTACGGAGGGTGGGAGGAAAGGAGAGAAGGAAAGAAGAAAGAAAAGAAGGAAGGAGGGAGGAAGAAAAGAAGAAGGAAGGAAGGAAGAAGGAAGGAAGGAAGAAGGAAGGAAGGAAGGAAGGAGGCAGGAAGCAAGGAAGGAAGGAAGAAGGAGGGAGGGAGGGAGGAAGGAAGGAAGGAAGGAAGGAAGGAAGGAAGGAAGGAAAGAAGTTTGGGTAGTTAAATGCAAGAAAACAACCAAGCTCAGAGAGCACCAAGGACCCCTTAGTTCATCCCTGAGCTAAAAATTGGTACTAAAAGAAATATCAAGTACCTTAGTTAAATCTCTCTTTATTGGTACTAAAAGAAATCTCAAGTACCTTAGTTAAAGTTCAAAAGAAAAGTTTTCTGAAATCACATATCACTAGCAGCACATTTCTAATGTATGCTTTTTGATATTTTTTTGCTAACTTGTCTGTGTTTCTACATTGTTTCTGCAAATCCACATATCTTCAAGCATTTTTTCCCCTTTCTCTCTATATATTAGACTGATTTTTTTTAAAAAAAACATCAGATCTCTTGAGTTTGGCATTTTATTTCCGAAGTTGGCTCAAAAAAAAAAAGTGAAACGAAAAGCAGTATATTTGCATTAACATGCAAAGAAAATGAATTTCTCTTCCAGCCGCAGTAGAATCACCTGCAACTTCTCTCGGTTCTGCTTCATCACAGATAGGGAAGCAAGGGCAGCCAAGTCACAGTAGGAAAAAAAAATACATGAAAGAAATATTTGGAAGGAAAGAGATTTCAAAGTTTGAAGTATTCTCTTGTCCGGCTCACAGCACATATTGGTAGATAATAAATGATAGGGCACTGTCGGCATTCTCTCTGTGCAGTAGGCAAAGATTTTTCATTTCATGCTTCATTCTCAGCCTTCTGCTGTGATTTTAGATCAGGGACCACTGTTTTTGTACACGCGGAAGAGCAAGAATATATATTTATTGCTGCTTAGCAACTTGGTCACAAATTCCCTTTCCAGTTTGCAATATTTCCAACAATTTCTCACTGCAGTGAAAAATAAAATAAAAAAACAATGTGAAATTGTGGCAGGCACCGTGATAAACACTTGCTTTAATATCGTACGGTGTATTATTATATTTAATGACACAGTCAGCCAGATATTTAGATTGGATTGGGCGTTTTTATCTACCTATCAAGTCCTTCCCAAGGACCAGGGTTAGGCAGATGTTGTTGCTTGATGGTGTTAAAGATATTGCCATGGGATGTCAGCTGTTCCAAGTAAAGCTGCTTTTTGCAATTGACTGATGGTGACGGTGTCAATCCTGATGGTGTTCGAGTAATCCTCCAGATGTTTTGGCATGGCACCCAAGGCACCTATTACTATTATTATCACAGAAAAAAAATGATGCTTAATTATTGGCACAAAAGTGGCGATTTTTCAAATTATTTTTCAGACTTGTTGTTGCTGCTTCATAGATGTGGACATGTTCATCAACACAACCCAATCGTTTTAAATCCCTGATAAGCAAGTTTTGTATAAAAATCCCGTATGCATGCATGCATTTATTTGTTTGTCTGTCTGTCTGTCTGTCTGTCTGTCTGTCTGTCTGTCTGTCTGTCTCTCTCTCTCTCTCTCTCTCTCTCTCTCTCTCTCTCTATCTATCTATCTATCTATCTATCTATCTATCTATCTATCTATCTATCTATTTGATTTTTATGCCGCCCCTCTCAGTAGACTCGAGGAGGCTAACAACAGAAATAAAAACAGCATATAACAATCCAATATTAAAGTAGTTAAAAACCCATTAATATAAAAACCAAACATACATACAGAAGTACCATGCATAAAATTGTAAAGGCCTAGGGGGAAAGAATATCTCAGTTCCCCCATGCCTGGCGGCAGAGGTGGGTTTTAAGCAGCTTACAAAAGGCAAGGAGGGTGGGGGCAATTCTAGTCTCTGGTGGGAGTTGGTTCCAGAGGGCTGGGGCCGCCACGGAAAAGGCTCTTTTCCTGGGTCCCGCCAAGCAACATTGTTTAGTTGATGGGACCCGGAGAAGACTCACTCTGTGGGATCTAACTTGTCGCTGGGATTCGTGCAGCAGGAGGCGGTCCCTGAGATAATCTGGTCCGGTGCCATGAAGGGCTATTTCATAGAGTTAATTGTGACAATATATGAAGACCTGAGAAGGAAGGGAATGGTGGCACTGCTGACCTTTCCATATTTTTTGTTGTTATGATATTTACATAGTGTTGTTCTGGCTGGTCCACGTCCTGCTCAGCTGATCATGGACTTTGAAGATCAAGAGACAAATGCATATTGGTATCCTAGAACAGTGTTTTTGGAACCCGAGTCTGTGAGTGAAGAGGATAAGGCGTTAGAGAGGGACAGGCAACCAGAGACTGTGTCACCTGCAGAGTGTTGTGGTTAGCTCTGGCCCAGTTCCTGCCCCAAGGAATGTGCAGGTGGATGTGGGGGAGACATCCACATGCCGCAGGCCTGTTTTGCTCCCGATAGAATCTGCCGATGAAGTCTCCTCTGACCAAGGAAGCATGAGTGACAGGGAAGAGGGGAGTTTGGCAGACAGCCCAGGAGGAGATCAGTCATCTGTATCATCCCTGGATTCTGAACAAGAATTAATGACACATCCACGTGTGCGTAGAGTGATGCATGGGAGACAACAACTGAAGGATTATTACAAGAGAAAATGAGGCCACCTGTGGTTGGGTGGGGCTGCTGTAATTAGTGCTACAGATAAAAGTGCAGCCTGGTGTTTTAGCCTCATGGCACTTTATCTGATTCATTGTTTTGTCAAGATCGTGGTTTATGTGCTGTTCAAGATTGTGTGTGGACTCTCCGGACTTTAGAATTGGACTCAATTTCCCAGTTATTGGGTGAGCAATTGGATTGCATTTAACCTGTGCCTTGTGTGTACCAGAAAATCCCTTTGACATTTAAAAAGGGAGCTGTTTCTGTTTTTCTGTTTATAAAAACTTTTGGGTTTTCCTTTTATCGTGTGGTGTGTGTCTTCCTGGACTAATTACCCTGTAATTACGGGCGGTTGAAACACGCCGGCAGAACACAGAGTGGGTGTTGAGTGAGAGTAAAGAGGATGATGATGAATCAGAGGATGAGCAAGAGTGAGGAAAAGTATGAACAGACAAGAGTATCTGAGGAGAAAAGGGTCTGTGCATTAGTAGCTCTATGGCCACACTTGGCCACACCTTGGGACTATATAAGAGAAACTCTAGTGAGAATTCAGCGTGATGAACAATGTTTCCATATGGCCAGGTGTGAGCTCCCAGGTCTAAAGAGCATTTCTGCCTCAAGACAGCTTTAAACCAGGCAATCTGCATCTCCGGAGATGTGTGAATTTGGTTGATTGACAGAATCACTTTGAAGAGAATTCCTTAATGACTTTTTGGATTCTGGCCCAAGACTGTTCTTATCTGAAAGTCATTAGTCTGGGAACACTGCCAGAATGGACTAAGATATACGTTTGACTATTAACCATTTTATGTCTTGACATTTTTAAATCAATATATCTCATTGATATACTGTCCATGGAGTGTATGTGATCTTTAATTACTGCCATTGGCTCATCTAGACAAAACACACAGGGACACATATGTGCAGGTCACATTGCTATATAAAGGGCATTGGTTTGAAAGAACACACTTAATTTGAACAACCCATTAATAATCCTTGATTATCATATTGAATCAGGTTTATTTCAATGTGGTTTGTTCAAAAAGCCACAATGACTAGTGTTGAGGCAAAACTAATTAACCACATGTAAAACTGAATCCATAATAAAGTGATATTTTCATTGAGGTGTTTAAATTTGCAATGAGAAACCAGTAGCTTTTAAGATCAGCCAGACTTAATTTTAGGTGAATTTGTTGAATTAAAGCAGTAAAATTGTGAGAAGAATCCATTTCAGGAGGGGGGAAAAACTCTCAAACCCTACTTGTTCCATAAATGATTGATTTAAATCTACAAATTTGAACTGGAATAGTTCTACTGACCTGCTGAACAACTGAATAGGACATATCAAATTGTTCCTAAAAGCTAGCTCCCTGAGAGTATACTGGGCATAGGTGAAAGAGTTGAAGAAAAAGCAATTAAAAGCACCTACATGGACATTATCACCCTGAAAAGTTTCACCTGCAATTTCACACAGTAGTTGCTGAAGATTATGACAAGTTGTGATAACCGTTTTTTTTTTTTTACAGCTAATGTTGTTCACATACATCCTCGGAGTCCTCAGAGAAGGGCGGCATATAAATCCAATTAATAAATAAATACATATTTCATTCCAAAGGAAGCAAAAAGGCTTTTTAGTTATGAAAGGGTCCAAAGACGGGCTACAAGAATGGTGGAAGGTCTTAAGCATAAAACGTATCAGGAAAGACTTCATGAACTCAATCTGTATAGTCTGGAGGACAGAAGGGAAAGGGGGGACATGATCGAAACATTTAAATATATTAAAGGGTTAAATAAGGTCCAGGAGGAAAGTGCTTTTAATAGGAAAGTGAACACAAGAACAAGGGGACACAATCTGAAGTTAGTTGGGGGAAAGATCAAAAGCAACATGAGAAAATATTATTTTACTGAAAAAGTAGTAGATGCTGGGAACAAACTTCCAGCAGACGTGGTTGGTAAATCCACAGTAACTGAATTTAAACATGCCTGGGATAAACATATATCCATCCTAAGATAAAAATACAGAAAATAGTATAAGGGCAGACTAGATGGACCATGAGGTCTTTTTCTGCCGTCAGACTTCTATGTTTCTATGTTTCTATGAAAGTATTTTATTTATTTATTTATTCATTCATTTGTCCAATACACAAATACATAGGAAGAAAAATAGACATGTAGTAATATATATAAGGGTAAAGTGAACTTAGAGGAGAGGATATATGAAAGAAAGAAAATATATATGATAAGTGAGAGAAAGGCAAGACAATTGGACAGGGGACGAAAGGCACACCAGTGCACTTATGTACGCCCCTTACTGGCCTCTTAGGAACCTGGAGAGGTCAATCGTGGACAGTCTAAGAGAGAAATGTTGGGGGTTAGGGGTTGACACAATTGAGTCCGGTAATGAGTTCCACGCTTCGCTAACTTGATTGTTGAAATCATATTTTTTAGAGTCAAGTTTGGAGCGGTTCGTATTAAGTTTGAATCTGTTGCGTGCTCTTGTGTTGTTGTGGTTGAAGCTGAAGTAGTCATTGACCGGTAGGACGTTGCAGTATATGATCTTGTGGGCAATACTCAAATCGTGTTTTAGGCGCCGTAGTTCTAGGTTTTCTAGGCCCAGGATTGCTAGTCTATTAGTACGTGTTGTGGTTCCGCCTGAGGCCCCTCCGGGAACGGCTGACCTTCTGTCGGTTTCCAGCTCAGAGGGAGAGGCTGAGGAACAGGAGGTGCAGACAGACGAGGAGGAGGAATCCCAGGCTGAAGAAGAGGGAGGACAGCCAGAGTCCCACCAGGGGGAGCTCTCCCCAGCAAGCAGCCTGGATTCCTTAGAGGAAAGTGCACAAGCCATAATTGATCTGCGACAACGAAGAGCTACTCAGAGATGGAATCAATTGGCTAAATACTTTCAGCATTAAAGTGGCAACAGCTGGGTTTGGGTGTGGTGCTCTTGGGAAAGGCTAAAAGGCAGACCCACCCTTCCTGGCTTGTGGAGTTTTATCTTTGAGAGTCGTGGGACCTGACTGTGAACTTTGGCGTCTTGGAATCCTGGTTTGTGCCTTTGACTATTGAAACCTTGGGGGGGGGGGGGGTGCCAGCAAGAAGCTTGCTGTATTGTCTGGACATCAGGACTCTGCTGTACCGTATTATATCCTGTCTGTTGGGAAGAACAGGTTTTCCTCTGTGCTTATTTTTTCCAGTTATAAAATACTTTTGGCTTTTACCAGAGTGTCTGGCTGTTTTTTCCAGTTGGTGTTGAGGTCTGGGGGAACCCAGACAGAACAGTACTGAAGAACAGGTATTGTTAAATTAGATTTATGCAGCAAAGACAGAGAAGAGTATTAGTTTATACTAAGAGAAAGGTGGGGGCAAGAGAAGGCATAGGAATCTTCTAATTTCAGTTCTGAAACTTGGACGGAGCCCCGTAACTCACAGTGCTAAAGTGCTGAGGATATCATAAAGAGAGGAAGGTCCTGAAAAAGATTTATCAATCTGAGCCAATGAATCTGCAGATACTGTGAAATCAATAAAATATTAAGAGTGCTGTCTTTTGGGTAGAAATTTCATTCTTATTCCAAAATAAGTAAATGAGGCAAAAATGTGTTTGCATTTATAGGCAATTTCTTGTATACACTTTTAAACAATAAATGGAACATTGATTTTAGCGAGACAGCTTAATGGCATGAATAATTTTCAAAAAAGTATATCAAACAGTAAGAGGATGCAAATTTGATTATCTTCTAGAAAACATGGATCCAATGAAGCTTTCCATCAAGCCTGTTTTTCTATTGCCAAAAAGTTTGATGTCCATATTCCAATAGGACATATGGTCAAAATCTCTAAGACATGATTTATCCTTAATGTGACACTGAAGTATGTCCACAAATTCCTTTTAAAGTATTTATTTATTTATTTATTTATTTATTTATTCATTCATTCATTCATTCATTCATTCATTCATTCATTCATTCATTCATTGACTCACTCACTCACTCACTTATTTATTTATTTATTTATTTATTTATTCATTCATTCATTCATTCATTCATTCATTCATTCATTCATTGACTCACTCACTCACTCACTCACTCACTTATTTATTTATTTATTTATTTATTGTTAGAGTTGAAAGGGACCATGACGGCCATCGAGTTCGACCCCCTGCCCAAGCAGGAACCCTATAGTACACCAGTCAAGTGGCAGTTCAATCTTCTCTTAAAAATGTCCAGAGTGTTGGAGTTCACAACGTCCGCTGGTAGGTTGTTCCATTGGTTGATCGCTCTGACCGTCAGGAAGTTCCTCCTTATCTCCATGTTGAATCTCTCCTTGGTCAGCTTCCAGCCATTGTTCCTCATCCGGCCCTCTGGTGCTCTGACAAATAAAGTGATCCCCTCCTCTCTGTGACATCCCCTCGTATACTTGTAGACTGCTATCATGTCCGCTCTGGCCCTCCTTTTCTCTAGGCTATCCATGCCCAGTTCCCTCAGTCTCTCTTCATAAGTCTTGGTTTCCAATCCCTTAATCATCTAGTGAATGATTAAGTGAATAGAATGCATAGGTATTTTTATGCCTCCCTTAGCCATACTTTTTCTGTTTAATTTAGTGTGAAATCAACAGATTTAGTGGCCATCAACGGACATGTAGAGAAAAACAACACCTACATACTTCTCAAAAGAGACAATTAAAAAGCCCAAAAAGAAACAAATAAACCCCTCCTCACTACCAATCAATCACCACACCAGCAGAGATCAATACTAAGATTAACACTTGATTAATATCAAGAAGCATACAATATTCCAATCAAACAAGTACCAATGCAGACAACCAAGCTAACGGTAAACTCATCAAGGAACCACCAAGAACACTACCAACAACACTGACAGGGCAAGTCACTAAAAGCAAAAACTAAACCCACTTTCTCTAGCACTGATGACATTACCTAGTTTGATAATAAAACATCTGCAAGAAAAGCTCAAGCTCACCAAAGACCCCACCGTTCAAGTGATATTTTAGAAGTGTCATAATGATACCTATTTTAATGTCACTATTGAAGTTATTTTTTTTTCAGTCAAAAAAAGATGTGCAACATGCATTTGACATTAATTGGTGGCAACATATTAAGTTTGGCTTTCCCCAATTATAAAAGTTTTATTTCATTTCACTGTAGTACAATGGGAATTCTAATCAAATAAAATAGATTATATGCACAGTAGATTATTAAAGTTCAGCAGCATTACACTGACAACAAAAGTACATATTGTCAGGTCCATTGTTTTCTCAGGTGTAATATATGACTGTGAAAAGTGGCCCGTTAGAAAGGCTGAACAAAGAAAATATATTGATGACTTTAAAGTGTGGTGTTGGAAAAGAAAATGCCTTGATCTTTAAGTTGAACAAATCACTCTTCACTAGAGTAATTAAAACCAGATTCCACTTTAGAAGCCCTAAAATATCTTTATATACAATATGTTGGATTAGAGTAAGGGCCATGGCAGAAGAATTAATCATTATTAGATGTAGTCATGATCACTAGCCTGGATGACTCTGTTCACATATGCTAATCACAGGTATTTAAAATCAGGTTCAATTATTTTTATTTTTTAGACCCACACAGGCGCAGACTTATGCATCGAAGAGACCAATTGAGGAGGTATTACAGGAGATAAGAGAGGCCACTTGTGTTTGGGTGGGGCTCCAGTAATTAGAGCTCCTGCTGTAAATAGCAGCGTGCTAGTTTGGCCGTTGTGGAAGATTATCTGATCGCAGTTCTTCAGGATCGTGCCTCGCTGTTTCTGAACTTTGTTTGTGGATTTTTCACGCCTTTGACACCAAAGCAGAGTAAAGTGTGTGTGTGTTTCACTTCGTGGGAAGAAGGAGGGCTGTGACGTTTCTTCACAGCTACTAGCTAAGTACTTAAGGACTGATTAAGGGACTTGTACAGCCGACAAGGTTGTTGTGGGGAAGAGTGCTCTTTGCAATACAAAAAGGGTGCTTTGTTTCTTTTGAATTTTGTGATAAAGGACATTGTTTTGAATTTTCAAACGTGTGTGTGTCTGAAATTTGTACCCATGAATTTTTGGGAGGCTTCCACCAGAGAGCCCGGCAGAACAATCATAAGCCTGCTACATTACATATAGCAATGGGGTTTTTAAAAATATTTTAAATTGTAATTTATTAGATTTGTCATGAACTGTTTTTATTGTGTTGTGAGCCATCCCGAGTCTACGGAAAGGGGCGCCATACAAATCTAATAAATAATAATAAATAATAATAAAGTTCCAATAACCACTGAACCTTTTCTCAAACATATTAGATTCAATTTCTTATACGTTTCTTTTCTTTTTAAAGTTAGGTAAATATTCCACAACTTGTTTGTTGTATTGTCAACAACACCCACATTTGGGGAACTCTCTGTCAGATGTGCCTCCACTCAAAATCCAGGAAAGAAAGACCCCAACTCCATGATTGTAGAGAAAGGTACTTTTACTAGATAAAAACTAACAGCAACAAGTTGAAAGCACAGGAATTACACATAGAAAGTAATCCCATATCTCTCTCCTCAAAGACCCAGGCTGGTCATTCAATCCCGATGCCTCCCAGATGATAGGTGGATCAGACCTTCAGGTGAAGCCTTCATATCAGGTCTGCAGAAACTGTTGACCTTGAACTGGCTATGAACATATCCCTTCAGCCAGGCAGTATATGGTGAAAACTTTCCTTCCTGCTCCTTAAATCAGACACATATTGAGACAGCTCCAACACTGCTTCCCACCTCCTCCCAAATACCTAAGCCTCCCCCATCCCATTTCTATGGTAGCTGAAGCAAGCAAGCGGCATAGAGATTGACACTCTCCTTATTTTGAATGGTTGAAGTAATTGTTTATGGTAAACTAATGTTTGCCTTTTTTGCCTTTGTGTCTTGAGTTTAATAGGTCAAATCTGTAAAAGGTGCTGAAATTAGAAACATAGAAACATAGAAACATAGAAGACTGACGACAGAAAAAGACCTCATGGTCTATCTAGTCTGCCCTTATACTATTTCCTGTATTTTATCTTACAATGGATATATGTTTATCCCAGGCATGTTTAAATTCAGTTACTGTGGATTTATCAACCATGTCTGCTGGAAGTTTGTTCCAAGGATCTACTACTCTTTCAGTAAAATAATATTTTCTCATGTTGCCTTTGATCTTTCCCCCAACTAACTTCAGATTGTGTCCCCTTGTTCTTGTGTTCACTTTCCTATTAAAAACACTTCCCTCCTGGACCTTATTTAACCCTTTAATATATTTAAATGTTTCGATCATGTCCCCCCTTTTCCTTCTGTCCTCCAGACTATACAGATTGAATTCATTAAGTCTTTCCTGATACGTTTTATGCTTAAGACCTTCCACCATTCTTGTAGCCCGTCTTTGGACCCGTTCAATTAGATTTCTTTACAGTGAAAGCAAACATTCATGCTGATCAAAAATCCATAATATCATTTCAGAATATACTATATCGGTATAGTGTATATACTAATTCCATCTCTATAAATTTTCATTTTCACAGCTACAGTTGGCCAATTTTTCATATTTTGGTTCAAAATTCTTCAAAATAAGAATTGATGTATAAGCAGATGGTTTAATCCACAAGTATCTACTAGATATATGGATATTTTGAAAAAGTGTTAACAATGTAGTCATGGATTGATACATCCATGGATAAACCAAAGCCATTTTTTTTTCAGTGGGATGGTACCTAAAATTCTTAGGTTATCTGTGAGTATATATTCAGTAATTTTAGGAAGTTTCAATGAATTTATTTAAGATGGCATTGAGCAAGTCTTTCCTAATCCTGTCTCAATTGTATTATTTGACTAATGTAATGTTTGCGGTATTTGTTCATCCACACTCTTGCAGCTCATCTCCTGTTGGAGCTGCATTGGTTGCCGATTTGTTTCCAACGAGGCTTGAGGGACCAGGCAAAGCAGTGGACGAGGGCTGGGTCGCTTGCCTCCTATTAACACTGCCACAGAGGTAATAGCACAAAGCCACCTATTTCCAATCCCCGAGATAGCTCCAGGTCAATAGCTACTGAGAGGTCAATAGAGTAAGGATGGATGCAGTACCAAATCCCACTCTCACCAGAGATCATCAAAAAGCATGACCATATGCCATTTCTGTCCCATATTCATGTGTGTATGTGTGTGTGTGTGTGTATGTGATATGTCATACGTACATACATACATGCATACAGGGGTGGGCTGCTGCCCGAACGGGGGAGAATGCAGTGGGGTAGTGAAAATGGAGCTCCATCTCAGAGCCCCCAATTTGCACTGAAAGATGTTGAAAGAAAATGCAGGGTGTCCTGCATAAGCCACACCCACAGCGTGGTAGTAAAAATTTTGGTAGCCCTTCACTGCATACATACATACATACATACATACATACACACACATACACACACACACACAGTATGAATGAATGAGCAAATGGACCTGTAGATACAGGATGAAATGAAATAACTGTTTGTTAAAAATAAATTATCTATACTATTTGAAATATAGCTACTTAAGCCTTCCAATCAATGAATGTTTTGTGTTTGTGTGCATATATGTGTTGTGATTCAGCCTGAGGCTCCTCAGGGACCGGCTGGATCTCTGCCAGATCCATGCCCAGAGGAGGAGGACAGTGAACAGGAGGGGGAGGACCAGGCAGACGGGGGAGAGGAACGTCAGGAAGAGGAGGAGGGAGAGCAGCCTGAGACCCCCGGGGGGGCCTCTCCCCAGCTAGTAGCCTGGATTCATTGGATGAAGACACACAGGCTATAAAAGACATGAGGCAGCGATGAGCAGCTCAAAGATGGGGCCAATTAGAAAGGTATTTCCATCCCTGAATTGGCAACAGCTGGGTTTGGGTGTGGTTCTCCTCAGCAGGGTTGAAAAGGCAGGCCCGCCCTTACAGTCTTGTGGAGAGTTATCAATTGGGAGTTCTGTGACCTTGCTTCGATTCTCGGCGTCTCTGATCTTGGCTTGTGGCCTAGAAGTCTGGAAGACTTGGGGGAGGCGTGGGTTTTATTATCTCCAGCATTGTTTTTGCCAGCAAGAATCCTGTTTTATTGCCTGGCCTTCGTGAAACCTCTGTGAAGTTTCATAGTGTTCCTGTCTGTAAGAACAGTTTTTGTTACCTGTGTTTGCTTTGAATTATATAAACTGCCTTTGCTTTTTACCAGTGTGTCTGGATACTGTTTTTGGCTGGTGTTGGCGTCTGGGGGGACCCAGACAGAACAATATGTATGTGTGTCTGTATTTAACAATATGAATTGCATACTTGATCGGGTGTGTGCACTGTATTTCACGCAGAGGAAGAAGAGGCAGTAATAGCTCTCCCAAAATGGTTGGGAGATCACCTTAAAACAAAATGGCCAATAAATATAAGAGGATACTCAACAATAACAATAGATAAAACAACAACAGTGGAGGTGGTTAGGTAAGGACTGAGGAGAAAGCAAGACAGTGTTTTGGGCATCAGCCATTGCATAGATATTATATAAAATTTCCATGGAAGGAATCATACACCACCACCCCCTCTCTCACACACACATACCAAGGAGGGGGAAAAGAACAGCAGCAACAAAGAATCCTTGGAGGATAATGTTTTCAACCTTTCAGCTTGCAAATTGTTTATTGCTGTTCTAATTTCAGTCTCTCACCAAAATAACCTCCTGTACAGAACATTTGAGCTGAGTATTGTTTTTTTTAAATGTTACTTGCCTCCCAAAGATAAGACAATTGATTAGAGACTATAAAATCACTGGTTAGAAATATTTGATTGATTATTATTTTAAAAGTAAGCACTCAAGAAAGCAAGCTTAGGTTTAAAAAAATAACCTGTATCATGTATTTGTTTGCCTTGTGTCAGCATAGAGCTGTATGACTGAAGGAGAAATAAATCTTTTATCAAGCTCAGACCAAGCAAACTAGACATGAAGATAATGCTGACATTTTTAATTAAGAGAAAGAAAGAAGAAGGGACGATATTCATTAAGACTATAGCATGCGGGGGATGAAATTTAACCTTGATGTAATCAGAAGAAAAATTCACATTTTTCTTCCGATTATATCAAAACAAGAAGCAATGGGTGGAAACTAATCAAGGAGAGAAGCAAATTAGAACTAAGGAGAAATTTCCTGACAGTTAGAATAATTAATCAGCGGAACAGCTTGCCTCCAGAAGTTGTGAATGCTCCAACCCTGGAAGTTTTAAAGAAGATATTGGATAACCATCTGTGTGAAGTAGTGTAGGGATTCCTGCCTAAGCAGGGGGTTAGACTAGAACACCTCCAAGGTCCTTTCCAACTTTTTTTATTGCTGTTGTTGTTTTTGCTATTGCTGCTGCTATTTTGCTATTGCTGTTGTTATTATTGTTGTTGTTGTTTGTTGTTGTTGTTATTATTATTATTATTATTATTATTATTATTATTATTATTATTATTATTATTACATACCAATAAGGTATTTTTATCAGAAAATAAGCAAGCAATGATTTGTTTCAGATTTGTGTATGTATGTATGTATGTATGTATGTATGTATGTATGTATGTATGCATGCATGCATGCATGCAGTGAAGGGCTACCAAAAATTTTATTACTGTGAGTGTGGCTTATGCATTTTCTTTCAACATCTTTCGGTGCAAATTGGATGCTGCTGGGTGGAGCTCCATTTTCACTATACCACTGCGTTCCCACCATCCGGGCAGTAGCCCACTCCTGTATGAATGTACTATGTATGTATGTATGTATGTATGTATGTATGTATGTATGTATGTATGTATGTATGTATGTCTTGTGCTAATTGTTATGATCATCTTTTCTCCTGTCCAAGGACATAAAACCTTTGCTGAATTGTTGAAAACAGCAGCAATTGATGAATCCTGCCCATCGTTGCTCTTTCCCAGAATTTTGCTTGGGATATAGAATAAAATGCTGCTATGAAAGCGACATAAAAGAAGGTTGCATTGAAGAAGGAATACACACACACATACACACAGATTTCCTAATGGTAATTGTTATTAAGGCAGTGATCTATGAAAATAATGGTTACACTCAGAAACAGTCTATTAAATGCTTGTGGCCTTCGGAGTTGCCGGTAGAACACCAAAAACAATTCAAATTGGTTATTTCATTATCCAAGTCATTTAGGCCTTCAAAAGGCAGCAAGTGAAACCATTCCCTAAAATAAATCAATATTATGACTTGCAGCCCATTTATATAGAATAAAAATAGTAAATGAATGCATTTCTTAAAGGAAAAGTTGATGACCACATGTGATAAAGTGCAGAAACAAACAAGGAGAAGAATCGGCTTAGATATATGCAGCAAAAAAGAAAGCAAGTATTTGCCAGTCACTTAAAGCAGAATGGATGATCTCTGGTGGGCCCAGGAATACGGGTCTATCCTCTATCCTGGTGCTCCTTGACCTCTCAGTAGCTTTTGGCACCATCAATAATGATATCCTTCTGCACCAGCTAGAGGGGTTGGGAGTGGGAGGCATCATTTTATGGTGGTTCTCCTCCTACCTCTCTAGTCAGTTGCAGTTGGTGTTAGTGGTGGGGTCAGAGGTTGACTCTGAGGTCCCTCCCTTGTGGGGTTCCTCAGGGGTCGGTCCTCTCCGGCTGCTGTTTAATATCTACATGAATCCGCTGGGCGAGATCATCCTAGGGCACGGTGTGAGTTATCATCAGTATACTGATGATACTTAGCTATACATCTCCACCCCTTGTCCACTCAGTGAAGCAATGGCAGTAATGTGCTGGTGCCTAGAGGCTCTTAGTGTCTGGATGGGTGCTAACAGACTCAAACTCAACCCCAACAAGAAGGAGTGGCTGTGGGTTCTGCCTCCCAAAGATGCTTCCATCTGTCCATCCATTCTCCTTGGGGGAAGGACCTTTGATCCCCTCAGAGAGGGTCTGCAACTTGGCCATCCTCCTCGACCCACAACTGACCCTGGAATATCATTTGTCAACTGTGACAAGGGGGGCCTTTGCCCAGGCTCAACTGGTACACCAGTTGCGCCTGGGCAAAGGCCCCCCTTGTCACAGTTGACAAATGATATTCCTAGACAGGGAGTCTCTACTCACAGTGACTCATGCCCTTATCACCTCGAGGTTCGACTACTGCAATGCTCTCTACATGGGGCTCCCTTTGAAAAGTGTTCAGAAACTACAAATTGTGTAGAATGCAGCCATGCGAGCAGTCAAGGGATTACCCAGACATGTCCACATCTCTCCAACACTCCACGGTCTGCATTGGCTGCCAATTGGTTTCTGAACCCAATTCAAAGTGTTGGTTATGACCTATAAAGCCCTGCATGGCATGGGGCCAGATTATTTACGGAACCTCTTCCTGCTGCATGAAAACCACCAACTGGTTAGGTCCCACAGAGTCGGCCTTCTCCAGGTCCTGTCAACTAGACAATGTCACTTGTGGGGGCCCTGGCCTTCTGGAATCAGCTTCCCCCAAAGATTCGTATTGCCCCCACCCTCCTCACCTTTTGAAAGAGTCTAAAGACTCACCTATGCCACCAAGCTTGGGGTCATTAGATTCTGCTCCTGGCCAACGAATGTATTGGCTTGTTTGATATGTGTGTATTTTAATAAGTTCTTTAGTTTTAAATGTAACTTTTAATTTAAATTAATTTGATCTTGATGTATATGTTGTAAGCCGCCCCGAGTCCTTGGAGAGGGGTGGCATGTATTATTATTATTATTATTATTATTATTATTATTATTATTATTAATAATAATAACAACAACAACAACAACAAGAACAACAAGAACAAGAACAACAAAACAACAAGAACAATAATAACAATAACAATAACAATAATAACAATAACAATAACAATAACAATAACAATAACAATAACAATAAAACAACAACAATAACAATAACAACAACAACAACAATAACAATAATAATAATAATAATAATATTCTCTGCTCCATCTCTTGCCAGGTAGACTGGACTTAGAGAGAGAATGATTGCCCAATGTTCTTCCATGAACTGCTATGGATAGAGCTTCAATTCCCGACTTAATTCAATAGTGTTCCAATATTTGAGGGGCTGTCACAAAAAAGATGGGATCAACCCAGGGATGGGTTCTAACTTACCTTGCTGCCGGTTCGCTTCCACAGCGCATGGCCGTGCATGCACAATGTGGAAAAATCCAACCCCTTCCCCTCCAAAAGCCGAAAATAAGATGGTAACACATGCACACTTCCAGAAACTCGATTTCAGAAAAAAATAATTTAAAAAAAATTAAACATTTAAAGAATAAAAACAGATGGTGGAATCGACGGATTGGCACAGCATGAACCGGTGCCATGATGTCATCATGACATCACTAGCAGGTCGCTACCAGTTTGGGCAAACTGGTCTGAACTGGGAGGAACCACCTCTGAGTCAACCTATTTTCCAAAGCACCAGAAAGCAAGACCAAAAACAATGGGTGGAAATAATCAAGGAGATAAACAACTTAGAACAGTGATGGTGAACCTATTGCACAGGTGCCACAGGTGGCATGTGGAGCCATATGTGCTGGCACGTGAGCCATTACCTTAGCTCACCTCCAACGTGCATGTGTGTGCTGGCCAGCTGATTTTTGGCTAGCACAGAGGCTCTGGGAGGGTGTTTTTGGCTCCCAGAGAGGCTCCAGGGGGATGGGGGAGGACGTTTTTAATCTCCCCTGACTCCAGGGAAGCCTTTGGAGCCTGGTGAGGGCAAAACATGAGCCTACTGGGCCGACCAGAAGTTGGGAAACTGGCTGTTTCCAGCCTCCAGAAGGCCTCTGGGGAGTGAGGGAAGCTGTTTTTGCCCTCCCCAGGAATTGTGGGCACTCGTGCATGTGTGATACTGCACGCGCATGCTCTTTTAGCACCCAAGGAATAAAAGGTTCGCCATCACTGTCCTAGGGTATAAATAAGCAATCAGGAAAAAACCAAATTAATATAAATTGTAAAGATACAAGCAACATGTTACAGTCACACAGTCATAAATGGGAGGAGATAGATGATAGGAAAGATGAGAAGACTAATAGTAATAGTAATGCAGCCTTAGTGAATAGTTTGACAGTGGTGAGGGAAATATTTGTTTAGCAGAGTGATGGCATTCGGGGAAAAACCTGTTCTTGTGTCTAGTTGTCTTGGTGTACAGAGCTCTATAGTGTTATTAGGATAGGAGTTGAAACAATTTATGTCCAGGATGCGAGGGAAGCCTTTGGAGCCTGGGAAGGGTGAAACACGATCCTACTGGGCCCACAAGAAGTTGAGAAACAGGCTGTTCCCAGCCTCCAGAAGGCCTCTGGGGGGCAGGGGAAGCTGTTTTCACCCTCCACAGACAGTGAATTATGGGTAGGGGCACTCATGCATGCACAATAACACACACCCATGCTCTTTTGGCACCCGGGAAAAAAAAGTTCACCATCACTGTTGTGGTTCCGTCTGAGGCCCCTCAGGGAACGGCTGATCTTCTGTCGGTTTCCAGCTCAGAGGGAGAGGATGAGGAACAGGAGGTGCAGGCAGACGAGGAGGAGGAATCCCAGGCTGAAGAAGAGGGAGGACAGCCAGAGTCCCCCCAGAGGGAGCTCTCCCCAGCAAGCAGCCTGGATTCCTTAGAGGAAAATGCACAAGCCATAATTGATCTGCGACAGAGAAGAGCTACACAGCAAAGGGACCAATTGGCTAGGTACTTTCAGCATTAAAGAGGCAACAGCTGGGTTTGGGTGTGGTGCTCTTTGGAAAGGCTAAAAGGCAGACCCACCCTTCCTGGCTTGTGGAGTTTTATCTTTGAGAGTCTTGGGACCTAGCTGTGAACTTTGGCGTCTTGGAATCCTGGTTTGTGCCTTTGACTACTGAAACCTTGGGGTAGGTGTGCCAGCAAGAAGCTTGCTGTATTGTCTGGACATCAGGACCCTGCTGTAAAGTATTATAGCCTGTCTGTTGGGAAGAACAGGTTTTCCTCTGTGTTTATTTTTTCCAGCTATAAAGTACTTTTGCTTTTACCAGCGTGTCTGGCTGTTTTTTCCAGTTGGTGTTGAGGTCTGGGGGAACCCAGACAGAACAATCACTGACCTAGAACTAAAGACAAATTTCCTAACAGTGAAAACAATTAGCCAGTGAAAGAACTTGCCTTCCAAAGTTGTGGGTACTTTATCAGTGGAAGAGACAGGACATCCATTTGTCGGGAATGGTGTGTTCTGCTTTAGCGGCAGGTTGGATTGGAAGATCTCCAAGGTCCTTCCCAGCTCTCTTATTCTGCTATTCTGTTAACACTTAAACATGGCATGACATTGGCTTTCTTTCAAAATCCACTTGACTTCAGTAAGAGTTGAATCTCTTCAAAGATTCTCAGTGTCCTGTTGGTATCTGATATCTTTCCCTTCAAGAGGAGGCGCAAAAGGGATAGATCTCATTTGTTCAGATTTCATTTCTTTGCCTTTCCTCCCTGCTCTGGTGAAAATGAATACACACTGCAGTGAAACCACAAAATAATGCAAGGTCTTATCAGGCCTATGCAGAATTGGTCTCTATGCTATTTGTTTCGCATTTCATATACATTCAATCTCCACTTACTAAAAATAGAAAAAGAAAACAAAACAGCATTTCTTTACTTTTTATGTATCTCTTCCCACATTTTAACCATTTTTATACACATGGTTCTTTGTGCAATTGCTTATATTTTAAGGGTAAATTGCTTATATGTAAGGGGCATGGATAAGTGCACCATTGTGCCTGCCTTCCCTGTCTCACTGTCCTATTGTCCAAACTTACCTGTACCTACTTTGCTTTTGTTTTTATCTATCTATCTATCTATCTATCTATCTATCTATCTATCTATCTATCTATCTATCTATCTATCTATCTATCTATCTATCTTTATCATCTATCTGTCTATCTATCTATCTATCTATCTATCTATCTATCTATCTATCTATCTATCTACCTACCTACCTACCTACCTACCTACCTACCTACCTACCTACCTACCTACCTACCTACCTACCTACCCACCCACCTATTTATTTACTTACTTACTTACTTACTTACTTACTTACTTACTTACTTACTTACATATTTATTTATTTATTTATGCCGCCCTTCTTTTTAGACTCAGGGCGGCTTACAACATGTTAGCAATAGCACTTTTTAACAGAACTAGGCTATTGCCCCCACAATCCGGGTCCTCATTTTACCCACCTAGGAAGGATGGAAGGCTGAGTCAACCTTGAGCTGGTGATGAGATTTGAACCACTGACCTGCAGATGTACAGTCAGCTTCAGTGGCCTGCAGTACAACACTCTACCTGTTGCGCCACCCCGGCTCTATACTATACCAATACCTGCTATTTTGTACATGTTTTAAACAAACAAACAAACAAACAAACAAACAAACAAATATTCCTAAAGAAGCAGAAACCAATCTGTGATGGATTGTTGTCCAGATTCTCAGGAGGGAGGCAGTGCATTCCAGAGAAGGAAGAAAGCAACAATTCAATTCAGATAGTTTGGATGAAAAAGGGGGAGAAAAAAACCCTTATTTCCTAATAGTTCCCAGCACATATGCTTTAAGTGAGTGACTGCAAGTCTTTTTTGTGTGTGTCTAAATGTTATGTTGGGGTTTAAAAGGTTAACTAAAATTGCCCTGTTAAATTTGGCTGGCTAGTTTGTTGTCCCAAATTGTGGAAAATTATGATGCTATTATTTGGCTTTTAGGTACAAAATTTGGAGAAGCCTAGAGATGAAACAAGGATCAACCATGACTAGTGTAGTTGTAGAAGATGACCAACTTGAGCCCAATGGAGGGATCAAACGCATAATAAATTAGGAGGCCCGGAATACCCACAAGAGATCTAATTCCAGCCCACCTAGAATAATTCCTTAATTCCCATTCATTTCCTTTGACTGTTTGTTGGCCAGATTCTTGTAGCGCACTTAAGCTTGTAATGAATCTTTTTTCTCATTTGAACTGGCTGAATCTCTTGATCTCCCCAGTGCTTGATATTAGTCCTTTTTACAGAAACAGTCTCTCCATTAATTTCTCTACCCACAAACAGGATGGAGAATTTCAAGAATTGACTTTTCCCAAACCCCAATAGCTGTTTTCACAGATACAGATGCTGTTTTTGCAGATGCAGAAACTGCTTCCCAACAAATCACCCCTAGTTCCTGAAGATGAAGGTTCTCTGAAACACTTTTTTGGGGAGGGAGTAGGAATGGGTGGGGTATATGGGAAAACCTCCTAAACTGCAATCTTTCCAGGAGGTATTTCTTGTTAATGATATTATGGGGAGGGCGGGAGTGAAACACTTAATCTTTCCTGTCTTTTCACCATCTTCAACCATATGGTATGTAATGCAAATAGCAAAGGGGGTATCAATCCCTAATACTCATTCATCCTGTCACCCAGCTGAATTTAACTTTGGATGGATAGAGCTGCCTCCCCTTTGCCCCTCCGCTTATATTGAGACATAATGCTCACATAATGACACACCAATTATTGTAAGTATGTCCCAGTGAGCACAACGTTAGCTTCAAGGGGACATCCTGTTGCCTTTCTTTCAGCTCCCAAACATCCAAGGCTAATTAAAAGCCTGCCTGGCTGATTTATGAGATCAAAGAAGACAGCTTTCCCTACAGCAAGATTGCCAAGCAACAATGGCTCCAGTGTGCAATCCTTAGAATCAGAAACTGCAACTCATTTTACAAAATGTTCTGCTAACTGCCTTTCCTTAAATATGTGTCTTTCAAGAGACATACGAGTGCAACGCTCAGCTAGGAAGCAGTAGTTATCCAACCTCCGCTGCTCCCAAGAAGTTAAGCAAGATGAGTCCCAATTAGCATTTGGATGAAAGACATCAAGAAATTCCATGATATAGACTAAAATGGGAGGGGGGATTCCTGAAAAGGGAGGGTTTTAAGAAAACTACATAAATGTATGCAGGAATCCATCATTAATACAATTGTCTGAGATGTAATCTCAGTTATCAGAATATAATAGTACCATGGTACAATCTATGGACTACTGATAGGCTAATAAAATAGGCAACACAATATATTGCGCGGCTGGTGGCTTACCCCCGGCCCGGATTTGCCACAGGGCCAGGGAGACACGGCCCTTGGCATAGCCGCCATCTTGTCGGCCGGGATCTCGTGAGATTTTGCGAGATCCCGGCCATCTTTAGGCATCGGCCCAAGCCTATGATGTCATTGGGGGGGCGGTGCCTGCCAGCCCTATAAAAAGGACTGCGCAGGCTTGGGCCCTCCTTTTCACCCCGATGACGAGCAGGCGAACACCCGCCCGCCCTCCCTATCTTTCAGTGTGCTATGGTGGGTCGCCCTTAGGGGGCCGAATAGGAATTTTTGGCGGTCTCAGCATTTTCTGCGACTGTTTTTTCGCCTATTCCACACTGCGGTGATGGATGGTTGGTTAGGGGGTGCTTCGCTCCCCGACTAGTTTAATTGCTTACCTTTGGTCATTTGGGTTGGCAGGTTAGGGGTGGAAATTGGGTGGTGTTTAGCAACTGCGTGTTCTCTGTTGGGCATCTTTGGGGATGATTGGCAGGTTCTCTCCAAGGGCTCATGGTGTCTTTAGTTCGATCTGGGCAATTGGGGGGAACCTGCCTTTGGGTCTCGCCCATTTCTATCCCCTTTAAGGGGTTAGACGGCGAGACCTCCCACATGCAGGTGCATGGCTGGGATCCAGGCGAGGGCGTGGCCCTTCACCTGGATCAGCATGGAGCTACGCCCATAAGTTGCCCCGGAAGTTTTTCTGATGTCATTTTCCGCCCCGGAAGTAATTGTTTGACCCTGCGGGTCCTTGTTAGGCTTAATTAAATTTATGCTAATTTAATGAATAAATTATGCTAATTTAATTAATAAAAATGACCCAGTTTTAAATCCAGCTCTGTGTCCGTGTCGTTACTCCGCCTCTGCTGCAAAAGCAGGGAGAAATTATATCCACCCTTGTACTTTATTATTTTACACAGAATGTAGGGAAAAATCTCTCACCAAGAAAATGTGTGTTTTTTCTTTATTTATTTGTCAGGCATGAAGAATCAGAATCACATATTAAGTTTCAGTTAAGATGATTTATTGGTCATGCCTGTACTCAAGAATCTAGTCAACCAATGGTCAGCACTAAATTGGTGCTAGATAAGAATGGGAAGGTGGAATTCAAGAGGGGCTGGACTTAGATCCCTTGTGAGAACATAAAGACTCTAAGCTGATTACCCTCTTGACTCCATCTCCAGATTCTGCCTGCTTGTCTCATAAAGGTATTTTATTTTTGCATTTACAATCTGGCTTTCCTCTAGAAGCTTAAGATAAGTAGACATATTGGTCTCCCTTTGTTTTATCTTTACAGCAATCTGGGAAAATAGGTTGAATTGGAAGATGAAGCTTCCAAATTATAGTGAATGTAATGTCATGCTTTCATTGTTAAATGCTTGGATGAAAAGTCTATAAAGCATAATGTCAGAAGGAATGTGAATGCAAGCTATCATAAAATGCCTCACAAATTATTTCATTCTTTTAACAATGTATTTCAAAGCACTTATACTCATGAACCACTTAATACAGTCATTCAAAGAATTCTTGAACTCACTTGGAGAACATTTACCAGTTATTGCTATTGTTTATTCAACTGATATTCCAAACCCTGCATACCCAGCTTACTAAAGTAAAACATGAATCATTCAAATTTTATTCTAAAAATGATTATCAAGTAATTCTGTATTTTTCAAGTGCAGGTCACCATCTCCAGGAAGTCATGAGACAGTAAAAAAAGGGTCAGCAGAAAGTGCCTTCCTTATATTCTTTTCTTTGTAGACTAATCGGTTTGATACAAAAGTATATCAAACTTTGCAGAAGACATAGCATTAGCAATAGCATTTAGACTTATCTACTGCTTCATAGTGCTTTTACAGTCCCCTCTGAGTGGTTTACAGAATCAGCATATTGCCCCCAACAATCTGGGTCCTCATTTTACCCACCTCAGAAGGATGGAAGGCTGAGTCTGTTGGGTTTAACTACTCTACTGCATGCTTGCACTGTCTTGTAACATCTCTATGGTCAGGTCGCAATTAACTGACCAGTGTGTCACCTTTTGATGACCAAAAGGGGCAGGCACTCTACAGGGTATAAAAACCTCTACAGAGTGGATGCCCTCCCCCTTCTATTCTACCTCTTCTACCTTCTTCTTCTGAACTCCTGTGTGATCCATTGTCCTCGGCTGAGGACACATGTGTGAGATGAAATCCAAAGCCATCCTCACACATGGGACCATCCAGAAGTTATTAATATGGACTGGAATATAAACTTATCTGCCTGCAATCTATCAATTGCATGAATCAACATAATTGTAAGTAAAGATTGTATTTTTCATCTTTATGAAGGAGTGATCATTCATTGCTAACACATGGGATTCTGAACCACGTGTTATTTCTTGCCATGCTAACTCCACAGCAAATTAAGCCAGCTGAACTCTGCTAATACAAATAATATTAATAATAATCAAAATACCCAACAGAGTCAACCTTGAGCAGGTGGTGAGATTTGAACTACTGAACTACAACTAGCAGTTAGCTGAAGTACTCTGCAGTACTGCACTCTAACCACTACACCACCCCAGCTCATAGGAAGGCCCTTTCTCATGTTCCACATAAAACATATCAAAAGTAAATGAATAAATAATTGATGGAAGCTACTGTTGGGCAAACCCAACGAAGTTCGGGTTCGGCGAACTCACCTGAACTTTGCCGTGAAGTTCGGGTGAGTTCGCTGAACCCAACCCAAACAGCTTTCCTTTTATTTTTCCAGAAAAGGATGCTGCAGCGGCGTTGCAAGCAAAAGTAGGTAGGGAATCCCATGATGGGATTCCCGGGGCGGGGCTTTGACATCACAGAGACTACTTCCTGGCCGGCCAAAACAGGGAGGAAGGAGTCTCCGTGACACCCTGGAATCCCATCGTGTGATTTCTCACCTCCTTTTGCTTGCAGCGCCACAAGCAAAAGGAGGTGGGGAATCCCACGATGGGATTCCCCACTCTTCTCCCAGGCGGCAGCATTTCGTGGTGTTCAAGTGAACACCGAACCCAAACCCAAACTTTACCCAAACTTTTTAAAAGTTCAGGTTCGGGTTTGGCATGCCGAACACTGCAAAGTTCGGCACGAGCCCAAACTTTGCAAGTTCAGTTCGCCCAACACTAATGGAAACTTATCAAGGGGAGATCCAATCTAGAACTAAGGAAAAATTTCCTATCAGTGAGAATAATTCATCAGTGTGATGGCTTGCCTCCAGAAATTGTGAGTGCTCCAATGCTGCAGATTTTTTAGGAGTGATTGGACAGTAATTTGTTGAAATAGTACAGGGCTGTGATGGTGAACCTATGACACATGTGCCACAGGTGGAATGTGGAGCCATATTGGAGGACACACGAGACTTTGCCATGTTTCAGCTCTAGCGTGCATTCATGTGCTGGCCAGCTGATTTTTGGCCTTGGGAAAGGTCATCTCATCCACCGAATGCTTCAGGGAAGCTCTCCTGAAGCCCTGGGGGCAAAAACAAAATCCCCAACAGACAAATTGGAAGTTCAGAAAAATGTACTTTGAGTTTGCTCTTGTGTTGTTTTTTGCACTCCAGAGGGTTCAGGGAAGCTTTCTGAAACCCCAGAATGCAAAACACAGCTCAATTGGAAAACCAGAAGTGCATTTTCCAAACTTCCAGTTTGCTGGTGTGCTGTCTTTTGCACTCCAGAGCTTCAGGAAGATTCCTTGAACCCTCCAGAGTGCAAAATAACAGCACAATGGCAAACGAAAATGCTTTTTCCCAAACTTCCAGTTTGCCCAATTGGGCATTTTTTCCACCTACCAGGCTTCAGAAAGCCCTGTGCACCTGTTTCTCCTTTATGAAATGCTTTAGAGTTGTCTCATAAGAGAGAGAGAAGCCAGAAGCAAGGATGTTGTATCCTGAAATGGCTACCTTGTAACTCCTGTAAATAGTTTGTTCCTCTTTCCAGCGCTGTCTGAGCCGAAGCAGGAAGTCGCTCCTGATTGGCTCAGACGCGGCCGGCTCTAGCTTTGGCGGGAACCGCAAATGTATAAAAGGAGCGGTTTCTCCAGGCAGAGTCAGTCGGTACTCGCTGAATTGTCACTTTGCCTTGCTGAGCTGTCACTTGTTCTCTGAGCTGAATAAAAGTACCGATTGCTCAAAACCCTGCCTCTGGGTCTACTTCACTGGCGACGAACGGACGGAAGAAACATCGCGTGCAATATGAACAAAGTCCAGATCGGCCAGGCTCCGGAACTCTTCGATCCCGAGAAGACAACCTGGGACGAGTATATGGCCACCTTCGAGATCTTCCTCGAGGCGGCGGGAATAGAGGACGCCGAAGCCGATCGCAGACGGGCTATTTTCCTTAATTACTGCGGCCCAGAAATCCGTGGACTTGCCCAGACTCTCACCGAACCGCAGCAAGCAAGAACCGTAGCGTGGGACGTCCTACAGGAAAAGCTAGCGAGCCATTTCAAACCGACCAAACCGGCCATGGTTTTTCGGCATCAATTTTCCATGATGGCTCAGAAGGAAACCGAGTCAATCAACCAGTTTACAACGCGGCTTCAAACGGTACTTGCTCAATGCAAGTTTAAAGACCCGGAAGCTCGCCTCACCGACGCCCTGGTTTTCGGCATGAGAAGCGCTACAGTGAGAAATAAACTCCTCACCGAAGAAGAGCTGACTCTACAAACCGTGATTAAACTAGTGCAAACCGCAGAAGCAGCCGACGCAGCGGCGAGAGAATTGAAAGAGCACGGAAGGCGAGAATTCATTGCCAAAATCGACTCCGCGTCTCCCAGCACCGTGGGAACAGATGACCTCAGCCAACCAACTCTCAGCGGGGACAACTGCCTCCTGGTGCAAGACCAGCCGAGACACCTTAGAGCTACTCACCCAGCCCCCTGCGCGGGCTGCCGGGGAAATCACCAGCGCCATCGATGCCCCTTCCGAGACGCTACATGCCGCCGTTGCAACCGGAGAGGCCACATCGCCATCGCATGCAGAGCAACAACACCAGAAGAAACATTCGCCACACCGCAATACCAGCGACCACAAAACCAGACCCCCCAATCGCGAGAAAGGAGACCGTTCCGCAACTCGGGTCAAAGGAACTACTCAACCGCTAACCGCGACTACTATAGAGGTAACTCTCAATTTTCCGTGAATAACACGGCAACCAAAAAGGGGGCTAAAATTGTTATCTCACTGTTACTGAATAACCAGCCTTGCTCAATGGAGCTGGATACGGGCTCTAGATATACCATCATGCCCTGGGAAAAATTTAAACTGTATATGCCTAATGTGTCTAAGGCTGACCTAAATCAAACCTCGTTAGTGATCAGAGACTTTCAGGGGGGAGTAATCTCGGTCCTGGGAACAGCAAATGTACCTATTGCATTCAAGAATGTTAAATGTACCCTGCCCATGCTTATTGTAACGGGGGCCAAGCACTCTCTTCTGGGTTTAGCGTGGATGGAACCGTTGGGGATCAAAATTTCGGGTGTGTGTAATGTAAATTGTGATAATATGCCTAACTTTGTGAAAGAGTTCCCTGAGGTGTTCAGCCCCACCTTGGGTTTGTATAAGGGGCCCCCTATATCATTCTCTATTGACCCCAAGGTCCCACCGATCAGACTAAAACCTCGCAGGGTCCCCCTTCCGCTTCTCCCCAAATTAGACATACAGCTAGATAAACTTATTAGCCAAGGTATTTTGGTCCCTGTGGAACAGGGGCCATGGGAAACTCCTATAGTTACACCCCTGAAGCCAGATGGTTCTTTAAGAGTTTGCGCTGATTACAAATCGACCCTGAATAAGGCACTCCAACACCACCCCTACCCCATCCCGGTTGTGCAACAACTGCTACACTCCCTGGGGGAGGGGAAAAGGTTCGCAAAGATTGACCTGGCGCAAGCTTATCAGCAACTTCCGGTCGATGAACAAACAGCAAACGCTCAAACAATTGTAACGCACAGGGGGGCTTTCAAATGCACGAGGTTACAGTTTGGGGTAAGCATAGCCCCAGGAATATTCCAGAGCATTATGGAACGCCTATTGTCAGGGGTAAATGGGGCCATTCCATACTTTGATGACATCTTAATTGCAGGGGAAAACCAGGAACAAGTAAACAAAAGAATAAGGGAAGTACTTAAAAGGTTACAGGACAAGGGATTAAGAATCAAGCCTGATAAATGTGTCTGGGGAACCAACAGTATAGAATTCCTAGGATATAAAATAGATAAAGAAGGCATCCACCCTACAACAGAAAAGCTGAGAGCAATTAGAGAAGCCCCAGAACCACGAGATAAGAATGAGCTACAGGCATTTTTGGGCCTCCTTAATTTTTATTCCGTTTTTTTAAAGCAGAAGGCAACAGTAGCAGAGCCTCTCCATCGTTTACTCCAGAAGGAAGCCCGCTGGACATGGGGGAAAACTGAACGTGAAGCTTTTTCTCAAATAAAGAATTTATTAACTTCTAAGAGTGTAGTAGTCCAATATAGTGCTTCACTACCCATTAGGCTCACGTGCGACGCTTCGCCGTACGGCATAGGAGGAGTCCTAGCTCACGTTCTACCTAATAAGACAGAGGCCCCAATAGCATTTTTTTCAAGAACCATGACCAGCACAGAGAGGAATTATAGCCAGTTAGACAAGGAGGCTCTAGCATTAGTGGCAGGGGTAAAGAAGTTTCACAATTATATTTTTGGAAGAAGTTTTGAGCTAGTCACTGACCACAAGCCCCTACTAGGTCTGCTAGCCCCCAACAAGCCCACTCCACCTTTTATGTCTCCAAGACTAATCAGATGGGCTCTTTTCCTCTCAGGGTACCAGTATGAGCTCACCCACAAGGGGGGGAAGGAAATCAATCACGCAGACGGCCTCAGCAGGTGCCCCATAACAGACTTAGTGGAAGACCCTGTTCCTTCCACAGATGTGTTAATGATAGAACTCGAGGAAAACCCACTAACCACAGCAAAAGAGGTAGCTGCACACACGCAGCAAGATCAAATCCTTAAACAAGTGGTGAACTGTGTTCTAAAGGGATGGCAAAATGATGTTGTGAAACCTGAATTGTGTGATTTTAAAAACAAAAGACTTGAGTTATCGTATGTAAAGGGTTGTTTGCTGTGGGGGGATAGAGTGATCATCCCCAAAAGCCTAAGGGAAAAGGTACTAAAAATGTTACATGTGGGTCATCCTGGGATTGTCAGGATGAAGAGCCTGGCAAGGGGGCATTTATGGTGGCCAGGGCTGGATGCTGATATTGAAAGTTGGGTTTCAAAGTGTGAACCGTGCCAAGAGTCACGGCCCAGTCCCCCCAAAACAACTCCGGCTGAGTGGGAACAGCCTGCTGGTCCTTGGTCTAGAATCCACATTGATTTTGCTGGCCCAGTGGGGTCCCAGTATTTTTTAATAGTGGTTGATGCCTTCTCCAAATGGGTGGAAATAATAGCAATGAACAACATAACCACAAGTGCCACCATCAAGGTATTGAGTAGACTGTTTGCATCCCATGGTTGCCCAGATATCTTAGTGTCTGACAATGGGCCACAGCTAACAGCCAGGCAATTCGAATTGTTCCTAGATGGCCTAGGGGTCAGACATGCCCTCATCTCGCCTTATTCGCCCTGGGCTAATGGATTGGCAGAACGTTACGTGCGGGTGGCAAAGGAGGCATTGCGCAGATCAGGCCCTGGGGATGTGCAACAAAACTTGGACCAATTCTTACTCACCCAACACATCACCCCTAACTCGCACACACATGTAAGCCCTGCAGAGTTATTGATGGGAAGAAAATTGAGGTCACCACTAGACAGGTTAAACCCAAGGTTCTGTATTAATAATAACCAAATGTATGTAAAACCTGAAAGAGAAATGTATTTGGGACAAAATGTATATGTAAAAAGTTTTGATGGAAATGTAAACTGGATGAAGGGAGTTGTTGTTAAGCAAAATGCACCAAAGACTTATATTGTAAAACTAGAGGATGGCCGTTTGTGGAAACGACACATAGACCACATTCGGAAGCGAACAGAAAATCAATTGCCACAAACCGCTGACATGGACTCTCCCCCTTCAACAGACTTTAGTACATTGCCCGAGTTAAGAAACACGCAAAGAGACTTATCGGGCCAGGGGGAACCATCCAGCGACGCCGAGCCATCCTCGTCCTCCGAAGCCTTCGTTGGGCCCGCCAGGCCAAGTCCGCCGCGCCGGGAGAACAGCGGCGAGCCATCCTCCACAGTCAGTGTCGAAGGAGAAATTGAACTGCGCAGGTCAGCGCGAGCTCCTCGGAGGCCCCACCGATTGGACGACTTTGTCACATGGCTTTCTTGATGGATGTGTCCAACTATGAGGGGAGGGGTGTTGTATCCTGAAATGGCTACCTTGTAACTCCTGTAAATAGTTTGTTCCTCTTTCCAGCGCTGTCTGAGCCGAAGCAGGAAGTCGCTCCTGATTGGCTCAGACGCGGCCGGCTCTAGCTTTGGCGGGAACCGCAAATGTATAAAAGGAGCGGTTTCTCCAGGCAGAGTCAGTCGGTACTCGCTGAATTGTCACTTTGCCTTGCTGAGCTGTCACTTGTTCTCTGAGCTGAATAAAAGTACCGATTGCTCAAAACCCTGCCTCTGGGTCTACTTCAAAGGATTCAACAATGGCACAAACCAAACCTTCGTGAGTGTCAGTGAAAGCAGTTCGTATTGGTTGCAGATGTCTCAATTTTAAGAAAATAAATTAATTCACTGAGGTCCTCTTTGTCCATGTCTATGTCTGCTGTTTATGTTCTCTATCCACTGTCATTTTTTGTGTTTAAGAAATGAGCTTTTGCTGCAATGATGTTTGTAGGAGAGACTCCACTACACTTTAGGCAATCCTCACATTAGTGACCTTCAAGAAAATACTGGGCTGCTATTGGACTACAGTGATGTAGGGTTTCCTGCACCAGCAGGGGGTTGGACTAGATGACCTGCCGGGTCCCTTCCAACTGTAATAATAAATAAAATAAATAAATAAATAAAATAAAATAAATAAAGAACCCAGCTAATGAGAAATAGATAGGAAGTGAAGGAACTGAAAAAAAACTAAAAGGAACTAAAAGAAAGAAAAACAAAAAAGTCCAGTTGCTTCTTGAAAAAAGCACCTTTGGGACAACCATAACCTCAATGACTGAGAATATCTGTAGACATCTATGCACTTTGGGGTGATGAACACAATTCAAATGGTGCAGGAGTATGAATGGATTTCTAGAAAAAAATGTAGACTACAGGAACCATTCATGCTTCAGATTGAGAGACAGACAACACCGACTCATCGTCCACAGCTTGCACCGGTCTTCAATAATGAAGGGACACAGAGCAGAAAAACATCCTTCAGAAAGCACAGCTACACAACACAGTCTACAGAGACAAACATCCAGGAGGCCTCAACAACTCTCTACAAGAATGCAAATGACCAGCTGCCTGCAAGGAATATAAATCCTTCCATTCCCCAACATTCAGTCAGTGCTGAAAAATAGTGTTGGGCAAACCAAACTTGCAAAGTTTGGGCTCGTACCGAACTTTGCACTGTTCAGCATACTGAACCCAAACCTGAACATAACTTCAGGTTAAGTTCAGGTTTGGGTTTGGCCGAACACTGTGAAACGCCGCAGCCCGGGAGGAGATTGGGGAATCCCATCGTAGGATTTCCCACCTCCTTTTGCTTGCGGCGCTGCAAACAAAAGGAGGTGGGAAATCCCATGAAGGGATTCCGGGGGTGGGGCTTTGACGTCACAGAGACTACTTTCTGGCTGGCTGAAATGGGGAGGAAGGAATCTCCATGATGTCAAAGCCCCGCCCCCAAAATCCCTTTGTGGGATTTCCCACCTCCTTGTTTATTTTTACAGAAAAGGACACCGCCGGCCGGCCAGGAAGTAGTCTCTGTGATATTGCTGCAGCATCCTTTTCCATCCTTGCCCAACACTACTGAAGCTTCTTCAGTAGTGTTGGGCAAACCCAACGGAGTTCGGGTTCGGCGAACTCACCTGAACTTCACGGCAAAGTTCGGGTGAGTTTGCCGAACCCGAACTTCGTTGGGTTCGCCCAACACTACTGAAGAAGCTTCTTGAATGAGAAGCAAAATGTCTTCAAAGAAAAATAAGTAAATCCAGTTGCCCTTTTGAAAAAAGCACCTTAACCTGGATAAATAAGAAGCTTCATAGACAAGGAACAAAAAGCTTCTGCAAACCTCCCTTGTACAGCACGGTGTAGGTGTAGAATGCAGCTGTTGTAAAAATATCAGAGTAAGTAAAATCTAAGGCACTTATATTTTAGAGTAGAATACATGTAACGAAGCGAAAGAAAATCCAGACTCAAGAGAAAAAATTCAAGAGCATAATTTTGTGCAGGGATTCTTAAATTAGAGTTCCCCTTCATGAGCCATCGTGTGTAGATTCTGGGAGGAAGGGGGGTTGTCTGTGAATATGGATGGAGAAAGAATTACAATTTTATTTTGCCTGTTTTACATTGAATGCATTTTAATTCATTTTTCTAGGAAACAGACTGTAGGTTTCGCAAGACTCTCAGAGGAGCATGTGGCCAAAAAAGGTGAAGAATTCCTGCTTTAGCGATTCACTTCTAGCCTCCCTGCCAGCACTTCTAATTAAACAACTGTGTTTTTTAATAATCTTTTTTTTAAAGCACTGGTCAAAAGCAGGGTTATACATATACCAATCACCCAACTGAATATGTGTGTGTGTGTGTGCATACTGAACACTACCACAGACAGACCGAGATGAAATAAGTAATAATTTTAGCAACACTTGCTCTTGGCACATTCCTTGCAGCAAGGATTATCCTCCTCCCAGTATTTTTAGCTGCTGTGATAATACATCCACTCTGCTGCTTGGCAGTGTAATTACAGCAATCAACATCTTGGTTCCAAGCCTTTGAAATAACAAAGCTCAAATGTTCCTCCTTTATGAAATACTTTAGAGTTGTCTCATAAGAGAGAGAGGCCAGGAGCAAGGATTCAATGTTGGCACAAACCAAACCTTCTTGAGTGTCAGTGAAAGCAGTTCGTATTGGTTGCAGATGTCTCAATTTAGGAAAAGAAATTAATTCACTGAGGTCCTCTTTGTCCACGTCTATGTCTGTTGTTTATGTTCTCTGTTCACTGTCATTCTTCATGTTTAAGAAATGAGCTTCCGATGTAATGCTGCTTGTAGGAGAGACTCCACTATACTCTAGGTCAGTGTTTTTCAACCAGTGTGCCGCAGTGTGCCGCGAGACATGGTCAGGTATGCCGCGAAGCTCAGCAAGACAGAGAAAGAGAGAGAGAGAGAGAAAGAAAGCAAGAGAGAGAAAGAGAGAGAGAGAAAGAGAGAGAAAGAAAGCAAGAGAGAAAGAGAGAGAAAGAAAGCAAGAGAGAGAGAAAGAAAGCAAGAGAGAGAGAGAGGGAGAAAGAAAGGCAGGAAAGGAGGGAGAGATAGAAAGAGCAAAAAAGAGGGAAAGGAAGGGAGAGAAAGAGGGAGAGAAATAGATCGAAAGGGAGGAAAAGAGAGAGATAAATTTTTTGTCCAAACTTTTTTTAGCCCACCCACTCCCCCCCCCCGCTCAATGTGTCCCATGATTTTGTATATGTAAAAAATGTGCCGCAGCTCAAAAAAGGTTGAAAATCACTCCTTTAGGTAATCCTCCACTTGGGCTGGTTGCTCAGTGATCATTTGAAGTTACAACTGATCTTCCCTCTCCTCCAGTGGTGGGATCCTCCAGTTTATTAACCGGTTTGGTGATCACGCACTTTGTGCACACATTTGCGCATGTGCAGTTTTACCAAAACTTACCTGCCATATTACTGCTGAGGAGTAACATAGCCGAGATGCAGCAATCACCCTGAAGAGCTGGGGTGGCGCAGCAGGTAGAGTGCTGTACTGCAGGCCACTAAAGCTGACTGCTAGATCTGCAGGTCAGCAGTTCAAATCTCATCACCGACTCAAGGTTGACTCAGCCTTCCATCCTTCCGAGGTGGGTAAAATGAGGACCCAGATTATGGGGGCAATATGCTGGCTCTGTTAAAAAGTGCTATTGCTAACATGTTGTAAGCCTCCTTGAGTCTAAGGAGAAGGGCGGCATAAAAATCAAATAGATAGATAGATAGATAGATAGATAGATAGATAGATAGATAGATAGATAGATAGATAGATAGATAGATAGAAAGATAGAAAGATAGATAGATAGATAGATAGATAGATAGATAGATAGATAGATAGATAGATAAGATATCAAGTGAAAAGACCATGGAAATAGGCAAAAATAAAGTAAGTGCCCACTCGCCGCTGCTTGCCCCCCATCGCCCGCTCATTGCCATTCATCCCATATGGTGGCTTCTCCCCTACCGCCTGCTTTGCCATGCCACTGCCGCCTCGCCGGCATTTGTTCTACATGCAGCAGTGTGCTTCCAGCTGGAATGTTAAATTGGGCTCGCTGTTGCGGCTCGTGAGTGCTTGCGGGGCTAGCACGATTTTGCTTCTGCACCTGTGGAGGTAGCAAAATCACGCACAGAGCCCCAGGTGCACCCATGGTTTGGTGAGGTTTTTCTGCTTCCGCGCATGCCAAAACACAGGCGCACCTGCAGCTCTGTGTAAGGTTTTGCTACTTCCGCAGGTGCAGAAGCAAAATCGTGTTGGCCCTGCAAGTACTCATGAGCCTTGGCAGCTAGCCCAATTTAGCATTCCGGCTAGAAGCCCACCCCTGCCCATGCGCCTCACACACTGGCTTCTCACCCCACTGCCCGCTCTCCACCACGACGCGCTGCGAGTGGCCCACCCGGCCCTTACCTTGCTCCAGTGACTTCCTGCAGGTGCATCAAGAGCATGCAGGCCGTGTGGCCCTGAGCTCTGGCCACGTGGCCTGCTCTATGCTCTCCAGTGCCACAGGCATCTCTTTCCTGTGGCGCAAGAAAACAGGTGTGTGGCCTGCTTTTGCCAGCTACTGCTCTAGGTGCCGCACCGAGATTCTGGCTGCTGTGCATATACAGCAGCCAAAATCTCACGCACGGACATCTTTCCAGCAGCAAAAATTGCTGGTTTCTTTGCTTCTGCGCATGCGCAGCATCAAAAAAACCAATAATTTTTAACCGAATCTCTCTGGTTGCACATGCACAAACACGTGCATCCCCGACAACATGCCCATCATTGAAGGAGAGGGAGGAAATGTTGTCCAAAGACAATTTCCATGGTCGTGTGGCCACCATTACTATATGGCAGTGCTTCTCAATTATTTTCTGTTATGCCCCCCCCCCCGGAAAAGGGAAACATTTCATCAACAACAACCCTCCGATCTGGACCCCAATGGAATTTTAGTGTTAACATTTATTATTTTACTTATTATAAGTTGCAAGCAAACTATTGGCTCGGAAAGACTGTTCTACCCACTTATCTGGGAGTAAGTCACACTGAACTCAGTGGAGCCTCTCTTTTTTGGTTAGGCAGGCATCGGCTACTATGGTTAGGGCCCTCCTTTGACACAGTGCCAGGCCAGCTTAACCCTGGTATTCTCCTCCCATTTACTATACACTTGTTACCCTCCAGGTCCTTTTTGACCCGGAGTATAAAAAGGTTGGTTCTAGCTACTGGAATGGTCTTTTTGAATACTTTTTTCACTAGTATACTAATTTGAACATTTCTGAACACAATGAAATGAAAATTGAAGTGAAAGAAAAACTCTTATTTGTTTATTTTGCTCATCAACCCCCCCCCCCGTTTTTGTGAAATTTTGTTCATTTTCATCTAGATTAGGCTGCAAAAAAACCCCACCACCCTTAGAAAGAACCCCTCAAATGAGAAAAAGTCATGGAATTTCAAGTGTCAGATATGCAGGGAAATTTTTTTACAGGGTCTCAAAATTTATTTCGGGTCCTTTTAGACCCAAGGGGAATGCCAGGGTTAATCAGGCTGATGTTTTGGGGTCACTGGTCTGGCTTATAAACACCACCTCTGCCAGGCACTCACAGCGAAATTGCATGGAAGGAGGCTTTAGGCTGCTGTTTGAAGCTTTTGCCCAGCTGCAGAGGATGTTCCTCCTTGTCCAGCAGCAGGTTTGCCATGCTGTTCATGGCTACTGTAGCACACGCCGAGAGCAACAAGAACCCAGCCAGCCAGCCAGTCCCACCTGGCCACATTCTCTTCCAGAGAAGCGGGCAACTGCGAAAACACTCCCCATCTAGGGGAATCAATCAAGAGGGACCACAATCGAGAGGGAACACAGGGTCACATGCACCCCTCCTGGCATCACTCAACGCCCCCTGCTATATGGCAAGGTGGAGATGATGCTGTTACCTTCCCACCAAAATGGTCCCATGCAATGTTTTTGAATTGCTAGGTGGGTATGAGCCAAGACAAGGATGGTAACTTACTCCATTATATGGTACTTGGGTCTTGAACTACAGACCTTCTGGTAAACAAGTCAATAGGCCTAAACGAAAGAGTCAACTTCCTGTCTTCTTTACAACAGTTACAAACAAGTTAATTATCCCTCCTCATACTTTAATGTTACATTAGATAGTTCCCTTCTATCCCATATTCAACCCTTTTTAATCAGCAAATCCAAATATCACCATTTTCATTTAAAAAAAATTAAAAAGTCCATAAAAGGGTTCCAGTCTTTTACAAAATATTTATTATTTCATCTCTGATCAAATAGGTCAGTTTTGCAATTTCTGTCATCTTCATAATCCCTTCCGCCATGGTGTGCATTTTAGTGTTTTTCCAACACTGTATATATAATAGCCTTGAGGAATTGGCATTTCAGAGACATTTCATAATACACAAAATATCAAAAACTGTATAAATGATGGTGATCAGCCAACAATGTCACTCTTCCTGTAAAATTTAGTTGATATTTGCAAATCCAATTATTTATGCTTCTCACTCCATGGTTCGCTCATTATCTGCCCCAGTGGATCAATTATTTCCCTCCTCCCCCCACTACCACCATCTGTTAACTCAGTTATCACTTCCCTGGATAGTGTAGCCTGGTTACATCCTTGGACAATAGAACAGCTACAGAAAAATGGAGAGGCAGAAGGTGAGACTGTTTAGTAGTTAAACCCGAATGCAGAAAAATACATATTGTGTTGATTGATGGAATGAGCATATTTAAATTTAAGGGTGATGGCTTTGTTGTTTGATGTATCCTAGCAGGACAGAAATATTTAATACTATTCCAACATCTTACTTTTTTGTTTTGTAATTTACAGGTAGTTCTTTATTTAGTGTCCATTCAAAGGTGCAAGGCTACTGGGGGACAAATGGATTTATGACCATTTTTCATAGATATGATCTTTGCAGCATCTCCATGATCACGTGATCAAAATTTAGATTTATTTATTTATTTATTTATTTATTTATATTTGTATGCCGCCCCTCTCCGAAGACTCGGGGCGGCTCACAACAACAATAAAAAACAGTATAAACAATGGAACAAATTTAATAATAAGAATTATATAAAAAACCCCAACTGTTAAAAAACCATACAACACATACATACCAAACATAAAATATAAGAAAGCCTGGGGGAGATGTCTTAGTTCCCCCATGCCTGGTGATATAGGTGGGTCTTGAGTAACTTGCGAAAGACAAGGAGGGTGGGGGCTGTTCTAATCTCCGGGGGGAGTTGATTCCAGAGGGCCGGGGCCGCCACAGAGAAGGCTCTTCCCATGGGGCCCACCAAACGACATTGTTAAGTTGTCAGGCAGGCAGATGAAAAGAAGGGAGTCAGACATAGAGGAACTGGAACAGCAACTTTATTTCAGCACCAAACAGCTGAGGCAGGAAGAAGTACAGCTTGACCATTCCCTTTATTTATTTTATTTATTTATTTATTTTGTCCAATACACAATACATGTTGAAGAGGATAGACATGAAGTATTATATATAAAGAAAAGATATAAAAGTAGAGGAGAAGATATATGAAAGGAAGAAAAGATATATGAGATATGAGATAAGGAGAGACAATTGGACAGGGGACGAAAGGCACACTAGTGCACTTATGTATGCCTCTTACTGACCTCTTAAGAACCTGGAGAGGTCAATCATGGAGAGTCTAAGGGAGAAATGTTGGGGGTTATGGGTTGACACTACTGAGTCCGGTAATGAGTTCCACGCTTCGACAACTCGATTGTTAAAGTCATATTTTTTACAGTCAAGCTTTGAGCAATTAATATTAAGTTTGAATTTGTTGTGTGCTCTTGTGTTGTTGCGGTTGAAGCTGAAGTAGTCATTGACAGGCAGGACATTGCAGCATATGATTTTGTGGGCAATACTTAGATCGTGTTTTAGGCGTCTTAGTTCTAAGCTTTCAAGACCAAGGATTGATGGTCTGCTTTCGTAGGGCATTCTGTTTCGAGTGGAGGAGCGAAGGGCTCTTCTGGTGAAGTATCTTTGGATATTTTCTAGGGTGTTGATGTCCGAGGTGAAGTATGGGTTCCAGACAGATGAACTGTATTCAAGGATTGGTCTGGCAAAAGTTTTGTGGGCTCTGGTGAGTAGTGTGAGCTTGCCGGAGCAGATGTCAAGTGCTGAGCCAATAGGAAATCTTTGTTTTCCCGCTTGGTGGTGAGATTTTAACTGCTGAACTTAGCTGAAGTAGCCTGCTGTGCTGTGAGCCACCCCGAGTCTACGGAGAGGGGTGGCATACAAATCTAATAAATAATAATAGTAAATAATAACTCTAACCATTGGGCCACCCCGGTTCTTAGAAGAAATAAGATTCAAGCAGAGAAGCTAGACCTATTTAATAACTATATGATTCATTCAACAACTGCAGTGATTCACTTAATTAAGAACCATGGCCAAAAAAAGTTGCAAAATTGGATACGCCTTACTAAATAACTGCCTTGCTTAGCAACAGAAATTCTGCTCTCAGCTTTAGTGATTAATCAAGGATTATCTGTACAGATGTTCTTGTTTCAGGAGGCTTCATAAATCAACATTAAAAAAGCTAAAGTAGCCAAACCAATTGTGGAAAGACATGTCCATCTGGGTTCAGTTCCATGTAGGAAGAAAGATGCAGGAAACATGGAAGCTGTCAAGCCAAAGCCATCATGTGGAGTTAGAGACTTTGGCCTGCCACCGTAGAATAGTGTTATGGGAACCAGGATGAATAGTTGCATGAGAGGGAAAGTTACTAGCCAGAACAAATTCCTTTCTTAGAGTCCAAGGTCATCTTTTGTTCTGCATCAACGGATAGAAGGAGGAGGTCAGTGAAATCCCTGCACTTGGACTGGTCCTCGTGATGAACTTGTGGGTGTAGGGATGGGGGATGAACCTTAATCTGAGAAGGGTACTGGAAGGAAGTTAGTATCTGGATGGCAATGGCGTGACCAACATGGCTCTGGTAATAAATCGAACCTTGGATGAGAGAATTGGACTGGAATCTGATTTATTTCTCAGATGCTATTTGTGGCGCTGACAGAAGCTGCTTGGGGTGGCGCAGCAGGTAGAGTGCTGTACTGCAGGCCACTGAAGCTGACTGTAGATCAGGAATTGGGTTTCAGATGTCAAGGTAGGAGAAAATTTAGGTTGCAGTGACCATCTATGTTTGTGGTTTGATGTAAAAACTCATTGTGAGCAATCCTATAATGCAACCAAAGTATTGGATTTCAGAAAAACAAATTTTAATGCAATGGGGGAATATTTAGATAATGAATTAAAGGGGAGGGATAAAATGGCAGGAGCGAGCACCCAGTGGACTGTATTTAAAAAGGCCATCTTAAAAGCCACTGGACTGTATGTAAGACAAATAACTAAAGGTAAAAGGAAGAAGAAACCGCTATGGTTTAGCAATGATGTAAGGACTATAGTCAATGAAAAAAAGGCTGCCTATAGGAGGTATAAAGAGTCTGGAAGTATAGCTGATAGGGAGGTGTATAAAATGAGACAGAAGGAGGCGAAACAGATAATATATGCTGCTAAAGCCTCAAAAGAGGAAGAAATTGCCAAATCTCTAAAGAAGGGGGATAAAACCTTCTTCAGATATATTAGTGATAAGAAGAAGAAAAACTGCGGCATCACGAAGCTTAGTACCAGGAAAAATACATGCATTAATGGGAATAAGGAGATCGCTGACCATTTCAATAGCTACTTCTGTTCAGTTTTCTCAAAAGACACCTTACAAAATAATACTATAGAGGGATATAGCATTGCCTCCAACTGTACGGATTCAGCTCCAGTGATCTTAGAAGCCGATGTCTTAGAAGAACTTGAACGATTAAAGATAAATAAGGCAATGGGTCCAGATGGCATCCACCCCAGAGTTCTTAAAGAACTCAGATCTGTCATTGCTACCCCCCTGACTGATTTGTTTAACCAATCCTTGTTAACAGGAGATGTTCCTGAGGATTGGAGAATGGCAAGTATTGTGCCTATCCACAAGAAGGGCAGTAGAGAAGAAGCTGGTAACTACAGGCCAGTTAGCTTGACATCAGTTGTCGTTAAAATGATGGAGACTCTACTGAAAAAGAGGATAAATCAGCACCTAAAAAACAATAAATTATTGGACCCAAATCAGCATGGCTTTACTGAAGGCAAATCATGTCAGACTAATCTCATTGATTTCTTTGACTATGTCACAAAGGTGTTGGATGAAGGTGGTGCCGTGGATATTGCCTACCTGGACTTCAGCAAAGCCTTTGATACGGTTCCACATAAAGAGCTGATAGATAAATTAGTGAAGATTGGACTTAATCCCTGGATAGTTCAATGGATTTGCAGCTGGCTGAAGCATAGACACCAGAGGGTTGTTGTGAATGGCGAGTATTCTGAGCAGAGTCAGGTTACAAGCGGTGTGCCACAAGGGTCTGTTCTGGGTCCTATTCTTTTTAATATGTTTGTGAGTGACATAGGGGAAGGTCTGGTAGGGAAGGTTTGCCTATTTGCCGATGACTCTAAAGTGTGCAATAGGGTTGATATTCCTGGAGGCGTCGGCAATATGGTAAATGATTTAGCTTTACTAGATAAATGGTCAAAGCAATGGAAACTGCAGTTTAATGTTTCCAAATGTAAAATAATGCACTTGGGGAAAAGGAATCCTCAATCTGAGTATTGTATTGGCAGTTCTGTGTTAGCAAATACTTCAAAAGAAAAGGATTTAGGCGTAGTGATTTCTGACAGTCTCAAAATGGGTGAACAGTGCAGTCAGGCAGTAGGGAAAGCAAGTAGGATGCTTGGCTGCATAGCTAGAGGTATAACAAGCAGGAAGAGGGAGATTATGATCCCGCTATATAGAATGCTGGTGAGACCACATTTGGAACACTGTGTTCAGTTCTGGAGACCTCACCTACAAAAAGATATTGACAAAATTGAACGGGTCCAAAGACGGGCTACAAGAATGGTGGAAGGTCTTAAGTATAAAACGTATCAGAAAAGACTTAATGAACTCAATCTGTATAGTCTGGAGGACAGAAGGAAAAGGGGGGACATGATCGAAACATTTAAATATATTAAAGGGTTAAATAAGGTCCAGGAGGGAAGTGTTTTTAATAGGAAAGTGAACACAAGAACAAGGGGACACAGTCTGAGGTTAGTTGGGGGAAAGATCAAAAGCAACATGAGAAAATATTATTTTACTGAAAGAGTAGTAGATCCTTGGAACAAACTTCCAGCAGACGTGGTAGATAAAACCACAGTAACTGAATTTAAACATGCCTGGGATAAACATATATCCATCCTAAGATAAAATACAGAAAATAGTATAAGGGCAGACTAGATGGACCATGGGGTCTTTTTCTGCCGTCAGACTTCTATGTTTCTATGTTTCTATGATCTGAAGGTCAGCGGTTCAAATCTCATCAGTGGCTCAAGGTTGACTCAGCCTTCCATCCTTCCGAGGTAGGTAAAATGAGGACCCGGATTGTGGGGGCAATAGGCTGGCTCTGTTAAAAAGTGCTGTTGCTAACATGTTGTAAGCCACCCTGAGTCTAAGGAGAAGGGCAGCATAAAAATCGAATAAATAAATAAATAAATAAATGAATGAATGAATGAATGAATGAATGAATGAATGAATGAATAAAAAAAAATAATGGTTTAATGTTGAAGCAGAACCACCAAGCATGTGTGATTCTGGGCAGAAGAGAGATTTATACCCTTTCTTGGGCCCTGCCTTTGAGCTTCCTGTTCCCGTCTAAGGGCAGGAATCCCATTGGTTGCTGTAGGGGTCATGTGCAAGTTTGTCTGATATAAGTCTTGTTGGACTGAGGTAATGTCCCTAGGTCCGTGATAGCAAACCTATGGCATGCAAGCCAGAGGTGGCACACAGAGCCATATCTGAGGGCACACAAGGCTTTACCCTATGTCAGCTCCAGTGTGTATGTGTACCCTGGCCAGCTGATTTTCGGCCTTCCAGAGGGCAGGGAGGAGGTCATTTTCCCCCTCTCCAGGCTTCAGGAAAGCCTCCTGAGGCATGGAGAGGGTGAAAAACAGACCAACAGGCCTACCAAAAATTCAATTCTGAACCAAGGCAGTGCGGTGCGTGTGCGCGTACACGCATATATATTTTCTTCCTTTCTTCTTCTTCTTCTTATTATTATTATTATTCTTATTATTATTATTATTATTAATTGGATTTGTATGCCGCCCCTCTCCGGAGACTCGGGGTGGCTAACAGCAATAATAAGACAGTATACAGTAATAATCCAATACTAAAAATGATTAAAAACCCATTAATATATAAAAAAACCCCAAACATACATACAGACATACTATGCATAAAATTGTAAAGGCCAAGGGGAAAGAGCAACCAATGCAGACTGCGGAGTGTTGGTGTAACATGGGCATATTTGGGAAAGCCCATGATTGCTCTCGCAGCTGCATTCTGCATGATCTGAAGTTTCCGAACACTTTTCAAAGGTAGCCCCATGTAGAGAGCGTTACAGTAGTCGAGCCTCGAGGTCATGAGGTCATGAGTGACTGTGAGCAGTGACTCCCGGTCCAGATAGGGTCGCAACTGGTGCACCAGGCGGACCTGGGCGAACACCCCCCTCGCCACAGCTGAAAGGTGTTTATATCCTCTCCTATAAGTTCACTTTTACCCTTATATATATTACTACATGTCTATTTTTCTTCCTATGTATTTATGTATTGGACAAATAAATAAATAAAATAAAATAAATAAATTCACCATCATTGCCCTAGGCCAGGGCTTGGCAAAGTTGGCTCTTCTATGACTTGTGGACTTCAGCTTCCAAAATTCATGTGCCAATCATGTTAGCTCAGGAATTCTGGGAGTTGAAGTCCACGTGTCACAGAAGAGCCAACTTTGCCTACCCCTGTCCTAGGTGATTTCACAATGCAATGAGCCCTGCTGTTAGATGGGTAGAGGGTTAATTCTATCATGTCCTGAAGGCCATGTCTTAATCCCATCACCCTGGAGCTGAATTGGGGTGCAGTGAGCTGCTTTGTTTTAAAAACGTGTTTCTCCTTTTCAGAGAAAATATAATATTCTACTTTTTAAACATTTCCTAGAATATTTCATTCTCCTAAGAGGGGTGGGTGCTAACTTTTTTCACAGTGTAACAAAGGCAAAAGTGTAAAAAGTGATCCAACCCAAATAGGAAATGTTCATTCTAAAATAGAGAATATATTTCTAGCTGCATTGTGAATAATAATGAACATAGTCATAAAATGGGGAAAATTGAATGAAAAGTCCTTTATATAAAAGAACACATTCAAAAATTTTGGAAACCAAGATTTATTCTTGCTTTTGTTCATTTTTGCTCCCATCCAATTCTTATTTCAGTTCCCCAGGTAGTTCTTGGCCTCCCCAGAGGCTTTGGTTAACAGAGGATTCCTACTAGAGATTGTAAATTATCTCATTAGCTCACAAGAACAAGGTCAAGAAATATTGAAAATCTGGCAGTCATTAAAGCAAAACAAAAATAATTGAGATGAAGACATAAACACTTGCTTAATTTAAAAAAAAATCATAGATTTGTTCAGTTACTAAATCTGTGCGCGGTAGGAAAGTCTCTTTTTTAAAAATGTAATAAAATTGGGTCTTTGTCAACTTTCAAATCTATGAGCCCACGAACTTTAAATGTGCTTATTTCTGCAGTTTGTTTCTGGCAGCTTCACAAAGTCTGGCAACACTTGTTCATACACAAGCGACCAGTGAAATAACCATGTTGTCTTATTTTCTCCCTTCACAATAACAAAAATGGCTTTCCACATTAGGCATCAAATGACCTGTTAAAGAGGAGCAGAAAATAAAGCAAACCTAATTCTATGGAGTGGCAAATTCAGGGGGCTGTTTCCTTGATAAATATGTGCTTCCTTTCTCTTTCAAACCATCACTTAGACGCATCGAAGTTGCTATTTCTCCCCTGAAGCCCCATTTTTTTTTAAAAAAAGGCAAAACTATGGGATTCAAAAAGGAAACCAGATATGATGGGTTTCAGCAGGACTTTTTCCCTTTCAATTTATATCTCCTCAGAAATAATGTGGCATTCTTTTTTGAAATGCTTGCACAGCTTTTAAAATTTCCTTCCAGCTGTGAATCATAGAGATTACAGTCCGAGAAAGTCCTCTAAATATAAAGCAATGCAGTCCCACTCCTTGCTATAGGGTCACTTGCTAGGAAATTTCATGCACAGTTGAACATTTATTTTGTAAAGATACAAGGGCATCTCAAGATTACATTTTTAAAAGGACTTAATAGCCTAGCTCTCCTGGGATAGAAGATCACAGGTAAAATATCACAAGAGATTAGATGGTTAGATAGATAGATAGATAGATAGATAGATAGATAGATAGGTAGGTAGGTAGGTAGGTAGGTAGGTAGGTAGGTAGGCAGGCAGGCAGGCAGGCAGGCAGGCAGGCAGGCAGGCAGGCAGGCAGGCAGGCAGGCAGGCAGGCAGATGATAGATAGATAGATAGATAGATAGATAGATAGATAGATGATAGATAGATAGATGATAGATAGATAGATAGATAGATAGATAGATAGATGCTAAATAGATAGATGCTAGATAGATAGACAGACAGACAGACAGACACACACACACACACACACCAATGTTTTCCATGTACAATATTATAAAAATTATCCTGCTTTTGAAGTGTAATATCGTTAATGAAAAAGCATAATTCTTAGAAGGACCTAAAATATTTCTCCTTGGAATACCCATTTGATCTGCAATGCTGCATAAAAAGAAAATTGTTCAAAGTGTTTCATGTAATTTACATTTTTAAAAATGGGACTGAAGACTCTGAGGCCACCATGTATTTTATGCTGCAAAGTGTTCCAAGCAGGATCACTTTAACCCTTCTCCATAATTGGTGGAGCCCATCAAAGTCGAATTGTGAGCCCTTAATTTCCATTCAGTTCTTTTTCTAGATTATTTAAAGCAATTAATACCATCTCATACATATTTTTTTCTTTTCAGTTTCCCTCATATGATATTGGAAAATTTTCACTCCTGTAATATTAACCGGACACTTAAAAGAGTCTCATAATCCCTAATCATGATGATTGCTGAGTGAGCCTCATTGCAAAATGAGCCGAGGTGGCGCAGCAGGTAGAGTGCTGTACTGCAGGCTACTGGAGCTGACTTGTAGATCTGAAGGTCAGTGGTTCAAATCTCATCACCAGCTCAAGGTTGACTCAGCCTTCCATCCTTCCGAGGTGGATAAAATGAGGACCTGGATTGTGGGGGCAATATGTTGGCTCTGTTTTAAAAAGTGCTATTGCTAACATGTTGTAAGCCTCCCTGAGTCTAAGGAGAAGGGCGGCATAAAAATTGAATAAATAAATACATACATACATACATACATACATACATACATACATACATACATACATACATACATAAATAATCAGTTCAAATCTTCATTTTGACTGAATTTCTGACTTGAAGCAACTTTCAAGATCCAAGCCTTGAATCAAAGTAGATGATTCAATCAATGTGGACTATTCAGGCATCTTTTCCATGTATTGATGTTGAAATCAAATAAATTTTCTAAATCGGAATATGGATTCAAATTGTATCAGTCCTTTACTCCTTATGCACTTATGTATTATGTATCCATACTAAAATACTGTGTCCTTTCAACATCTTTTGGAATAAAATAGGGACATTTTGGCAATCTTTATGTTGTCATATCAAGAGTAATTACTGTATCAACAAATCCCATTCCATATGCTACTGTATATTCTTCTATTTGGCAATAAATAAATACCTTCTCCACATATCCAAGCTGTTGCATACAGCACATCCAAGATTCAATTCCTCTGTGTCTTGCTGGTCAGCAAGTGAATGTCTAGAATCATGGCCATTTGGGACACAGCAAATTTGTGGATGGCCTTCACTCGGATTGCCACGTTTAACATCTGGGAGGCAATGAGATGGCCATGCCTTGTACTTTCCAACTGTGTCAGCTACACTAAAATGCTGGTGTACCTTAAGCAGATAAGAAGATAAGTATGCAATCAGAGAAACCAAGGAGAGACAGCGCAGCAGGTAGAGTGCTCTACTGCAGGCCACTGAAGCTGACTTGTAGATCTGAAGGTCAGCGGTTCAAATCTTATCACCGGCTCAAGGTTGACTCAGCCTTCCATCATTACGAGGTGGGTAAAATGAGGACCTGGATTGTGGGGGCAATATGCCAGCTCTGTTAAAAAGTGCTGTTGCTAACATGTTGTAAGCTGCCCTGAGTCTAAGGAGAAGGGCGGCATAAAAATCGAATAAATAAATAAATAATAAATTATTATAAGGAGGAGGCCTATCGGCAAATTTCATGCACGCTTCATGTACACAGCGATTTTCAACAATTCAAATGTTAATATCTCTATAATCATTACACCTTCTACACACCCACAAATATTCTATTTATCACTTGTTAATTTCTTCCTCAGTTTGCTTTGATTCTTGATTGATTCATCTTTTTCTTTTATGTACGCTGAGAGCATAGAATAGAATTCTATTCTATTCTGTTTTGGTTTTCAAATGGTATATCATTATATGGCCATAGGTACAGTAGCTTCTGCTTTTTCTGTTTCTCTCTTTGTCCTGCCTAGCCTGTATCTGACTTTATTGCAGGGCTGGCAAACTTAATTTCATTGAGGGCCGCATCAGGCTTGTGTTTGACCTCAGAGGGTCAGGTGAACATAGCCAGTATAGGTGTGGCCAGCTCAATGCCACTTGTGTCAGGGGCACCTGTGGTGGCCCTGGTGGGACTGGGCAGATCCTTGTGCAGCACCATGCCAGTGAAAACACAGCTTGGGAAGGCTGTATGTGGCCATTCAAGGCTATTTTCTCTGGCGGAAGGCTGCAGGAGGCCTTTGTGGCCTAAAACAGAACTGGAGCAGCTGTGCACAGTCTTCCCAAGCTCCATTTTCACTGGCAGAGGCACTGCAGGCTGGTTCTTCACTATTTTCTGGGTGGTCCTATGGGCCAGATCCAGCCCGCAGGCTTTGAGTTTGAAAGACAGCTCTGTCAGAACAGCTCAATAAATAAATATCTCATAGGGATTTATTTTTGTGATAAGGAAGAGTCTCTTTACTCTCCCCAAGATATTAGCCTCTTATTAATGTCTCCCAATGTGTGCATACCCTACAACCAGGGGTGGGATACTGCCCAGACAGGGGGGGTACGCAGTGGGATAGTGAAAATGGAGCTCTTGGTAGCCCTTCACTGCCTACAACACATAGAAAAGTAGTTTTTTTGGAACAGGAGTGTGGGCTTGAGAACAATTACATAAGGAGCTGAGACTAGTAGAGAAGCAATGCTGGCTAGAAAAGCAACTGCTTATGAAAAGAAAGAGAAAAGTAGAAAACCAGAAGTTACAAAAAAGACAAACAAACATAAATAACATTGCTCAGAAAATGCTCCAAAAAGAAAAATTAAGTGACAAGTAATGGAAGATATAGTGCTGTTAGAGGCATGACTGGGGGTAGCTGACAGATGCGAACAAACCATAATTGGCAATCTAGCAGAGCAAAAATTTCAGAAGATGCAGACTAAAAAGAAGTAGATTGGAGAGGAAGAACAAATATATTTGCTTTCCCCCAAAGATTTGTAATGGACAGCTCATTAAGAATGAGGAGAGCTGTAAGACCAGAATAAGGGAAAACCATCAAGCCAGCAAACAAGCTATACTAGTGGCACAATGGTTAAAGTGCAGAATTTCAGGCAAACTCTGCCCACAGCTTGGAGTCAAGGTTGACTCAGCTGTCCATTCTTCCAAGGTTATCCATTCTTCCAAGGACCTGTTTGGGAGCAATATGCAAATAATGCTCATATCGTAAACTGTCCAAAGAGTATATAATAACCCCAGATTTTCTCCACCCCCCCCCCGCAGCCGAACAGTTGTTTAGCTGCCAGCTGGGTAAGGTAAGAAAACCGTCCGGGGGCCCTGGGCTAGTGGCGCAGTCCACCGCCAGGCCTCTTACCTTTCTGTGGCGGTGGGGTGGGGGAGACGATTGGGGCCGTGGAAAGGTAAGAGGCCTGGTAGCACAGCTCACCACTGAGCCTCTAAGCATCTGTGGGGTGGGGGTGGGGGTGACAACTGGGGGCCCTGAGCTTGGTGGCACGGCCCACCGCCAGGCCTCTTACCTTTCCACGGTGACCGAGGGGTGGGGGGTGATGACTGGGGGCACGGAAAGGTTAGAAGCCTGGTGGTGTGGTCCGCCGCCAGGCCTCTAAGTATCTGTGGGGTGGGGGTGGGGGGTGATGACCAGGGGCTCTTACCTTTCCACAGCGACCGGGTGGGTGGGTGGCCTCTTACCTTTCCGCCACTGGGCCCCTAATTGTCCGTGGTGGGGGTGCTGATGCCGAATGCGATCCATCAGTGGTGGGGGGTGCAGGCTGCCCCAGGAGAGAAAGAGGGAGGGAGAGAAAGGAAAGAGAGAGAAAGAGGGAGTCAGAGAAAGAGAGAATGAAGGAGGGAGAGAAAGAAAGAAAGAGTGGGAGTTAGAAAGGATAGAGGAAAGAGGGAGGGAGAGAAAAAGAAGAGAGAAAGAAAGAGAGGGAGAGATAAAAGGGAAAGAGGGAGAAAGGCAGGGAGAGAAATAGAGGGTGAGATAGAAAGGATAGAGAGAAAGAGGAGTGGACAAAGTCAATGATGGAATGGACAAAGACAAAGATGGAATGGTCATCATCAATGCAAGAGACAGATGTGAGAAACTGTAAGGAGAGCCAGACTTTTTTGACTTATAATTATATACATTTATGAATATATTGGATGTTGATAATGTTTTTAATCTGAGACTGACAGACTAAACCTAAAGTTCTCAAATACATGTTGGTATTTCTAGAGGGAAAGATTTATAATTTGCAATGGCTGTTGTAAGAGGCTAGTCTTAGGTAGTTTGGGGTGTTGAATGATTACTGTGTTTATTTGAAAATATACTATTGAAAATATAGAATTATGGATGTCAGAACTCGTGCATGCATGATAGCACCCGCCCACATTTATTTATTTATTTATTTATTTATTTATTTATTTATTTATTTATTTATTTGTTTGTTTGTTTATTTATTTATTTATTTATTTATATTTATTTATTTATATTTATTTATTTATATTTATTTATTTATTTATTTATTTATATTTATTTATTTATTTATTTATATTTATTTATTTATTTATTTATTTATTTATATTTATTTATTTATTTATCAGACACTATACACTATATCACTAGACTATACTATACTTTTCCGCTCACACCAAAAAAAAAATTAGAGGGAACACTGGACTGGGGGACAAGAGATGGTCAAGAAATGGGCAAATGTGAGACCCAACCTCAAGATGCTAGAAATAGTAAGACAAGACAAGGTCACGGAACATTTTCTTTGCACCTTTGCAGAGCTAAGTAGGTTAATCTGCTATCTCCAGGCAAGAGATAGAAGAGATATTTAAAAGCAATGGATGTCTAAGAGCTAAGTGGTAAAACTATAAAAGGGTCAAAAAAAGAAGCAACAGAGATAATAATGGGGGAATGAAAACAGGAGGAGAAAAATGAACAAATTAATGTTCAGGCAGAGAAGGATGTTGTTAAGTACAGAGCAAGTTTCAAAACAGAAAACTGAAATCAAAAGGAAATCTCTTAAAATAAGATAGAAGGGAACAAACTTTGGAAATCTAGGATAAAGTTAAAACTGACACAGAATAATCTCCAAATTTAGCATTCAGAGATCCTGAATATTTTGTATACATATACACAATAAAGCCTTTTTATAATAAAATATATAATATATCATAAAACAAACTATTTATAATAAAAGCCTAGATTCTGTCTGGTTGTCATTATCTTTTTATAAAAAGTAAACTGATGCTTCTTATTAAACAATAGATAGATAGATAGATAGATAGATAGATAGATAGATAGATAGATAGATAGATAGATAGACAGACAGACAGACAGACAGACAGACACAAAAGTTAATTGCTTTGCTATCTGTAATTAAATGCTCAACAGCAACATAACAAGTTCAAACATTATGCTATGTTCTATAGGATACCATGGCAATAGAAGGAAAATACACCCACTTCTAATTTATAAACGTAACTCTGAATTACTTGAAAAAAGGTAAGTAATGAAAACATTTAGAAATGTAATGAAGGCCCAAAATTGCCTCCATTCTGATTAGATGGATTATATGTTGTTGTTTTAGTATCACAATGAATTTCAGTAAATAGAATAGTTTATTAATTGGTTAGTCTTGCAATCTTATCAATAGGATAAAAAATTGGGGGGAAAAACTACTATAGGCTTCCAGGATAAAATAAATGGAAGGTAATACAGTGATAAAATACACATATGATAATACAAGGAGTCAACAATCAAATAAGTATATCTCCCTTGCAGGGTACCTTAATTTGTTTGATGGTTTTTTAGTTCAACAGCCTCAATTAACAACTGGTCACAATATATATATTAGAACCAAGTAGGAAATAAGCTAATCTGTAATTGGGTTCCCAGTGAGCTGTCCTGTCCAATAGGGATGATAATGATCTAACCTTAAAGGGTGCATATAATTTGCAATAAAACAAAAATAGGAGCAATATTTTCAATGGCTGGGGTACTGAACATGCTATGGCAAGGGTGGAAGCACCTATCTTTGGCCAGGGAACCCTACAACTGAAATCTTGGATAAATTTCATTTTTTATGTGTGTATGCATTTGTCTTACAATCAATTTGGCATAAACCTTATTTATAATTCTTTTATTTCTCTTTCACTATAGATCTTCACTTAAAGGGGAAGGAAGGAAGGAAGGAAGGAAGGAAGGAGGGAGGGAGGGAGGGAAGGAGGAAAGGCAGGGAGGGAGGGAGGGAGGAAGGAAGGAAGGAAGGAAGGAAGGACAAGAGCAGAACAACTGGATTTTATGGTAACCCTTCCTTTATAAAGCTCATATGATTTCACACCCTCTAGAGATAGTTGTTCTTGACCCTATTATTTGCACTGCAGTGATTCTGTGGGTTATCATTTCATTAATAATAAACTATGACCTTTCCATAAATACTTGTAGATCAGGGAATATTTTTGCATGCATAGATAAGTACAGTTAAAAAAAAACCATAGTTATACAGAGAGAGGGGGGGAGAGAGACATAAGAACTCTTCAGCAAAAATGAGTTCTCTTCTTATAATAAAATGATAATAACGACTAAAAATATAGTATTTTCATTGTCCTACTCTCTTTCATATATCTGATCACTGGGATTTCATAAATTGTGACTGACTTCAACTGTATCATCTCTGATATGTGTTAAGGTCACTGTTCTTCCCCCTGGTGTTTTGCTGAATTTGGAGTCCCTCCAAAATGCAATGGGACATCACAGCAAAATACACAGGGCAATGTAACTTGGGTACAGCTGAAAATGTAAAGGAGAGGGAATTTGCATTAACAACAGCAGCCCACCATGGAAATTAATCATACAGGTTGTAAACCATAATTTCAATAGGGAACTAGACCAAGCAAAGTTCAAAAATGCTGCTGGGTTCTTAGAACCCTGGCATTCAGACAAATCAGACATGAGCAGGCACATAGGAGAGACTATAGGACAGGGGATGGAAGGCACTCTAGTGCACTTGTGTACGCCCCTTACTGACCTCTTAGAATAAAGTTTACCAGTTTTATGTTGAAAAATGGGCATCAATGAGTTCATAGTTCACTTTTTTGAAGTTGAATTTCGGAGTCACATTATTTGGGTGGATCTTCGTGTGGCTTAGGTTGAGGCTGATGTTTATCATGCTGTGGTCACTGTTGGAAAAAGGTTCTTTTATTTGCAAGCCATATATTGTACTGTTGCTGTTGCAGAAGATGAGATCCAGACAGTTATCTAATTTAGTATTGTCACTTACTAGTTGGTCATGTCCCAGACTGGTGACTGTGTTATATATAGTAGAGTGGATAGGTTCTGTGCTACATTCATTTAATGTCCAGTTAATGTGTGGTAGGTTGAGGTCACCAAGGAAGATGATAGGGTGTGGGCAGTGGGTAGTCCATGTTAGTAGTTCTGATCATTTGTTTGCACGTGCGATGTCATAGTCAGGAGCTCTGTAGCAGAGTAAGAAGCGAATTGTGGTATTTAGGGATAGATCACAGACAATAGTTTCAGGGAGTAATAGATCCTGCACAACTTTGATATTTTTAATGTTTAGAGATTTTTTGTAAAATATAGCTACCCCGCCTCCTCTGTAGGATTCACGGTCATAACGAGAGACAAGATAGTTCCTTGTTGTAATAATGGAGTCTGGCTAGGATGCATTAAGCCATGTGTCATAGACAAAGATAACAACAAAAACTGAGGAGTCAAGAAGGAGGAGGAATTCTGACATCTTATTGACTATACTTCTAGCATTTAATAATTTGCATTTGAGATTGGTTTTGTGTTGGGAGTAGGTTTTAGGTTGGTTAGAGGTAGTAAGGGCCGCACTTTCCTAGTGTTTGTGGTGTTAGGGATGACATTTTGTTTTTGTTGTTGTAGTTCTGGTTGGTAGGTGTCAATTTGTTGTTGTGAGATGGTCGGTTGGAAGAAGTAGGGTGGTTGATGAGAGATGTTAGGCTGGAAGATGTAGGGAGGATTGTGGGTCCTGGATTTGATGCATTCTGTGCGATAGTCGATGTATAAGCTAGTTTCACCCAAGTCAAGGCATCTCTTTAGTTCCACCCTTAGTTCACAGGAGCAGATGCATTGAAGTAGCGAAAGGTCTGGTCTAGATTTGAGTTTGTTGAAACTGATGTTGTTTCTGGCTATGTGGTTAATGGTTTTGATAAAAAGCTGTTTTGCAGGTTCATTTTTGCAGACCACTCTGCAGAATCGTGGTGCCACTGTGTCATCACTGAACTTGTGCTCTGGTCCATTTCTGGAAACTTCTAATATATCTTCTGGGGTGAATGACTGAGAGAGTGATTGTTGTTGACAGATAATGTTCTGTATTTTTGTTATATCAGGTTCGTCATTTTCTTCAAGGCCAAAGAGGATGGCATTTCGGCATTTTTGTTCTCTCTCCATTGCATCTTTGACAAGAGTAGGGATGTCTGGAGAAGAATTGGACTTTCTTTGTGTTATGGGTGATGGTTGAGGTAGACCTGTTGAGGTGTAGACAGGTGGAGGTGGAGTAGTAGAGGAAATTGGGTATGTATATACCATTCAAAAGAGACAATAAAAAGCCAAAATAAGGTGACCAAAACAACTTCTTATCAGCAATCAATACCATGATGAGCAGAGATTAACACCAAGGTTAACCAAACCTAGACCAACAATCCAGAAATAAGCTATACCTTAAACAATAAACTCCCCACTCAGACAAGCAAGCTAAACAGCAGCCTAATCAAGAAAGCACCAAGAATACTCCACCATCACTGACAGGCCAAGTCACTAGTGTATAAAAAGAGAGTGAGTCCAACTCCCTAGCACTGATAATGTTACTTACTTTGGTAATGAAATGTGTGCAAGAAAACAAGCAAGCTCAGAACAACATCTCGGGGTCCCGTCAACTAAACAATGTCACTTGGCGGGACCCAGGGGAAGAGCCTTCCCTGTGGCGGCCCCGTCCCTCTGGAACCAACTCCCCCCAGAGATTAGAATTGCCCCCACCCTCCTTGCCTTTCGTAAACTGCTTAAAACCCACCTCTGCCGCCAGGCATGGGGGAATTGAGATACTCTTTCCCCCTAGGCCTTTACAATTTTATTCATGGTATGTCTGTATGTATGTTTGGTTTTTATAATAATGGGTTTTTAACTGTACTGGATTATTATTATATGCTGTTTTATTATTTCTGTTAGCCGCCCCGAGTCTCCGGAGAGGGGCGGCATACAAATCCAATAAATAAATGAACGAATGAACGAATGAACGAATGAACGAATGAACGAATGAACGAATGAACGAATGAACGAATGAACGAATGAACGAATGAACGAATGAACGAATGAACGAATGAACGAATGAACGAATGAACGAATGAACAAACAAACAAACAAACAAACAAACAAACAAACAAACATCAAGCAACCCGGAGCTTGTAAATAACTTGAGATGTTGGGGGGGTCTTTTTGAGAACCTCATTTTAATCAGTGCATGATCTGGTCATGACAAGGGATCACTAAAAGTCTCCCCAATTCCATATCACAGTGCCACTGTTCCAACAGTAAATAGGATTATTGTCCCATGTTGGGCTCCAGATAACCTGCGAAAGGCTCAAGGCTGTCATGATGTCCATGAACATTTGAAGTCCCATAAAACTATAAATCTGAGGAACTCAAATGCCAATCCATTGAGTGAAGCTCAGGGAGAGCAATTCCTAATATTTATGCAGTAGATCCCTACAACCCCACTTAATAAACATGGTCTCATGTCCATAAAACTGAGGATCAGAGCCACTGAAAGCCTTAAGAGACCCCTGGATGATAATCCCAACACTTGGTCTGCTTTTGAGTCTTGATTGCTTCGATATCCAAAAATTCAACAGGCACATTTTTTCTTCCCGGAAGGCAAGATATAAATAAAGATTAGCAACAGAGGGAAATCAAATTTCTCAGGGACATTATCTGCATTACATACCGGTCATTTTTTTTTAATTTAGTTCAAACCTGTGTAGTCAGCACAAATTGACCTGACTAATTTATTTATTTTTTTGTTCAAAGAATGGTTCATATATAAAAATTTCCAGTTGCCTTTGGAGAATTTCTTGGCTGTTATCAGAAAACCATATCAGATTTGAGCTATGTGCTATTATACTTGCAACGCTTATCAGGGTAGTAGGATAAAGTCATACTGGCGGGTTCAAGAAACAACATTAGATGTGAGGAAGTTTTCAGATATATCAGATTTGGTAACAATTCAGCCATCCTTCTTAAACCTCTTTGAAAGGAGATAAAAGTTTTCCTAGATCTTTTAACATGTTCAGGCTGCTTTTCCCTTAACACATCAAAACTGTAATGAATCTTTTTCTTCCCCAGTTAGATACTTTACCATTATTAAAAAAAACCAAATGATAGGCTTTTATTTTTGAAAAGTTTCTCTAGAAAAAAACGTATAGTAATAAATCTCTAAAGTACATTTTCTCATGTTTTTCTTTGCCAGTATTCAGCAATGTTCCTTTCTCCAACTTCCTTTGAAAAAGTAGTTCTAACTCCATTCAGGGCACTCTGAAAAAAAATACATACTTGATCACTCTTTAACTGAGTCTATATATTTTATTGCTGTTCCTATCTTCTTTTTAATGGCACTGTGGCTTTAAAGGTTGTTTTAAAGATGTAGTCATTTCAGCAACTTTAGATTCTTACTTTGGGATCATTATGATTAAGCAAGGTCAACACATTTAAATAAAAAACTATTTTCTTTTTAGTTCTTACCTCTTTTAGAAAAGAAGGAAAAACACCTTAGTATAATTGCCATTTCACTATAATGTATCTTTGCTGTTCATTAGATTGGTAAATCACAACTTTGTGAATGACAATTGGGTCTGTTTCACACATGTATGTACATCACTCATAATCTTATCACAACTTTGGAGATCAAGTTGAAGGTGCAAATTTCTTCCATTTTCACTACTCTACATCAAATAGCAAATGATATCAAGTATTGTGAAAATGTGCATAGGTATATACATGCATAATTATGTTCTGCAAGGGACATTTTCATATGATAAAAATGGCAACAATGAAATGGAAGGCTTAAGACAACAGGTCTGTTTAAACAACATTTGGTTTTAATGAAGTTTCTAGAGATAAAGAACACATACCTTTGAAGAATCATCTTCTTGATCTTTCTGTGTGAACTCTGTATACACTGTATATAGAAAGTGTTCCTTTGAGGAAATTGTAGGAGAAAGAGGGACAGAGCCTAGAGGTGGAGTCAAGCAAGCAATAGAAGAGTCCTTAAGTTTCCACAAGTGGTTCAAGTCCAACCTCTCTTGAATTCTGTTAAATTTATCTAGCACCAATGTAAGGTTGTCTGTGAGTTGACTTGACTGTTTTGTAAAGGCATGAGCAATAAATCAGCTTAACTGGAACTTAACATTTGATCCTGATTCTTAGCACTTGATGTTAATCTAGTTAACTCACAGTTAGCAATAATAATAATAATAATAATAATAATAATAATAATAATAATAATAATTTATTGGATTTTTATGCCGCCCCTCTCCATAGACTCGGGGCGGCTAACAACAATGATAAAAACAGCATGTGACAATCCAATAATAAAACAACTAAAAACCCTTATTATAAAACCAAACATACACACAAACATACCATGCATAACTTGTAATGGCATAGGGGGAAGGGATATCTCAATTCCCCCATGCCTGGCGGTATAAATGAGTCTTGAGTAGTTTATGAAAGAGAGGGAGGGGGGGCAATTCTAATCTCCGGGGGGAGTTGGTTCCAAAGGGCTGGGGCCACCACAGAGAAGGCTCTTCCCCTGGGGCCCGCCAAACGACATTGTTTAGTTGACGGGACCTGGAGAAGGCCAACTCTGTGGGACCCTATCGGTTGCTGGGATTCGTGCAACTAAATTGGACTAAATTGGAACTAGATAAGAGTCAACAACATTCAAGAAGAATTGAACTCAAACCACCGGTGGGAACATAACAACTCTAGGCTGACTTTCCTCTTGGCTTCACCCCTAAACTCTGCCTGTTCTTCTCCAACAGAGGTCCAATAATTCAGTTCACAAAAATGTTGCTATATCCTGAGCAGAAAAGAATTCCATTTCCATCTAAATTTCAACAGGAGACTATTTTATTCACTTGATTGTGTTGTAGCACCATGTAATTGAAGAATGTGATTCCTCTTTAGCCCTTCTTTGGCACTGCTCTCCAGGTTATTTCATCCATTAAGATTTTTTTTTTAATATAATGGAGAGAATGAAAAAGTTGCTACACAAAGTGTTTACATGGAGAAATATAGAAATCATTCACTGGTTCTTAAAATATAATAACAAAAAAAAGAAAAGAAAACCCCATTCTCCGCTTCAAATGTCAATGACTTGCAATGTGTTAAATGATGTCATGTTGGCACACTATGTGAAGAACACTTACAAAACTCCCGAGGTTTTTCATTTCTAGAAGCATTTATACTATTTTTATCTTCAAATTTGGCTGAATGACGACTTAGTCAGTGGTAACTGATGGCTGAAATGCTTAATTGAATATATGGAGCATATTCTTCCTATATGAATTTTCTTTTACTATTGCACATTGAAATGAAAGTGAGTAGTAGCAGGTACTATCTGGGGGTATCTCTATCTCACCCACACACATTCTTTTTGTCCCCACTATTGTACTTTCACACTCTATTAAGCAAAGCATCCATCAAAATGCTAAATTACTGCTCGGGCCATTAACTATTTTCCAAAAGTCATTGTTAATGCACAATATTGACCTCCTTTAAATTTAGGAAGATCATTTAATGACAATAGCACTTAACATCGGCCTAATACTCCACTTCTCTAATATGCATTATAAATGTTAACTAATGAATTATGAAGACAGGTTCTTCCCCCCCATCCCACCACACCCCCGCTTTAAGTACAAGTAGTAAAGAAATACGGGCGGAAAATAGCAATTCTGTCCTTTCATTGCATGTGGTGCTAAAAACCTGGATCGGGACTCACTACTCACAGTCACTCATGCCCTCATCACCTCGAGATTCGACTATTGTAATGCTCTCTACATGGGGCTACCTTTGAAAAGTGTTCGGAAACTTCAGATCGTGCAGAATGCAGCTGCGAGAGCAATCATGGGCTTCCCAAGGCATGCCCATGTTACACCAACACTCCGCAGTCTGCATTGGTTGCCGATCAATTTCCGGTCACAATTCAAAGTGTTGGCCTTGACCTATAAAGCCCTTCATGGCATTGGACCAGAATATCTCCGGGACCGCCTTCTGCCGCACGAATCCCAGCGACCGATTAGGTGCCACAGAGTTGGCCTTCTCCGGGTCCTGTTGACTAAACAATGTCGTTTGGCGGGTCCCAGGGGAAGAGCCTTCTTTGTGGTGGCCCCGACCCTCTGGATCCAGCTCCCCTCTGAGATTAGAACTGCCCCCACCCTCCTTGCTTTCTGCAAACTCTTTAAAACCCACCTCTGCCGTCAGGCATGGGGGAACTGAAATATCTTCCCCAGGCCTATAGTGTTTATGTATGGTATGTTGTGTGCATGTTTTTAAAAATTATGGGTTTTTAGCTTTCTAATGATTGAATTTGTATTATATATTGTTTTCTGTTGTTGTTGTGAGCCGCCCCGAGTCTGCGGAGAGGGGCGGCATACAAATTAATTAATTAATTAATTAATTAATTGAATGAATGAATGAATGAATGAATAAATAAATAAATAAATAAATAAATAAATAAACAAATAAATAAATAAATAAGCAAGCCAAACTAAACTGTGGAAGACATAGCAAAAGGCTTGGAAAATGAGGACAAAAGAAGACTACAATCCAATTGGTGTTTTTTTTTTAAAAAATGCTGTAAATGTTCTCTAGTGTGCATAGGATTTCAAAACATTGGATTTTGTTTCAGAGGATATTAAAACTGTGCAGAGAAAGAAATTATGGAATCATAGGCCTGGAAGGGACTTTAGAGTCTGCTATTCCATTCCTGAGCCACAGGCAAGGGTCCTTATGCCATCCTGAACAAATAGTTGTTGTTTTTTCTTGAAAACCTCCAGTGATGAAGCACCCATAATTTCCTCCCTCCTTCCCTCCCTCCCTTCATTGTTTTCCTTTCCTGAAGTAGAATTTAAATGGTAGAGTGTGGTGTTCATGAACCTACTTAACTTTTAGGTTGTACAGTAGTACCTCTAGATACGAGCTGCTCCACATGCGAGTACTCCAAGTTACGAGCCGCAACGCGAGCAAAATTTCTGTTCGACACCCGAGCTCAAATTCGGGATACGAGCCGAACTTCCACTAGGTGGCACAAGAATCTCCTTGCTTCCAGTTATCTCGGCGCGAAAAACAAAGTCTAAAGGCATTCGTTCGAGATGTGAGTTGATCGACTTACGAGCTCGGGTCTGGAACGAATTAAACTCGTATGTCGAGGTACCACTGTATTGTCTCTGAATGTCCTCTCTTTTAGTCTATAATCCTTCCTCCGGCACACTCACACCAAAATAAGTCCTCATGAGAAAGTGTCATGATGAAACTCCTCCAATTATTTTTTGCATTGATGCTAACACAAAACAGCCCAACTAATGGATCGCCAAGAGCACTCCCAGCAACTCTGACAGGGCAAACAGTGATGGTTAACCTCTTTGGCACCAGGTGACGAAATTGGAGCACGCGTGCCAGAGCGCCAGATCCCAGAAAAGAGCAGCTGCCCAGTGTAGTGGCCAGCTGCTCTTCTAGATTTTGTCGTATGCATCCACACCAGCCAGCTGCCCTCTTCCAGGTTCCAGCACACACATGTGTGGCGACCAGCTGGTCTTCACGCAAAGACCAGCTGGTTGGCGCAGATGTACATACTGAAGCCAGGAAGAGACCAGCTGTCTAGTGTGCATGTGCACAACAGAACCTGGAAGAGCAGCTGGTGGTTGCGTGCATGCCCACAGAGGGGGCTCTACGTGCCATCTCTGGCATTTGTGCCATACGTTTGTCATCACAGGCCTAGAGTATAAAGAGATTTCCTTACTTATCCTTACTTGTATTGATAGGCAGGGGAGGGCAGCAAGCAGGACGGGGTGGAATGCAGAAATAAAGCTGCATGCACAGCTCCAGCTGACTGGCGGCAGTCATTTCATGGATTACTGGTCTCGGCTCAGCTCTCCTTTTTTTCCTTCCTGCTGCTGCATCTGCGCTCCTTGCTTTTTTCCTCTTTCCTCCTCGGATGAGCTTACCTCTCTCCCGCCCTGCTCCCTTCCATCCTCATGCGGCCACTTCCTGAATCCAGGAAGGAGGAAAGAGGAAAAAAGCAAGGAGTGTGCAGCAGCAGCAGTAGGGGGGTGGGAGGAGAGATTGCGAAGCCGAGCCAAGCTGTGTCAAAGCCGTCTGGGCTGTGGTCTTTTTCCCCTTGCGAAGCCCTCACTCTGCCTGCAGCTGAGATGAAAAGGCGTCATGCGGCAATGATAACCTTGTAACTCTCCTTTGTCTTTCTGATATTTTTTAATCCCCCCTCCCACCCTCCTCCTCCTCAGAAAGCGGCAGGGAGACCAGAACCAGCAAGAGTCGCAGGGGGGCCTTTCCCTCTCTCCTCTTTTCTCAACAGCTGATTGGCATTCGTTCACAAGGCAGGGGTTGACCCAGGAAGAGGAGTGTGGGGAATGCAAAGCAAATTGTCACCCCAGCGAGTGACACTGGTGACGTTGTAAGTCGAGGACTTAACAGTTCATTTGAACGATGATGATCATTCAAACCACTCCCATCTGGTCATATAACCAGCAAGCCACACCCACAAAACATGCCACACCCACAGTGTGGCAGTAAAAATTTTGGCTGGCCATTACTGCTCATAGGGTTATCTAGTTTGGGTTATGAAACATCTGTAAGAAAACAACCAAGACCATTCACATATGGAAAGGCACCTTAACAGATTCTTCATTTATATAATCCCAGCAAAGGATAGATATTTCAGAAGTAGATGCCCACAGTAGCTAAAGCCAGTTCCTTTTCTCCTCCTCTGATTGATAACAGAAAACAAAGAAGAAAGCACAGAATAAAACTGATCTGCAACAGAGATGTTTTTTACAGCTTCTCTACATTTTAAGTTTTAATAAATTGTCTCTTTTTAAAGTAACCAAAGCAGAGAAGACAAGTGTGAAGGTTTAACATGATTGTTGTGTTGATTAAGCAATTGATGAAATCTATCCAGGATTTCTTTTTTAAACTCATTGGTGCCACTAAGGTCTTGTTAACTGTCTTTTCTGCTTTAATTAGATGGTGTTAGACATGTCAGTTTTGAAAAGGGAAAAAATTCATATCAATTTGACTTGATTATCTACCCCTAGGCTCTATTAAATTTAACTGGCCCTTTAAATTAAGGGATGCAGGTATTCCTTGATGTTACAACAATAATAGAAATTGTCTAAACTAATTTATATATCTTCCTAATGAGGGAGGTAATAAATGTATTTATCCGACTACCTTTTGTGAGCCTTATTTTATTGTTCAACTTTATTGACACAACACTTAGATACCTTCCCAACATTTGCTAAATCTTTGAGGGAAAACTTTGGGTTCCAAGTGGATGAAAAATATTCATGTATTATTTTTTTTAAACATGCTGTATTTTGCTATTTCTTACCTTGATTTTTACCTTAGAACTACAATTATGCACGGGTTAAAATCCTATCTGCACAATTAATTACACTCCATTAGTATGTATAGCATTCCACTTCAAGTACATTATCTTATACACATCTAACATCCTGTAAATATGCAGGGGATCAATACTTCACAAATATATGTTAGACAAAATGCAGAATAAAACTACAGAAGTAGAGGAAAAACAGACAGTGCTTCTTTTCATTAGACATACCCGATTCCTGCAAATATTCTTTATATGTTTTAGTCTTCAGTGCCGTAATCATCTTTGTTGCTCTTCTCCAGGTTTTCCCCCCTCTCTAGACTCTTGTATCACAGGCACATGAGATGTTAATAAATCACACCATTTCACTTGAAAATATACCATGATGAAAATATATTATGCATAGGTTTCTCCATATAGCCCCATAAAAGGTCTATCTTCATGCCTTAAGATTTCCAAAGATGCATTTGAATAGTGTAAGATGAACAGAGAGTGCTCTGGTGCTTGTAAATGCCAACTTCTATTTTTCAATAACTCCAAAGAGTTCCTCCTTTAAAAAAGACACTTCTGTCTTTGGGTTTTTCTAACCTATATACCACAGCTAGAATATTTATTTCAAATTTATTTATTTATTTATTTGTTTGTTTGTTTGTTTGTTTGTTTGTTTGTTTACTTACTTACTTACTTACTTACTTACTTACTTACTTATTTATTGTTAGAGTTGAAGGGACCATGAAGGCCATCAAGTTCAACCCCCTGCCCAAGCAGGAACCCTATAACACATCTGTCAAGTGGCAGTTCAATCTTCTCTTAAAAATGTCCAGAGTGTTAGAGTTCACAATGTCCGCTGGTAGGTTGTTCCATTGGTTGATCGCTCTGACCATCAGGAAGTTCCTCCTTATCTCCATGTTGAATCTCACCTTGGTCAGGTTCCAGCCGTTGTTCCTCGTCCGGCCCTCACTTGATTACTGAAAAGTGTGGTAAATGCTGAAGTAGTTACCTTGCTTCCTCTAATTTAGATTTCCAGCCTTTAGTAACTTTTTGGGTTGCTCACATTTCCTCGTTTGAAACAACTCAATGTGTGGGAATTCCTTTATGACATTATTTAATTGAAGTGTGGGAAGTCAAGAAATATGTTGACCACTCAAGAGATTATTGTGGAATGAAATATTAGATGTGCACATAATCCTCTCAGCTGCCTTGTTACTAAGCTCAGGAATGGTACTCTCAACTGTAACAATTTGCCCTTTTCTTCACTTTTGGAAATTAATGAATACTGCATAAATGTGGAACACTGCATTGTTAGGTGGTTTGAGAATTGGTGGCACTGTTTATTAAAGTTCTTCTTTTTTTTTCTCTGACATTCATTATCTCTATCAAGAGAACCTTAAATCCTTTTCAGAAGCCCTTCTGTTTCAAAGTGTTCGGTATTAGAAATGTTTCTTGTGTAAAAAGGATTGCAATTTTTCCCACCTTAATTTCAGGATGATTGAGAATTAGAATGTCACTGACATTCTGTTATTGCACAAAAGAAATGTAGAATGACAATTCTATTTCTTTCGATTGAATAAGAGGTGATTTAAAAATGCTGGAGAATTTTTTTGCAAGGCAAAATGTCAGGTTGGCTGTGGTCGTTTTAAGCTTGCCCATAGTTTTCAGTTTGTTTGTTTGTTTGTTTGTTTTTATTTATTTATTTATATGCCACTCACTCCAAACAGACTCTGATAATTCTCCAGGGCACCAGAGGGCCGGACGAGGAACAACGGCTGGAAGCTGACCAAGGAGATAAGGAGGAACTTCCTGACAGTCAGAGAGATCAACCAATGGAACAACCTACCAGCAGACGTTGTGAACTCCAAAACTGGACATTTTTAAGAGAAGATTGAACTGCCACTTGACTGGTGTACTATAGGGTTCCTGCTTGGGCAGGGGGTTGAACTCGATGGCCTTCATGGTCCCTTTCAACTCTAACAATAAAAATAAATAAATAAATGAATGAATGAATAAATAAATAAATAAAAATCAATAATAACAATAATATAAAAATCACATATACTTACAATCAACCTACTAATTTCAGGCCTGCCAGAAAAGCCAGGTCTTAACAGCTTTCCGGAAGACTGGTAGAAAGTAAAAATCAAAGTGATCCCAGATAATGCAGATCTCTGGAAGCAGCTGGTTCCAAAGGATTGGAGCTGCCACAGAGAAGGTTCTTCCCACCAACTGGCAGACGGGACCTGGAGAAGGTCAACTCTGTGGGCCCTTACTGGCCGCAGTGAGGTATGAGGGAGGAGGCAGTCCCGTAAATAGTCTGGCCCTGGCTCCAATTGGATCTCTCTCTCTCTCCCTCCCTCCCTTCCCCACCCCTCTCTCTATGTATGACAAGTTTCCTTCCCACCCTTCTCAATCTCGGGCACTCTAAGATTGGCCTGGGAGTTTGAGGGCTCTGTGCAGTATCTTCATTGTTCCTAGTACTGCATCTTCTGCACAGAAAGAAATTCCTGAGATGTGTTATTGTTCCTGAGATCTGTTGGAACCCCTTCCCCAGTTTAGGAGTCACAGTCCCAAGTGCTCCTACCATCACTGGGATCACTTTGATTTCTACTTTCTATATTCTCCCCAGTTTCTCCTTCAGACACTGGTAGTTTTCCAGTTTCTATACTTCTTTTTTTCCTTCCGATGTTATTGTAGCTTGGCACCACAACTTTCATTGTTGTCTTCGGGTCTTCATCTATTATCACAATGCCTGGTTGATTGGCTAGTATCTGCCATCCTGTCTAGATCTAGAATTCCTATAGTATCTTAGCCCTGTTTCCAAACTTATTTCTGCTTCCCAGTGTGATTCAATCTGTTTGAGAGCTCACCCCTATTTTTTCAAACCCATTAGTCAAAGCTTCATCCAAAGGTATTGCTCTGACATCTTAAAAGTGTGTACTTGACTGCTGTGATTGTGCCAGATAAATGTTTGTGAATTCTCGCAGGCGAAGATTGCTGTCATCATCTTGGTGACATAAATGTAGGACTTTGATTAGTGCCTCTTGGAAACCTGGAGGGTAGATCTGAAGATATAGGTTAAAAACACTCATTTGGCTTTTTTTGAGAGTTGTTTTTTGGGGGGAAATTGAACGAAGGGAAGGAATTGTGGAACAACTGATGGTTATAGAAATTCTAAAAGTACCCAATTATCCATGTAATCAAAGAAAATAACCAAATCATCTCTCTTGCTGCTTCTCTTATTCTCCATTCCCATAAACTTTTCTTTCTAGTTATCAAAACTTCTTCCTAGATGTGTCCTATTAAATCATATTTGGCAATCACATAATTTTTTTACAGAGTGCAATTCTTCTCTGTCAATTGCTTTGGATTAAAGTATGGAAATTTACTACATTTGGGTGATTAAATTAGAAGATAATTCAAACAAATAACCACACTTCAAGAAATTCATAAAGCAATGCAGGCCTTTTATTCAAAAGTTATGACACTTTGGTCCAGTTGCTTCTCTAGCCTTTTCTGTACATTTTCTGGCCTTCAGGGAAAGTGGCTGGGTAAAGTGGATTGGACTTATGCTGAGACAAAGCATGTCATCTTCAACATGTTACTTTGAGAATTGGGAGTGATGCTTCCAATGCTCAGAATTTTGTTTTTATAAAGGAATATTACATATGCAATAAATAAATAAAATTCAGCTGTGGCGAGGGGGGCGTTTGCCCAGGTTCACCTGGTGCACCAGTTGCGGCCCTATTTGGACTGGGAGTCATTGCTCACAGTCACTCATGCCCTCATTACCTCGCGGCTCGACTACTGTAATGCTCTCTACATGGGGCTACCTTTGAAAAGTGTTCGGAAACTTCAGATCGTGCAGAATGCAGCTGCAAGAGCTATCATGGGCTTTCCCCAAAATGCCCATGTAACACCAACACTCCGCAGTCTGCATTGGTTGCCGATCAGTTTCCGGGCACAATTCAAAGTGTTGGTCATCACCTATAAAGCCCTTCATGGCACCGGACCAGGGTATCTACGAGACCGCCTTCTGCCGCATGAATCCCAGCGACAGGTTAGGTCCCACAGAGTGGGCCTTCTCCGGGTCCCGTCAACAAAACAATGTCGTTTGGCAGGGCCCAGGGCGGCCCCGGCCCTCTGGAACCAACTCCCCCCAGAGATTAGAATTGCCCCCACCCTCCTTGCCTTTCGTAAGCTTCTTAAAACCCACCTCTGCCATCAGGCATGGGGGAAGTGAGATATTCTTTTCCCCTATGTTTGTTTGTAGGGATGTTTGGTTTTACAATAAGGGTTTTTTAGTTGTTTTAATATTGGATTTATATGATGTTTTTTTTTAATTACTGTTGTTAGCCGCCCCGAATCTACGGAGAGGGGCGGCATACAAATCCAATAAATAATAAATAAAATAAAGAGCTAATCAGTTCTACAGATGAATTATTGACTCTGCACCTCCAAAATTGTCTGGTTTGGGTCTGCAACCAAACAAGACAGACACAGACTTCAATAGATATTAGAACTGCAGAAAAAAGCAATTGCTACCAGCCTACTTTCCATTGAGGATATGTATATTGCACAAGTCAAAAAGAGGGCTGTGAAAATATTTACAGACCTCTCACATCCTGGACATAAATTGTTTTAACTCCTACCCTCAAAAAGATGCTATAGGCACTGGACACCAAGACAACTAGACACAAGGATAGTTTTTTCCCAAATGCCATTACTCTGCTTAACAACTAATTCCCACAATACTGTCAAATAATTACTAAGACTCTGCGGAGAGGGGCGGCATACAAATCTAAATAATAAATAAATAAACAATAAATTACTGTATCTCTTCCTTACTAGTATCAATATCTATCTCTTCCCATTTATTAATATAACCATGTTGCTTGTATCTTTCAATTATATTATTTTTATTTGTTTCCCAGAACAATTTGACTATCACTCAGTGTTGTATCTTTTTATTCTTTTTATCTTTTTATTCTAAAAAGTGAGGACCCAGGGTGTTTGGGCAATATGCTGACTGTAAATGGTTTAGAGAGAGCTATAAAGGACTACAAAGTAGCATATAAGTCTAAGTGCTATTGCTGTGATCAGAACGACATTAATTAGTATTATTTCCCATCATGGTGCACCAGTTGCGGCCCTATTTGGACAGGGAGTCATTGCTCACAGTCGCTCATGCCCTCATCACCTCGAGGTTCGATTACTGCAACGCTCTCTACATGGGGCTACCTTTGAAAAGTGTTCGTAATTATTAGTACAAATATAAATTTCTTTCATCTCTTTTCCCCCCCTTTTTCTCTCTTTGTTTTTTCATAAAACCTTTTTCTTTTTTATATATATCTTTATAAATTTTGATACAGATTTAGATTTATATTAAGATTGAAATTTTTACTCTATATAACAATTTGTATTTTACAGATAATTTTTTTACTTTTATATGAAGACTGCTATTTTGAGTGGAGCGACTGTAGCTCCATTAAGTGTTATATGTTTTGTTTGTTGTGTTTGCTACTTTGAAAAAACCAATAAAAATATTAAAAAGAAAAGAAAAGAAAAGTGTTCGGAAACTTCAGATCGTGCAGAATGCAGCTGCGAGCGCAGTCGTGGGGCTTCCAAGATTCGTCCACGTTTCTTCAACACTCTGTGGCTTGCATTGGCTGCCGATCAGTTTCCGGTCACAATTCAAAGTGTTGGTCATGACCTTTAAAGCCCTACATGGCATGGGACCAGATTACCTCCAGAACCGCCTGCTACCGCACGAATCCCAGCGACCGATAAGGTCCTACAGAGTTGGCCTTCTCCGGGTCCCGTCGACTAAACAATGTCATTTGGCGGGCCCCAGGGGAAGAGCCTTCTCTGTGGCAGCCCCGGCCCTCTGGAACCAACTCCCCCCAGAGATCAGAACTGCCCCCACCCTCCCTGTCTTTCGTAAACTACTCAAGACTCATTTATGCCGCCAGGCATGGGGGAGTTAAGATATTCCTTCCCCCTAGGCCATTACAAGTTATGCATGGTATGTCTGTGTGTATGTTCGGTTTTATTATAAGGATTTTTAGTTGTTTTATTATTGGATTTCAACATGCTGTTTTTATCATTGTTGTTAGCCGCCCCGAGTCTGCGGAGAGGGGCGGCATACAAATCCAATAAATAATAATAATAATAATAATAATAATAATAATAATAATAATAATCTTAATAGTATGCTTATTTTGATGCAGGTCAAAACTGCATTGCTTCTTTTGGCAGGTACAGCATACTTCTGATTCATTTTAATCTGTCATCTACTAGCATGTCCAGTTCTTGACACTTAGCCAAGCGAAGTATCTGTGCACAGGTTTGTTTTTCCTATCTGAGTGCAAAACCTTACATTTCTCACCATTTAAAAGCATTTTGTTGGATAAAGCCAAGGTCCAAGTTTATTGATTTTTACATTTTTATAAATTGCATAGATGAAAACAGAAGAGACGCTCATCAGATGTGTCAATGACACAAAGCTTTTGAATGTTAAAATGATCTTCTGAGGTATCAACAACCATCCCCAGCTTTGTGTCTTTTTAAAATCTGTATAGCACTCTCTATCTCTCATCTATACAATTTATAACAATCATGAAGAACATTGAGATTAGGACAAAACATTCAGACAGCCTAGTAGGTTTTTCTCTCCTGTGGACATCAATCTAATGAATGGCCTTGCATTAGGTACTGTTGTTCGACCAACGGCAAATTCACCTGGTAGTGAGACTACTCATCTCACCTTATTCCATTTTACCAATAAGGTGGTTATCTTTATGAAGTGCCTTACTAAAATTTAGAGCCAAAACATCCTTTGTCTATTATTCTAGTCACTTTGTCCTCGACTCCCCCAGCAATACAATTTAACTGATCTGTTTTTAATAGAATAGAAGAATAGAATTTTATTGGCCAAGTGTGATTGGACACACAAGGAATTTGTCTTGGTGCATATGCTCTCAGCGTACATAAAATAAAATATACATTTGTCAAGAATCATGTGGTACAACACTTAATGATTGTCATAGGGGTCAAATAAGCAATGAAGAAGCAATAATCTTAGGATATAAGCAACAAGTTACAGTCATACAGTCAACATGGGAGGAAATGGGTGATAGGAATAATGAGAAAAACTAGTAGAATAGAAGTGCAGATTTAGTAGAAAGTCTTACAGTGTTGAGGGAATTATTTGTTTAGTAGAGTGATGGCGTTCAGAAAAAAACTGTTCTTGTGTCTAGTTGTCTTGGTGTGCAGTGCTCTGTAGCGACGTTTTGAGGGTAGGAGTTGAAAAAAATTGTGTCCAGGATGTGAGGGGTCAGTAAATATTTTCCCTGCCCTCTTTTTGACTTGTGCAGTATACAGGTCCTCAATGGAAGGCAGGTTGGCAGCAATTGCTTTTTCTGCAGTTCTGATTGTCCTCTGAAGTCTGTGTTGGTCCTGTTGGGTTGCAGCACCAAACCAGACAGTTATAGAGGTGCAGATGACAGACTCAATGATTCCTCTGTAGAACTGTATCAGCAGCTCCTTGGGCAGTTGTCAGGTGTTGTTGTCAGATCCATGTATCTGCCATTCTTCAAGGAATGTGAGAGAGATATTGAAATTGTTCCATTTAGTTATTGCTTTCACCCTATGTATCCTATATCCTGCATTGCATTCCTTTATAACCTTTAATCTGATTTATAACCTTTGCCCTAACACCAAAGCAGCCTGGAAATTCCTCACCTTTTGGGGAATGTAAGGGGCGGGAGGGCCATTGTCAGAAAGCCAGCAGAAGATGACCCTGAGAAAATTCCCTTATCAAATTCTCAGAGGGGCAAGTATAATATCTCCACACCTGTGGATTGGCTGAATCCACACTGGGCGGCAGGGAGGGGTTTCTAGTTTCTTTTATTCCAAATGCCTGAGGGCTCTCAAAGCCTGCTTTGATTTCATCCTGCTATCACCCCTTTTCAATAAAAGGTTCCTTTTGAAATGCCAAGTTTCAAGAATCTTTACTTTTTTGAATAAGGGGGAGAGGTTGGACCTTATACCTGCATTGATTTCTAGCAGTGACCATGTATCTTTCTAAATATTTGCAAACTCATTGGTTGTTGAACTTTTCTAATTTTTTCAAAGATATTGATGTCCTGCTGTAATTTCCTGGCCATACTTTTTTCATGATTTTTTTTAAAAAAAGATTGAACTAATATTAGTTCTTTTCCAGTCTTCCAGCACTTCTCCTACACTTCAGGAGTTCTTAAATATTACAGTCAAAGATTCTAAGATCACATTCAACTTTAGCACTTTCATATATAATTCACCAGCACCATTGACAAACTCAGTTTAGAGCAGCTACATGTTCTCTCGCCACTTCTGTCTCTATTTTGACCTGCATTTCTTATATGATCACAAGCTGAACCTTTTGACAGGTTAGACCACTTTTTCTTTGCAACAACAGGTGTCAAGTCCTCCTTACTCTGTAATAGCTTTCTAATGTTTTCAAAAGCAATTTATTCTGCAAAATATACGAGGAAACCTCTAAAAACTCTTCTCTATGTTAATGAAGCCTTTAAGTTTAATTAAAGGGTCACTTAAACTTAAGGATAAATCACTTAAAGAATTACTATTTCCTACCCTTAAAAAAAATGAATCTTTCACTGCATCTTACTCCCTTTCTTATTACTGTATTACTAAAGATGCGAAGGGTAAAAATAAAAGTTCTACATTTGTCATGTATGAATGTGTACCTGGGTTCATACATATGTGTTCTGGAATTTCGCATGCTTTTATGACAAATAAATTTTTTATCTATCTATCTATCTATCTATCTATCTATCTATCTATCTATCTATCATCTATCTATCTATCTATCTATCTATCTATCTATCTATCTATCTATCTATCTAATTTGTATGCCACCCTTCTCCGTAGACTCGGGGCGGCTCACAGCAGTGATAGAAACAATGTACAATACAAATCTAATAATATGAAGTTAAAAACCCATAATTTAAAAAAACATGCACACAACACGCCATACATAAATTATATAGGCCTGGGGAAGATATTTCAATTCCCCCATGCCTGACGGCAGAGGTGGGTTTTGAGAAGTTTACGAAAGGCAAGGAGGGTGGGGGCAATTCTTATCTCTGGGGGGAGTTGGTTTCAGAGGGCCAGGGCTGCCACAGAGAAGGCTCTTCCCCTGGGTCTTGCCAAATGACATTGTTTAGTCGACGGGACCCAGAGAAGGCCAACTCTGTGGGACCTAACCGGTCACTGGGATTCATGCGGCAGAAGGCGATCCCGGAGATATTCTGGTCCGGTGCCATGAAGGGCTTTATAGGTCATAACCAACACTTTGAATTGTGACCAGAAACTGATCAGCAACCAATGCAGACTGCGGAGTGTTGGTGAAACATGGGCATACTTGGGAAAGCCCATGATTGCTCTCGCAGCTCAATCAACCAAAGATTTTGGTTGTTCTTGGTGCGATTTCCTAATCACTGGAGACAATGCTTAGGATTCAACTTCAAGGAAATCTTTTATAATATCAAACAATCTTTTTCTTTTCTTTCTTCTCTCCACCTCTTTTTTAAAAAGAAGGTGAAAGTTCCCTGGGTAATGAATGAAATTACTCTTCTAAGCAGCCTATGCTGACAGCATATGATATAATTTACCAAGTATTAAATGTAGGGTAAGGGAAAAAGAAGACAGGCTAAAGACAATTGGATAATATAATTCCTTACGTTTTCTATTTGCCTTGCATTTCAGATGCAGTTGTACACATCAAGGAGGCTCCTAATCTCTCCTTACCTTATCAGCCAAACATTTTATCATTTTTTCAGATTCTGAAGCCCAAGTGTTGATCTACCTTTCAGTCCCATCTGTGAGGTTTCACCTTTCAAAACCATCTCATGCATCATATTCATTAAAATTTAGCTGTAAGTTCAATATAACAAGATCTTTCTTGATAATGTTTCACTGAATGATGAATGTTCTTGGTGGCTGTTGTTATTTTGCAATTCTGCGACTTTCAGAACTTGGTGTATTATCTTGACAGTTTAAGCAACCAGTCAGTCGGTTCAGTGAAATGTTTAGAGTTCATTCACTCTATTTTTTTCCCTATTATCCAATAGAGGCCACTATTTACATAGCATTTGGATGAAATTTATCTTTGAAGATAAACTAAAAACTCTCAGAAAACCTCTAAGAAAAATCTCAGCACCTCCTAAAAAGGGGCAACTTTGGAGAAACTCATGTTCGGACTCCTACTGGTAGTACATAATGTCCTCTTCTAACATTGGGTGAATTTTTTAAAAAACATTTTTAAAAGATGCTTGGATGGGACACTGGAACATTACAACATTACTGGAGTTAATGAGAATAAACAGGGTTCAGGGTTTCAGGGGCAAAGAATTGTGAAGAAATGCACGAACAGCGGCTTAAACCGCCGGCCGAAATTGCCCCCGGAGCAGGGGGACGCTGCTGGCGGCACCACGGAGCCCTGAACTTCCGGTTTCTGGCGAAACTGAAAGTTCGGCTTTTGGCAGTGCGCCAGGAAGGCGCGCTGCATTCTGGGTGCTAGGGGAGGTCCTTGATCGCCCTATTTAAGGGCGATCCTAACAGGATCTCCTCCTTGCTGTTGCTGCCCCTGAAGTGAACACCTGCCCACCCTCCGCTATTAACAGTGTGTCCTTAGGAGGTCGCTTTGGGGCCGAATAGGAATTTTTTGTGACCTCCCCCTTTAGAGGCGGCCATTTTTTCACCTATTCCACACTGACAGTATGGATTTGATTTGATTCTGACATATAGATGTCAGAATAGGCCTCCCTTTGGTCACTGGGGTTTGGCAGGTTAGGGGCGGAAATGGGCAATTAGAAGTGACTGCGCATGCTCCTTTGGGCATCCTTTTAAAGGGTGATGGACCGCCTCTCTCCAGGAACTAGAGGTTGGAACAACGTCGGGGATTGGAGAGAGGATATCCATGGGAATCACCGGATCCGATTTCCCACGGGGATTAGAGGGTGAGCTCCTCCCACATGACTAAGGGGCGTGGCTTGGATCCAGGTGAAGGTGGCTACCTTCACCTGGTTCAGCAAGGAGTTTTTGCCCAATGTTGCCAAGGAAGTTTCTGGTAGGAATTTCCGCCCTGTTAGTTTTGGCCTCTGCAGGTCCTTAGTTATGTTGAATTTAAATATTTAAATTTACATATTTAAAGTTACATTACTTAAATTTATGTTAATTTAATAAAATGATCCTTTATTTAATCCACAATATGTCTCAGCGTCTTTACTCCGCTTCCGGGGCAATGAGGCATAGACGAATCATCTTTCAACTCACTTCTGTCCATTTTTATGCATAATACCTGAAACCACATATATCAATGGCTTTATTGGTTCAGTGTAGCCTTCATACACTACTAGATCACCCTGATGATTCTGACAATAAAGTAGTACTACAAGAAGCAATTGTGTGTTAGGCTTGCAGTAACCTTTAAAAGCTTCACATGAACATCACTTTGCCTGCCAAAAGCCCACGGAATTAGCATTTACCCACAGGTTAAGAAAAGAATTGGGCTGATTGTAGATTCTACAGCCAGAGAGCAAAAGTAATGATTTACTGTAGAAGCAGCTAAAAGTCTGCTAAGGAAAGGAATGACCTCTGTCCAGCCTTTCCATTTGTGACTGTTTTATAAAACCTCTGAGATGTAGTTAATAATGATGATTTATATTGCTCTCAGATGTGAGCTTGGATGTTCTGCAGAAAGTTAAAACTAATGAATCTTGTCACCAGTTCTCAAAACCTTTGAACATCATGCTTGCAGGTGGCTGAACTGACATGTCACAGATAGGTAAGATCAATTGAAGATTTTCCTCCAGCCTGCTACTTACAAACTTAGTTTATAAGACAGTCCAGGGTGGTTTGGAGAATAAATAATAAACAGCTGCCAAGAAAAACCAAAATCCAGACTTTCAGATAATATGCGATCTACAAAGGAAGGTTGGAGAAGTGCACTAAATGGTTTCCTTTCTTTTCAACAAAGAAGGGACCTGATTTGCTAAAATAGGATATATGGCAGAACAAATACTCATTTGGCTAATTCACAGCAAAATGATACATTTCTTCTGGAAAGGCTGATATACAATATTCTTTTCTACTACTTTAACAGTGCTTTCCTTGAAAAAGTCTAATGGGCAATGATTGTAAAATAAAATAAAAGAAAAGAAAAATACCCCACTATCCTTCACATGCTTCTATCAAAGCCCAAGGAAAACATGTATTAGAAAATAATAAATAATAAATAAATAAATAATAAACAGCACCATCTACTGTATGCTCTATCTGTCTGTCTACTGGCTCTCTCTTTGTCTGTCTGTCTGTCTCTCTCTCTCACTCATGTCTATCATGTCTGTCTTTCTTTATCCATTCATCATCTACCTACCTAATTTACACAGCTGCCCATTTTTCCACTTATCATAGTCTTACATATGTTCTGCGCTATTTTATGTGAACCATTACTGAGAACCATCGTACAGGTTCATCCTTTATTATTCATAATGAATATATGGTAATGTCAGAAATATTGGATGATGGTTTGGGTTTGCAGCTCCTGAGTCACCATGATTGTTCTCTCAATTTTTTTGGTTTGTAATTTTTATAATATTCTGCTTTTATTTTCATATTGAATTGAGCATGGAATAGTTTGCTTTTCCAGATGTTCATGCAAGTTTGAATCACTTCATTGCTGAATTCTGTATTCTGAATTAGTGTTTTTTGACGTCAGGAATTTTTCCTCACAGATTTTTACTTTTTTAAAATTCAGATTTATATTTTTCTACATGCACAATTTGCAATAATTATTTCCATCTGTATATTTGATACATATAACCAGTGAATTCTACCTCTTGGATGAATTGCATACTGCATCGTCCTTCCTTCCTTCCTTCCTTCCTTCCTTTCTTCTTTTTATCAATTTTGACCAATTAGCATTGGGTTAATCAATTATCCATGAAGCCCACAATTAGAAGGATTGCTTCAGTGTTTACTGCTTTAACAATATTTCTACCATTATGTTTTAGATTTTTTGGATTCATTTTATATAAGGTAAACTAGTAGGCTTTTTAAATTGGCCATAAAATATGTTAGAAGCTTCCATTAATTCTAAATATTTATGTCTTCCTTCAAATGCCAGGTATCTAATAGCATTTCCATTTGTTAATTGTAGCACATCTTCTCATATAATTTGGCCTCTCTTAATTGCAACATTAGCATATTTTTCCAGGCCAAATTTCTTTCTTAAGGAGCTGACAAGGAATTTTGTTCAGAATTCTGAGTAGAATAATTGTCTGCACAAAGAGAACTTGGGGCACTGAATCTCCACGGAACATTTCTAGCTTTATTTTTATTTCTCAATTCAAACTTTGTTTTTATGAGACTGCTGACATTTCCAGGAATCTTCTCAATATGTTCTTATTCCAAAAACTTACAAGTACCTGTATTTTTAAAGCTACTGAGTGAGACAAACAGCCTACCCTGGTTACAAAGTTTTTTTCTCTTTAGTTTTGTTGTGCCATTCAAAGTTTTGCCTTTTGTTCTATTAGAAAAATTACCTTTTCATTCAATTAAACATTTATTGTATAGGTTTGCTATAATTTGATTAGGAGATCCAGTTTGGTGTAGGAGTTAAGGCATCAGATTAGAAAAAATTAATTGCAGTAGCCCTTCAGCATAAAGTCAACTGGATAGCCTGAAACCAGCCATAGGAAAAAGACAATAAACCATTTACAAAATCTTACCAAGAAATTTGCAGAGATTTGAGTAGGCAATTGCCAGTTTTTTACAGTAGGAATGTTCTGATGTCAGCTACTCTTCATTTCTTGTGTATAAAAAGTTTCTGACTCTGGGGTGTGGGGCTTATCTTTGCTTCTTAGCTGAGTCAATATTGTCCAAAAACATTTCCATGGTCAGCATGACTATACATCGAGGTGCATTGAATGTTTTTAACCTCCCACCAAACTGGTACTTATTTATCTACTTGAATGTGCATACTTATCAAACTGCTAGGTGAGCTGGGGCAAAAAGGGGAGCTCATCCTGTTGTGTGGCATTCGGGTCTCAAATGTCAGCTGGGAAGCTCAGCATCTTTAACAATTAGGCATTGTGCCTACCGTCCCTGTCCTATTGTCTACTTTTTATCATTACTTATCTAATGTTTTATATGTACAAATTATCACCCTATAATTGTTTGATAAATTGATAAATTGATAAATTGATAAATTGATAAATTGATAAATTGATAAATTGATAAATTGATAAATTGATAAATTGATAAATTGATAAATTGATAAATTGATAAATTGATAAATTGATAAATTGATAAATTGATAAATTGATAAATTGATAAATTGATAAATTAATTAATAGAAATTCCCTCTTCCCCCATCTTGTATCCACAGAAGATCATCTGGCTGTATTGCTAGCTTGGAATGAAGACTCATCAAGTATTGAGTTAGAAGCCTCATAGTTGATATTGTTTTGGGTTTTCAAACTAGTAGACTTGTCTGGAATGGTACATGGTTTCCTGCTTGTACAGGAGGCTAGACTAGAAGATCTCCAAGGTCTTCAAGGTCTTCCAAGGTTCTAACTCTTTGATTCCTGTTCTGTTCTGTTCTGAAACATTATGGAGAATCTGTGTTGCATTTTACCTTCCTATTTTTTCCATGACAGAACATGAGTCAATACACAAAGACTTTTTAAAGTACAGAATATGACTTATATACTACATCTTAGATCATGTCCAAAGACATTTTTTGCTATCCAACTCAATAAGGCTTCAGAGAGGGGTGGCATACAAATCTAATAAAACTTAAACTTAATAAGGACTGCCCAAAGTCCTGGAATTCCTGGACAATATGTATGATTCTGGTTATCAGCATCTAGGGACATCTAGAGTTTTAGAAGATCTTTGGCAAAAAACAAACACACACTTTCTTCTTCATTATTTATTCTCAATGAATGAAACTTATTATGTATATTCTTTAGATTTCCACAAATTGGAATATAAAAGCATTCTGATATACAGTTCAATTGTACCAATTTATTGTACATCAACACTCTTTCTGATAGGTCTCCTGAGCAAATAATTTCAATTATTTTGGAAATAAAGGATAACTGGTTGTTAAAATGATTCTACTACCAATATAATAATTGAGGCCATTTGATTTTAACATGCAATTATTAATTTTATCTAGCATACTAGTCTATATTGTACTAGAAGCCATGATACTAAGCAATTTTAGATATGCTGAGGGTAGTAAAGTTGAAAATCCTTCGCTCAGCAGCTATTGTTCAAAATGCTCTACACTTGCTAACTTCTGAATCAAACTTTTGCTGATCTATGCACCTTAGAACATGTTCAGAGTGCCATAAGTCAAGTTGATATGCATCCTAGAACATCAAAATAGCTTTAAAAAGAGAACTGATGCCAAATTGCCCAGAGACAACATGCTATGATGGTTTTCCTGAATATTTTATGACATGATTTGTGGAGAAAATGATGTTTTAAACATGATTAGATTACCTATTTATGTAATCTCATAATAAGAACAATAGAATGATGGAGAACATGGACAATATAAGCAATTCACCCAATTGTTTGTTAAATAAGATTGGTTGAAAAAAGCCAAAAGTCAAATTAGAAAAGAAAAACAGAAAGAATGCTACTGGCCTCATTAGAGCAAATGAAAAGTTTGGGCTTTCCTTTTATATAAGATAAACAAGGTAATTAAAGCAGTTCCAACCTTATTAAAGAAACAAATCAACTTTTGTACTCTATTACTTATGTTGGAACAACAGAACTGAAATCAAATAATAGAACGTAGCAGCAGCAACAACAACAACACTTATTGGCAGGTGTAAGCAGCAATGGGCTCCTACGGGAACGGTCAGGTATGCAGAATCAGTAGAAAAATTTTGAATTTTTATCTTTTTCCCCCCTTCAGGGTTCTCGGTATGTTTTTCCTATCACAGTAAATGAGGTTGAATGTGTATAATTTTAGAAGAGCTGTGCATGTGTGTGTGTGTACATACACTTTATATAGTAGATAATGCATATTTTTGTGTGCCTGTGTGTAATACAGTATGTATGTATATATATGGCATATATACATAGAATTAAATAGTATACAGTGGTACCTCATCTTACGAACGCCTCTTCTAACAAACTTTTCAAGATACGAACCCGGTGTTTAAGATTTTTTTGCCTCTTCTTCCGAACTATTTTCACCTTACGAACCCAAGCAGCTGCTGGTGGGATGAAGGGGTTTCTTCCCCCCCTTTTTTGAAGAAAGAAAAGGGAGGGGCTGCTTGGGGGAGGAAAAAATTTGTAGAGAACAACGTGCTTGCAAAGGAACTGAAAGGGTGTCTTTTGAAGAAAGAAAAGGGAGGAGGGAGGGGCTGCTTGGGGAAGGAAAAATTTTGTAGAGAACAACGTGCTTGCAAAGGAACTGAAAGGGTGTCTTTTGAATTCAATTCAATTCAATTCAATTTATTGGATTTATATGCCGCCCCTCTCCGAAAACTCGGGGCGGCTAACAACAGTCATGAACAATATACATGAACAATATACAGTAAAAATCCAATACTAAAAACTAACTTAAAACCCCTTAATGTATAAAACCAGCATACATACAAACATACCATACATACAGTTGTATCAGCCTAGGGTGAGAAGAAGTCTTAATTCCCCCATGCCTGGCGGCAGAGGTGGGTTTTGAGTAGCTTACGAAAGGCAAGGAGGGTAGGGGCAGTTCTAATCTCTGGGGGGAGTTGGTTCCAGAGGGCCGGGGCCGCCACAGAGAAGGCTCTTCTCCTGGGTCCCGCCAAGTGGCATTGTTTCGTTGACGGGACCCGGAGAAGACCCACTCTGTGGGACCTAACTGGCTGCTGGGATTCATGCGGCAGAAGGCGGTCTTGGAGATATTCTGGTCCGATGCCATGAAGGGCTTTAAAGGTCATAACCAACACTTTGAATTGTGACCGGAAACTGATCGGCAACCAATGCAGACTGCGGAGTGTTGGTGTGACATGGGCATATTTAGGAAAGCCCATGATTGCTCTCGCAGCTGCATTCTGCATGATCTGAAGTTTCCGAACACTTTTCAAAGGTAGCCCCATGTAGAGAGCGTTACAGTAGTCGAACCTCGAGGTGATGAGGGCATGAGTGACTGTGAGCAGTGACTCCCGGTCCAAATAGTGTCGCAACTGATGCACCAGGCGAACCTGGGCGAACGCCCCCCTCGCCACAGCTGAAAGATGTTTCTCTAATGTGAGCTGTGGATCGAGGAGGACGCCCAAGTTGCGAACCCTCTCTGAGGGGGTCAATGTTTCTCCCCTCAGGGTAATGGACGGACAGATGGAATTGTCCTTGGGAGGTAAGACCCACAGCCACTCCGTCTTGTCTGGATTGAGTTTGAGTTTGTTGACACCCATCCAGGCCCCAACAGCCTCCAGGCACCGGCACATCACTTCCACTGCTTCGCTGACTGGACATGGGGTGGAGATGTATAACTGGGTATCATCGGCATATTGATGATACCTCACCCCATGCCCTTGGATGATCTCACCCAGCGGTTTCATGTAGATGTTAAATAGCAGGGGGGAGAGGACCGACCCCTGAGGCACCCCACAAGGGAGAAACCTAGAGGTCGACCTCTGACCCCCCACTAACACCGACTGCGACCGACCGGAGAGGTAGGAGGAGAACCACTGAAGGACAGTGCCCCTCACTCCCAACCCCTCCAGCCAGCGCAGAAGGATACCATGGTCGATGGTATCGAAAGCCGCTGAGAGGTCAAGAAGCACCAGGACAGAGGACAAGCCCCTGTCCCGGGCCCGCCAGAGATCATCCATCAACGCGACCAAAGCAGTTTCCGTGCTGTAGCCGGGCCTGAATCCAGACTGCTGAGGACCTAGATAATCGAAGAAAGAAAAGGGAGGGGCACCCCCCTTGCCTTTCTTCCTTCCCATTCACCCTTTAGCCTAGCCTTGCTTCTTCCACCCGCCCCCTTTAGCTGCTCCTCCCTGCCCTCTGTTCGCCTCCCTTCTAAAGTTTGGGATTTTCCTGAAGAATTTGCACGCATTATTTGCTTTTACATTGATTCCTATGGGAAACATTGTTTCATCTTACGAACTTTTCACCTTATGAACCTCCTCCTGGAACCAATTAAGTTCGTATGATGAGGTACCACTGTATTTTGGATATTCAGTAATAGGAAGGGAAATTGTATCTCTTTGAGGTGAGGAGAGGCCAGTTGGCCACCTTTAAGCTAGTCACATGACCTTTAAGCCACCACCACCCATCCCATGATCATCAACCCACTCCCACCTGGTCAAATGGCCATCAAGCCACACCCACAAAATAAGCCACACCCACAGTGTGGCAGCAAACGTTTTTGCAGCCCTTCACTGATACAAGCAATTTAAAACATCTAAAAAAAGATGTACTAAAATGGGGGGGGAATGAGTTCAGCATTATAAAAGAATACAATCTGGGGTCCAAGATAATTACAGAAATTTCAGAAGATATAAGACAGTATTTCTGAAAGTAGAAGTCTGAAAGGTACTCAAGAACTATCTATAAACCTGATTTGGAACTAAACAAAATAAAACATGGAATTTTGGGAAACTGTGAGGGAGAATGGTAAGAAACAAAATGAAATGGCATAATGGGTAAACAAACTTCAAAAAGAATTTGATGGAAAATAAATAGATGTGGTGATAGTAGAAGAAATGGTTAACTGTTCTCATGTTAGGAAATTTCACTTTAGTTCTAAGTTGCGTCTCTCCTTGATTAAATCCCATAAATTGTTTCGTTTTGCTTTCTGGTGCTTTGTAAAATAGATCAAACCACTCTTCTTTGTGGTAACCCTTCAAATACTTGAATGTTGCTATCATTCACCCCTCTTTTCACTAGACTAGATATATCCAATTCCTGCAATCTGCAATTTGAGTTTCTTAAACATATTGGGAATACTCTGCATCTGTTTTCAGTTAACAACTAACACCAGAATGCTACAATATATTACAGTGAGTTTGAGTTACTATAATGTTTCTCCCCTGCATCCTTTGTCATTTAGGAGTCCCAAACAGATCTTAAAGCATAAAAATGTTTTCTCTAAATCATTAAACTCAAGAGCAATCTTTAAATTTCAGAATCATAGGTTAAGCTTTTCCTTATTCATGTACTAGACTTCTTATATCCCTTTTTCCACTGAAGAAGGCTTTGAAATTCTGAGTAATTTTTCTATGTCCGGTGAAATCTCTTATCTCTCCAGGAATGTGGAATGTGTTCATTATCAACTAGCCTTCTATAAATTCTCAGAGGAAGGTACAGCATCCCAAACTTTCTCATGATTTCCTCCCCTCCACCAGAAGACAGAATATAAAACACACCAGAGTTAATGAGCAAAAAATATACTTCCTCCATTGATTTAGCCACACAGTTACCAACCTTTCACAATCAAAACGAACAAAGTCTGACAAGAAGGAAACAAGGCTGTACCTTAAACAAAGTATTTCATATTTCTTTCAACCCAAAAGGATCCATCACACAACTGAATCAATGCAATCAATCAATGTCTTTCTGTCTGTCTGTCTGTCTGTCTGTCTGTCTGTCTGTCTGTCTGTCTATTCACTGCATATATGCACCACACAAAATTTTCCCAAGTGTTTCTTTAAATTTCCTGGTTTTCCATACCTGTCTGTTCCTCAAAGAAGTCCCATGTTGAATGGCCGTTCCATCATCTGGTTGGGATGATGTAGGGTTTCCTGTTTGAGCAGGGAGTTGGACTTGATGACCTGCAAGGCCCCTTTCAACATACATACATACATACATACATACATACATACATACATACATACATACATACATAAAACAAGCAAACAAACCCACACTCATTCACTGAACACAAGGCATCTACTCTATGTATCTTTACCAGATTTCCAGAGGAGGAAGAAAAGGAGAAGAAAGGGAAGAGTATACTCTCCTGTTCTGATCATACTTTTTTTTTTTGGTAGGGATGCTCAAAGGCACTAGGAAAAATAGAGAGGTTCAATTATGTATCAGTCACTTAAGATTGCTAAGCGAAAAGCTTCTCACCAAGCGATTTTTTTCTTTTCTTGCATCCTGCATCATGTTTGCAATGTCAGATTGTCATTTGTATTGATCCAAGTAGAAACAACAACAAAAAACACCAGCTAAAACTAAAATATATTTTTCTATTTTCTTTAATGTTATACCCTAAGTTATCAAAACAATTTGTTAATACAGGTACTGCTTGACTAGACGCCAAATTTATGGAGACCTAACCCTAAGTGGACTTCCTCCCCCTACCCCATGAGATTTTCCCATGTATTGTATCTGGAAATGTGTGTGTGTATGTGTATGTATTTATATCTGTACACACACACACACACACTTTCCCTTTTAATTTGATTACCATTTATGCCTTTCTTTTTCTGAAATCATTCATCTATTGAGAAAGTTCATTGGCATAATATGCCTTTAAAAATGGATTTATCCCCAGTTATTTTTTAAAAATGTTCATATATTCATGAAAAGCAAATATTTAATGCTTTCTCCCACCTGCATGTTGTTGAGATCAGGATCAGTGAGCAACCTTTTCATTGTGTTCTGGGAGGAAATGCAAATATTTGGTTGGTGTACAACAGTGGAATCTCAGTCTGCCAATTCCTTGTTGAGACAGTTGGATGAGGTCACTGTGTGACTAGTTGCAGGACCTGTTTAGCTTGGAAAATAGTCACTATTTGAGGAGTTGATCAAGATAGATAAAACTGCATGCGAGACTGATAATAGTGTAGCCCAGATAACTCTTCCATTCCATTATTGTGTCTGTTGAATTTTGATTTTGCACTGTGGGAGGTATCTTTGATCATGGCATGCCAACACTGTCTTCTATTTTCATGCTAATTAATTAGGGCAATCCTGCACTTTTTTTAAATAGTTGTTCTCTTTTGATCTGATTGAAAAAGGAGGGGCTTCCAGACTTCCTTTACAAGCAGAATGCTGGGGAAATTCACAAGAGAAGGCTATCAAATTCTTTGCGCTTATTAAGTTAGATAAGTAAGTTAAGTTAATGAAGGTGGATGTGGGAATATTCTCTTTCATTGTTCAATTACCTTTCCAATAGTTTGCAACCAACCAAACTTCCTATTACATTCCAAGTCTTTTAAAGAGCCTCCTATAGGGCATTTCAAAGTTAGGAAATAAAAACAACGATACCAGTTGTATCCTATGCTCATCTTGCAAGAAAAACAATTGAGAAGATCACCAGGAGATGTTGAAAAGAAATTCTCAAGCACCCTAAGAAAACAGAAGTGTCTTTCATGTAAATTGTAGTCTATGCAGTACAACACAATTGATTTTGGGGTTGGCCTCAGATTAATGGTAAAGTAGAAATAATGACTGTATTTCTATGTATGACAGATTTCAAGGATGAAGTTTCAATTGTATGAGTCTTGCCAACATATTATTAGTATATAAATTAAATATTAAAGCAACTAGAATACTCCTTATAAGTCAGAAGGATGTCCTTGGTTCCTTTAAGTATCAACTGGTGAAGAATTTCCCAAGCAGTGGAAGTGATGTGCCGATGCCTGGAGGCTGTTGGGGTCTGGATGGGTGTCAACAGACTCAAACTCAACCCTGATAAGATGGAGTGGCTGTGGGTTTTGCCTCCCAAGGACAATTCCATCTGTCCGTCCATTACCCTGGGGAGGGGAATTACTGACCCTTTCAGAGAGGGTCCGCAACTTGGGTGTCCTCCTCGATTCACAGCTCACATTAGAGAAACATCTTTCGGCTTTGATGAGGGGGGCGTTTGCCCAGGTTCACCTGGTGCACCAGTTGCGGCCCTATTTGGAACGGGAGTCACTGCTCACAGTCACTCATGCCCTCATCATCTCGAGGCTCGACTACTGTAATGCTCTCTACATGGGGCTACCTTTGAAAAGTGTTCGGAAACTTCAGATCGTGCAGAATGCAGCTGCGAGAGCAATCATGGGCTTTCCCCAAATATGCCCATGTTACACCAACACTCCGCAGTCTGCATTAGTTGCCGAACAGTTTCCGGTCACAATTCAAAGTGTTGGTTATGACCTATAAAGCCCTTCATGGGACCAGACCAGATTATCTCAGGGACCGCCTTCTGCTGCCCGAATCCCAGTGATCAGTTAGGTCCCACAGAGTTGGCCTTCTCCGGGTCCCGTCAACTAAACAATGTCATTTGACGGGGCCCAGGGGAAGAGCCTTCTCTGTGGCAGCCCCGGCCCTCTGGAACCAACTCCCCCTGGAGATTAGAATTGCCCCCACCCTCCTTGCCTTTCGTAAGCTCCTTAAAACCCACCTCTGCCATCAGGCATGGGGGAACTGAGATACTCTTTCCCCCTAGGCCTTTACAATTTATGCATGGTATGTTTGTATGTAGGTATGATTGGTTTTAAAATAAGGGTTTTTTAGTTGTTTTAGTATTGGATTTACATGCTGTTTTTATTATTGTTGTTAGCCGCCCCGAGTCTACGGAGAGGGGCGGCATACAAATCCAATAAATAAATAAATATATTTTCAGGAGCATGGCTCCTGCCTTTATCAATCATATCTACAATCCTACGAATTAAACTCAAATCCTAGCGTAGCATCTTAATATGAAATGATCCATATTATTAATATTACCTTTCAGTTAATTGTACAAATTATAGCTTGGATACAATTAGCAATATTTTATGCACTGTAATTCGTGTAAAATATTGTTTGTACTTCTGTTTTGCTTGCCATTTTTAATTAGGAGCAAGGAGGCCAAATATAATGTGCTGCAAAGTCCCTTGTGTGGGAAGGCTGCTTACATTGGTGGCTATGTAGAATATAATTGGGCCCTAAAGGAATTGCTTGCTTCAACTATTGACACAGGGACTGCATGTGGATCTTGCCTCTCTTTCTTATATTGCCTTAGGGGAATATTTTTGGACAGAGGTTTTGAGGACTTTTACTTCAATAGGAGAATAATGGAAGAATAATAGGAGAATAAAGAAGAGGAAACCAAGGCTGCTTCTTTGTTAAAGGGTCAAGCTAAAATGATTCCAAAATTCCATTCTTAAGAAATTTAAGAAGCTATTTAACACTTCAGGGAGAACAAGTTCATAATTCATCCCAGATTATTATCTAAAATAGGGGTCTCCAACCTTAGCAACTTTAAGACTTGTGGACTTCAATTCCCAGAGAGCTTGTTGAAGAATTCTGGGAGTTGAAGTCCACAAGTCTTAAAGTTGCCAAGGTTGGACACCCCTGATCTAAAACATCTCATTTTTAGAAAGTTTTAAACTGAAGGGACATTGGTCTTACCAGATATGTCTCTTCTCATAAGGTGGAGATATCATCTAGGCAGGGATTTTCCTCATCTATTCATCCAATAGGACTGAGTTTTTTACTTTTACTAATTATTCCTGCCCCTGAGTCAAGAAACCCAGCTTCATGAAGGCCGGAGACTTGACTTGTGGAGCTATAGACATACTACTAGCCCTCTCTGATGGGATCAAAGGAAAAGTTAGTGCAAGGAGAAAGAAAAAACACACAGACCAGAAAGAAAACCCTGGGTGGGACTAGATGCTATCTCCTCCCTACAAGAAGAGGCATATCAGGTAAGACCAATACTCCTTCTCTATAGAGGGTGGAGCCAACATCTAGGCATGGGACATACCAAAGCTGTGTGTCCAAGAGAGGGATGGTCCTGGATCTGTAGACTCAATGGGAATGCACCTGCTGAAGGACCCTGCAGCCGAAGACCACGTCTGCTTATGTGAAGGCATTGATCTTGTATAGCCTGATGAAGGGCGATGGAGCCATCACCAACTTCCTTGATGGAAGCCTGGGTAGCCCAGGTGCTGTCGTCTCAGCACTGAGAGTAGAGTGCGCCATCACCCAAGCAGGGCAAGGAAAAGAACTCAGACCATGTGCCTTGGTGATGGTGCCCCTCAGCCAACAACCAATGGTATTGGGCAACACTTTGTGGTCCAGCATAGATGGCAGAAAGGAAACAAATAGCGGCTCCATTCTCCTGATCGAAGATGTGCATTGGATGTAAATCCACAGCGCCTGGTGGATGTCCAATGTGTGCCACCTGCATTCCAGATGATGAGAAGGATCAGGACAAAAATTGGGGAAGATGACCTCCTGCACCCTATGGAACCAGGAATTGATTTTAGGAAGAAAGACAGGATCCAGATAGAGCACTATTCTGTCCAGGTGAAAGATGCAGAGGTCCTTCTGTACGGAGAGGGCTGCAAGTTCTGACATCTGCCTGGTGAATGTGATGGCTACCAGGAAAGCAACCTTGTAGGTGAGAAAATGGGGGGAAGCTTCACATAAGGGATCATAAGGAGCTTCCGTTAGATAATTAAGGATCCTGGGCAGATCCCATGTGAGCTACAGTATTTGTGAAGTACAGGTGGACAGAGATTTACATCCCCATGGATAAACCTCCTCACCTTGGGGTGTAATGCCAGAGACTCTGCGGAGAGGGGTGGCATACAAATCCAATAAGTAAGTAAGTAAGTAAGTAAGTAAGTAAGTAAGTAAGTAAGTAAGTAAGTAAGTAAGTAAGTAAGTAAGTAAGTAAGTAAGTAAACAAACAAACAAACAAACAAACAAACAAACCACAAGATAATATAGAGAACAAGGCCACCACTTGTCTCCTGATGGTGTTGGGGACCAGCCCCTTGTTCAGTCCCCATTGAAGAAAGTTAATGATGTCACCAATGGAGAGCTGCACAGGTGAGAGACTATTTGTAGAGAACCGCGCACAGAAAGCCTTCCATGTAGCAGAGTATATCTGCCTGGTGCAGGAACACCTAAACATCTGGATGGCCTTTCTTTTTATATTTTTTATTAATCTCTATTTTTATCTTTGCAATTATAAACTTTAATAAAAATTATTACCTGAAAAATAAATTCAGCCTGCCTTCCCTTGGTCCCATAGTTGCTTATTTTTCCTTGTCAGGGAAACTGCAACGCAGCCTCTTTGAATTAAAAGGGAAACATTCTGAGTTGATTTTTACATGAATGTACAGTACAGAAATGAATTACTATCACCTCTTTCTGCATTGCATTTTCAAATGGCTGACATAGTTTATACTTCTCTGGTGGCCTATTAGCCTCCGACTCAAATACTAACCAAATCCAGTAACTGTTGCTTATTTTATTTTTTACTTTATAGGTTACCCAGGATCTGAGCAGGGTTCCTCTGTGAACTGAAGCTAATTTTGTTGTTGTTATTAGTGGTGAAATCATATCCGACCCATTGCAACCCCATGGGCAACGTTCCTGCAGGCCTTCCTGTCCTCTACCATCCTTAGGAGTGCATTTAAGCTCACACCTGTTGTACATACACCTGGTCAGTTGGAGGATGAAGAAGAAATTGAGGACTCTGATAAAGATAGTGTTTATGAATTAGTGGTGGGCCCGGGGTTACAGGTAGTAGAACAGGTGGGAGGCCAGCCACAGGATGGGGCTACAAGTCCAGAATCTAGTGAGGAAGAATCAGACGTTCGCTGGGTCAATCCTAAATTCAGAAGGGTTCAAAAACATAAGGAACAGGTGTTTGGAAGAAGATATTAAGGGGAGGAATGGGTTAAATACTGGAGTGATGTATTTGGTACATCAGGGGGTCAGTGGGGAAGAAGGGTGGAGTTTCAATGTTGTAGGGCAAAAATGAAAGGTGTTTCCGTTCAGCTCCCAAGCAAGCAAATGCATTCTGTGTTATTTTACAGTCATTTCTGCTGTTTTTGAATCATGCTGTGAGTACATAAATCTTGTTGAATGGAGGAGGCTAAGAGGAATGTATGAGGAATGCAATTCAGAAAGATAACGGGAGGAAGAGGAATGTGCTAGTATGAACTGTATTTTGAATACGAAAGGGAAGAGAAATACAGATGGAGTTTCTTTGTTTATGAAATACTGCATTTAGTAAGAGTTATTTGTAATAGCTAAAGTTCTACCAGAAACCAGAACAACACCGACTGCTTCAATGACTCTTTCCAGCCACCTCATTCTCTGATATCCCCTTCTTCTTTTGACCTAACTGAAGCTAACTGGATAATCTAATTTTAATCGCAGAAATGTTCCATTCACTATAAAGATAATAAAGGAGATGCAACCAGATCTTCAAGGTCTGGTTGGAAGCATCAAAAGAATAATAGTTGGAGAGAAAATGGATCTTAGACAAAATAAATACAATAATATGTTATGCTGCTTTATAATATTACACTCTCAGCTGGTATACAGCCCATTGGTTCATTTACAAAACCTGTAAGATGCTCTTGACTGTCAGTTGGCCTATTTTTCTCTGTTTGTAACTATGAAATGCAAATCTATTCATTTCATCCAAGTGTTTGCCTAGTAGCAAGGATTTTTTTTAAAAAAAATTGTTTTATAGCAATACTAACAATGATTTTATATGATTTTAGTACTTGGTCAGATGATATATTTTCTTTTATATAATCCTCGCAACCTCCAGCTTTATAATGTACCATACATTTTATTTGTTGAATAGTATTTCTATTGCTTCTGCATTTCTCTTTGTCACCGTCTGGCTGCTCATTCTGCAATAACAAATAATCAAACATATTCAGATAGGTGGTTAAGTTGACTGAAAGATAGATCTGATTTTAATTCCTATGAAAATTTGGAAAATGTGGAACTGCAAAAAGTAAAGCAATATTAACTAAGGATTACTGCTTTGAGGCTGGATTTGTGGTTTCCTTTTTTCAAAGATTAATTTCATATTCTGATAGGAGGAATGGAGGAAATGTGATGGAAAACCAAATTAGTTTTAGGATTACCAGCTAAACAAAATTCCTAAGACTTTGTTTTATGTGCAATAAATGTTCAGTGCTCTGCACAATCTTTAGGGTGGATAGATCACAATTACTGACAGTCAATTCAGAAAACAAGAGCATATTTTTGTCCTATTCCCAAACAAACAAATTTAAATAAACAACAAAATAAGCAGCATGGGCTTAAATGCAAACAAATATAAGACGAAAAGGAAAGAAATGGGGGGTGGGTGGAGAGATAAGTGATATTATAATAAACATAATTTAAACATTAAAGTTTTACCAACCCCTTTTTTCTTATCACTATTTGGCTAAATCCTTAATTATCATTGCCTTCAAAATGCAACTGTTGAAATTTTTATAAATAAATGTTATGGGGGGGGGAGGAAAGTATTAGATTCAGATTTTGATTTTTCCTTCAGAGCTGTATATTGGAAGTGGACAGAAGTTCACATTTTTTAAATCTACTGATTAAAAAATACTTTTGATATTACTATGTAATGATAGCAATTTTGTTCATTTTTTTTTATAAATGAACGTTATGTCTAATTTTCTGTGCTTTTTCTATATGCTATGTTTGACTTGCTAATGGCTATAAATCATCAATAAAATGCAATATATTTGATGACCAATAGAATTAGAGCTAATGGGATAACAAACAGCTCCTTATTTGTCTGCAGTAATAATACTAGTACCATGCATATAAATAATAGCGAGGTGAGATAATCGTTTGGTTTGTGTTTTCTGCAGGTCTTATTCCTAATGGTGTATGTGTTTATCACACAGCCTATACATCTAAAAGATGGATATGCACAAATTATTATTATTATTATTATTATTATTATTATTATTATTATTATTATTATTATTTATTAGATTTGTATGCCGCCCCTCTCCGAACACTCGGGGCGGCTCACAACAACAATAAAAAACAGTATAGACAATGGAACAAATCTAATAAGAATTATATTAAAAAAACCAACTGTTGAAAAACCATATAACACATACATACCAAACATAGAATATAAGAGAGCCTGGGGGAGATGTCTTAGTTCCCCCATGCCTGGTGATATAGGTGGGTCTTGAGTAACTTGCGAAAGACAAGGAGGGTGGGGGCTGTTCTAATCTCTGGGGGGAGTTGGTTCCAGAGGGTCGGGGCCGCCAAAGAGAAGGCTCTTCCCCTGGGGCCCGCCAAACAACATTGTTTGGTCGATGGGACCCGGAGAAGGCCAACTCTGTGGGACCTTACCGGTCACTGGGATTCGTGCGGTAGAAGGCGGTTCCGGAGGTATTCTGGTCCAATGCCATGGAGGGCTTTAAAGGTCATTACCAACACTTTGAATTGTGTCCGGAAATCAATCGGCAGCCAGTGCAGGCCACGGAGTGTTGGAGAAACATGGGCGAATCTAGGAAGCCCCATGATAGCTCTCGCGGCCGCATTCTGCACGATCTGAAGTTTCCGAACACTTTTCAAAGGTAGCCCCATGTAGAGAGCGTTGCAGTAATCGAACCTCGAGGTGATAAGGGCATGAGCGACTGTGAGCAATGACTATCTGTCCAAATAGGGCCGCAACTGATGCACCAGGCGAACCTGGGCAAACACCCCTCTAGCCACAGCCGAAAGATGGTGTTCCAATATTAGCTGTGGATCGAGGAGGACGCCTAAGTTGCGAACGCTCTCTGAGGGGGTCAGTAATTCCCCCCCCCCCAGGGTAACGGACGGACAGATGGAATTGTCCTTGGGAGGCAAGACCCACAGCCACTCCGTCTTGTCTGGGTTGAGTTTGAGTTTGTTGACACCCATCCAGGCCCCAACAGCCTCCAGGCACCGGCACAAATACTCCTCATCTACCTGTTGAATACTTGACTTCCACTCAAGAGTGAAATAAACTTAAAATGGGGAATAGGGTTGATTTTCAAATAACTCTTGCTTCCTAGATCGAAGTCTCAAAACTAGAGTTATCAACAGGTTAGCAACCTGCACCCATTCCAATTGGATGCTACCGATCCAGGAGGGTTTAGCAACAACTAATAACTAACTACAAATAAAAAATTGAACAATATATCAGAACTGAATATCACAAAAAACTAACTATTGTACAATTTAGACTATTTATATACCATAGATTACTAAGTATAATTCTTCCATTCCACAGCCATTGTATGTGTATGCAGGTTTATATATCTTATAGTTAGGGTTGAAATAAGTTGCAAAATTTGGACCATCATTAAATGGTGGCATAGAATACCACTGCTGCCATTTAGTGGTCAACTCATTTTTTCACATACAAGATTTGGAAATTATTGCATATAACTTCTTCTTTTTTTTGAATGTACAACATTTGAAAGTCAACTATGAAGTCTAAGACTAGATAGCCCAATAAACCAAAGAACATAACTTCAAATTGACTCATGATGCTTTAGTAATACTTTGAAATCAGGTGGAAAAAAATAACTCAGATGTAGAAAAGAGATTCTGCTCTTAACGAAATGTTAAATCACTAATTCTTTGTCTTTTTTTAAAAGATTCTGGTTAGATATGTACTTTTCTAAAACCAAAGAAGGCCTAAGTACAGTGATACCTCGTCTTACAAACGCCTCGTCATAGAAACTTTTCGAGATACAAACCCGGGGTTTAAGATTTTTTTGCCTCTTCTTACAAACTATTTTCATCTTACAAACCCAACGCTGCTGCTGGGATGCCCCGCCTCCAGACTTCCGTTGCCAGCGAAGCACCCGTTTTTGCACTACTGGGATTCCCCTGAGGCTCCCCTCCATGGGAAACACCACCTCTGGACTGTTTTTGTGATGTTGCAGGGGAATCCCAGCAGCAAAAAAACGGGTGCTTCTCTGGCAACGGAAGTCCGGAGGTAGGGTTTCCCAGCGAGGGGAGCCTCAGTGAAATCGCAGCATTGCAAAAACACAAAGGTCCGGAGGTGGGGTTTTGAGGACTTCGGTGTTTTAGTGATGCTGTGATTTCACTGATGCTCCCTTCACTGGAAAACCCCACCTCCAGACTTCTGTTGCCTGCGAAGCGCTTGTTTTTGCGATGCTGGGATTTCCCTGCTGGGATTGCCCTGCAGCATCGCAAAAACACAGAAGTTCGGAGGTGGGGGTTTCCTATGGAGGGGAGCCTCAGGAGAATCCCAGCAGCGCAAAAACGGGCGCTTCAGCTGGCAAAAGGGGTGAATTTTGGGCTTGCACGCATTAATCGCTTTTCCATTAAGAACCTCGTCCCGGAACCCATTAAGTTTGTAAGACATGGTATCACTGTATAGGTGGTTGAATTTTGTTTATAAGAAAAGAAGAAGAAGAAGTTTTGACTCTTTTATATGTTAATAAACAGCACACTAAAGGGGAACACGTAATATGCAGCTGAAAATTGTTCTTCGGCATTTATTTTAAGAAAAAATGAATATTCACAGCATGCCTAGGATGTTGTCTATCAGTGTACCCATTTTTATTTTTATGCCGTTAAATTAACTTCTCTGACATTATTAGCATGCCATGAGTATTCACTTCCAATTATTGCTATTGTCATTATTTTCACGAATAAACCATTACTTGGGAAAAATGTTGGCTGTGGAAAATTCATTTTGCTCCCCCTCCCACACCTGTTATTAACCTTCCAGAAGCAATAAATATAAGAGTTTGGGCAAGAAAAAGAAAAGTTGGACAGGGGTGGGAGTGGGGAGGTGATGCACTACAATAATTGAATGTTCTTTCCAGGCAGTTATATTTCTATGCACTCACGTTATCGTGCTTTGAGAATCTAAATGCAAAAATGACTTTCTATCATTTGCCTTGGGTGTTTGCTGCAGCTCTGTGCATTCCCATAATTACAATTCTTCCTTTCCCCCCCCAGCCCGCTACAGCACCAAAACAACTGACCATCTGGTCAACACTTTGGAAATAAAACAGACAAAGTTAGTGAATGCAGGTGCCAAGCCTGTTATCCATAAAATATATCCTTGCATAGAGTACAGACAAAGAGGCTACCTTAAGTTATTTTAAAGACAGCATACTAATATCCGAAGCTGAATAATCAATATCCTAATCATTAGAAAACACATTTTATAATTCAGTGAATAGCTTTATCCATCACAAAGGCTGAGTTTGGGCTGTGCTGTTTAACCATAATCAAAGTAGCATAAACAGTGAGGAGTAAGTAGGAATAGGATGTGTAAACAGAGGTCTGCGTTTTAACATCTAGGGTATTTAATTTATTTTAGCATTAAAATTGGACAGCTCTTGTAATAAGTGGTCCTACTGATCATCACCCCAGATTTATTCATGCTAGTCAAAGCTCAAATATGCATGTATTGAATCTGTGCAGCAGGTTCTTGGTTACTACTTTAGGATAAGCAAATAAGCAATCCAGTTTCCTTCATATGCCAAAGTTATTTGCTGTTGCTATGATTGATGATGTCAATCATCAGTGCTACATCTGGCTGTCTACTTCCTTAAATTACACCTGGAAGCTGCATCTGCATAATCAGCCTACAGTATCTCCTCCCTTCTGCATCATCCCAACTTAAATCATGCATCAATCTTGTTGTGGTTAGCTCTGGCCCAGCTCCTGCCCCAAGGAATGTGCAGGTGGATGTGGGGGAGACATTCACATGCTACAGACCTGTTTTGCTCCCAGTGGAATCTGCTGACAAAGTCTCCTCTGACCAAGGAGGCCTGAGTGACAGGAAGGAGGAGAGTTTGGCAGACAGCCCAGGAGGAGATCAATCATCTGTATCATCTCTGGATTCTGAACAAGAATTAACGACACATCCACGCATGCGTAGAGTGATGCATAGGAAGCAACAACTGAAGGATTATTACAAGAGAAAATGAGGCCACCTGTGGTTGGGTGGGGCTGCTGTATTTAGTGCTGCTGCTATAAATAGCAGCGTGTGGGTTTGGTCGTTGTGGAGAATTATCTGATCTTTGTGTTTCATGAATGTCTTGCTGACTCCAGCCTTTGTTTGTTGACTTTTCACCACTTTGAAACCAAAGCAGAGCAAAGTGTATTTCACTTCATGGAAGAAGAAGGGCAGTGACTTTCTTCACAGCTGCAATCTAAGTACTTACAAACTGATAAGGGACTTGTACAAACTACCAGGTTGTTTTGGGACGAGTGCTCTTTGCAATACAAAAAGAGTGCTTAGTTTATTTTGAATTTTGTGATAAAAAACATTGCTTTGAATTTTCAAACATGTGTGTGTGTCTGAAATTTGTACCTTTGAATTTTTGGGAGGCTCCTACCAGACAGTCCGGCAGAACAAATCTACCACTCTTTGATTCCAATGAAGAGAACCAGATCTCACAAAGGCTTAATAAAATTGATTAGTCAAAAAAGTGCTAACATAAGGAGGCAACATTACATTAGCAGTATATACCTAGAATTAAGAGTTACATGTATAGAAACGATATAAAAATATGATTTTAGAAGAGACACTGATAGTGTAAAGATGTACAAGAATATGTTAACAGTCTTTTAAATATAAGATGAATTAGGGTAACAAACAGGGAAAGGGGGAAAGGGAGAAAGGGGAAGTAGAAAGGTGAAGGGAGAAGAGGAGTGGAGGGAAATAGGAAGAGGGAGAGAAGGATTAAGAAGGTAGAGGGAAGAGATGGAAATAGAGGGAGTGTAGAGTGTAAAGAAATGAAGAAAAACAGACTGATAAATAACAGCATAACATAGGTACAAAACTGGATATTGATTTATGACTGATTGGATAAAAATGTATAATTACGGTTGTTACTGACATATTTAAGGTATATGCATTGATATATATATGGAAATTGTGGAGAAAAAATAAAAAACAGGGGAATACACTCCAAGACCAGAGAAGTCTTAATACCACTCTACTACGCCCTGGTCCGACCACACCTGGAATACTGTATTCAGTTCTGGTCACCACACTTCAAAAGAGACATTGAAACTCTGGAGAAGGTGCAAAAAAGAGCAACCAAGATGATTAAGGGATTGGAAACCAAGACTTACGAAGAGAGACTGAGGGAACTGGGCATGGATAGCCTAGAGAAAAGGAGGGCCAGAGCGGACATGATAGCAGTCTACAAGTATACGAGGGGATGCCACAGAGAGGAGGGGATCACTTTATTCTTCAGGGCCCCAGAGGGCCGGACGAGGAACAATGGCTGGAAGCTGACCAAGGAGAGATTCAACATGGAGATAAGGAGGAACTTCCTGACGGTCAGAGCGATCAACCAATGGAACAACCTACCAGCGGACGTTGTGAACTCCAACACTCTGGACATTTTTAAGAGAAGATTGAACTGCCACTTGACTGGTGTGCTATAGGGTTCCTGCTTGGGCAGGGGGTTGAACTCGATGGTCCCTTTCAACTCTAACAATACATAAATAAAATGTGCTACCAGATTCTTCCTGATTTTTTTTCCTAACAAAGACTAACAAAGTTCTCCCTTCACAATTCCTAAAATCAAGTAAGCTATAGTCCAAAACAATAGAAATTAGTCCATTTACATCATTAAAAATTCTGTACGATAGATTATACAGAATTAATACGTCACAGAGGGAGATCCTGGCATTCTTAAATTTTATTTTGGTTTGATTTCAAAAACAATTCCTTGCTGCTTGAAAAAGTAAAGGTAAAGGAGTCCCTGTGGGTTTTACACCACTAGTCATAGCTGACCTCAGCTCATCTTTTTAATCTCTTTTTATCTCATCTTTTTAGTCCATTGAGCCAGCGCTGTCCAAATGTGTTTTTATGATCAGTGGCCAGCATGAGATCAAGTTGCCGTGCAAAGCATATAGTGAAACACAGAATGTTTTACTTTCCCACCGAAGTGGTACCTATTTATAAGGGGTGAAATCCAGCAGGTTCTGACAGGTTCTGGAGAACCGGTAGCAGTAATTTTGATTTGTTCAGAGAAGCAGTAGCAGAAATTTCAAATAGATTGGAGAACTGGCAAATGCCACTTCTGGCTGGGCCCAAAATGGAGTGGGAATCGAAATTTTGCAATATCCTTCCCCTACCATGCACACTAAGCCATGCCCACCAAGCCACACCACGCACACCAAGCCACACACACAGAAGCAATGGAAACTGCAGTTTAATGTTTTCAAATGTAAAACAATGCACTTGGGGAAAAGGAATGCTCAATCTGAGTATTGCATTGGCAGTTCTGTGTTAGCAAAAACTTCAGAAGAGAAGGATTTAGGGGTCGTGATTTCTGACAGTCTCAAAATGGGTGAGCAGTGTGAGCAGAGGATTATCTGATCGTTGTGTTTCGTGCCTGCTTTGCTGACTTTGACTTTTTGTGTGCTGATTTTTCTCTGCTTTGAAACTAAACCAGAGCAAAGTGTGTTTCACTTTGAGAAAGAAGAAGGACTGTGAATTGCCTCACAGCTGCATGCTAAGTATCACAGAACTGATAAGGGACTTGTACAAATTACCAGTTTGTTTGGAGACAAAGTGCTCTTTGCTATACCAAAAGAGGGTTTAGTTTAAGTGACTTTTCATTATAAAGAACATTGTTTTGAATTTTCAAACGTGTGTGTGTGTCTGAAATTTGTACCTGTGAATTTTTGGGAGGAGTCTACCAGAGAGCCCGACAGAACACTCCCAACTCTGTTATTCTATTATTTCCTATCATTTACAAGAAAGCAGATACTGGAAAACAATATGAAAGAGAATAGCTATAGTGAAAACAGAAAATCTTAATCTTACTCACTGTAGCCTCTAAAAAGCCTTAAAAGTTGTTAAAAATATTTATGGGCATATATGCTTTCTACTTCCAGAATGGTTGAATATTGGGTGAAAGTTTCATATGTAATTCTTCAAAGTGATCTCTCCAGGTCTTGCGTTTTCTACTTCTCCCCCCCCTCTCCTTTAAATTGCTTTTCACACAGCAATCAAGCCTCAGTCGATCTGAGACTTGAGCAGAAAGGAATAAGAGTCCCTTTTAAACTATGAATAAGAAAATATGACTGAAGCTTAAATGATGGAATACTGTGCTGAGCACAGGGGCAAAGAAATCAACAAAAATGTGTTGTACAAAAACATGTTTGTCTTTCTTTCCACGTTGCGGTCCCTTTGTAGGTTTCATTCATTTTCTTCCTTTCTCCATCAAGAATAATAATTTTTTTTGAAAAGCAACTCATAACAACAGAATTTCATAATGTAGATTTTCTGCTTTCTGACCACTCACTGGATCAAATATAAATGTCCATGCTTTTTGGGCTCTCTTGATTTAAGGTTGATGAACTCTGGTGGGGCAATCATTAGAATACAGTATTGCAGACTATTTCTGCTGACTGCCAGGAGTTCAATTCTGAATTTTTATTTTATTTTATTTTATTTTATTTTACATTTTATTTTATTTTATTTTATTTTATTTTATTTTATTTTATTTTATTTTATTTTATTTTATTTTATTTTATTTTATTTTATTTTATTTTATTTTATTTTATTTTATTTTATTTTATTTTATTTTATTTTATTTTATTTTATTTTATTTTATTTTATTTTATTTTATTTTATTTTATTTTATTTTATTTTATTTTATTTTATTTTATTTTATTTTATTTTATTTTATTTTATTTTATTTTATTTTATTTTATTTTATTTTATTTTATTTTATTTTATTTTATTTTATTTTATTTTATTTTATTTTATTTTATTTTATTATTCATTCATTCATTCATTCATTCATTTATTTATTTATTTATTTATTGGATTTGTATGCTGCTCCTCTCCAGAGACTCGGGGCGGCTAACAGCAATAATAAAACAGCATATAATAATAATCCAATACTAAAAACAATTTAAAACCCATTATTATATGTTCTGTCTGGGTTCCCCCAGACCTCAACACCAACTGGAAAAAACAGCCAGACACTCTGGTAAAAGCCAAAAGTATTTTATAGCTGGAAAAAATAAACACAGAGGAAAACCTGTTCTTCCCAACAGACAGGCTATAATACTTTACAGCAGAGTCCTGATGTCCAGACAATACAGCAAGCTTCTTGCTGGCACACCCACCCCAAGGTTTCAGTAGTCAAAGGCACAAACCAGGATTCCAAGACGCCAAAGTTCACAGCCAGGTCCCAAGACTCTCAAAGATAAAACTCCACAAGCCAGGAAGGGTGGGTCTGCCTTTTAGCCTTTCCAAAGAGCACCACACCCAAACCCAGCTGTTGCCTCTTTAATGCTGAAAGTACTTAGCCAATTGATCCCTTCTCTGAGTAGCTCTTCTCTGTCGCAGATCAATTATGGCTTGTGCATTTTCCTCTAAGGAATCCAGGCTGCTTGCTGGGGAGAGCTCCCTCTGGGGGGACTCTGGCTGTCCTCCCTCTTCTTCAGCCTGGGATTCCTCCTCCTCGTCTGCCTGAACCTCCTGTTCCTCAGCCTCTCCCTCTGAGCTGGAAACCGACAGAAGATCAGCCGTTCCCTGAGGGGCCTCAGACGGAACCACAACATTATATAAAAAACCCCCATTATTATAAAGAACCAAACATACATACAGACATACCATGCATAAAATTGTAAAGGCCTAGGGGGAAAGAGTATCTCAATTCCCCCATGCCTGGTAGCAGAGGTGGGTTTTAAGCAGCTTACAAAAGGCAAGGAGGGTGGGGGCAATTCTAATCTCTGGGGGGAGTTGGTTCCAGAGGGCTGGGGTCGCCACAGAGAAGGCTCTTCCCCTGGGTCCCGCCAAGCGGCATTGTTTAGTTGACGGGACCCGGAGAAGACCCACTCTGTGGGACCTAACTGGTCGCTGGGATTCATGCAGCAGAAGGCGGTCCCTGAGATAGTCTGGTCCGGTGCCATGAAGGGCTTTATAGGTGATAACCAACACTTTGAATTGTGACCGGAAACTGATCGGCAACCAATGCAGACTGCGGAGTGTTGGTGTGACATGGGCATATTTGGGAAAGCCCATGATTGCTCTCGGAGCTGCATTCTGTACGATCTGAAGTTTCCGAACACTTTTCAAAGGTAGTCCCATGTAGAGAGCATTACAGTAGTCAAGCCTCGAGGTGATGAGGGCATGAGTGACTGTGAGCAGTGACTCCCGGTCCAAATAGGGTCGCAACTGGTGCACCAGGCGGACCTAGCTCAAGATTGACTTAGACCTCCATGCTTCCAATCAGTGGTGGGATCCTCACAGTTTGCGGAAACCAATAGTGACCCCTGGTGATGTCATAATGATGTCACTGACCCAGTTCAGTTGGTACTGAACTGAATCAGTGACATCATTATAACATGATGATCTTTTATTTTTTATTTTATTTTGCCATCTTTTATTTTTTTTATTTTTTTGGATTTTTCCCCGATTGTTTTTTTTTCTTTTCTTCCAAGCACTGTCAATGTGGTTGCCATCTTGTTTTCAGCTATTTAGTTTCTTTGTTTGTTGTTTGTTTCAGATTATTTGCCCCACAAGGCGTGGGAGGAAGCGAACTGGCAGCGAGGTAAGTAGGAACCCACCCCTGCTTCAAAGGTCAGTAAAATGAGGATTCAGATTGTTGGGGGTAAAATGCTGACTTTGTAAACTGCTTAAAAAGAGTTCTAAAGCTATGAAGTTTATGTCTTAAGTGCTATTGTAAGACTATCTGTGTCAAGCGTCAGGAAAACAGGAGATCTGGACAGTTTAAATGAGTATAAAAATTTATTTAAAGCTTAAACTCTCCACAAGAATCTGAACTATTAATGGTCCAAGCAAAAAGCCATAAGAACAATATGAGTAGTGACCAAGGAAAGTATCCTGGGTCTAGAAAGCTTAGAACTACGGCACCTAAAACACAATTTAAGTATTGCCCACAAGATTATATGCTGCAACATTCTACCGGTCAATGACTACTTCAGCTTCAACCGCAACAACACAAGAGCACGCAACAGATTCAAACTTAATATTAACCGCTCCAAACTTGACTGTAAAAAATATGACTTTAACAATCAAGTTGTTGAAGCGTGGAACTCATTACCGGACTCAATAGTGTCAACCCCTAATCCCCAACATTTTTCCCTTAGACTCTCCACGATTGACCTCTCCAGGTTTCTAAGAGGTCAGTAAGGGGCATAGATAAGTGCACTACTGTGCCTTTTGTCCCCTGTCCAATTGTCTTTCCTTTATCTCATATATCATATATATTTTCTTCCTTTCGTATATCTTCTCGTCTATTTTTACATATTATCTTTATATATATTACTTCATATCTATTCTCTTCCATATGAATTGTGTATTGGACAAATGAATAAATAAATAAATAAATAAATAATAATAATTTCCAAACATTAGGAGTGCTCAAAAATTGTGACATGTCTTGGGGATTGTAAAGATATTTTGGTTACTTTCACGTAATTTAGATGCTCTTGGTAAATAGAAATAGCACTTAGACTTATATATTGCTTCACAGTGCTTTACAGCCCTCTAAACAGTTTACAGAGTCAACATATTGCCCCCAAAAATCTGGCCCCTCAATTTACTGACCTTGGAAGGATGAAAGAATGAGTCAACCTTTTGCCTGTGGGACTCAAACTCCCGAACTTTTGGTAGCTGGCAGTCAACAGAAGTAGCCTACAGTCTAACCATTATGCCATCATGGCTTTATATACAACTACTTAAATATAAATTTTAAACATTTTGTTTGTTTCATTCCATGATTTAAGTTATTCATATCGTATTGCCTGAGCCAAAGGTCGTTTTTTTCAAAAAAAAAAATTCAGGATGAAAGTGCCTAGTTTAAACGGGGTAAAGAAATTATTATGTTAATATAAGCAGTAATTTTCAGGTGCACAATAACTTTAATCAGGAGAAATATCCTATTCAACTGTTTCTTTCCATTCCATGCAAAGTCAAGGTAATTTCATTGCAGTAGGTCTTAGTATTGTATTTTCTATTGTGATTTTAAAAGTAAATAAAGATTATTGTGGTTTATACATGGGAATGTTCACTGTAATAAATGTTTGGCATCTGCCTTTTGTATGTTTATATTGTTGTTTTATGGCCTTCTGAATACAAACCTTTATCAGAATCAAAGATCAATCATGCCCCAAACAGTAAAAGAAATGAAATAGAATAAATATAATACAGTGATCCCTCGATTTTCGTGGTCTCGATTTTCGCGAAACGCTATACCACGGTTTTTCAAAAAATATTAATTAAAAAATACTCCACGGTTTTTTTGCTATACCGCGGTTTTTTCCACCCGATGATGTCACTCTCTTCCTTCCTTTCTCATCTTTCTTTCTCTCTCTCTTTCTCTATCTTGCTTCTTCCTCTCTAACATTCTCTTCCTCCCTCTCTCATCTCTTTCTTTCCTTCTCTCTCTTTCTCTATCTCTCCCCCTCTTGCTCTCGAGCGGTGGGCGGGCGGGTGAGCGGCGGGCGGGCAGCAGTGAGGAGCTGAAGATCGGGGTTTCCCCTTTGCGTGGGCGGCGGGGAATACCCAGGGAAGGTTTCTTCGGCCGCCCAGCAGCTGATCTGCTCGGCAGCGCGGCAGCAGCGAGGAGCCGAAGATCGGGGTTTCCCCTTTGCATGGGTGGCAGGGAAGGAGGGTGCAGCTCCGGCCGCTTGCCTGGTAGCGGCGAGGGCGCCGGATGCTCTGGGGGGGCGGGGGCAGCCGACATTCAAAGCAATCTTTGTCGGCTTCCGCACTTTCATCGCTCCCCGGCTCCACCATCTGCGCATGCGCGGCCATGGAAAAAGGGCATGCATGCGCAGATGGTGTTTTTACTTCTGCACCACTATACTGCGGAAAATCGATTATCGCGGGAGGTCTTGGAACGTAACCCCCGCGATAATCGAGAGATCACTGTACATTCAAATTACAGACCTAGTCACATTTATATCAGTTTCATCCCATCTTCCCCAAAGCTATACAATATTTACTTATGGGCCTAGTGATAAAATAGCTGGAATCTGAAAGGAACAGTCGGCATAATGGAAACAACGTAACAAGGGTATCATATATTCCTAATTCAGATAATAGTAAAATAGCATGCATTTGAATGCTTGATGTCCCCAGAATTGTATGGATAGGTGCAATCCTTAAGTGTAATTTTGATATATCTGCCCTGTACACTAACTCCAGCTCTATGGGAGTTACATTTTATCTGATATTATTTTCTTATATTATTTTCAGGGAAACAAGGTATATGGCTGGTGCAATATCTCGAGAACCACATGTATAATTAAATGTGGCTTGAAAGCCACCTCTATGACTAGTATGGTAAGGAAAAGGAATCCTCAATCTGAGTATTGTATTGGCAGTTCTGTGTTAGCAAAAACTTCAGAAGAAAAGGATTTAGGGGTAGTGATTTATGACAGTCTCAAAATGGGTGAACAGTGCAGTCAGGTGGTAGGGAAAGCAAGTAGGATGCTTGGCTGCATAGCTAGAGGTATAACAAGCAGGAAGAGGGAGATTATGATCCCGCTGTATAGAGCACTGAACACAGCATTTGGAATACTGTGTTCAGTTCTGGAGACCTCACCTACAAAAAGATATTGACAAAATTGAACGGGTCCAAAGACGGGCTACAAGAATGGTGGAAGGTCTTAAGCATAAAACATATCAGGAAAGACTTCATGAACTCAATCTGTATAGTCTGGAAGACAGAAGGAAAAGGGGGGACATGATAGAAACATTTAAATATATTAAAGGGTTAAATGAGGTCCGGGAGGGAAGTGTTTTCAATAGGAAAGTGAACACAAGAACAAGGGGACACAATCTGAAGTTAGTTGGGGGAAAGATCAAAAGCAACATGAGAAAATATTATTTTACTGAAAGAGTAGTAGATCCTTGGAACAAACTTCCAGCAGACATGTAGATAAATCCACAGTAACTGAATTTAAACATGCCTGGGATAAACATATATCCCTCCTAAGATAAAATACAGAAAATAGTATAAGGGCAGACTAGATGGATCATGAGGTCTTTTTCTGCCATCAGTCAGTTTCTATGAGTAAGAAATGAAAAATATCAGAGCTAGCACACTTACAAGATTCTGATGTTACAGACAATCTCAGATAAAGTGCAACTCCTGTAGAGCTGAATTTTCTGGTCTGGTCTGGTTTGGTCTCCTAGGGGGCTGAATATAAGTTGAAAATGAAGCTAAGCATTCTTCCTAAGCCACTTTCTCACTAGGCGACAATTAAACTGCAGTCCCATTTCCCTTTCTGATCGGTGAAAGGCACTGTGGTTGAAAATAACACTATACTATATAGAGTTTCTTTTTTTAAAAAAAAACACATTGATTTATCAAAACACAAAATACAAAGAAAAAATGAAAATAATAGGAAAGCCAGGGAGGAAAAAGGGTACGAGAAAGTGGGGAAGAAAGAAAAGCATTCACATTTCATTCTTTTTAGCACAGGAGAATAACATAATTTACAGTCTCAACTTTTTACTTTTACATAATGGAAATAGCTCATCGACTTATATACAGTACCACTTCACATGCTTTACAGCCTCTTCTAAGTGGTTTATAGAGTAAGCATATTTCCCTCAACAATCACAGTACTCCATCTGTCCTTTAATTACCCTGGGGGGGGGGAAGTATTGACCCTTTCAGAGAGTGTCCGCAACTTGGGCGTCCTCCTCGATCCACAGCTCACATTAGAGAAACATCTTTCAGCTGTAGCGAGGGGGGCGTTTGCCCAGGTTCGCCTGGTGCACCAGTTGCGGCTCTATCTGGACCGGGACTCACTGCTCACAGTCACTCATGCCCTCATCACCTCGGGGCTCGACTACTGTAATGCTCTATACATGGGGCTACCTTTGAAAAGTGTTCGGAAACTTCAGATCGTGCAGAATGCAGCTGCGAGAGCAATCATGGCCTTCTCTAAATATGCCCATGTTACTCCAACACTCCGCAGTCTGCATTAGTTGCCGATCAGTTTCCGGCCACAATTCAAAGTGTTGGTTATGACCTATAAAGCCCTTCATGGCACCAGACCAGAATATCTACGGGACTGCCTTCTGCCGCACGAATCCCAGTGACCGGTTAGGTCCCACAGAGTTGACCTTCTCCGGGCCCTGTCGACTAAACAATGTCATCTGGCGGGACCCAGGGGAAGAGCCTTCTCTGTGGTGGCTCTGATCCTCTGGAACCAGCTCCCCCCAGATATTAAGATTGCCCCCACCCTTCTTGCCTTTCGGAAACTCCTTAAAACCCACCTCTGCCGTCAGGCATGGGGGAATTGAAACATCTCCCCCTTGCCCATGTAGTTTCTGTGTATGATTCGACTGTGTGCTTGTTTTTTATATATTGGGGTTCTTTTGGATTTTTTAACTTAAAGCTGTAATTTAGATTGCTAAATATTAGATTTGTTACTATGTATTGTTTACCATCCTGAGTCTACGGAAAGGGGTGGCATATAAATCCAATAAATCAAAATCTAATCTACTCATTTTACTAACCTCACAAAGATGGAACACTGAGTAGCCTTGAGCTGGTGAGAATCGAACTGCTAAACTTCTGGCAATAGGCAGTCAGCAGAATTAGTCAGCAATACTGCATACTAACCCCTGTACCACAACAGCTCATAACTAGCCATTTCTATAACAACAGACTTATCTAATCAGCAAAACGCAAAATCAAAATTTCATTCCAACTCAAGCACAAAGTCCAAAAGCAATGACAAACTTGGGAATTTCAATGCATCATCTTGCTACTGAACTAACAATGAGGACAATAGAACAGTAGAACAGCTTGCCTTCAGAAGTTGTGAGTGCTCCATCACTGGACGCTGTTCAGTTTGTCTGAAATGTGTTTGACATGGAATAGGTTTCCTGCTTGACTAGGTACTTGGACTAGAAGACCTCCAGAGCCCCTTCCAAAAATGCTATTCTCTTAGATTCTATTACTCCTATCATTACTTTGGAAGGATATTTTCCTTGAGAAGATTGGCTTGGCTAATAGGAGTACATTTTAATTTAGTTTAGTTTAATTTAGGCCAATTTGAAACTGTTGTTATGTTGGCAATCACCAACTATTACAGTATTTCAACAAATTGCTTCTTCCCTTTAATATTAATCACCATGCCATTGCACTTCTGACTCAAAGTTGTAATTAAATATTATGGAATGCAACCCTTTACATTTCCAATTGCCATGAATCCTAAGGTAAGGTATTTTGCTCACCTGGTATAATGAATGTAAGAAAGAAAATAAGGAAGGGAATAATCTTTATTCATGCTGTTGAATAGTGTAAAGTAACACTAAGTAATGAAATTTACAACCAGCCTAGGTACCTTTTCTACCTTGGGAAAAGGTATAATTCCCCCACAATATGCATACACCTTAAAATATTAAAATAAAATACATAGTTATACATTTTTTATCAATCATTGATCAATCAAATACATAGTTATACATTTTTATCAATCATTCAATAATCTGTATCTTATTCTGCCCTTACATCAAGCAATCACCAGTCTGCCCCCTTTTCCCCCTTGCACTCTCTTCCCTCTCTCTCTATCTCCTTCTCCTCCTTCACTCCCCCTCTACCACTCTCTACTTCTTCTTCTCTTCTTCCTCTTTCTACTTCCTCTTTCTACTTCCTCTTCCACCTTCTTTACCTTTCCCATAATGTTTTTTGTCCTAACTTGTTGGATTTCTATGTGATTTATGGTTATAAGAGATGTTCTTCACTTCATCCAGCAGAGCCTGTTCATAGCAGAACAGTGCTTCTATGTTATATTGGGTACAAATACAATGACTCCAATATAAAACTTACCATTTTATTTCTTCTTTCATCATTGAACAGGTTTCATATTTACACAAATAAACAGTTTGACAGTATAATTATATATATATAATTCATATATATATGTGTAGATTGTTCTGAGTTCGGGTTTTGCCCTGTGTAATATTTTGCATGTTTATGCGACGTTTCGGTGAAATCACATCCAATATAATATAATTATATATATAATATAATATAATATAATATAATTATATATATAATATATATATAATATAATATAATATAATATAATATAATTATATATATAATTAATATAATAGTATAATTATATTCATCTGCCTCTCTATGATGCAGATTCACCAATAGTCAGCATATGAATCCCCAAGAATCTTCCAACTGCCACAACTGACCACATGCCAGTATGCAAATTAGCTCTCTTTCAAAATTTTCCATGCTATATAGCCGCTCCGAGTCCTTGGAGAGGGGCGGCATACAAATCTAAATAATAATAATAATAATAATAATAATAATAATAATAATAATAATAATTATTATTATTATTATTATTATTATTATTATTATTATTATTATTATATGCTAACATAACTCACCTCATAATTAGCAGACTGATGGCATATGAGTCCTCGGAGAGGGATCACATACAAATCCAATTAATAAATATTCCCAAATTTTAAACTAACGGCTCTTCCACGGTGGCGCAGAGGTTGGAGTGCAGTACTGCAGGCTACTTCTGCTGATCACAAGCTGTCAGCAACTTGGCAGATCGAATCTCACCAAGCTCAAGGTTGGCTCAGAAACTAAGGAAATGGGGATGGAGAAAATACATATATAAAAAAGGAAAGAGTTCGCTAGGTCGAACACATGGACAAAAGCACCAGCCTGAAGATGACAAGTGGGATCTCAACGAAACATCACCAGAAATCTCTGAAACTTACATGCATGGGAAGAAACCCGAATATGCCAAGACCTTCTTACCTATACCCATGAAAATCTATGAAAACACACACATACACACACAATATATATAAATATATAAATAATTAAAATTTTAAAGTTATTCTAATTAATACAGAATCATTGCATCACCTAAAAAAAACCTATCACTAACGTAATTAATATTAATTTTGAAACTATAGGAACCAGAATGCAGTGTGGTATAAGATAGGGTGATATTAGACAGCACTATAATTAAATATATCATCATTTACCAAAACAAAAGGTTTTAATTTTTGGTTCTGTAGGTGCTACACTATATAATAATCTGAGGAATGGAAATTAAACATACACATTTGTATAGATATTTCACCTTTCTTCAAAAGGTTGTGAGTCTCTAATGAAAAGCCTCATGGATATTTCAGATAGCTTATTTCATGGAGATTTTAGATAGCTTATTGTGGTAAATAGATTTAGAAAGTAATAAAAAATCCCTTTTATGACCCTGTAATCCTTTAATTTTAGATATTTATTTATTTTTATTTATTTATTGTTAGAGTTGAAAGGGACCGTGAAGGCCATCGAGTTCAACCCCCTGCCCAAGCAGGAACCCTATAGTACACCAGTCAAGTAGCAGTTCAATCTTCTCTTAAAAATGTCCAGAGTGTTGGAGTTCACAACGTCCACTGGTAGGTTGTTCCATTGGTTGATCGCTCTGACCGTCAGGAAGTTCCTCCTTATCTCCATGTTGAATCTCTCCTTGGTCAGCTTCCAGCCGTTGTTCCTCGTCCGGCCCTCTGGTGCACTGAAGAATAAAGTGATCCCTTCCTCTCTGTGACATCCCCTCGTATACTTGTAGACTGCTATCATGTCCGTTCCGGCCCTTCTTTTCTCTAGGCTATTCATGCCCAATTCCCTCAGTCTCTCTTTGTAAGTCTTGGTTTCCAGTCCCTTAATCATCTTGGTTGCTCTTTTTTGCACCTTCTCCAGAGTTTCAATGTCTCTTTTGAAGTGTGGTGACCAGAACTGAATACAGTACTCCAGGTGTGGTCGGACCAGGGCATAGTAGAGTGGTATTAAGACTTCCCTGGTCTTGGAGTGTATTCCCCTGTTGATGCAGTTTAGGATTGTGTTGGCTTTTTTAGCTGCTGCTGCACATTGTTGGTTCATGTTTAGTTGATTGTCCACCAAGACTCCAAGGTCTCTTTCGCAGTCGCTACTGCTAAGAGGGGTTTCTCCCAGGTTGTATGTGTGTCCATGGTTTTTTCTGCCTAGGTGAAGGACTTTGCTCAGATAGAGATGAAGCTGAGCATTTTCTGGCTGGATGCCCTTCCTGACACCATACAGAGTTCACAGCAGATATATTTACTTTGTGCCCTAAGAGAAAAATACCTGCCACTACCTAGGGTTGAACCTTCTGAGTAGAAGGCAAGCATCACTAGGCCACCATGCTACTCAGATTTAGAAAGCAATGTTACTGAGATGCCGCAGGATCCTAATACTGCAAACAAAGAACTATGTATTTTTTCTCCATCATAAATGGGAAGGAAGAGAGAAATAATCTGCATTCACTATGATTTAAGAACTAGTGTATGAAACAACTCCAAATGTTCTTTCTCCCAACCCCAATCTGTATTCAAAATTAGCATATCATACATGAAAGCAAAGTTTAAAACCAGAGAACTTTCTAAAGTAACCAAATATTATAAGGAAAGGACTGGTTGCAAATGAAATATCTCATTGGACATTTTGTATTCTCTACAATTCAGTAAATAATTTCCCTAAGGGTTTAGCAAGACTGTATTTTGCTATATAGCTAATGACAGAACAAATATTTCTCTGACTGGATTTGAAGTGTAGCTTTCCTGACAATTCTCCAATAAGTCAAAGTTCACGAGAAGATCTAAATTTAGAAGCTATGATCATTGCTAAATAGTTGAAAGGGAGTGCAGTTCACTAGAGCAGTGTTTCCCAACCTTGGCCACTTGAAGATATTTGGACTTCAACTCCCAGAATGGAGTTGGCTGGGGAATTCTGGGAGTTGAAGTCCAAATATCTTCAAGTGGCCAAGGTTGGGAAACACTGGACTAGAGGACTAAGAGTATATGTGTGAGTATATGGTTTTTAGAATGAATCTGAATCAAGATAATGGCTTTAATTCTTTTCACTTCACTTTTCACTTCCATCATGACCTTTAAAGCCCTACATGGCATTGGACCAGATTATCTCCGGAACCGCCTGCTACCGCACGAATCCCAGCGACCGATAAGGTCCCACAGAGTTGGCCTTCTCCGGGTCCCATCGACTAAACAATGTTGTTTGGCGGGCCCCAGGGGAAGAGCCTTCTCTGTGGTGGCCCGAACCCTCTGGAACCAAATCCCCACGGAGATTAGAATTGCCCCCACCCTACCTGTCTTTCGTAAGCTACTCAAGACTCATTTATACCGCCAGGCATGGGGGGAGTTGAGATATTCCTTCCCCCTAGGCCATTACAAGTTATGCATGGTATGTTTGTGTGTATGTTTGGTTTTATAAATAAGGGTTTTTAGTTGTTATATTTTTGGATTGTCACATGTTGCTTTTATCATTGTTGTTAGCAGCCCCGAGTCTACGGAGAGGGGCGGCATACAAATCCAATAAATTATTATTATTATTATTATTATTATTATTATTATTATTATTATTATTATTATTATTATTGCAATTGCTATTTCATCTTCTTCCCATCTTGCTTCTCTCATCTAAATCCCACCTTTCCTTAACATGGTTCTCCTCCTCCGAGGTGACTTGGCTCATCTGAATAATTTTGAGGTCTCCCACACTGATTTCCAGATTTCTGTCTGATGAGCTGCATTGTTTTCATGACTGCTTTTCAGAAAGCTTTACTCTGCCCCCTTCAGGTGCAGCTATTTATATTAGTTTCCGAACAGATACTCTAAACCAAGAATCCCTGTCTAATCACGTTAAATACCTGCAGGCATAATGAATTTTAAATATAGAATTGTACTCCCACCTTTACACCAGTTTTGCAATTCAACCATCCAGCTGGTGGTGCAAACATATCCAGTGATTGATTTCTGTCATGCTTCTAATTCAATTCAAAATATTCCCCTCTCTCTCATTCTTTCCCTCCCTCCTTGTCTCTGTGCATTCATTCCTCCTGGTCCTTTACATTTACCCCCATATTAACTGCCAGCTAAAAGTGACAGAAATTTGATCAACCTCAAAAGTTTTAATGTATTCCAATTAGCAGATGGCTGTGACACGATAGTGTTGAACTCAATCACTCTCCCAATCACTTTGCTGCTTTTAAAGAACACTTTGGCTTTGTGGAGCTGAGAAAATAAGTGTAAAGCTTTTTAAAAGGAAAAGGGTAGATCCTGGAAGGATAATAGTTTCAATAATTTCATCAGTGTTGGTTAAATTAAATTAGCACAAAAATATAAAGATGGGAGCAAAGTATAATTCCAGATTATTGGTGGTTTTCCATTCCTTGTTTATTAATGTCTTATGCCTCTTGAAATGTGAATAAGCAAGGGAAGAACTCTTTTATGTTTACACATCATGACAAGGTTGTTAACTACTTTTTTAAATGTAGTGAATGCTTCCAGTTGATTGCTGCCAGTATATTAGAGTAGTGTATTAGAGTCACATTTTGATTTAGAATAGGGATGCTCATGCAATTTGAATGTAATATGCTTATCACACAAATTTGCCATATTTGCAATTAAAAGCAGGATGAATTTGAAGACCATAAACTGCCTTTGCACCTGTGTAGGCAAGCATGCATCTGGATGGGCAACCAGCAGTACTAGCCATTTTTAGCAAAAACTTATTAGCTTGTAGCTTTAACTTCTTGGAGGAAAAAAAACACATTCCGATTGTAGCAATAATTGACTCTTGAGTGTTGCGCAAATAGAAATCTAAATTGCCAAAGAGAAAAGAATTTCCTGGCTCTAGAGACACCATCCAGAATTGCAAATTCCAAGATTGGAATATAAACCCTGGATGTTCAAAGTAATTGTATTTAATCTAATGCTGAATATAAAGGACTTCAGTTCTTCAGCTAAATTCTTAATTCAAGACTGAAAACAACCCCCCCTCCCAATAACCTTCTCTGTTAAACCACATTTTCTTCAGCTGAAATGTGGGCATAAGTGAAGAACAGAAGAAATTGTTTTGCACCATCTGTCACTTAAGTCAGAATAACAGAATGGGAAGGGACCTTGGAGATCTGGGAGAAACCCCTCTCAGCAGTAGCAACGGCGAAAGAGATCTCGGAGTCTTGGTGGATAATCAACTAAACATGAGCCAACAATGTGCAGCAGCAGCCAAAAAAGCCAATACAATCCTAAACTGCATCAACAGGGGAATACACTCCAAGACCAGGGAAGTCTTAATACCACTCTACTACGTCCTGGTCAGACCACACCTAGAGTACTGTGTTCAGTTCTGGTCACCACACTTCAAATAAGACATTGAAACTCTGGAGAAGGTGCAGAAAAGAGCAACCAAAATGATCAGGGGTCTAGAAACCAAGACTTACGAAGAGAGACTGCGGGAACTGGGCATGGATAGCCTAGAGAAAAGGAGGGCCAGAGCGGACATGATAGCAGTCTACAGGTATACGAGGGGTTGCCACAGAGAGGAGGGGATCACTTTATTCTTCAGGGCACCGGAGGGCCGGACGAGGAACAACGGGTGGAAGCTGACCAAGGAGAGATACAACCTGGAAATAAGGAAGAACTTCCTGATGGTCAGAACAATCAACCAGTGGAACAACCTACCAGCGGACGTTGTGAACTCCAATACTCTGGACAATTTTAAGAGGAAATTGGACTGCCATTTGGCTGGGATGCTATAGGTTCCTGCTTAGGCAGGGGGTTGGACTTGATGACCCGCATGGTCCCTTCCAACTCTAACAATAAATAAAATAAATCTTCTAATCCAACTCGTTGCCCAAGCAGAAGACACCATACCATTTGGGACAAATGGCTATCCAGTCTTTTGAAAATCTCCAGTGTTGGAGCACACACAGCTTCTGAAGGCAAGTCTTCCCACTTTACTGTCAGTAAATTTCTCTTTAGTGCTAGGTTGGATCTCTTCTTGATAAGCTTCCACCTGTTACTTGTTCCCGAGCCCTCAGATGCTTTGGAGAGTAGGTATTTTTATTTATTTATTTATTTGTATTTATTATTAGAGTTGAAAGGGACCTTACAGGTCATCGAGTTCAACCCCCTGCCTCAGCAGGAAATCCTACATCACCCCAGCCAAATGGCAGTCCAATCTCCTCTTGAAAATGTCCAAAGTTGGGGAGTCCACAACCTCCACTAGCAGGCCGTTCCACTGGTTGATCGCTCTCACTGTCAGGAAATTCTTTCTTATCTCCAGGTTAAATCTTTCCTTGGTCAGTTTCCAACCGTTGTTCCTCGTCCGGCCCTCTGGTGCCCTGGAAAACAGTGTGTCCCCCTCCTCTCCGTGGCAACCCCTTAACTACCTGTATACAGCTATCATGTCCCCCCTAGCCCTTCTTTTTACTAGACTATCCATGCCCAATTCCAGCAACCTTTCCTCGTATGACCTGGTCTCTAGTCCCGTTATCATTTTAGTTGCTCTTTTCTGCACCCTCTCTAGAGTCTCTATATCTTTTTTGAAGTGTGGTGACCAGAACTGGATGCAATACTCCAGGTGCGGTCTGACCAGGGCCTTATAGAGTGGTATTATTACCTCTCCGGTAGACCTTCATCTTCTCTTTGTGTCAGCCCCTGAAATATTGAAAGACTGCTATTATGTCACCCCTATTCTTTCTCTTTATTAGGCAAGACAGACCCATGAATAATATGAATAAGAAGTCTTTTCTCAAGATGCCTGGAAAAATCAGATGCCTTTGAAAAAGTAGCATCCCCTCCTTCAGCAACATGCATAGACAGAGGAACAAGGGGCTTCATAAATTTTTTATCTTCCCCAGAAACTCCAATAAACTCAAATAGCTACACATATATTTCATATCATTTCACATAAAAAAGTGATCTTGACAAATGTTAACTCACAAAACTGAGCAATTATCTTTCATATACTACAGACTATTTTTTCTAACCTAACCTCCCCCTTTGTTGATTTTCTTTTAGGATTCCTGCCCGAGTATTGTCTATCTATTTAACTGTTCCTTAATTTTCTTCAGAAGCCAAAGTCTCTGAGAACAATATTCAATATTCTATTAACTATGCTTCAATTTCTTCATATCTAACGTAAGCTATTACACTTTTATTTTCCACGTATTTGCTATGTGTTATAGGCATATTAATAAATTACTATTATGAAGGATAGAGAAACATTGACACTTTTCTTACTGGCGATGATTAATTTATCTCAGGGTTCTTTTTAGTGCAAAACACAGAAATGACAAAATGGATTGCACAAAATGAATTTGCTTCTATGACAGATACAGTATCCGCAGTAAACTGCAAAGCGTCTTTTCAATCATTTTATGAGTTTTTATTTTATAATAAAAATTGAATTTGGATTCCACAGTTTTGTTTAATTTTCAAGAAATGGGCATCATGCCGCAATGATCAAATCAAACTGTTACAGGCATATGTGTAATAACTGGAACTCACGTATAATTCAGGCCGTTTATTTTAAGAACTCATGCCAGAGCAGGCAGACACACACATGAAAGGTTTCAGCACAAGCATAACATTTTATACAGCAGACAGGCTGAGGAGCCAACCAATACAGAACAGCATAATCTCCCGCCTGCATTGTTACTTAGTAAGCGCGGCCAATCAGCACCTTGGAGAAGGCGCCAATCCCCGCGGCTTTCCCTGCTGCCGGTCGTCAGGCAGATATAACACTCCTTTCTTCTTGGATGGAGCAAACGTAATCCTTCAAATAGGCGGGTCTTTTTGAAATCCTGCTGGAGCGTCTGAGTCCTTCCTGACACGCCGGCTGGGCCTCCCCCTCTGTCAATCTTTCCCTGTGCGGAGAAGCCACTCCTGCACAGATGTCTGGGGCAGGACTTCCTAAGTCCCTAACTTGGGGTGGTAATGGAAACACCTCTCTTTCCAGCAAGCCTCCCCCTCTCTCCGTGCCCTCCTGATCTCTTGCCCGGTCCACCCTGATTTGATCTAAATGCCTTTTCCAGACCCGGCCATCCCTTAATATTGCTTCAAAGGAACGAGGCCCTAATGCTCTACTTATGGTTGCCCGCTTCCAGTTCTGCCCCCCTGCGTATGCCCGCACATACACCCTGTCACCTACCTCTATTCTCCTTCCCGCTGGCTCTGGCCACTGTGCAGCAGGGGCATATAAGGGATGTAACCTGTCCAGGGTAATCCTCAGCTTCCTGCCCATTAACAATTCGGCCGGAGTCTTACCCGTTGCCACACATGGCGTGGAGTGCTGGGCCATTAGCAACTCCGTGACTCTCTGGTGCCATGACCCATGTGGCATCCGTTTGAGGGCATCCTTGGCAGAGCGCACCATGCGTTCCGCCTGCCCATTTCCGGCGGGATGCCAAGGAGATGCCAGGGCATGTCTGATGCCCACAGCTGCTAAAAACGACTCAAAAGCCACAGAAGTGAATTGAGGGCCATTGTCCGAGACAAGTATGTCTGGGAACCCATGAGACGCGAACAGCGTTTCCAAAACTGCCACAATAGCCATAGACTGAGTAGACCTCAAGCGGGCCACCTCCAGCCACTTAGAGTGGGCGTCCACCACTATTAAAAAATTCTCGCCCAGAAAAGGACCGGCCAGATCAATGTGTAGCCTTGCCCATGGCCCCGCAGGTGGCTCCCAACTCAACGCTTCTGCTCGGGGGGGAAGAGACCTACTCTCTTGGCACACCTGGCAAGCTGCCACCCGCTGTTCTATCTCCTTATCCATGCCAGGCCACCACACATAGTCCCTAGCTAGCCCTTTCATACGGACAATGCCGGGATGTCCTTTGTGTAATACAGACAGAACATGTGCACGTTGCTTAGGGGGAATTACTACTCTACTCCCACGGAGCACACAACCCCTTTCCACTGACAGCTCTATCTTGCTACGGAAATATAGGGCAAATTCTTCCCCAGGAGAAGAGGCAGGCCAGCCTCGGAGAATCCACTGCTTAACCCTGGACAAAATTAAATCATTCCCCGTCTCCCTGGCTACCTCCGGAGCTGCCAATAAAACAGGCTCATCCCCAATGGCCAAAACTGTGCTGGCTGGAGCAGGATCTGACAGGAGCTCAGTAAGGGGACATCTACTCAAGGCATCCGCATGAGCAATGTGACGGCCAGGTCGGTAAGTCAACGTATAACAATAATTGGCTAAAAATATTATCCAGCGCGACATGCGCGGAGACAACACAATCGGACTCTGCCTGTTCCCAGCTAGTAACCCTAACAGAGGCTGATGGTCCGTGACGAGCTCGAAGTGCCGGCCATACAGATAGTTGTGGAATTTCCGCACCCCCGCAATCAGAGCCAAAGCCTCTTTATCGATATGCCCATAATTCCGTTCTGCCTTAGCTAGAGTGCGGGAGAAGAATGCCAATGGAGCCTCCTTCCCATCTGGCAACTTATGGCTCAGCACCGCCCCCACGCCGAACTGTGAAGCATCGCATGTAAGAATTAAAGGCAACGTTGGGGAGTACTGGGCAAGTACACTGTTGGAAGTCAGAATTTCTTTTACCGCCAAAAATGCGGACTCTTCCCGCCGCCCCCAATGCCAAACAGCTTCCTTATCGAGCAGCCTATGGAGCGGCTCAGCGACCGATGCCTTGTGAGGCAAAAATACGGCATAAAAATTTAATAAGCCTAAGAAAGCTTGCAGCTCTTGCTTTGACTGTGGCCTCGGCGCCTCCTTAATTGCTCTCGTCTTGTCCCCTGTGGGGTGGATTCCCTCAGCATCTACTGTGAAACCTAAAAATTCCACACTCGGGACCCCATAAACACACTTTTTTGCCTTTAACTTAAGGCCAGCGTCTCTAAACTTGGACAGTACCTGTCTCGTTCTCATTTCCAACTCCTCCACCGTTCCCCCAGAAACCAATACATCATCGAAATAGGGGACGGTTCCCCCAATTCCGTAGAGCAACCGCTCCATGAGCCCCTGGAAAATTCCAGGGGCAATAGACACCCCGAATTGAAGTCGGTTGCACTTAAACACCCCCCGGTGAGTAATTATCGATTGCGCCTCAGCAGTTTGGGGGTCTACAGGTAACTGCTGGTACGCTTGCGTTAAATCCAGCCTCGCGAACAACCTGCCCTTCCCAAGTGAGTGGAGCAGCTGCTGGACCACTGGCAGGGGGTAGGAATGATGTGCCAGCGCCCGGTTGATAGAACATTTATAATCGCCACACAAGCGAATTCCCCCATCCCCTTTGACCGCGATAACTACTGGGGTTTCCCATTTTGCCTGGTCAATAGGCTCCAAAACCCCTTGGCTAATTAATCTATCCAATTCTTCGTCCACTTTGGGCCTCAGAGGAATGGGTACACGGCGGGGTTTAAGTCGGACAGCTGGGACACTAGGGTCTAAGCTAAAAGAAATCAAAGAGCCCTTGTAACAGCCCAGGCTGGAGTCAAACACCGAGGGAAATTCCTTGGCCCACTTGTCAAAACCCGTCTCCACCCTTACAGTATTCACTCCCGTCACAGATAACCCCAAAGCAGTAAACCAGTCCAGACCCAACAAATTGGCAAAAGGCCCATTCACAATAATTAAAGGTAATTTGCCAGAAAAAGCCTTAAATTGAACCGTAAAGGTACCCTCCCCCACAAGAGGAATGAGAGTTCCCTGATAGTCCTTGAGGTTGAGCTGACACGGCCGAAGCTGAGACTTCCGTAGCGCAGGAAAACATCGTTTTGCCGTTGACCAGGACACCAGGGACCGGGCGGATCCAGTGTCGACTTGCATCGGGCAAACAGTGTGGCCCAGGCGCACACACACAGAAATCTTGTCCACCGCGGAGGACGTCTTTCGCACGTACGCTGTAGTCGAACGCGGAGAAGTGAAAATAGCATTGCAGTCTTCCCGGCGAGAATACGAGGACCGTCTCTGCCACCGAGAGCCTGAGTTAGAATAGTCTTTTTGATCCCTTTGAGCCGGCGGAGGAGATCTACGGGACCGGCAAACCTTAGCAATGTGCCCTTTTGCACCACAGCGCCAGCAAGAAGCACCACGGAAAGAGCAATTTACTCTGAGGTGTCCCCCTCCGCACCCTCGGCAAGGAGACAGTGGAGCCCGGGGCCGGGTGGGTGGCTGCTCCCGTCCACGACTCGCAGTCAACCGACAAACTTCCTCCTCAGTAGGCGCCGCTGCCCCGTCCGCATCTGCAGGAACCCCTGGCTTGTCTGGGGAAGGGCTACTTGGCAAGGTGACATTGACTGAGGAGTCCATGGCTGCCACAGATTGAGTGGACAATTCAAATGCCCTGGCCTCTGACAAAGCCGTGTGAAATGACAAATCCTGGATGGCCAATAAACGCCGTTTGAGGCGACCATCTCTTATGCCAAATACCAGTCTATCAAGGAGGTAATCGTTCAAATCCAAAAACTCACAATAAAGAGCTGCTCTGCGTAAGGCAGCTACATAGTCATTTATCGATTCCCCCTCACCTTGATTCCTCTGATAGAATTTATACCGTCGAGCACAACGGGAGGGAGCCGGGGCATAATGATCTTGAAGAGTTTTTAGAAACTCGTCCCAGGGCACATTGTTTATGGAAACCGGGGCAAACAACGCTCGAGCTGTCTCGAACATTTCCGTGCCGCAAAATCCGAGGAAATAAGCCCTTTTGGGGTCACCAGAAATCTCTGAAAATCCATTTGCAATTAGAAAACAGTCAAACCTGGCCACGTATGAGTCCCAGGTCTCCCCTTGTGGATCAAAGGGGGGAAAAGATACGTGGGTAGACATTGTGGTAAGTATATTTACCCACAATAGTAGGAATCCTCGTCGCCAAATGTAATAACTGGAACTCACGTATAATTCAGGCCGTTTATTTTAAGAACTCATGCCAGAGCAGGCAGACACACACATGAAAGGTTTCAGCACAAGCATAACATTTTATACAGCAGACAGGCTGAGGAGCCAACCAATACAGAACAGCATAATCTCCCGCCTGCATTGTTACTTAGTAAGCGCGGCCAATCAGCACCTTGGAGAAGGCGCCAATCCCCGCGGCTTTCCCTGCTGCCGGTCGTCAGGCAGATATAACAATATGTATTAGTTGACAGTCAACTCCAGGCCTGAAATTAGCATAATAATATGTCAAAGAGATATTGGCAGGTTGTAGTACATTGCTGATCAATATCACTTTTCCCCTGGATTTATTACCTGCTGTGAAAAGATGGCATGACTGAAACCTAAGAAGCACATTCAGATACTACAAACTTGGAGGAATTATATACATAGTGAGCACTCAGTGAAGGGCTACCAAAGTTTTTACTACCACGCTGTGGGCGTGGCTTATACAGGACATCCTACATTTTCTTTCAACAACTTTCAGTGCAAATTGGGTGCTCTGGGGTGGAGCTCCATTTTTGCTACCCTACTGTGTTCCACTCCACCCGGGCAGCAGCCCACCCCTGTGAGTCCTCCAGAAAATGAAAGATCCACTATTTCTTCATCTATGGGTAGTCCTCAATTTACAACCATTAATTTAGTGACCATTTGAATTTACAACTAAAAAAGTAACTTATGACTTTGCTGCTGCCTGGGGGGAGGGGTAATGCAGTGGGATAGCGAAAATGGAGCTCCTCCCCAAAGCACCCAATTTGCACTGAAATGTTGAAAGAAAATGCAGGGCGTCCTGCATAAGCCACGCCCACAGTGTGGTAGCAAAAGTTTTAGTAGCCCTTCACTTCTTATGACCATTGTAACATCCTACAGTCACAAGATTAAAATTCAGACACTTGGCAACTGACTCATATTTATTATTATTATTATTATTATTATTATTATTATTATTATTATTATTATTATTATTATTTAGATTTGTATGCCGCCCTTCTCCGAAGACTCGGAGCGGCTGGTTTGAGGGTTTCAGTCTCCCAGGGTCATATGATCCCCATTTGTCACCTTTTGAGAAGCAAACTGAATGAGGAAGTCCAATTCACTTAACAACCGTGTTACTAATGTAGGAAACACAGTGATTCATTTATTATTATTATTATTATTATTATTATTATTATTATTATTATTATTATTATTATTATTGGATTTGTATGCCGCCCCTCTCCGTAGACTTGGGGAGGCTAACAACAGTAATAAAAAACAGCATGTAACAATCTAATATTAAAACAACTAAAAAACCCTTATTGTAAAACCAAACATACATACAAACATACCATGCATAAATTGTAAAGGCCTAGGGGGAAAGAATATCTCAGTTTCCCCATGCCTGACGGCAGAGGTGGGTTTTAAGGAGCTTACGAAAGGCGAGGAGGGTGGGGGCAATTCTAATCTCAGGGGGGAGTTGGTTCCAGAGGGCCAGGGCAGCCACAGAGAAGGCTCTTCCCCTGGGGCCCGCCAAACGACATTGTTTAGTTGATGGGACCTGGAGAAGGCCCACTCTGTGGGACCTAACTGGTCGCTGGGATTCGTGCAGCAGAAGGCGGTCCCTGAGATAATCCTAAACAAGGGCAATACTCACTTAAAAACTGTCTTACCTAGCAACATAAATCATGGGCTCAATTGTAGTCTCAAGCTGAGGACTACCTGTACTATGGGATGCAGATCTTGACTGAAGATGAAACCAACATTAATAACAGGACTATCAATTTATATACTAACGACCAGGTTCTGGAAGGAACTTTCAGTTAAAACTATACACTTTGATACTTTTTCCTTATTATGTCTGGGATGCTTGTGTCTTTTTGCCATGTCTCCCAGACTTCCCACTTTCTATTTTTGTTTGTTTGTATGTCTTATTGCCTCCTTCTTTCTCCGATGTTAATGAACTGTGAAAGCTGACATTTCCAATAAGAAAAAATCACATCTGAAACCAAATGTAATGAACTCATTCATTTACAAAATAAGAGCCTCTATGAGAGCAGTGAAAAATAATTTCGCAAAGAATGACGCGGGGGAAAGAATGGAGTAAATTAACTCTGACTGAATTAATATGCTTTAAATACTTTTATTGCCCAGAAAATTAAACAGGAAGTATCCTATTAGATATCTCAAGCAGAGGCTAGTAATATATATGACGAGAAGAGCAAGTGTTGCCAGAGGTTGGGGGTTTTTTTTAGAGAGAATATAACTGTCATCCATCAATACACGCAGCAAATAAAGACTCCTGGGCCATTCTTTATTTTTATAATTTGCTGAGCAGATATGGATATGGAAATAGTGAAGCCAAGTCTAATGGTTTCTCATGGAAACAGCATGGTTAAATGTTCCCCTTCCCACCCCAGTTCTCTCATTGTCATTGTTTACTCCATCCAATCCATTGTGTTTAATTTGTTTGGGGAACAGTGACCAAACTGCTCTTTGTGAACTTTGTCAGTGGTGACCTTGGAATACTGTTATGCCTCACTGTAGAGTTGGTGTTCTTGCTTTCCATTATAACCCCCCTGCATTCCAACCCATATAACCCCATCGCTTGTCTGGCTGTGAGCAAAAGAAGCCATGACACTAACACAGTATATTATTCAAATATGTATCTAATATCCCATAGAAAACCTAAGACATTTTATGAAAGAAAAAATGAGGGGGGAAATGGAAGTAGAATAAATTCTTGTCACAACCTTCTATAACAGCATTGGATTCTAAATCCCATCACTACCGATTAGTAGATCTATACTGTATCAGTAGCAACCCATCGCTGTTCTATAGGCATGGCATTTAACTAATGTATTTATCTTCAATGTGCAAGTAGATTTATTTATATTCATTCATTCATTCATTTATTCAATCATTCATTCATTCATTCAATCATTCATTCATTCATTCATTCATTCATTCATTCATTCATTTATCAGATTTGTATGCCGCCCCTCTCCGTAGACTCGGGGCGGCTAACAACAATAATAAGACAATGTAAACAAATCTAATATTTAAGTTAATTTAAAAACCCCAATTTAAGAAACCAATCATACATACAGACATACCATGCATAAATTTTATAAGCCTAGAGGAAAGGGAAAGTCTCAACTGCCCCATGCCTGACGACAGAGGTGGGTTTTAAGGAGCTTACAAAAGGCAAGGAGGGTGGGGGCAACTCTGATATCTGGGGGGAGTTATTTCCAGAGGGTGGGGGCCACCACAGAGAAGGCTCTTCCCCTGGGTCCCGCCAAACGACATTGTTTGGTTGATGGGACCCGGAGAAGGCCAACTCTGTGAGACCTAACTGATCGCTGGGATTCGTGCGGCAGAAGGCGGTCACGGAGATATTCTGGTCCGATGCCATGAAGGGCTTTGTAGGTCATAACCAACACTTTGAATTGTGACTGGAAACTGATCGGCAACCAATGCAGACTGTGGAGTGTTGGTGTAACATGGGCATATTTAGGATTTATTTGTTTGTTTGTTTGTTTGTTTGTTTGTTTGTTTGTTTGTTTAATTTGTATGCCGCCCCTCTCCACAGACTCTGCAGACTTGCATATAAAATATGGACTAGCAATGTATATCAAATATCTAGATGCCTCTAATCTCTAGATTAGTAGAACCCAATAAAATATAAAATATAAATATAAATGTTAAAAAGATCTATGTTCAAATACCAATGTCTAGATCAGTGATGGCAAATATTTTTTCCCTCAGGTGCCGAAAGAGCATGCATGCATGCTATCGTACATGCACGAGTGCCCACACCCATGCCTGGATAGTGTGAAATTAGCTTCCCCTGCCCCCCTGGGGAGGCTGGGAATGGCCTGTTTCCCAACTTCTGGTGGGTTCAGTAGGCTCCCTCGAGACCCTCTGAAAGCCAAAAATGCCCTCCCAGAGCCTCTGTGTGAGCCAAAAATCAGCTGGCCAGCACCCACATGCACGTTGGAGCTGAGCTAGGGCAACGACTCTCGTGCCAGTAGATATGGCTCCGCGTGCCACCTGTGGCACCCGTGCCATAGGTTCACCATCACTGGTCCAGATCATCTAACCAATGAAGTGCAGCAATATTTATTTTTAAAGGAATCAGATACTAACTAGACCAGTACATGCCCTCAGTTTATAGCCAGTCACAATGTGATCCACAATTTTGATATGGGACTCTGCAGTCACACTGAGGTGAGGATGCTATGCTTCATTTAGACAGACCATCCTGGCAGATGCTATATGAAGTATCAACCCTATTCAGGATTTTCCATTGCTGACATGGTAGTTCAAAGCCTGGCACCTTTTTTCTGGGGCCATTTATATGTCTTCCTATGAGTGGATGTTCAAGGTTCGACTACTGTAATGCTGTCTACATGGGGCTACCTTTGAAAAGTGTTCGGAAACTTTTGATCGTGCAGAATGCAGCTGCGAGAGCAATCATGGGCTTCCCCAGGTATGCCCATGTTACACCAACACTCCGCAGTCTGCATTGGTTGTTGATCAATTTCCGGTCACAATTCAAAGTGTTGGTTATGACCTATAAAGCCCTTCATGGCATCGGACCAGAATATCTATGAGACCGCCTTCTGCCGCACGAATCCCAGTGACTGGTTAGGTCCCACAGAGTTGGCCTTCTCTGGGTCCCGTCGACTATGCAATGTCGTTTGGCGGGACCCAGGAGAAGAGCCTTCTCTGTGATGGCCCTGACCCTCTGTAACCAGCTCCCCGGAGATCAGAACTGACCCCACCCTCCTTGCCTTTCGTAAAGTTCTTAAGACCCATCTCTGCTGTCAGGCATGGGGGGACTGAGACATCTCCCCCGGGCCTATACAGTTTATACATGGTATGTTTGTGTCTATGCTTGCTTTTAATAATGGGGGTTTTAGTGTTTTTTAAATTATTAGATTTGTTCTTACATTGTCTTTATTAATGTTGTGAGCTGCCCCGAGTCTACGGAGAGGGGCGGCATACAAATCTAATTAATAATAATAATAATAATAATAATAATAATAATAATAATAATAATAATAATAATTTGGTTTTCCATGGGGATTTAATGTTGAAGTTGTTGGGCAGATGTTGTACAGATGCCAGTGGGAGTTTCCTGGATTTGAATCACCCTGCTGATAAATCAAGAAGTTTGGCACGTACTGATAGCAGTGAATTGTTCATAATTTTTTCTATATTTTCCCACTAGAGCATCTTGTTGACTCAGATCAGGAAGCCAGCAAGCTTTCATTTTTCATGGTGTTGCTGAATCTGTGCAAGCAGAATAAAGTAGTTTTGACAAAGGAACCATGTTATCATAGAGTCTGCTTCCTTCATTAGTTGCTCAAATAGAAAGATAAGCAGCATACAAGCCATATTGGAACCCATTTGCAACTCACAGAGCAGCAAGACAATCAATTCTATTTCCTTTACTTTAATTATTAATAAATTACCTGAAATGAGCCACTATCTGTGGAAAACAGAACGGGGATGCAGAAAAGCAAGACAGCTTTAAGAAGAAGGAATCAAAATAGAAGAAATCAAAGTATGGCATCATCCTGTTGATGACCTCACAGCATCTTTAAAAATCTTCAGTCTTCAGTGACCAAATGCAAATTTACATTTTTTTTTAAAACCCTGCTGTTCTGTTCAAAAAAACCTCACTAATCTTCTGTTCCGGGTCTACTTGACCCGGACCGAAAATTGTTCATTTTAGGTACATATATTTGGTCTTTTTGAAAGCTTTTTTCACTTGGAAA